>NW_027094093.1:35912680-36642660 GCF_029207755.1 Chamaea fasciata
TAGCACCTGGTACCCAGTCCCACCCCTGTGCTCTGCTCCTGCTCCTCCTCTGAAAACTTAAAAATCTTTGGGTAGACTGGAGAGAGGGGAAAAAAGCTCTGTAAATTAAAGGATTTAAAAACTGATCTCACGCATTCCCTATTTCCTTGAAGGAAAAAAAACCCTTCAAAAACAAACAGTCCAAGAAACACTGCAGAGAGCCCAATTATTTCAGTTAATTACTTTTGAAATAAACTATTCCTGATATGTGTAAAGGCGGGAGATTATGATGCATTTTACAGTTTTTTAATTTGTACTTTTTTTCTTTTTTAAAATTTGTATTAGTGTTACAGTACTGATTAAACAGGCCTTCATGAAACCTTTAGGACTGCCAAAAAAAACTGGGGGTCTGTGATATTGTGGTAAGAGCACTGGGCTGTGTGCTGGGGTTGTTCTTGTTTTTTATTTGTGTGAAAAGGAGGGGGAAATTAAACCCTGCGTTTTTTGAGGCTTGGAAGCATCCTAGTCTAGTGGAAGGTGCAGGGGGCTGGAATGAGGTGATCTTTAAGGTCCCTTTAACCCAAACCATTCCATGATTTCCAGCTGCTTAGTGAGAGATCAGTGAGGCTCTTATGGCGCACCATGGTGGAGTAAAAGCATGAATAAAAGGCAAAATAAAATTATAGGAAAGTAATTTCTTAACTGGAACTGAAAAAATATTTTCATCAAATCATTCAGAAGTGGGAATGATCTCTTACAAGTCTGTAGAAGTCTTTTGAAATATTATTTCCTGTACACTCACGAGAGCAATCTGGTAAAAGGAAACGATGATTATGCACATAATTTAGGAAAGAGGAGAAAAACTTGGATATTTCAAGCAAAGTTGAAAGGTTTGCACTAGTCAATCATTATGAAAAGAGAAACTCCTGACTTTGCATTTATATGTTTACTTGAAATCATTTTGTGGAATAATCACTTTCTGATTCTAGACCCTTAGCAGGAAAATTGAGAAACTTGTGCAAAATGCTGGCCTGACTGCAGTTAAATTTCAGACTTATCTAGAGTTCACTTTCCAGGAACCTCCACAGCACTTGGATGGCAGAGTTTTGTATCCAGGTGACTCCCAGCAGTGTAAGACTGGACAGGAAAATCTCATGAAATATCCCACGTACATGAAGAAAAATTAAGCCCTGGCTAGGTTCTGATTTCTTTTTATGGTTTGTGATATGAAATTAGGTTTTTAGCAAAGACACTGTCCATGAATTTTAAAGGGATAGGGAGCCCACTCTACTCATCCTTTACTCCTAGGTCTTCTATGCTTGGTGCTGTCCTCTCTTATATTTGGCTCACACTGTAGGAACAGCATCTGGGATATTTTATTATTATGATTTCAAAGATTTAAATAAAATATCTTACACATCAGGTTACCACATGAACAAAAAGTGAAGCAACGCCATGAAAGCTGCAAAAGTACCACCTACATGCAAGAAATTGTCTCCATAATGGAAAATATTAGGGATAAAAAAAAAAAATAATGGAAGGTTATAGTAGTTTAAGTTGAATAAGTTGAAGTTTATCTGCTGCTACAACTGCATCTCCCAGTTAGTAAATTGCAATGAGATGCTTGAGATTGTAAATCCATCCTTCCTTGGGTCAGTCCTGTGAGAGAAGCAGCCTTGGGAGACTCAGGCAGGACCAAAGGGACTCAGCACTGCAGGGAGCCTGGATCTTCTTCTCCAGGGGTCACCTCCTTACCCCAAACATATGCACACTTTCCTTGAGCAAATTTTGTTGAAGTCTGTTTGCTAAACAAATGTTGTCCTAAACACACAAACTGTTGCATGGTTTCAAAGAAAAAAAAACAGTTTGGTACTGATGATTCACTCCCTGAGGCTCTGCCCAGGCAGAGTGATTCCCTTCTGATTTTTTTATTTTTCCTTCCTCGCCCCCCCCCCCCCCAATGAAATTTCATTTCCTGGCAGTTGCAACATTTCTGAGCTGTATTGTTTGCAGCGGGGACTCCCTCTTCGAGAGGCATGTTAAAGTAAATTTAGTTGGTGGCTGGGTGTGTTGGAGACATGGGTTTAAATTTAAGTTTTCCTTGACTTGGAGGTCACTAGAGAGAAAAATGCACTCTGAGTCTAAGAAGTTGGATCTTGCTCTGGGGGTGGGTTAATTGAGGGCCCTCATGCTCTGCATGGGGGAACTGAGGCCTTGGAATCTTGGAAAAAGGCCTGGTTGGATGGAATTCTGAGCAACCTGGTCTGGTGGAAAATGTCCCTGCTCATGATAGGGGAGGTTGGAATGAGATAAGATTTAAGGCCCTTTCCAGAAGTTCTGTTTTGTTTCCAGTCCAAAGGCATTTTGGGATGATGCAAATTGCTGTTTAAGGAAATTCATTCCATAGTTCTGCTCTTGGATCCTACTGAAAGTTCAGGATTGTGTGAGGGCTTTGCATCTGTATCTGAGCTTTGCGTATTGCTGTTCCAGCAAGGCACTGATGGGGAACACTGTCACTTTTTGGGTAGAAGTTTATCACAGGGATATTCTCCCTGCTGCTTTTTCTCATCTTTACTATTATTATTATTTCCCTTTGGGGAAATAAATCAGTTTGCAAGTGACACAATTTCTAGAGGAACTAAAGCAACAGAGAAAATTTTGGTGTCCTGACACCACATTTTGGATTATTTTTGACTTTTTTTTTTCTCTCTCCATCTCTGAAATTGCTAATAACAGATGCTTGAATTCTAGTCAAGTGAAAAATTCCAATTGATTTCGAAAGAAGTTGGATTGGATCCTAGCATCAGTTTGGCACCAATGAAAATACAAACATATGCAAGGGCCTCACTTTCAACTGCACTCTAAAGCAATATTAAAAAAAACCCCAAACCAACAACAAAAATTTTGAAATTACTGATTTAGAAGAAAAAGCTTCAAAATTTACAGCCATTTCAGGTAGGAAATGTAAGGCATTGATAACACTTTTGAAGAAAAATTTGAATAAAGGCCATATTGTCGATATGTCATGGAATTGCCTTTGACCTCAACATCCTACTTTTTTTTTGAGTTCTGTGTTCAGGAGTCATTGTTTCTGAAGGCACCACACTTTGGCTCAGGGTTCCTGTGTAGATGTTTGATTTGGGTTTACTCTTGGGGTGCTCTGCTCTTGCTGGGCTTGAGCATATGGTTTGATTTTCAAGTGAAGTGACACCACTTCTTACATATGCACATTACTCATTCCCCGTGCAAGTTCAATAAAATCATGGCATCTCTTATTTTTTTATTTAAAGCTTGACAAAGAAGTCATACTTAAAAACCAATCTAGGAAATTACTTCATTGTCAGAATTATTTCCTCTGATCATTTCCATGCTTTAATTTTTATATTATTCTTACTGTAGCTCTGGTGGTGGACTTTTACCACTGCAATGAATGGGAAAATGACATCATAGTAAAATGTCATGTTTTTTCAGCTCTTAAATGGCTGAACTACAATTAATCAAAATTGGTGTGATTTTTATGAAGTGATACGACCAATAATTTAGGATTTTAATTGCTACATGAAAAGTCTTTTTTTTTTTTTTTTTCCTAAATTCCTAAAAGGTATTTAGGAATACCTTTTATTTTTTTTTTTTTTAAATAAGAACAGCACGAATTTAATGTTATCACATGACTCCAACATCAAATGTTGCCTGCATGGTGTGAAATGGTAAATACAATGTTGTTAAAAGATGTCTACATTTCTTTGCACTGTCTGGGAGGGTGATGTGCACAACCCTCTGCAAAAGATAGCTTGTTTGATGTAAAGTTGCACTGAGCAGTGTATGGGATGGCAGCCTGCCAATTAGTGACCCATTTTCTAGAAACCGAGTTTGAGGCCGTGCCAACCAGTCACATACATCTTATCTTCAGCATCGTAGTGCAGCCTCGTAATTCGTGCAAAATTATGTTTGACGTTAAATTATAAACCCTTAGTGTAATAATAAAAAAAAATAAATAACCCTAAAAGCAAATTAAAAATTATGTTTTCACTGGAGCAGGTTATAAGCCCACTAGAAATGCGATACGTAGCCATCAATCTGTGGGCAAAATTCCATTTCTCAAGTGTTGCTTTTTTTTTCTTTTTTCTCCTCTCTACCTAGCAAAAAAAAAAAAAAAAAAAAAAAAAAAAAAAAAAAAAAAAAAAAAAAAAGCTGCAATTCAGAAAATTAAGTTTGGTTAGTGCAAAGAGGGGTTTGTTTTGTTTTGTTTTCTTTAAGTTTGAGGTGATGGATAAGACCCTTTTTTTAAACAAACAAAAAAAAACCAGATATGTGGTGCAGGGGGGCTATTTCTGCTACATCCTTACATATCACAAAAGCTTTAGGTTTGTTCTACAAAGTGGGGGTTTTGCAGAAAAAAATAGTGAAGAGGTAAAGCAAATGCTTTCCAGATGCTGTCCCAGGACCAAAATCTTGCTCTGTGATCACTGCAGTGGTCCAGTGTCTCCAGCAGCAGGTTTGGGGAGGCAAAGCTTCTTTTTGCCCGTTAAAATCTTAGTGATCTTTCTGTACACCATTATAAAATGTTGGTTATATATAAAAAAAAAAAGATAATTAGAATACTTCTGAACAGTCTAAGATTGTTGGCATGTAAAATTCTTCTCATTAACTAGAATTCAGGCTCCAGTGAAAATGATTTTAGGAGGCCTTCAGAGCCCAAACATATGAAAACTAATCCAAAATCACTTAAAATGTGACTTCAACTTACTTTTCAGAGCAGACTTCTCTTTACACTTGTACCTGGAAGATTTGTTAGCACCTCTACGTTCATTCTTATCTCCATCTTCTCACAGAGCTACCTGAGGTGTTCATGTTTATTTATAAAGGCCTGAAAAGAGCTTGTTCACTTTTAATTTGTTCTTAAATTAATTTATTTAATTTGTTTTTGAATTTTTTTTGTATGGCCATAAACAACATATTGTGTTAACACCAACGTTTGGAGTTCATCCATTTAAATGCCCCAGCTTGGTCCATTGCAGTCTTCTCCTTGCCTGAAGGTGCCCATCATTCCCAAATAAAGGTTCATTCCCAAATAAATGGGATGAGCTCCATTCTTTGGGGGCAGGCATGGGCCAGTGCAGATTTCCATGGCACTGGTGTTCCTGAGCCTCCATGAGGTGGCGGGCACCTCTTCTCCGTGTCCAAGACGAGACATCCAAATCATTGCCAGGTAACTCCAAACAGTGCTTTACACATCTTCTTGTGCCAAATTAATTCCCGCAATGGAAATTCATTTCCTAGCATGTTTTGGGAAGGAAGAGGTGAATTAATCACTGTGGACACCGCGGCATCCTCCAAAGCCTACCGATAGTCCATGGGCTCAGATTAGCATGAAACCAGTTGTAATTGGGTTCCCTTCCTTTACCATTCAAGAGCTCTTTTACATGACAACAGGACACTCACATCTCCAAGGGATACCTTTGGCACTTCCACAGCTTTCATTTCTTTGCACACCCCTGTTCATTACTTAAAATCTTGGAACCAAAGCAGGACGTGGGGAGGTCTGTCTGTCTGCTTTATTTCACCTAAGCAAACTCCGCGCTCCCTTGTTGGCACAGGAAGCAGTTACAAAAGTTGTTTAAAGAGCAATTGCTCTTCTTCACCGGGGATGCTCGGAATTTAAATCAGGTTTTGTGGCTCAGGAGGGGAATGTGAGGCTTCTGAGCTGTGTTTGTGAGCCCAGTGCTGCTGATGGGCCTCAGGGAAGGAGATCTCATCGGACTGGCTGTGTGTTTAGGCAACTCTGGAGCCCCACATTGCTCTTCACCATTAAAATTGTGTGCAGAAGACAGAATTAGGAGGCTTAAAAATGCATAATGTAGATAAGCCCTGAATGCTGTCAAGTAGATGCAATTGTATTGCTGAAAGTGAAGATCCTAGAGCCTCACTGGTGTAGAAAGTGGGCCCTGTGTCTATGGCAAAAAAGATTTAATTCAGATTGCAGGTCCACAAGTGGGGTCCAGACTGCCTGCACTTGTTTTGCTGCTGCCTGTATGTTTCCTGCATGTCTCTATGAAGTCTCATTCTCTTTATCTGCCTTGACAGATGGAATCAGTAAATGTTACATTATCAAGTTTTATCTAAAAATGTCTCCCATTGATAGCGCATTTATATCGTGTCATAATAGCTCTTTGTACCAAAGCAAGGGGAGCTGGGAAAAGCCTAACTAGTGAGTAAGCTTGCATTTTTAAAGTAGTAAAAAAGTTCTTTGTTCTACAGCATCCTATTTTTAGAGTGAACTTAATTAAAGTGAGTTAGGAATTTTGAAATCTGGAATAGGAAAAATTGGGTCATTATTAATTATTATGTATATAATAAATCCAGGGGCTGTGGTCTTTTTTCTTCACAATGCACGTATGTCTTCTCCTTCCTCACAGGCATTTTTCATTACCAGAGGAATCAACTTCCCTTCTCCAAGGCTCTGGCTTAGCAACTTGCTGAGCTGAGAATCGAGCTGTAAGCACACAGGGAGGACTTTTTTTTGGGGGGGGTTCACTCCAGACCTTGTCAAGGGCATTTCTGTGCTGAATTGCACATAGCGCCCTGTCAAAACCCAGTTTCTCTAATGCATCTCTGCAGCCACATTTCCTCCTCCCAGTCCTTCAACACCTTCTCCCTTTCACCTGCTCCCTGTCAGTCTGCAGTCAAGGAATGCAGGTTTCTGTAAATGGGAAGGTGAAGCTCTCAGGGCCACCGGGAGTAATAATGTCCCCAGCTCATATTATTTTCTAGTGGTGCTCATATCCCCTAATCAATATAATTCATGTCGGTTTTCTCTCCCCTTTTTCTTCCTCTGACTCTTTTTCAGAGTCAGCATTCCTCTTGTCAGCTGCTTTTCTTTTCCTGTTTTCTTTCTCCTCATCACCCCCAGCTCCTGAGATCCCTTGCCACCTCTCTGACTTGGATTCTTTCCCATAGATAGATTGGGATATACTCAACTTTTGTGAGTTCCCATCTGCCAAACCAGCACCTCTGCTGCTGCTACACGTGTACAACAACGTGCTCTGGGGTTGGTCAGGACAGATGTGGCCTGTCCATGTCACCTGGGCCTTTTTTTTGCTTCTGAATCTCTGGGGAAGGAAGTGCCCAGGTAAAGCAATGCAGGATTGCCTCGATGCAAACAAGTCATCTGCAATTCCTGGGTTTGGAGTAGCAAATAGGGTCTTTTCCAACTTGTACTATGATTTCTATTCCTGTGTGAGCCAAAAAACACTGAAGAAATTTGAATTACTTTTTTTATAAATAGTTTCTAAGAAAAAAATGGAAATGCCTTTCTACCTTTTTTTTTTTTTTTTTGGAATGCAGTTTTAAAAACTCTCAAGGTCTTATTGCATCAGCTTTTGAGAAATGAAGAAACACTGGGACATCAGTGGGTTTTCTCTCCCCTTCTCTCAAACTTGTCTGTGCACTTCAGATGGAGCTCAGTACCATTTGAGCTTTCCACAAAGATTTCCAAAATAATTTGTTCTAACTATACCATGTTGGTAAGAGATTCTTCTGGTTTTACAGGCATTGCTAAACTGCCAGGGCTGCATTGGTTTGTGCTATTCAATATCTGTTTTTACCCTCATAATTCTTGGATTATTCCCTGTGACATCCTGTCAAATCTCTTCAGTTTGGACTCTTGTAAATGATGCCCCTTGGGTTTCTCTGAGTGCCTACAAACAGACAGGAAATGTTCAGCAGTGATTAAAGCCCATCAATATACTCTGTCAAGTAGCTGCTGTATTTAAAACCATAGGTGGACAGATCTTAGCAGTGGAAAAATTGGTGAGGTAAAGTAATTATGATGTTTATTTCTCGGCTACATAAGAGGACACAAATACCAATACACAGGTACCTATATATTTATGGAAAAAATGCACTTGGAAGACTGAAAAAAATAAAAGAAAAATTAAGTAACTCACAATTTATATTTTGCCTCATAAATCTCTAGTTCATTTTAATTGTAGATATTAATTACTACATGAATACTCAAGTGTAAAAGTAAATATGAAAAGAAAGAAAATGAAGATTTACTGCAGCCCAACCTTATCTTTTTTCACTTGAATATTTCTTTTTCCAAATGTGATGGAATGGAATAACAGGTAGATAGGTTGTTCTCATTATTATCAGCTTTCCAGTAACAGGTAAAGGGTAATTCTTTCCTAGGCCAAAATTTCTCTGTGGCAAATATCAGTTTTGAGCTGCTGATCTGAGGCTTCAAATTTTTATCTGATGGACCCAGAGAAAAGACTTTTAATCTGCTCTTACATGGCACCAGAAGGAATTCTTCTAAAATTACACATGGAGATCAGCTAATTGTTGAGGGGAGAAATGGGGGGAAAAAAAAAAGTAAAGGTTGGTTTTCTCTCCAAACCATGCATAAATCTCTTGATAATTCCAGTGCTGAAGGTCATGCTCTGCACATGCAATAACACACCTTCTGAAGAATTTTTACAACTCATCAACAGATATGTTGCACACTCTAAGGAGGTGTGTTGATTTAAGAATTTTGCTGCTGTGGTGGCAGATTTTCAAGGGAGAGCCAGGGGCCATGTCTCTTGTTCACTTGCCTCTGCTTTTGGATCAGACGATGCAGCTTATTTTGAAAAAGCTCAAACTTTGCATTGAATGGCTTGTCCAGGAATGAGTTAGCCACAGCCCTTCCTCTAGTTAGGTTTTTTCTCACTTTGGAAGTTTTAAACATGAATGGAAAGGTGGTTGAAAGGTAAATCGTGTTGTATTTCAGGTTTCTAGGGCCTTTTACAGCAGCCCCTTCCAGCAATGTGTGTCACCTCTGTGCTGGAGTGTGAAGCCAGCTGTGTGTTTGGGGCTGTTCATTAATTTAGCTTCAGAACCCCAAATTTTCAAACTGCTCTTGGAGGTGTTCATCTTTTCAGGAAGGAAGAGAGTACAAAGTAATTGTATCCAAATTTTAAAACCAGAGCTAAATTTCAAGAGCTATTAAATTCACGGGATGTTACCTCAGGTGCATGCTTATTTTAGAGATAGCGGCTGACAACAGAGAAGATTTAGATCTCTCAGACTCCCAAACTTTGGGATCAGGGCTTGGATTTGGTCAGGAATTTAGACCTCTCTTTTTTCTTGGCGCATTACACATGCATAAAACCTCTGTCTTTTACTAAGGCCTTAAATATCTGCTGCAGACATTCCTTGCTGCCTTTGGACACCAATATTCAGTTTGTCAACTTATTACTCCCATCTAGACTTCACAGTAACTGCTTAGATACATTTAATTAAAATGATAGACTAGAGTTCCACCAAGAAGTGTAGAGGTAATTCCATAAGGGAAGAAATAAGATTAAAATCCAGAAGGGACTCCCCCCTCCCTTTCCCATTTCTCCAGAATTACCATCAACCATGAGATTATCTCCAAAGTATCCTGGAGATGCATAAGCCCAAAGCATGCCAGGAACATCTACCCTTGAATGGAATGATCCATCACTCATTCAAACAAACAAAACCCCTTCTGAGCCTAATATCCTTAGTGTCATCGTTAATTATAATATGCAATCATAATCATTTTGGAGGTAGACCTGGGGTTAATTTGGCCAATCAACTGCTGATCATTAAGAGGGGCCTATTGAAGTATATGAAAATGATCCCCTGTAGTTCCTACTCGTATGAGGGAAGTAATACATTGTGTTCTTTTTTCCTACAGGCTGGGTGCCAAGGTATTAGTTTTCCCAATTCACAATTACTGGATACTTTAAGCTCTTATCTTTTTTTTTATGAACAGGTGGATAGGAAATTGTTTTGGCATAAAACAAACAGGGAGAGGTGCTGCAATGGGTTGTCTCTGTTTTAAAGGCTTGTTGCCAGCCTTTTATCTTTTTATCTTTCCAGCTTTCTTTTTATAGCGGGCTTTGAAATAATTTGCAGGTTTGTTTTGTCACAAGTAGGAGGAAGGGGTCTTTTGTGGCGTTCAGTTGTGTCACTCTCCTTCTACCTGAGCTGACACTGTGCTGCTCCTCAGGACCTTTGTTGCATTTGAATGGTAAAAACTGTTCTTAGCAAAATGTAGGAAAAGATGTGTCAAAATCTTAAATCTCTGCTTTTGTGATTGAGCATTCACATGGCATTTAGGGCTTGTTACCATACATATGTATGTGGCAATATACCTGTAAAATGGAGGGGGATGTTTATTTGAAAACATAAATAAATACAAAATATTTTCCCATTTCACAACACCGCAGAGTACACAGTTGCAAAGGCAATGGTTTAAAATTATGAAACTTTGAAATATTCCTGTGGTATTTGAGTGGATAGGCCTGCAGGATGCATCTTAATTTAATTAATTG
The DNA here is from genome assembly GCF_029207755.1 of Chamaea fasciata. Taxonomy (NCBI): domain Eukaryota; kingdom Metazoa; phylum Chordata; class Aves; order Passeriformes; family Sylviidae; genus Chamaea; species Chamaea fasciata. The sequence goes on from NW_027094093.1 coordinate 35,923,003, forward strand.
TGTGCCCTGTGATTTGATTGCCTTTAGTGAAATCACAAAGTAAGTTGTTGGTATATGAAGTTATAAATGAAAACAAGTGGCTCTAAGAGGTTCTTTTCCACTGGTAAATTAATAAGTGGTGGCCAAAATTACTTTAGTAAAAGAGCTGATTCCCAGATAGTGGGAGGCTGAATAAAATTCGATGTCTACAGCAAACATCACTTTTTCCTGTGTCTAAAGGATTTCCCAAAACAAGGCCACCAATCACACGTTATGTTTTAACTATAATGAATTCAACTAGTTCAAAGTAACAGAAGGAAAAAAAAATTATATGAATGATCATATCAATTCTTTCTGTATTTCAGGATTATTGTCTGGACAAAGGGATGCTTGTATCTGAAATGGAATAAGGTAGTGATATGATGAAAGGCAGAAAAAAGCTACAGTCGGAGGATATTTTGATTTTTTAAAAAAACCCTTTTTACCCATGTACTAGCGCCGAGGAATCATGAATGGGCACAAACGTCTATTTTTAATGAAAGAAAAAGAGTTGATTCACTCTGAGGCAGCAGTAACGTAACTTATTTTATAACAGCAAGAGCCAAGCATATGGTATTCATCATTAGCAGTAGCAACAGAAGCCGTTTCTGCGGGGCCGTGGCTGCACAGCCCCGCTCCAGCGGCGAGCCCTGCCTCGCTGGGCTCCCCCTTCCCCTGGCAGCCCTGGTGCCTTTTTGGGCCTTGCCTAAAAACAGAGCCCAGGCAAGATTAAGAGGATAAAAGGGGATGTGTTTATTGAAGGGCCTTCATTAAGGGCAGACGAAGCATCCCCGAGGGGCTGCACCCAAAAGTGGATGATGGGTCATGAGTTTTTCCCGCTTTTACAAGTTTGCTCCAATAGCATGTTGGGGGTTCATCTTCCAATTACAGCTTTAGGTAACAAAGTTTATTACCTGAAGCTGTTACCCCAGCTTGCTCCTCCCCCAACTCATTTTGGTTTATACTTTTCCAGGCCTACGACAAAGAGCTGTCCTTGATTCTCAGGCCTAGAGAGAAATTGTTTTGTCTAATCAAAATGTGTGAAGACAGTAGCTGATGCCTTAAGTTTTAGCTTTCTTGTTTTTCAGGTTCTGTGCTGCCTAGGGGTGTAGTTCGGAGCCTCATGTTAAGTGCTGGTGAGCTCTGTTCACAGAGCAGGTAGATAAAACAAATCCTTTTCCTGCTGCACACCAAGGACAACTTTCAGGCCCAAAAGCACAAACAAGGGTGGGCTGGAGGAAGGAACAAGAAGGATGGGACCTCACAACCTGAAGCTGTAATTGGACAATTATACCCCAATATGCAAATAGACCAAAACTTATAAAAATGTGAGACCTCGTGACTGTTTGTTGATTTTTTTGACCATTCTTAGTCCATCTTGGGTGTAGCCCTGGTCAGGCCTTGTCCTGCCCAAGGTGGATCCTGGAGGCCTTTCACTAAATACCTACTTTATTCTCTTAGCTCTGTCCGGTCTCTGTTTCAGGTCACCCTTCCCAAGGCATAAGCACTGTATATGGAGTTTAGAGTTACACACTAAAGAATTGCAGGATTGCAAATATATGAAAAATATAAAAGCTAAAATCCTACACCATCGCTACCAGTGCCCATGGCCCCAGCGTGTCATCAAAGATTCCAACCCAATCAGCTGCTCCTGTATTTGTGGCCCTCTCAGTGAAACCATAATTAATGGTGTTCCATAGTTCTTAGTTCCATAATTAATGGTGTTTTACCTTTGTTTCCCCCTGTTTCGTGCTACTGGTTGTGAGCTGTATTCATCTACAGGGCTATCAGGCCTATCTGAAGAAACACTATGTGACAAGAAGATCTTTTTATTTATTTTTCCCACCTCCTCCCTTAGCAATTGGCTGGGCAGCTTGGAGATGTGAATCAAAGCTGGAGCTGTCAGTGAGCAGCTTTTAAAATGTCCTTACAGTTCCCCATTATCATTATGCTGACACACTACACCAGCAGCTAAGCTTTGGCTTGATAGTCACAGCCATCATCTCTGCTCCTCTATAGCTTTCAAACTGTTCCTCTAAAACAGAAGTTCCTGCCAATGCATCAGCACGGAGACAAATGTTTAATATCCACGTTACTGGTGGTAAAGCTGAGACACAACTTGTTCTAAGTGCCCAAACCCAAGTGTGTTATGCAGTGAGAGGTCTCCACGTGGGTAGCAGCCCTGCTAGGTCCCTGTCACACCAGCCCTTGCTACCAGAACAGCCCAACTCCTACCCCTGCAGACTCCTCAGTTCTCCCATCACTGACCTTGGGTGAGCTCTCAGCAGTTATTCTGGTGCTGCATTAAATTCCACTCGAGGTGAGAGGAGGTTTGTACAGCTATTTGTATTCAGGTATCAAGTTGGATGGCAAACTTTTGGTGCCTTGCAATGGAATTTGGAGCAGGGAAAACTTGAGCCCTGGGCTTTATTGTATTTGTGGATACTTAGGGATGGGATATTAGGTGCATGTAAATTATTTATAAAAGAGTAGTTAAAATTGCACGTAAACTACAAAAAAATGTGTGCTGAGACCCTGGCGTAGGTTGCCCAGAGAAGCTGTGGCTGCCTCATCCCGAGAAGTGTCCAAAGTCAGGCTGGACAGGGCTTGGAGCACCCTGGGATAGTGGAAGGTGTCCCTGCTCATGGCAGGGGGTGGAATGAGATGACCTTTAAGGTCCCTTCCAATCCAACCTATTCAACGATTTTATAATCTACTGTAACCTTTATTAACTGTTAATATTTTCCTTCACAACTATTATTCTTATGAAAAGTCACTTATTCCTCAACATCAAGCTTTCCTCTGTTCCTTTCTGTATTCATTTAAACTGAAAGAGATGAATCCAACCATGGGCTGGCCCATGAGCACCCTATTGTTGTTGTCCTCAAAATTCCAATTCAGTTTGTACTTTGTTTTCACAAAATCCCATGGTATTGCATAAAACATTGTTATGTCATGCTGTTACTAGATTGTGTCAAATCAGGAAAATAATTGGAGGCTACCATTCATCTCAGAGTACTTTAATTAGTGAATTTCTTTATCTGTCTTAGATTACTAACAACTTCCTCCTCGGAACTAGAAAAGTATGAAGGACCTCATTAGTTCTGTCTCTGTATTACATTTGAGCACTGCTAGAAATATAAGTTTGACTGAAATGTGAGTTTTGCTTTCAGTACATTTATGTTCTAGTCTCCCCCTTCCTGCACCATCCCCCAATTTTCCATATGAAACACAATGCTTCTGTCTTTCCTTTTCTGTTAAAGGCTGGTTTGCAATGATGGTGGGATTTTGTGAATACTAATACAGGTATTTGTATTCTCTACAGGGAAGGCAACATCAGTTCTGGTCTGTAAATATGTACAACAGTTTATGACTTTCATGAAATATTGGAGGAATGCAGAGATGAGAAGTTTACTAGTATGGCAAGAAAGCCAAAATCCAAACAATGCTTCAAAGACTTTTAAAATAAATCTTTATGTTGTTGTTGACAAAACTGAAGTAGTGCCATTTGAGACAGATTTTTCCATTGAGAGGCAATTTCAAAAGCATCATTATATCCATATTTGGCCAAAGTGATGTCCTATCTAAGGCCGCCTAGATGCAGAGCAAGCTAAATTAATGCACCAGCCTCTATCCAGAGCTGAGGGACCTTTGTTGCTTCCAAGGAAGATTCCCCTCTCACATGCAAACTGGCAGAAGAGCTTCCATTTTGATGATTTATTCCGTAGTAAAAAACCTCCCAGGTACTCTGAGATGAAAAAAAATTCTGTATTTCTGCTTTGGACCATTTTGCTTGCCAAAATTTGGGCATCGGCTTGGCTGAGGCAAACCATTAGCCCTTGTTTGATACCAAGGCCTGAAAGTCATTAATGCAACAAATTAATAATTTAGGGCAAAATTTAGGTGGTTGTTTTCTTGTTGTTGTTGTTTGGGGTTTGTTTGTTTTTATGATAGGTTATTTCTTCTCCATTCCCTTTGAAATTTTTCCAATCCTTGTAAATATTTGTGAGAAAACTAAACTGACTCAGTTTTTCACTTGAAAAGGAAGATGTGATGGGTCCAGCCTCTGTGATCAGGTGATGCTGAATGCCCATCTAGGACAACCCTTGTCCTGTGATCCACCAAAGGTGGTAATTTTTCCCCCATAGCTTGCAGAAAAGCAGAAGCAATTAAGATAATTGTGAAATTGGAACATGATAAAAGGCTGGGGGAAAATGCGTGAAGAAGAGGAATTTCCCTTGCAATTCTAAGGATTTCCATCCCTACTTGCAGCTCTTGGGGAGAGGAAGAGGAGAGTGATTAGAGCAGGTGGCTCTGCTCTGCCCTTTTATTCCCCGGGGAGGAGGAGATGCATCATCCTGGACCTTCAGACTTGTGTCTGTTATGGGATGGTCTGAGCACTTTGGAGATTTGGTGAGAGCAGGCAAATTTTTACCAGTTTCTGTTGCCAAGCTGCTCACCACAAATGTGTCTGGAAGCCCTGAGAAATAAATACGACTGCAGCTTTGTTTATAAGTGGCATAAAAACAACAGAGACAGACAGTCAACCAGCTTTTATAAATTATAATTTTAAACTGAAAACATAATTTGAGGTCAAGGCTGCTGCTCTGATTTCCAGGAATTTTTTTTTTTCTTTTAATTCCCTGATTTTTACCTCTTCCTCCTTCATGCACTTTTACCCATGTTCAAATATTCAAAGCAGAAATAAATGAGGAATAAGGAGTACTATTCTCTGAGGGTAAAAGATGAGGATTTCAAATTAAACTCTGGGATATTTTAGCTCTTTGAGCAACTTCATGTTTTCCTGAGGTAAAAGGTGTTCAGCCCTTCAGATTTTGTCATTGCATTTTGGGACTTCAGCTGCAGGCATGTTTGTGAGAAGCCAAAATGGCCTTTGCAGCACATTGGGGAACACAGATTTTTAAATCAGTTACTTAAATTGAAAAAAAGCCCCAAATCCCTAACAACAATTCCACTACTGCTGAAAAAATTCTCCCAAAGTGAAAGGTGTAGTGCTTGCATCGCCAATATTGGTAGTAGATATAGGAATTTGTATGAACTTCCACTAATTAATCTCAACTGTTTATTTAAATTGAACAATATTTGCTTTTGTTGTTTATCATGCAGATGTCCTCCCTTTAGTTGTGTTTTTTCTTTCTTTCTTTCTTTTTAAGCTTTTAAGGCTTTTTATTGCTGCCTAATCCCTTTAAACCTACCGTATATCACATTTATGAAATGTATGGGTACCAGAGAGAAGCAGACAACTTTGTTTTTAAACAAAGACCCCAGGATAAGGGGCAATGTTTTTCCCCTCACAGGTGATGGAGTACGTACAAAGAATGCAGCGGATAATGGCAGTCCTGTCCTCTGAACAGATGGTGATGGTCCTGTTGCTAGGATAAGGCCTGAAGAATTTAGTTTTTAATTCCACATTATTTGCCTCAGTGCCATGAATATCCCTAGGTTTCCTCAGGCAAAAATACAACAAATACACAGAAAGAGAAAGAGAAGTGACATGCGGATAGAAAAGGAGACAGAGCACGGGAAAGGACTGGAGCCAGGTCAATAGAAGCTTTTGGGAAAATGTCTGCTCAGCTGTCTGCAATCACCTGGGTTTGAAAGGCAGGCAGGAAGGAAGATTGGTTTGGCATGAGAACGAGGCCTTTGATGCTTTAGATACCACAGAGAAAAATACGCATTTCTTCCCATTAGAAGTCTGTTGACTTTCCTAATTAAGATAAACATGTTTCTGAAGAAGTTAGCTCTCACAGTACTACATTTGTAAAAACAACCATGCTTTTAAAATATATACACAGACAAGGACGTGTGCCAAGAACTAGTGCTGGTGTGGTCTTACAAATCACTTTACAGGAATATTTTTAAATCATTGCTTTATTTAAAAGTGAGCGGATTTCATTCCCTCCAGTCAATTAAATATCTAATTTCAACTCAAGTAGATAATAACCAAAGTATTTTTATATAAATGAATGAACAGTTAAAAAACTGTTAAACACACAGCCCTCAAGCATGAAAAATATATTCGTTTAACTGTTTTATTCTTTTATGACTAATTTACTACAGAGATTTTTGCACTTACATCATTTTCAGTTTTGGCACTGGGGGAAAGAAATCTTATTTAAAAAAATTAATTCAGATTGAAATTCTCAAGGATCCCTGTGCCACCTGAATTATTCCATCAACCATATTAAGGATGTGGTGGATGGTGCTGGTGGAGTTGTGATTTTTTCCACAATGGTAGCTTTGAGGGAAAAAAAAAAAATAACCACCAAAACTGTGAAAACTTCCAGTGACCCAGTTCCCACAACAAAGCACGTGTTAAATGTCAAAAAACATGCTGAATTCATAAAAGGACACAGCGCCCATAAAATGTACAGTATGTGAGGTTTGGGGGATTAATTGCAATATTTTCCCCTCTCTAGGTGCCTGCCCCCAGAAAGGGGAAAGCCATACTGTATTAAGTGATTTAAAGGAGCCCCATATCAGATGCTCTGGGATTGGTGAGTGTCTGGTTCAAATTGTTAATTTTTCCTTATTCTGGTAATTGGGATGTGATCTGCGCCATCCTTGTCACCATTTATCACACAACAATGTAGTGAGGAGGATATTACATGGTTCAAACATCTCATATTTTGTGCTTAAAAACAAGTTGAGGAAAATGTAGACGAGATTATATGGGACAGAAAATGCACTGTGTACCAAAATACATCGTATATGTTATTTATATGTGTGTGTTTATGCATATATATAATTCATACTTTTGTCCTCAAAAATCAACAGAATTTAATTTTATCAATAATGGGGTGTTATGTTTCAGGAAGGGTTTCAAAACCAGCTCATTTGGAACATAAACTTTTCCTAGTCTTCAAGCAGTTTCTGTTTTCATTATCTATCCATAAGTATTATGAAGTAAAATAAAATGGATCAGGATTTATTGATATTCAATTCTCTGGGTATCACACTGTCTTGGAACCTCATAATCACCAAACAGGCAAGAAAATAATCACTAACACACTGTCACCAATACATTTTATTTCAAAGCACTCCTTCACTTTTACCTCAATTTTTGGTGAAATTGGTGATTGGTTCATAGAATTTCTTCTCCCTCATCTTCATCATCTTGAAAAATATTCAACCAGCTTGCTGGATATTTGTTTTCTTTCTTGGCACCTATAGATGCTACCTGGCTGTTCTCAATTCTCGTTTTTTTTTTCAGGGCACAGTAACTTGTTCTACCACTTTCAGAGGATTAATAGAATTTTGCTTAATATTAGATGTTCGTCAGGGGGATGTCTTGGGTGAAGATGACATCTGAATACCTGAGGGGCACAACTCCAACCTCTACATGTCTTGGTGAGGCTGCTGAGTGGATGTATTTTTCAATTTATTTTGCAAAATGATGAGGTGAATTTGGTTCACAGCCCTTCGTGTGTAAATAAATAAAAATACCTCTGGAACTTGATCAGAGATGAAAGAAACCATTTCCGTAGGAGAGAGGGAGAAGTGGTTTCCCAAGCCTTGTGCTTTGGGATTCACACAGAAGCCTTTGTGGCTCATCTTGTTTATCCTTCGTATTCTAAGCAGGAGCCAGACACATGCCTTAAAATGGGATAATGTGTCACTTCTGACATTGCTCTTTTTCTGGAGTTTGTGTTCTTTCCCTAAACACTGGCTGCTCTTTTAGAAGGCCGTTGTGAAGAAAGATGTGTGTGCTATTCTTCTCCATTCCTGGTTCATAAAGTACTATACTCTGTGATCCTTTCAGATGATTAGAATAGAATCCAGATTAGAAAATGTTTCATGCTTTAGTCTCATTACAGTGGTACGTGAATTTCCTTAAAAACCAAGTTTTCTTTGCTTTCTGATCTTAGACCATTTTTTCTTAATACAAAAGCAAAAGGTGCCAGTGGCACAGCTACCTCATGTAATGAAACACATAGATTTCTCTTCTACTATTTTATTTCTCGCATTCATCATTCATATTTAATGCCACAGGCATTTGACTTCTTAATTCCCTATATTGAATTGAAGAGGCATGCACAGCATGCACTCCAGTTTAATGACTTGTAATTCTTCTTCATTGATGACACACTTTTTCACCTGGAAAACTTGTGGTGCTAAACTTCCTCTCACATGTGTGATGCAGTCATACCCTTAACAAGGTGGTGATGGCTGGAGAGTGGAACGACTCGAAAGTGTAAGGTCCTAACCTTAAATGCCTCTTGGACTGAGAGAACATTGGCCTAAGGGTTTTTCTGTTGATATATATGTATGTATATATATATTTTTTTTTTTTTTTTCTATAATTGAACCTCAGTTGCTGACTTCTCTCTTGCTGGCTCTAGGACATTCCTCTTTGCTTATTCCTTCTCATTTTGTGAGCCAAATTTCGAGCAATACACAACTTTCCCACCCTAAGCTAATTAGCATTAATCTACTGAGTGGCTTTGCCAGTAATATTTCCAACAAAAAGTTTTCATAGACTTCAGCAGGACTAGGAGACCATATGAATGATGAATTGCAGTGTCTGATGTCAGTATGATGGACTAAGCACGATCCTGAATGTTATTGTTTATTTACAGACATCTCATAGGACTGCCATAGTTAGGGTTAGTTACTTGAAAAGCTGAAGATTTTGGAATAAAATATTCTGTAGAACTACAAAGCATTCAGGCCATTATAAGAACATTGCACCTTTCCAGGTTTTCAAAGCACTTTAGAAGCATTTGCCAACCCTCATAGCACTGAAACATGGGAAGTCATATCTTTTATTGATTTCCCAAATGGGTTGACTGAGACATTGAAGAGTTCTGGTTTGCTAACTGTGAGCACTCTGATAGCCAAATGCGACGACTGAAGGAAAACAAAAAATGACACTGAATTTCCCCTCCAACTATTACAGGGAAACCTTTTGGAGAGTTTCCCTCAGGAAAACAGAGGGAAAGAGACAGAGAGAGGAAGTTGCCTGGTTATTCAGGCAGAGCACTTCTGAAAGGGAACATGAGGATGTGGAGGGATTTTGCAATTAAAGTCAGCTCCATAGTAGAGGAATATCCTTCATTCAAATTTGCTCAAGGTGTGTGTTCTTCATGAGGATGGGTGGTGTGTGGATGGAGGGGGAGAAGAGTTTTTTGGAATAGGAGGGCTAGGTAGGAGAACAAGTCCAGTTTGCTTCCTTGTGTTCCAGGAAAGGTGGCTGTTTCTGGTCCTTTTCTATCTAACATCAATTTCTCAGCAAGCTCCAAGAAGTAAAAGAAGTTATACTTGAGTGAGTGCAGCGATCACAAGAAAATGAGTGCTATTCTGTTCATGAATGGTGATTTAATTGTAGTCTTAGTAACAGCCTTGAAGTTTTCCTTTGGAATATATCCTAAAGGATTAAAAAATAAATTAATGGTACGTGTTAGAAAAGATCTTCAAACATTTCAGCATAGAAGTACGAAGCTTATGTCTGGGAGGGATTTCAGAGGTCATCCAGTTCTAACTCTAACATCTGTCCCAAGGCAGGAGCAGCTCTACCTAAAATATGCTTTGGTTGTCAGGTGGTTTTTTAGCCTTGGAAATTTTCCATTATTTTCATAACTTTCCAATAGTTCTCCCTTCCACCCCCCGCCCCTGAAGATCTTAATGTATTTAGTGTTCTGATTTCTCTTTAGCAGTTAGAAATGTCTCAGAAAGTGGTTATTAATAAATCATTAAAGGTTTGCATCTCATTTCATTTCCTTGCTGCTCTACTACTCTTTATTTCCAACCATAGTACAAAGTCATTTTGAAAACAGAAGGAAGAATCTTTCACAACTGAGTCGAATCTAAATGATGGGGGTAAACCCAGAGATATTTTTTTTTCCTTTACCTGGAATGCTCTTTGTTATTCAAGTTATTTGCTTAGATTAAAGATTTCTTAGCCTGATCTTGTTTTATCTGGTGTTGCTGGAGAAGAAATAATCTTGCATGCAAGGCTTTATAAGCTGCATATCTTGAACATGGAGTCACTTCACCAATAGGGCTTTCCTGGGAATAGGGAATAGCAAGGTTGAATATAAGGCTTGATAACTACAGATATTTTCAGTAGCACCAAAGGAGGTATGGGAAGTGATGAAAAAACTTATGAAAGGTAAACGGACTATAATTCATACTAAATATCTCCCCTTGTGCAGAAGCTCTTTTTAAATTACTCAGATAAATGAGCTCATTTATGGAATATTTTGTACTGCATGAACTTATATGGGCACCTGTCATGTATATATATTTTTAATACTGAACTCATATAGATGGCTTAAAGTCCCCCTTGCCCTTTAGTAAATTTAAATCTCCCACAAAGCTGCTGTACAGTAGTCATAAAGAAACATTTATGGTTCAACATAATTTCCCTTCATTTCTTTTTCTCTTTCTTTAAAAAAAAAAAGGCAGTTTAAAAGTAATAAAGCACTTCCTTCTGTAAATCTTTGATCTTTTTTCTTCCTAAGGGAAGATTAATTTGTAAATATGCTAATGGATTTGTATAATATGAAACCTTCATAAGAAAAACTACATTAGTTCATATGAATGAACACATCTATCTTATTCAATTTATAAACTAATGGCTGAGAGCATCAACAATGCATTCTGCTCAGTCTCATGTCCAAAATCACTGCCTGTGATTCAAAGACAACACAGAATTTTGCGAAAAAATGTAAGTTTGACTTTTTTTTTTTTTTTTTTTTTTTTTTTTTTTTTGCAATAGTGAGATTTGCTGCTGCTCCAGCCAGGTGAGTATCCTGCTGTGAAGAAATCCTGTGGGATGGGAATTGCATTATGTGGATGTAATGCATGAAGCTGCATGCCTTCCTGAAGAATTCTGGTGGTTTCCAGCAGGGTGCTGAGCCTGTAAGCACAGTGATCCCCCAGACAGGCACCTTCAGAAGCTGAATGACAGCAAAGTGTCATAGCTGAGAAGCTGAAGCTCACCAGCTCCTCGCTGGGGTAGTGATCCTGCCACTTTCCTTCCAGCTGGAAGCCTTGGAGGACTTTGGTTCCCCCACTGCAGGAGCTGGATGCAGTGATCCCTGTGGATGCCTTGCAGCTCAGGATATTCTGTACTGGGGTGTCTCTCCACTCCCCCAGGCACTGTGGCTGCTCTGGACCCAAAGTGCCCTCTCTGCCCCATGGCAGGAAGAGATGGGACATGGGCAAGGACTTCATGGGGGGATTCAACCCAATGCAAGTGCAGCTAAAAGTGGGTCACTGGAAAGTTTTCATACTCTGTTTGTGTCCTGGATGCCTCCAGGCAATGCAGAGCTCCTTCCTCATTCCCCTTTTCTCCTTCCAAGCCCACGTTTTACCTCTTCCCATGATTTTTGTCTTTATTTGGTTTATTCTGGTGCTTAGCTCAGCAGCCATGGAGGGCTGAGGTTTGCTCTAGCCCTGCCTGCCAGTGAGGCTGTGGCACCTCTTCTGGGACAATGGGGCTGGCAGTGGAGATCATAGAGATGCTGGGGCAGAACCTTCTGTGTCCATCACTTTCTTTCTGCTAAGATCTCTTTACTATTGAATTTTTGCCGTGATCTTTTTCTCCTGGTGTTCCTTTGCCTCTTCAATTTTCTGAACTAAACAATCTGAATAGAAACTTGACATTAGTAAGTGAATATAAAAATCAGAGTCTGTGTGTTGATTCAGGGGGTCTGTGCTGTATGACAGTGTGGTCATGCCGTAGCACCCCAGCCCACTGGGAAATGCTGCTCTTGGCCATGGGCTCATCTCTCTGCCTCTCCACAAGGAAGAAATCCACATACTTTGGTTTCATTCCCTTCAATATTTGCCCTATTTTAAAATGAAAAGTGTGGGGGGAGGATTTAAATTGATTTTGAATTTGCCCCTAATTTTGATCCAATTTTGTTTGCAGAACGGAGCTCAGCGCCAGAGGAGTCTAAGTGCTGCCCTTGTACCTCTAAGCACCTCTGAGCTTTATACGGTGATTTTTCAGGCCTGGTTTATTAAGGTAAGCACAGATATGTCGAACTTCAAGCCAGCATAGCCAATGAAGGATTGTTTGATGTGCTCGGGGTACTCAGTGCTGCCGTCGTTAGCAGCTCCTTTTCCCAAGGGCTGACAGATTTGTGTCCGGCTCCAGCTCGTGGCTTTCATCCTGCTGCCATAAACAAAAGGTGTGCATTTCTCCAGGCGTGGAGCTTACCCAGACTCCTTCCCTCGTTTGATGCTATCGTGCTCGGGATAAGAATAGAATTGTAATGCGCACCTTGAGGCTGGAGAAAAAGGAGCACAGGGAGGAAACCCACGGCTGATTCCTAATAGGGGTGGGTGGGAAGGAAGTGTCAAATGCCGCTCGGAATAGATGAATATTATAAAGGGGTCTGGAAAGATCAGAAATAAGAGAGATTGGGATTTTTTTTTTCTTTTTATTTTTTTTTTCCCGCTTTCTTTTCTGTCCAGGAAATTCGTTCCAGGGCTTCTCAATAAGAGTGGGGATGGAGGGTGAGCAGAGGGAAAGTGGTGGGAGAGACGTCGCTGCTGTAATGAACAGAGCTGAGCCTGCAGTGCCAGAGAGTCTGTTCTCTTTAAAAAAATTAAAAAAAAAAGGCAGGGGGTGGAGGGAGGTTTAGGCTTTTCTCTAGCAAAGTTTTCTTCCCAACAGTCAAAAATAATAGAAAGTAGACATGGAAGAGATCTGTTAATTGATCTTGTCCATATCTTGCCCAACACAGGGTTATTCCCTGCAGCATATTTACTAGTGCTGAGTTCAGCTTTGTTTTTAAAACCTCCAGTGACAATCTCCCGAGGGAAGTGGTGAAAGCCTGACTCTACAGCCTGCTACATCTCCTTGTCGATCTGCTTTGCAGAGGGAGACTCTCACAAACCAGAAAATATTTTCTGACGTTCAGCCTACACCCCTCACTGTTTTTTTTTTCTTTTTCATTTCTGTCTTATTAATTCTATTTATACTCCTCTGTATCATGTAAAATACTGTCCTTCCAGGAGCACATCACGAGTTCTAACACCAAAAGGTTACGTTCTTGTGAAAGAAGAGCTTTGCCTCATGTTGATTCTTTCTCAACCAAAGTAAATGCATAATTTAATTCCCTGATCCATTGCTGGCTCATAGATGGCTGTTACACAACTGCAGGTAGAATTTTAGGTAAGCCCCTAAACTCAAGATATTCTGCATGAAAAGGGCCAATAAATCAATAGGATGAATCCTTAGCACTTTTAAAAATTTAATTTCTAGTATCTATGTTTTTTGTTGCTTCACTTCATCAGTAGAAGATTTTCTGCAAAGCATTCTCATTGCCTTTCCCCCACTCCTAATCTTAGCACTAGATCATGATTTGGTCAAGGTCCTATTTAAATAGTTTTGGGGTTGCCAACATGGTGTGTTCTGATATTCAGATCTCATAATCCAATTTTGAAATTAAAGAGCTCGGGGCAAAAACACTTGCACAACTGAAATGCATGTTTTTGAGCACTGTGCCAGTGTTTTCTTAAGCAGAATATATGAAACCTCCTCTTTCTCTTCCCAATTAATACAACAAATGTCACGCACAAAATCTCCCTTTTAAACTCGTGCCCCATGTGAGCACAAGTGACAGAGTAAATGTAAGCTGGGCTTATGATTTCAGGGAAGGTATCTGAATTCCAGCTGAATGCAGAAAATATGCAGAAGAGCAACTGATTTATAGTGACTCATTTGCTGTCTTAACAGAACGATGTTCTCTGTATTCCCAACAATAAAAGCAACAGCAAGGAAAAAATAAGTCAGCATGTTCCCCCCCCCCCCATACCAAGGCTTTTTCTCCCCTCTGCCCAAGTCATTATTTCAAGTTTCTCAGTATTAAATCTAAAGGTTCATCAACTCACATCTTTACAGCTCTGTCTTTCTGTATACAGGACCCTGTCTGCCTGTTTCCTCTATTGCACTATTTTGTTTGTACTACTGTAATCATTTTGCTGGCCCAGATCTGTGTGGGTGTGCTGGCAGCTTTACAACAAAGTTACATGGGAACTGAGTTAAGGTTGAATATTTATTAGAAGAAGCCATCTGGCGTCAGGCTGTCTGTACAGGGGGGCTTATTTCTTTAGTAGTCTCTCCTTTTTCTTTCTAGCTCTTCCTCCCTCTCTCCCCGTTTCTCATTTACGTGCCGCATACATGTGAAAAGTGGAACACACATCTTGACATATTGATTTGATTCTTGATATTTATAGCAATTAACCCTGCTCATGTGATTATCCCTGTCGCCTCACCCCATACCTCTCCCTCTCCCCCTCTCTGTTTTCCCGTGGTGGTGTGGGGGATGCTCGGGGTCTGTTCCCATGGTGGCAGCCCCCCGGATGCTGCAGGGCTCCCACTGCAGCCCCTTCCTCTCTCGTGCTGCTTCCCACAGGCTCCAGGCAGCTCCAGTTCTGCTTCAACATCTCTCTCTCTCCTGCTCCTTCCACACTTTCCCTCCTCCAGCTCGTGAGCTCATAAAGGGAGCGCAGTGCTCCAAAAAACTCCCGACTCACCATGTTAAACAAACTAGCCAGCAGAAGGGTGTCCGTGCTATTTCACCATTTGTGTGACATCGCCAGGCTTCAAAGTGCAGCACTAAATTGCCAAAAGATGTTTACTTTACTTGCTTAAGAGCTCCTCGTAATTCAATTGTTCTCTCTCCCGCTGTAGAAACACACATGCATCCTGAGCTGTGCTCTGCTGAGCTCCCACTAGTTATTTACCCACAGGCTTTTCCTCCGTGGTTTTTTACACTGTGCTTGGCTTTTTTCATTTTTTTTTTTTTCAGGGACTTCTGCCTCAAGGTAATTTGTTTTTTCTGGGGTGCTCAACTGCAAGGACCTTGAAACATGCAGCTGTCTGGCTACCTTTTTTTTCCCCTCAGTGATGGACATTTACTGTTTTTTCCAAAATAATAATTTTTTTGGTTTTGTTTTTGTTTTTTGGGGCTTTTTTAATTTGTTTGGGTTTTTTTTGGTTTAGTTTTTTTTTTTTTTTTTTTTTTTTTTTTTGTTGTTGTTGTTGTTGTTGTTGTTGTTTTTAAACATGCACAAAGTTGGACATCCAAAACTGTTGGTCACCTTGGAAAGCCTTGACCTATTTTTCCTAGCAGGCCAGGGAAGCTGATGCAGTCAAGCTGGCAGCCCTTTCCCACCATTCCTGACTTTTGTAAGTTAATATTCCGACCTCGCAGCCTTGCATAACCTCCTTGCTTGTCGGTGTGGTGGTTTTGGTGGCGATGCCAGGTGGGAGAAGAGGAGCACTGGGCAGCAGAGATTCTTTCCGCTGACAGAAACAGTGAGTCACTACTGTCCTGTGATTATTCCCTGGCCTCTTCTTTGCCAAAAGTTGCCTGTGGGGATGAAAGGAAAGTCCTTTCTCCGTGACCTGTGCCGGGGGTTAGCAGCCTCCCAAGCCCTGGCAAAGCACAACACGTGGGCTGGTTTTGAGCAGTGCAAAGCAAGGAATGAGGGCTGGGAGCCACGGTGGCTCCAAGGACACAAACTGGGAGATGCGGTGGTTCCCAGCTCCAGCCTCCCACTGCCTTTCTGCTGGCTGGGTGATTGGCAGCCTGTTGTCTCCTCCCCCACGTGGTGTCTCTGGGCTTGCTGGTGTCTTTCTGTACGTTAAATCTGGGAAAGAAAAATATAAGGATTTTTCCATGTGTGATAGAATGGATGAGCAGCAGCCCTGATTGTGGGAAAGTGGTGGGAAATGAAGCAAGGAGAAGGTTGTGAGGGATGGGTGATGAAGGAGGCTGGAGAGAGGAGCTGCTGAACACACCTTCCTTCCTTCCTCTTTTCTGAGTTAAAATGGAGGAGGCTGCTCATCTTCACTAGCCAGTGGTTACTCTTTCATCTGTAATATGAAAGGCGGCCAAGACAAGTACTCTGATGAGTGCCAGTGGTCTTAGCTCCTGATTCTTCAGCAAAATGGGAGGGAGTGAATCGTGTAGGCTTTGTTTTCCATGCCCTGTGAACAATGACATGAGCCAACCCCGGATCTGAAGCCCACCAAAGTTCCACTGCCCAGCAGACCAGACGGGTTGTGCTTAAATCAGTGGGCAAGAGACACTGACTTTGTTACCGCTGTTAATTCATTCGTCCTTTGGCAAATGAAGACATCTTAAGCCATCCTGTCTCATTTGTAAAAGCATAATGATGATTGTCTTCTATAAGGCTGCTGTTGGTAGTAGAATTCTGTGAGATGCTTAGAATAAAAGTTGTGTCAAGGTGTGTAGCCCAGTTTCCTTTGTCAGGCCTATGAGTTTGGCAGTGATGCTTTCTCACTGATATAAACCCCATTTTACGTATCGAAGAACAGGCAGAACTGCTCATTTCTGGTGTGAGCAAAATATATAAAAGAGGGTTGAGTTCAGGTTTGCGTTAAAGCTTGTTGCACTTATCAACTTCCCATGCTCTCTGGACAGGCAGCCTGAGTATTAATCTCTGGTGAAATATGTCAGTGCTTGCCCTGGGCGGGTGTTACACAGACCAGACCAGATAATGCCTGAGCAAGGACAGTGATGAGGCAGCAGCTTCTGACAGGGATGAGAAAGCAGCCCTGAGACAGGATGAGTGCTCAGGATGGAGCAGGACATGGGAGAACCTCAGTGTGCCAGACTGAGTACTTTCAGCAGTTGAGTACTGTCACCAATTAAAATAACCATAAAAAGCCAGACATTCCTCACTGGAATAACTCATAACAGATCCCCAGCGCTGCGTTACCTTTCAGCAGAGCTCTGTGAGGGAGTCCTGGCCTCTGCAATGTGTAGATCTGATCAGGAGAGAGGCAGAGAAAAGCTTTTTCCCATCCCAGACCACACCATCTCATTAGTCTCATCTCTGTGATGGCCATTCTCAGGCTCTTTCCCCATTTCTAAAGCCAGCACAGCTTTTCAGCAATCCCGTTTTTAGTGTCCCCTTCCTTTGTGGGACAGACACTCACAGACAATAACCTTCTGGCTGATCTGGGGGTAACACACAAAGCTGCTGACTGGCAGCATCACCTGTCAGCTCTCCTGTCCTATAAAAACACCAAATTTGCCCCTCTCTGCTCCAGGCACAGATTGGGAACTCCTCTAGAATAGAGGCAAGGGGAGATAGAAATGCAGACCAAGAAAGCAGGACCACTGAACCCCCTTAGCCCTTTGTTTAAAAGAAATTACACCCAGAAATCCCCATAGAAGTTAATCCAATGTGTAAGCACAAAGTAGGGGAGTGTGTGTCTTAATGTGTGCCTTCAAGCTGACGAGCAGCTTGATTTCCAGTACCAGCAGTGAGTAAATACTTTAGATTTGTCTGTTTCCACCTTTCCAGGTAGTCGTAAAAAGTTTCCATTAAGACTTTTTTTCTGTTTGATCAAATTTGCCTGTAGCTAATCTTACTCCTTTTGTTTTTAAACACATGAATATAAAGATGCTGGTATGCATTTGAATGAGAAATACAAGTTGAATAATAGTAATAATAATAAGAGCAGCAAAGTAAACTGCAGGCTTCAAAACATGAATGCAAGCACTGTGATTTGTCTTGGAAGAGCTGAGGGTCTGAGCTGTAGTAGGACCACGTGACCCCTGTGGTGGAGCAAACCCTCCCAGCCCAACGGTTATTCAGGGAGAGAGCCAAGTGACACAGTTAAATAACGACTGTGCTAAAATCCTCATTGCCTTAGTGCTTTGCAGAAAAGGATGAGGTTGTGACAAGAATGCACGTATTTTGGATTTTTGTGTATGAAGTGTTTTGATACCAAACCCAGTCAATGCAGGATCCACATTCTGTTCTAATGGCCGGTTTTCACAGTAGTGAAACATTCTTGGGATCCTACAACTTATTTTTTCAGATATCAGTGTGTCCAAATAGGCCAGCTACAGATAAGACCATTTTATTAGAGGGGTTTCTCCTGTCCCTCAGAGCACCCTGGTTGCTCCCATGGGCCTGCACCAGCCCCAGATATTCCTCTTATGAAACAGAACACAGTTTAAAACCCAAACTCTTCTCTCTACTGCTCGTTCAGTGCAACAAAATGTGTTTTATTGTTGTTTCTTGACTTTTTCTTTGCAGACACAATTCCTCTGGGCTATTGTTATTTCAACAAAAGAGGGGGAGGATAGGCTCAGCAAAGTCACTCTGTGGCTTTCTGGTGAGGAATTAAGAAATACTCTAACAGTTTAATAATGATAATCTTCAAATAGTTCATAACGGCATTAAGGGTAATTAATGACATTTGAACAGTAAGAGTATTTAATCCCTAGGGAAATGTGATAGCCATAATTTTATTTACATCTGAAGTTGTTTCAAAGGTAAAGGGAAAAGAGTAATCTGTTTTTAAAATGGTTTCGTACTTGCACTCATTCAGATTTTATCTTAATTTGTTATAAGCAAATAAAAATAGTAGCTTTTTTGCCAATAATAAAAACTGCATTCCATGTTAGATCCAGCATTAGGTTAAAAATAAAGAGGAACTCTTATATGTTTCCTGTGGGATTAAGATTTTCTGAAAATTATAAATCACCAGTGATACTGTGGTTTACAAAGAAGGATAAGTTCTTCTAAAAGACCCACATATTTACATTTTAAAAACATTTTTCATAGCCTTTAGAGCCATTAAAAGAACTTAAATAATTTTGAGGATAAATGCTATGTGCTTTACCTTTTATGTTTTAGCAGCACTTCTTATTTTCTCTCCACGCAGCTGACCTCCCTAAACCTTTGAAAAATGCTGTTACATCCTTTTACGTTTTCACAACTTTACAATGAGGGGAAAAATAACTCCTGTGATAGTTTTCGAGATAATACTCGAAGCAGCCCTGATTCAGATGTTTAGCTTTCGAAAGTCAACAGAAGGAAAAGAGTTTCGTTGACCTTGGGTTTTGAGAATAAATAGGATAACACCTGATTCGAGACAGGAAGTTTTAGTTGGGGTAAATATGCAGAGCAAAGCAGAGGGTGTCAATCCAGTTTAGCATTTGAATGCAGCCTCTGCTCTTTTGGTTATGCTCTGGAGCCTGTTTCTACTTTTGGCTCTTAAATTCCACAGAACTTCTGTAAAATCAGCAGGGACAGTGCTAATAAATTTATAATGTTGTTTTGTATTTCTGAACATAGTACCTCAGTAATTAGGTGAAATATTTATGATGAATATAAAACAATGCAAATTCATTTGTTTGCCTGAAAGCCAGCTTGTTATTTATTTAGATTTATCTTTGAATGATTCTTAAATTGAATCACAGTATGAATGAGGGTGATATTTAAAGCAGAGAAAAATTGCTATAGTGTATTGATGCATTACACTGTATTAGCTAGTGTTAAAAGTTATGCAGAGGATAATTAAAAAAACCCAGAAAACAAAAACAAAAACAAAAAAAAAACAACAAAAAAACCCCCACTTTGATCTGAGAATATCTATTTTTTTGTCTTATTTTTGGTAGGAATTGCACAAGCTGACTTAATTCCCCATTGCTGAAATCTTTAATAAATCTTCTGTTTCATTATAGCAGCCATGCATATAGGAACTGGATCCTGAATTACAGGACAGGTAGGAGTAGGTTCAGGGTAATGTAATCTAGTTTTCACCTCAGCTGGTTATGTTTTCCTTCACGGGCTACTACTTCCAGTAGTTTTTGTCATTTACTATTTTCAGTCCTCTAACTAATTCAAATCCGATGGATGTAGTGACCTATGAGAGGAAATGTCTGTGCAAAGTGTCCCTGTGTTGATGATTATGAACTAAATTGTTTACTTCATTTGGATTTTTTTTTCCTTCCCTAAGTGAAAAAATATCTTCCAAAAATAGCTTCCTTTGCAAACATAATACTGTTGCTCTCCTCAGCTTTCTGCTTGACAGTCATCATTTTCATATCATGACTAAAGAAGGTTATCTTAAGGCAAAAATGAAAAAGGAAAAAATATATATTCAGTTTGAAAAGGGTGATATTAAAT
This sequence comes from Chamaea fasciata, assembly GCF_029207755.1. Taxonomy (NCBI): domain Eukaryota; kingdom Metazoa; phylum Chordata; class Aves; order Passeriformes; family Sylviidae; genus Chamaea; species Chamaea fasciata. The sequence goes on from NW_027094093.1 coordinate 35,942,959, forward strand.
ATTTTGAACCCTTTAGGTAAGAAAGTGTATCCACTAACAGGAGCAGCTATAGATTTTTGTGATATTTTGTCTAATTTTGGTTGGACTGCTAATGTCCTGAAAAATTATAGAGGCTCACAGGTGGGAAGACTTCACTAATAAGCACTTTAGCAGTGTGTGATATGAACATATCTTCCACTTCTTGCTTGATCCTGGTTTTGACAAAACAACTCTGAGCAATCAAAGGTGACCAACTCTTACACGAATTGACCAAGAACACTTTCCATAAGGTTCTGTCTCCCTGTCAGATCTACAGCCAATACCTGGGTGTTTGGGGAACATACAGCCATTGCTTGGGAGCTTTATTCCTTCATTTTATCACCATTTTACGTTTATTTTAGGAGCACATAAATAGATTTTAAAATAGTTTTGCCTCATTACACGACGACATCTAGGCGGTGATGTTCAGACCGAGAGCAGGGCTCCTGGACAAAAGCAGGGAATGAAGTTTCTACCTTATGGTGTCTTATGTTGCCACCAAATGTGCTGCCACCAGAGCACATGGACTGTGATATGTGAGCAGGTGGGGACACAGGAATGAGCTCCGTGTGCCAGTGCTGATCTGTGACATGTTCAGCCCAAGGTGGAGGGAGGCACCTGTGAGGATTTGCAGGTTGGTATTTCTATTTTTTGTTGGCTTCCCAATATCTTAAGAGGGAGATAAAAGGAAGGCTAGAGAATATGTGGGCTCTCTCCATAAGGAAGTGGGAAATCTGATTGATTACCTGGGATATGGAGAAGGCCGAGCTACTCCAGGATTTTTTTGCCTGAGTTTTCCCTGGGAAATGCTCCAGTCACACCACCCAAAGTGCAGAAGGCAAAGGCAGGGGCTGGGAGAATGGAGAACCACCCGTAGAAGATCAGGTGTGAGATCATCTGAAGAACAAGAAGCTGCACAAATCATGTAACCTGAGGAGACACATTTATATGTGTCCTGAGGGAACTGGTGGATGGAGTTGTTGGGACCTTGTCCATCATATTTGAGAAGCCATGGCAGTCCAGAAAAGATCCCACTGACTGCAAAGGTGAAACAGAACCTCCATTTTTAAAGAGGGGGCAAAAAGTAAGATGCTCACCTGTACCCAGCAAGATGATGGAGGGGATCCTCCTGGAAACTGTGCTAATGCACATGGAAAATTGGGAGGTGATTTGTGACAGCCAACAGGGATTCACTACAAGCAAATGGTGCCTGATGTGGTAGGGTTAGAGTGTTGTGGATAAGGAAAGAGTGACTGACACCATCTACCTAGAATTGTTCAAAGGACTTGATGCTGTCCTGCAGGACATCCTTGTCTCTAAACTGGAGAGATTTAAAGGACTACATTTTCAATAAATCACCCATGCCTGCTGCTCACTTTCTGGGCTCTTAAAAATTATCTGAAACATGCTGAAAACATAGAGGAGTGCTCAGTAAATTTAGTTGGCTTGAAATGTGCTACTGCGTGTTACTATGAGAATGCTGTTCGGAGTCTCTTGCTGCCACACGCGTCTTTTTGGAAAACAATTTCCTTTTTGGAAATGCAAATCAGGCACTATGGTTTGATGCCATAGTAGGACTGGGAAGTTTGAGTCTGATACAGAAATATTAGTCACAGAAGAGGTAATTCAGTGCTGTGCTGTAACATTTGTTACCGAAGAAATTTCATTTGTGATTCTGCCTTAGAAAATTAAAATCCATACATGATTGGGAGGTCCTTGTCCCTTTTCCTGTTCCTACATTAAAAGGTCTTGTTGAAATTTCCTTCTTTACAGGCATTCCCTGGAAAAAGATGAAGTTGTCAGCTTCAGTAAGTACAGCAATGCTCCTCCTCTTCAAACCTCAGTGGCATGAAATTATCAGCTTTTTTTCGGTTTTAAGTTATAAAAAATTATTTCTCCTGGTGAGTTGCCCATATGGAGAGATTTAAAGAAATATATGAGGCATATTCATAGCAAAGAACAAGCAAACATTCCCACTCTCTCAATTACTTTTGATTAAAAAAATAAAAAAAAGGTATTTTTGAGCAAATCTCATAATTTTAGGGCTGTCTCAAGGCTTCAGAGCCCTAAGCTGGCAATGGCACAGAGGTGGGGGGGGTGTGCTGGGGAATGGTATGGGAGGTGGAGCCCTGTGATCGTTTCCATCCAGCTCCAGAAAGGAGGCTAAAAAAACCCTCTTTGAAGGAATATTTTGGTTAATGTTATATTTCCTGATATTCCCATATCACATGTGCCGCGGAGTCACAAGACTGTTCAAAAATCTAAAAATAGAGTTCAAAAATCCTCAAAATAGGACTTCAAGTGGTATAAATAACAATCTAAACCAGGGTGCAGAAATAGCTCGTGCTCAACTCCTTGTCTTGGTGGCAGGGCAGAGGTGGCAGCAGGGCTCCAGCCCATGCTGTCACTCCTCAGGCTGTGCTGCTCCTCTGGGCTCCCCATCCCACTCCAGACCCCAAACTCACCATCACACCCATGGTTATGGTTGGAATTCACAGAATCATAGCTTGGTTTGGGTTGGAAGGAAGCTTGAAGGTTGTCATTGCAACGCTCTGCCATGGGCAAGGACACCTTCCACTATCCCAGGTTGCTCCAAGCTCCAATGTCCAACCTGGCCTTGGACACTCCCAGGGATCCAGAGACAGCCACTGCTTCTCTGGGCACCCTGTGCCAGGGCCTCCCCATCCTCACAGTATTTTATTTTTTTTCTTAATATCCAGTCTAAACCCATTCTCCTTCAGTTAGGAGCCATTCCCCCTTGTCCTGTCATCCAGGCTCTTGTAAATAATCCCTCTCCATCTTTTCTTTAAATTTCTTTCTGGTTCTGGAAGGCTGGAATTAGGTCACACTGAAGATTCTCTTCTCCAGGGTGAACATTCCCAAGACTCTCAGCATTTCCTCGTGGAAATCCATCCCTCTAATTTGCTCCTCTAGACTCACTCCTACAGCTCCATATCCTCCCTGTCCTGGGAGCACCAGAGCTGAAGGCAGCACTGCCTGGACTCACCAGGGTGGAGAAGAGGGGCAGGATGACCTCTTTTAACTGTTTGGTCAATATAAATAGTAACAGTTTACTGAGCAGGCATACTGAGTTTTTGGCCTTGGTTTGCTGACGTCATTTTTAAAAAGTAGTTGGAAATGGCCCATAAGAAGTTAAAAGTGCATTTATTCTTAGAAAAATATAAAAAAAAGGAAAATTAACAATATTTTTTTTATTATAATGCCTTAAAATGTCAGATGGGTTTTGCTATTAAACCCTCAGTATGATTTTAGTAAGGGGACTACTTGTTCTCCCTTCACCCCCACAAGAAACCCACCCCAAACCCACATTTATGTTGTTAATAGCATAACTGCCTCAGCCCTAAGTTGCGATTCTCTGCTGTGGTTGACAGTGCTGGGGAAATAGCTGGCTAAGTGATTCTTGGATTTTAAACCACAAAATGCTGATCATGAGTCCAACATTCACTTTTCAAGTTTAGGAGAAACAGGATTTTGACCTCAGAAAAGGCACAGTGCCTGTACTCATTAACATCCTTGTGGATATCTTTTTCTTTAAAGGAAGGTCCATAGGAATAGGCAATAAGACATAAAGAAAATAAAAGTCACAGACTATGGGCTAGTAGTGAAGTCATGGTAAAAATGAGAACTCAGAAACCACATTCTACGCGGAAATTGAACTGCAGATATTTTCACTGCTCTAACTGGCTTTCTGAAAGCCACTTGTGCTAAGAGTTTTATGTCCATATATTTAAGTGGAGATCAGATACTATACCAGTAGCAAAAATTTGCTTTAATTACAAGATGAAAAAAATTTTTAGTGGAAATTGAAGTCGTTTAGGTCTCAATCCTGCAAACAGTTTCGTGCTTGTGTTTAATTAGTGTTAATGTCTCTAAGTAGTCCCATGATGAATCCTATTGATGAAAATGGTGCTGCTCAGTTTGGGTACAGCTAAACATAAAAATATGTCTTTGCAGGGTTAAAGGCTTGGTTTGCAATTGCACAGATTGATTTTCCACTCGAGGTCTTGAAAAGAAAAGCTTCAATTCTGTGTTACAAATGCATTTTGATTTCACTGTTTTATTGCCCTGGTCACTAAGGGAAAGGCTGGACACAGTAACCTAGTGATTCAGGTTCTAAGCTACAGGTCCTTGTTCTTGTCCCTAAGAAAAGGTTTCAAATCCTTATCATTCCCCTGGTCTGATTCCCACCCTTCTTAGCCTGCCATTCCCACTAACAAAAGTGTTTCCACCATCCCTCAGGGTAAAGCAAAGCAAGAGCAAATTATTCAGAGTAGCCACCTGCTTCTGTAGTTTAGATCATGTAATCAAACAACAAGAGCACTACAGTGAAGGAACATTCATTTCAGATAGCAAAATATTGAGAGGAATAGTGTCCTCAGTGTTTTGGGAAACAGTTATCCCTGCTTATCAGGTGGTTACCATGAAAAGGTCAAATATTCTGAAGTTTCATCATACACTGCATTTGTTGTAACTCAATACTTCTCTCAAATTAAAAAACAAATGAGGCCAGAAGATGTTTGTCCCATTAGCAATGTGTAAGTGAAAGCCTGCAAATAATTAGATATCTAGGATACAGTAAACTGGTAAACATTTTAAATTATTAAAGATATTAATAAGGAGCACTGAGGAGTTATTTTTCCAACTAAGAAATGATTTTATGATGAAAGGGAGGAAAATTATTCTGTGTCAGTGAAAACTTTGTACATGCGGATGCTGAAAAGCCCACAAAATTAAGTAAATTTCCAACTGATAAAAGTTTATCGTTCTGGAAGAATATAGATATTTGAGAGACAGCTCACACCTATTCTCATCATCTCTCTCAACATTTTGAATTTCTATTACAATTCTTCTTAAAATTCAGACTATCAAAGAGACTCCGGAAAATGAGGATGGCAAACACAAGGTTGAGAAGCTTTGGGTGGGGATGTGTGTCCGTGGGTATTTCATCATGAGTTATGCCAGACTAAAAATAGAGTTTTTCCCTGCCTGGTGTTCTATTTGCCTTCATTGTTCTGAATATAAGGAGAGATATTAACTTCCTTACATTAAAGAAAAAAAATTCATGATATTCTTGTTTTGCTACTTGATGAAGGCTGGAAAAAGCTTTGTTTTATTTTCCTCTTGTCATCTTCCCAGTGCTATTTTAGCTACTATTTTGCCAATAACCTAACATTTTCCTATTTTAATGTTGATTATTTTTAACTACTTGCATCCCCCTCCTTTCCCCCAACCACATCGACCAAATATACAGGAGTTCTTCAGGATATACCCTGTCAAATACGAGCACCATTGTTTCTCAGAGACTCCTGATGCACCTGCCCCAAATCTCCTCAGTGGTGAGGAAAATGATTTTCCTTATGAAACTGCAGTCCTGCCACTGCACTTATTGCCAAGATCTGAAGGCTTCCTTGCTCTTTCTTGGGATTTTACTGTCCCAATGCAGCCTGTGATGGGGCTGAAGAAGAAATATGTATGTGCTACAGAAACTATTGCAGCTGAAAGGAGAAGCAGGTGAAGAAACGGGTGGCGTCTTCATCAACAGAAAGCAAAACATAACTAGAATTAAATGCACATCTGCAATGATGGTAGATGGTAGATCTATTGACAAGAGATCATGTCCTGCCTTGGCTGGCAGGTGCAGTCACAGATACAAGAGTTGTACCATCAGCTTTGGTTAAGATATTTCAATGAACTTGGCGAAAAGGAAGAGGTGAAACTTGCTTCAGTGCTGAAGACAACCTTTCCTACCATCTCTGGTTACTGGTATGTTGGAAAAGAACCTTTCCTACCATCTCTGGTTACAGGTATGCTGGAAAAGAAATTTCTTTTTAGGTAACTTCATCTGAAGTGTGATGTCATCTGTTGTATTTTTAAAATTTCCTTTGTAGTTAGAATAATGTTGTATATTGTAAGCATGAAGCATGTTAGAGCTGCACTTCACTCTCTGTTGGCTTATTTTTAGACACTGAGTTAAGTTGAAGAGATCTATGCTTTTCTTCTAAGTCTCCAACCAAGATTTTAAACTGAAATCAAGGTTTCAAACCAAACTTTTAGACTTGGTTCTTGTATTTCAGGTGTTAATGAGTGTTTTATGGGCAGTATAGAATAAGTTGCCTGAAAATTGTCTGCCTTAGTTGCCAGTTTTCCACGGTTTCTACAGCAATGAAAAAAAATATCACAGAATATGATTTTTTTAGTTTTAAATTCTTCGAAGTGGTGATAATAGTACCCTTTTAATCTAATTTAGAAGGGCATTGAAAAGACAAATATCTTGAGTCTTGCTGGGTATTAGGATCCTCCCTTGTGCAAATAACCAGCGTGTCTTCAGAGAGAATTCCTGTGAAGGCTGTGAAAAGGCTTCATCTCTCTTGATTGCTACTCTCCTATCACATCCTGCACATCCTGTCCTACCTTTGCTGGCCACAAGGTACTTGAAATGTGTTTTTAGAACCGTTGCTTGACCAGTCTTCACTTGCTTGTATTTTTGTGCTAGAAGACTCCCCACCAAAGGCTGAATTTGGTGCTCGACATGGTAAGGTGAAGGATTTGAAGACCCCCCTGTGAGATGATTTCCTTGCGAGCAGAGTGAAAATCAGGAATAATTCTGCAAGAAATTTGGGCTGATTTGAAGGAGAATTTGGGGAGATGATGAGTTACCACCTCTGGGTGTCAGAGAGAGTGACAGAAGGGCAGTGAGATGCTTTGAGCAGGAGGGATAAAATGTGAAATAACCAGGTCAGAACCATGATACCTCACCAGGCTTTGTGTTTAGCCAAGCATATCAAAGGCTGTGTCTTCTCCAGCACAGTGTGTGCCCCATTCCTTCCCTCACTTGGTGTTCAGCCTTTCCCTGTGATGGTGACTGCACTGCCCCAGCCTGTCACACACAGTGTGGCACCAAACTGGTGGCTGCTCCTCGCCCTGTGACTCCCAGCTCCTCCTGGCTTTATCTCAGCCAGTTCTCTCTGATCTCAATGTCTTCAGCTGTTGTCCTCCACACAGGGCACCCTCGTGTTTGGCAGCCACTGCTGGAGCAGGCCCATGGAACTGCTACCATGGCTCATCTCCTCCAGCTTAGCTCCAGGGTATCAATCTGGGATGGAGTCAAATGTCTTTGATCCTCATGAAGGAGCAGTGCATGTGACACAAGCATTGGCAGCTGGAAGGCAGAGGGGGGATCAGGAGAGGTTTCACCAGGAAAGGAGCTGAGGAGTAGAGAAGGAAATTGTTGCACTGCTGGTTCTGAGAGAAAAATGCTCCCCAAAATGACCAAAAAAAAAAAAAAAAAAAAAGTTCTGCAGTTGATTTATATATCTATTATAGGCTTATCCTGTTAGCTTGTTCTTAGAGAAGAGCTGGTCCCTGAGGTATAATTTATCCTTTTTAGAAACTCTCCTCCCCCCAAGAAAGTTGCAACAGTCAAAGAACAAAAGTTGGGACCGTGTTTGAAGGAGGAATCTAAGAAAAGTAATTGAGCAGCTGGATTCAAGGCTGCATGCAAAGGAAAACTCTCCTGGGTTCAGGCACTCAGTGTAAATATTTGAGAAACACTTGTTTCTCAAAGAGAAGGACTTCATGAGAATTGTAATGGTCATTTTAGAGGTTTCCCCAATGACAGCATTTCACCCAAATGCTGTTCAGGTGGTGTTTTGAGAACGACAAAAAGAAAATTAGGAATGGTTGTGACTAGTCATGTCCTTCTGGTTTGCTGCTTCTCCATGGAAGTCATGGGGAACGCAGAGGATTTAATGTAGCAGGGGATTGGATGGGTGCAAGGGACATCAAAGATAAAGTGAAGAGCTTGCAGAACACAGGGGACCTTTGCATCCATGAAGACACGGCTGCTGAGTCAGGCCCCTGGCTAAGTGCACACTCAAGATATACACATGTGCTGATAGAAAACAGATTTAAAAGGTAATCGTGAAATTGCTTTAGAGCTCTGGATGTGTTTGGAAGTTTGTGACTGGTTGTCAGTGATGTCATAACCATATTTATTATAGCTCATAAATGGATGGGTCTGACTGTTTTCCTTATTTTAATGTATAAATTGCAGTTTATAATGGCAATAAAACACGCCAGGCTGTGCATTTCAGGGTGATTATTGCATTTCTCAGGTGGTTAAAGTTACTCTAACTGCCTTTTAGCTCAGATTTCAATAGTATTTGCCCAGTGTTCAGGCCATTTTTACTTGTATTTTTATGTACAAACCTCAAATTAAAGTGTTTTATTGCTTTTTAATTAAAATGTTGAAGTGCAAAGAAGGAATGGTCACAAGGCAGATAGAGAGGCACAGTAGTAGGTGTTTTGATGTAAGAGGGGAGTGTGTGAAAAGGGAGATGGGGAGAGGAGAGGCTGCAGAGCCTGTCACTGTGTTTGGGTATTTCACAGGTACCCACTACTGGTTCCAGTAAACACAAGGCTGAATGGAAACATTTGTGAGCCAAAGGCATCGGGTGTCTGCCTCGTAAAATCCCAAACTGAGAAATGAGGGATTAAATGGCTGTGAACCCTTAATTAAGTGCTCAGCACCAACGTGCCCTCCTGCTGGAGGCTGAGACGTGCTGGTAGTCCCTGCACAGGAGCTTGTGGAGAGCACAAGTTCGTGGTGTTCCTGATTTTCAAGACAGAGGAAGGTCCTGGGCTCTCTCTCTTTGAGACACCACCTCATGCGTGGCCAATTCACAGGGCAGACTCCAAAACCAGTGACAATGGTGGGTTTTTGGTGGAATGCAGTTATTCTGGGAGAAGTGAATTCCTGGGTGTGGGAGTGAGTTAATTCGTCAGTTTGGGCCACGTGCAAAAGGGTGAAAGCTCTGCTCTCGAAATCTTTTTGGGTGATGTCATGTCTAAGAGCCTGCAAAGCTCCAAAGTCCTCATGTGATGTCTGTGTGTGTGGAGTGGTAGCCTCTGTCTCTGTGTGAAGGGAAGGACAGTCCCATCAGGCCACTCCACCACCATTCCCCTCCTCCACACCCTTATTGACACACCTTGCTCCTCCTCTTACACTGAGTCCTGGACCAGCCCACCAGTGTAAAACTGGCAGTGCCATGTTGGTCTCAATGATCTAAGAGGTCTTTTCCAGCCCAAGTAGTTCTGTGGTGCTGTGGGATGCTGCCAGTGAGACCTCTTCCACCTTGGGAACTCAGACAGCATTGAGGATGCGTGGCACAGCAGGACACAGCATCCACAAGGCTCCTGCTCCTCTGTAGGGCTCTGAATCTGACAAAAAATTATGGTTGTGTCTCAGGTTTGTGGTTGTTTCAATTTTAGGAGTTTCCTTCTTCAGACAGGGCCACTGTAACACTTTGCGTGTGCTGGGTTTTGCAGTCCATGATAGGTGAGGGGTTTGTACATGGAAGTTCAGAATCATTTAGGCTGGAAAAGATTTCCAAAACCATTGAATCCAGCCTGTGACTAATCCCCACCTTGTCACCCAGACCAGAGGCCTGAGTACCATGTCCAGTTGTCCCTTGGACACCTTCAGGGGTGGGGACTCCTCCACCATCTCCCTGGAGAGCCCCTTCCAATGCTTGAATGCCCCACACAGTCCAAGCTCTTTATTTGGGATTATCTCTTCTGGTGCATCTTTACAGGAAGACTGTCAGAGGGTTCTAGTTTGTATCATATTGCTACAGTCTTAAATAAATTAAAAAATAAAATCATGGCTATTCACGTGGGTAAGGGCATGAATATTATAAATTTAAATTAGGGATTGAGCCTTTCATTAACGAGAAAAAAACCTTCCACCCAAACAGACTAAACCCCAACTGGTCTTGCTGCCTAATTTTACACAAAAAACGTACATAAAATAGTTTTTTCAAGGCAGATTTTTTCCCCCCATTGTTTCCCCCATCTTTATTTCTATTTCTCCTGTGCAAAATATCCCTCCTGCATACCTCCCTTCTCTTCCCATGCAAGAATGGAAGAAATGCTTAATGGGAAGCAAAGCACATTAGGAATATTAAGGAAAAATTACAGTATATACACTATGAAATGAAATGCATCTTTTGTGAATAAATCCCCCCAGAAATCTTATATTTCCAGGCATCCACTTACATACCTTCATGTAACAACTTATACATTCGTAAAACATTCATTGAAAGCAGCTCTGCAGTTTTATAGAAAACAACATGCCAGGGATGCAAGAATCTTGCCAGTTCTGTGAAAAATGACACCAATTAAAGCTTAAATTGCTTGTTTTCTCATAAGGTACATATTTTCATAACTTTGAAATCAAATAATTGCTGCTTTTATATTAAATACAATAAAACAAAAAGGATGCTAGTTTAGAGGAACTGCTACAAGCATTTTAATATAATTTTCCCACCATTTAAAGTCACAAAATATGGAAAACAAGTCAAGTATGCAAAGTTCCAAGGAGATAGAGAAACTCCTTCAGATTATTACATCATTTGTCTTTTGTGTCAGGAAATGTGTATGTGATTTCATTGTTTGATTAAATGCCAAAAAAAAAGGCATATTGCACTTATCTAACTGATTACAGATTTTATTCATCTGAAAAAGTACTTGTTCATACTTTGACATTAGAAGGCAATATTTTTTTTAATGCTCCAAACAAGCATTTTCAAAAAATTATAATCCTAACTTCCCAGGCTTGCTTTTTATTTTGTATTAACAATGCACTGTACTAAAATTTCCCATACTGGAACACAGTCCCTAGTGGTTTTCAAGCTATAAACTGAGTAAACAGTCCCTTTCTTATTGAGTGTCTGTGTGAGTGCATGTTGTTTCTGGAATACATCATATTCATTTGCAGAAACCCTGTGTATGGATCTTTAACACTTTTTGCCTCCCCCCCCCCCCCCCCTTATTTTTTTTTCCGAGGTACCTAAAATAATAGCTTTTTAAGACAGTAATGTGGCCGTGTAACTTGTGGGGAAAAGCACACTCTGGCTCACAATCTGAATTAAACGTGTATCATTGGGGGTAAGTTTCATTTAAAATACCTATTTCTGCTAATTATTCAAAATGCTAAATGCTGTGCGGCTGTACTAGCTCCGATTTGTGTTAGCATGTTTCTGGCAATGCTGCGCTAAGAATATAAGAAATCAACTAAAAATATTTCCATATTGAGTTCCTTGGGTTTTTTTAGTAAGAGCATAGAAAGGTGGCACTTATCGGTGACATTTTTTGGACTCTCACCATATCAGGGTTGACAAACTAAGCTTTACATAATGAAGAAACCTTAAAAAAACCTCAACAGAAATAATTTGAGGAGAAACACGAAGCTTCATCTGGGGACTTCAAGGTCAGATACCATTGGCCTGGCCTCCATTAACCCCCACAGGAAATCTTCCAGAATCCTTATTTTATCTTGAGTGGGTGTTCCCAAACTATCAGTCTTTTTTTTTTTTTTTTTTTTTCTCCACCAAAATAGAGACACAGTTTCCTTTAAAAGACATGAATTTCATCTGGTAGATCATTTTAACAATGTTTACATGCCACGGAGAAATTTTCAGGGAGAATGGTGATATTTTAAATTGCTCTATTAACAAAACTCTGCCTAAATTTGGAAGAGGGGAAAAAGATTTGAAAACTTAGTAAGCGATTAATAGTAAGATATTAAAAGACAGCTAAGCGTTCTCAGTCACTGGGGAAAATAAACTGGGATGGTATAATGAGATCCCTACAGTCTTGTGATCAATCCAAAGTAGCAAGAATGTAATACCAACGGGTTAACTAATTATTTGTATATATTTAAAAAGTCTCTCAGTAGTCTGAATTGTGTCCAGTGTGAATGCTGAGGATTACATGATCTATTATTAACCCATTAGTACTGTGCTTTCGGTGTTCCTTGGCAAGGAAAAGCTCCAACAGGAATAAACTGTCGAAAATATGTGTCTTTTTAATAAAGTGGGTAACTTTTTTTTTTTTTTTTTGGTGGGTAGGGAAGAGTGTATCTTATTTATAGTGTCATTTTAAACTCAAGTTACAACGTCTTAGATTTAAGAGGCAGGCCAGCAATGCAGGCAAGGGTGTCTCCTGCAAGGAGACAGAGATTAATGCCATGTGTACTGATGATTCTCCACCACAATTTAGGATTCTGGTGGCGCCATGACGCCCGTTTTTTATGGTGGTTTGCCAAGAGAAAATTACTTAAACCAATTGTGAATGCATTCCTGTTATACTTTTACACAACCACATTTCTGTACATAAATAGCATAATGAGTATTTTTTAAATGATCTCTGGTTCCAGATTCACCTACTTTGCATAAAACGTCAAGCACAGGAAGGAGGGGAGTTGAGGTTTTGTTTGTGTTTTTTTCTTCGTTTTTTTTTTTTTTCTTTTCCCTAACTGAGAAAGGTTTTCACATGGGAATATACTTTTTTCCCCCCTCCTTCTTTCTCCATGACAACTGACCACAATTGAAGCAGATTCTTCTTAACATAATGTAATGTGAGAATTTTCTTCAGCTGGAGGGTGTTTTAGTCCCTAAATTGAAAGCTGTTCCACTTCACTGCATAAAATATGAACATGAATGTTAGGATCAGTACCTTTGCCAGGTAAGAACTGGGACAGGGACAGCTTGAAGGCCCTCAAAACCAGTTTTTAAGACTTTACACATCTGAGGTTGGGAAGAGTTTGTAAGCCTAAATGTTCTAAGCCCAATGTGATATGCTGATATTAAGGAGAGTGTACATCAGGCAAGCAGAATATTTTAAAGTGTTCTTTAAAGTTTTCTTCTTCTTCTAACTTCACAATTGTTTTTTATCAATTTACTTGTTTCAAAATTTTGCAAAGAATGCATTTATTCTTTTTTTTTGCCTCAGTCTATGAAGAGGGGTTTGTGGAGCTGTCTGTTTTATGGTGTTATTTTTGTGAGCTTGCTGTAGGTCAATAAAGCAAGATTTATTAGTGGCTTTTAGAAATGCTGGTATTCTAATCATTGCTATATTTTTAGGAGTGAGTCTCTTTGTTGCCTGAGCCACTTAATCTGTCTCCACGAGTTTGATTCTTGGTTGTGTTCCTATTTGAAGGTAATTCTCAAGTGCAAGTTGTGTTCATGCTGGGCGAGGGAGCTCACAGAGCTGCTCTGTCCCTCTGAGGGTTTTGAGAACTCAAAATGAAATGAAGTATCTAGCGTGATATTTAATGGGAGGAGAGGATGATGGGCTTGGAGGCCGTCTCTTCTTCTGGTTTTGCTGTGCTCTGAAAGATTTGTAATTCTTTTAAAGTCAGTGGCTTCCTACTGTGACTGTGAGAACTATGGTAATCAAGCCTGGAGCATTTGAATGACAATGTTGTCATGTTTAAATATTAATCTGACTGGAGCAGATAGAGATATAATGCTGGGAGAGAATAATGTGTGTTTATAAATAAGGTCTTTGTCCAAGGCCAAAGGGAACACTCTCCCTCCATCCTTAGGCAGGGAAAGTTCTTCCTGGTCTGACAGAAGGCTTGGAGGGGTCTGATTAAAAAAAAATCTTTAGTCAGAGTTGTAGTTTTCATGAAGAAAACATCAATGTGTGTGCTGAGGAGAGAGGGTTCTGCTTGCTTTCTTACAACAAATAACAGGGAGTTCACCCAAAACACAGAAAAGCACCTGATTTATCCATATTCCCATTTTTATGGTGCTCATGGCAGAGAGGTGTTTACTAAGCAGGCCTCTCCAGAAAAAAAAAAAAAAAAAAAAAAAGGCTGTATCCAGTACATCTCTATGTATGTGTTCATTAACATAGTATTTTGGTTTGGAAATTAGAGATTGACTTAAAATTAAAACACTTGAAAAATAATTTCCTCTTGCTTCGCAATTAAGTTCAGTATTTAAGTATAACTTCAGTGTCAGAATAACAGATTTCTAGTGCTCTGTGTGGTTCCTGCAGTTAATGCATCCAGTTGTATCAATATTGGCTGGTACATCGGTGCAAATACATGGGGTGGTCTTGAAAGTACAATTGCTCTGAAAACTGGAGAAATATTCCAGGGAAAATGAAGAAGAAGGGCTAGGAGATTAAACAGTTTTGTAGTGAGGGAGGAAGAGGAGGTTTTCTGGGATTTAGGGACAATTACAGTCCCTGGAAATTATGAAGGTCTAGCAGTGTGGAAGGAGAGAGAGAGAGAGGACTTTGGAAAAGACATGGAAAGGCCAAGTACACAGGACAGAGAGGTCAAGAGGAAGATTGGCAGGACAGCCAAAGAGTTTGCCTCCAGAGAGAAGCAGAAAGGGATGACTTCTCAAAATAGAAAGTCCAAAGAGTATCATCAAAGGATTCAGCTGTGGGAAACCTGTCCAGCTAAAGAGGCAGCAAGTCTCAGATGTTTATTATTTTTTGGAAAGCTGCAAGATGCAAAGGGGTCAATTTCAATTAAAATAAAAACATGTTTAGATTCAGACTAACAAATTTGCCTTTCAGATTTTCTTCAGAAAACTTATGCTGCAGTTCAAAAAGCCCCAAGTTATCTCAGGGTCTTAACATATCAGAAACTGCCCAGCTATTTGAAGCACAGCTGAAAATGGGGGTAGGGGGCTGCTTGACAGAAATACGGAACCTTGTAATAGGGAAAAGTTGGAAATTAAATTATCAAGTATGAAGTGTAGCCCAATGTGACTCTTATCACCGGGTGACATTTTCAGACTTATTCCTTTTTTAACTGCTCAAGTACCTTTATGATCACCTGTCATATATGTGTCACTACTTATGTCAGTTTGAAAAGTCAGGGCTTGCTGTAAGAATTTTGCAGCAACAAGTAATGTCTGTTACTTTTTTCAAGTGTATGAGATAATACAGAGTACATCACCTGCTGCTGCTGGAGAAACATTGACTTGTGATGTAGCTGTGTTTGATAGCTTAACTATTCATTGCTTTGCTACTTTTTGCTTTTATAAAATTGGTTCCTGTCAGGTTTGAAGTATGTCAGCTCAAGACCAAAACGTGGATCATACTTGCAAAGTCAGCTGTACAAAAGTCTTCACTTAACGAACAGATTTACTTTACTTTTGTGCTTCTATACATAATGTCTAATGCAAATTTTTCAGGTCTAGGGTCCCTTTCCCTTGGGGAGGTAGTTCTGGTGCAGGAATTGAGAAAGGTAAATCATTGCTGCTTTTGAGGGCTCTGCAGCTTTGTATGAGAAGTTCTCTAGAACACCTCACTCAAAGAAACATCCATGTTTGGAGAGGACACATATATAATAAGGCAAGGGTTGGGTGTCTGTGGAAGTTCTACCCATACCTATCACAAAGCACTTTTCCACAGGCCTCTACCTTGTACCCTGGTATGAGGGGAAACTAAAATATTCTACCTCTAATGAACAAATGTTTGACACTTGTCATATTATTGGGGTAGCCCCTTAAAAAATTTGATTTTTATCAATTTTTTATCCAGAACAAAGAGGAAAAAGTCATCATTTTGCCAAAATACACATTTGAGTCTCCAGCCTTTTGGTGAGAGTTGTGACATTTCAACTCTGGTACGTAAGAAGGAAAAGAAATTCAAAATGTGCTTGTAAGGAAGCATCTGTTTACTAATGATGCTATCCCAAAGTCAGCCCTGTGTACTGGGCTGATTATAACAGGATTTCAGAGGAAGAGAGGCAGAATATTTGGATGAATTTACATGAATTTAACAGAAGCAAATTTTAGTACTGGAGACTGACGTGTGTCTGAGTTTCTGGGAGCTGTATGAAAACTGTGCTGTAGAACAATAATCCTAGAACAGTGATACCTAGGTTGCTTTCAGTGGGACCAAAGCCCACATTTGCTTAATTAATCTATACTTTCTAGTTAACCATGAAGTTTTGCACACCATCTCCCCACCAATCCAATACAGGTGTTAACCATAAGCATTGGTTATTTCTTGTTTGAGGAGCAGAGCTTTCAGGGAGGGCTCTGGGAAAGGAACAACCAAGCCACCCTGTCATGTTCAGCTGACACAGCTGTTTGTTGTACAACCTCTCCTCCCTGCTTGGACTCTTGCCATGGATGATTTAAGTGTGTTTGGAGTCCTGCTGGGTGCAGAAGCCTTGCTGGGCCGTCTCTACTGGGACCAGTGACAGGAGAGGGCATCAGTCGTGCTCACTGCTTGGCAAACCCATGCAACACCAAGAGTGAGGAAATTAAAATCTAATGCTCTTCAAATGGGCAGCCTGACACATAATGGAGCTGGGGCAGCGAGCCTGGGTATGTCAGGAACATCATTTTAACCCAACAAGACACATGTAACCAGGCATGACACGCCACCGTGCTGAGACGGGGATGGGAGCATCTGAAACAAAGGCAGTTTAGTTTGCTGAAAATCTGATTCCCCCTCACCCTAAACAAATTTCAGTTTGCAAGATTGCATGATTAACAGGCTTTCTAGGATATTTACAACTTTCTGGAGAGAGAGCTTTTTTTTTTTTGGTTTTTTTTTTTTGGTAAAAAAAAGTTAAATGGAACACACACATTGCCTTTGAAATGTAGCCATAGGAAGGTCGTATATTTAGGTGTTACATATTAAAATATTGATTTTTTAGGATATAAAACCCCTGCTTACAATAAATACAATGCAAGTCATAACCTTTATTATAAAAATATTCCAGTGTTCCACAGTAAAGGGTCATTAACATTGCTATACTGTAGCATTTGATCATTACTGGAGGATACTATGTTTTGTTTTTAATCAGGCAGTGATTTATATAGAAACTTATTAAGAACCAAGATATGGCTCATTTCTGATCTCTGACATGCTTAAAAGATGTTGCAAATTAAGGGATTGATCCTGTAGATCTCTGAGCTGATAGGAAGAAATGCCAATAAGCAGGGTGCTCACTCTGTCACTGGCCTGGACCTCACACATCAGTTGATGTGCAGCACGTGCTGGGGGAAACTGAGATGCTAAAGCTGTCCTGATCCCAGCCATTCCAAAGTCCCTGCACTTTAGGGGAAGTGAAGCACGTGATTCTTCTTTATTTTATTTTATTTAAATTCTGGATGAAGAGTTGAGAGCTGCTTTTTCTTTGAAGTCTCTCCCCTAAGAGTGCATTGGGATTTTCTCACTTGAGGCATTGGCTTGGCATCCTCTGGTACTCGACCGTCCTCTGGTGTGTGGCCAGACATTGTGAAGGGGCACCTGGGGAATGGAGAGCTTTGGGAAGGGCTGATGGTGAGCAAAGGTGGCTGGGGGCTTGGCTGTGAAGCTGAGATGCAACAGGGAGATGATGTCCATCACACAGAGATTCTCCAGCTCCTCATGGTGAGGACAGGACCTCATAAGCCTCTTTAGTGGAGAAAATGGACTTTGATGGGGTTCTTCCAACTCAAGATATCCTGCGAATCTCAGGGCTGAAAATTCAGCCCCACAGTGACAAGGGGAGTTCACACGAACACCTTTATTTGGTAACTTACCATGCCTTCAGTTAATGAATTCAAATTATTGAGGTTGCATTGCGTCTGTCTCCTGGAGTAGTTCAGCCAGAAGGTTTGGGCTGCTCATGGCTCCTGCCAGCATCACCAGTGCTCACAGAGCCACTCTCAGTGATAAGAAATTGTGTCCCCTACCAGTGTGACACAGACCACCTTCCTGGCACGTGGATCTGCCAGCAGTGCTGGGACCTCCTGGGAAGGGCATTGTTGGGGTCTTTGGGATGGCAAGGGCAGAGCCAAAAGGGTGCTGAAGAGAGAGGGAAGTGCCACATGGCAATTAAAATAACTGCTGGAAATGGAGAGTTCCTAGCAGAAAAAAAATTGCCTTCATATAAGTCCCTTTATGTGAGAAAATCTGTGAGCAGTGTGATGTCAAATGTTACCCAAGAAAATTTCATAGAGGGGAGCAAAATCTTCCTGTGCCAGAATGGTCCCGCTACACATGCATTACTTATTAATGTGGGTGAGTTTGGTTTGAAGGGTTTTTTAAATTTTCTTTTTTCTTTTTTTTTCTTTTTTTTTTTTTTTTTTTTTTTTTTTAGGTAGTGAATGTTTTCCATTATTTTAATTGGGAAAAGCCTGATAAAAGCAAATGTACACTTCATGTGTCGAAGAACCCGCTACAGCTTTTTTATTCACGTGTGAAACCTGCTTATATGTCACTTTATATGATTTTCTTTTTAAATTTTATTAGCTGAGTTTTAGTGCTCTTTAAAGTAAAAGTGATAGCAACCAGGTGCATTATGGGGTAGATGACACAACCCTGCCAACACACCTACGTGAATAATTCCCACATTTCCAGACTCTGCTGTTTTTTGTGCAGGACCAGGCAGATGTTTTGTGCTGTTAAGACACAGAAGGCTCTCTGGCAGACACCAACAGTCTGATTTTGAGAACTATAAACATAAACTATATTTCATTCCTCTAAAGCAAAATAGAGTAATTTAAAAATTGTTGTACACTGATTTCGCATTTTTGTTCACATCATTTTTCCCTAATATTTTTCAGTTCTGATGAGAATTAAAAAAGTCAAATCACATATCAAACCCCTCTACTTTACTTGCTTTCAGCCATTTGAAACCTTCCTATGGCTACCCAAATAGAGAGAATTCCAGTTTGTCTCTTGAACAATCAACAATAAATATAAAAATTTTTGAGGATTGTGAGAGGCACAAACTGCACCCCACGCAGTCACTGCTGCCTGTACCTACATCAGCCTATTACTGCTTAAAAATTTATATGGTTATTTCTTTTTAAACACCTCAGCAGATTGAAGCAAAGGCTTTTGCAACCTGAGTTTAAAGAAAAAAAAAAAAGGAAAAAAGAAAATAAACCCAGGAAAAGCCTTATATTCTTTTTTCTTTGCCTTTGATCCTGACTCTCCAGTCGTGGGAACCAGGAGAAGTCATCTCCTGTGAACTGTGAGTAGGAAGCTGCGAGGGAATCAGCAGATGAGTTTGAAGGCTAGGCCTTGTTTATGCTGGGGATTAAGTCATTTGTGGTCAGTACCCAAGGCAGCTGGGCTGCTGCGGGCTCCCAGCTCCCATCAGATGACATTCCTGCAGGGACAATCAGGGGCATTCCACTCCCCACCAGAGCAGGATGAATCCAGACCTGCTCCTGGTGCTCATGTTCCCAACGTGTGTCAGATGGGAGCGAAGGGAAAATGTCAGGGAATGAAAGGGTCCTGGAAGGGATTGATCAAAACCATAATTTTATGGGTGTAGCAATAAACAGCCAAGCCAAGCCCGAGCTGCAGAAAAGCTCAGCGGCTGCTGCTCCGTGATTTTCAAGGTCCTGAAGGGAAAAAAAAAAACAAACCAGCAAATAGGGAAGTGAAGGGGGGAAAAAAATTGCTGCAATGCTCTGTCTGTGGGACCATTTCAAATATCTGCCTGCGTTTGGGAATATCTCGGGTTGTGCTCTGAAAGTTTAAGACTTTTTCCAAAGGTGGTTTCATTGTCAACCACTATTAGGTTAGATTTATTTTTTTTCTAGCAGGCACATGGTTAACATCTTTCTGTGCTTCTAAATATAAACTGGCTTCTCAGTAGTATGATCCAGGTCTCATTCCTCCTCCATTTCTCTTCCTTTTTTTCTGTTCCTCTCCCTCTTTCTCCCTCTGTCACTGTGGATTTGATGAGGCTCCAAGTTACAACTGGATGCTGTGAGGATGGATTGCTGTTGAGGTCTGTGCCGAGTTGCACCAACACTCTCTGTAAAGTTTTACTTTCGTGGAGTGCTATACAGTGACTTTTTATGTGTCTAAGAAATGGAAACATTTTGTCTCGTATAAAAAAAAAAAAAAAAAGAAATATTTTTATACTATGCTCCATTCACAGACCACATCAGAGGTATTCTAAGAATAGAATAGATCAAATATATTTTATGGAAATATAATGAGAAAAGGATGTGTTCCCAAAACTCACTCTGAACAAAGGAATGCAACATAGTCAGGAATACTTTAATGCGCCTAACAATTTTCTCATGTGAAAGGCTGGAGGAACAGTCTTGGTTTGAAGAAATCTTCCAATTCTCCCCAGGCACCCTGAACTTGAAATCAGAACTAGGAAAGCTATATATTACAAAAAAAAGAAAATGTATGGAAAAAGTGACTGAGGGCATTAACCATAAAAGACGTTTTGAAAAGAAAAATAACATCAATATGAAACATTTTGTCATGTTTCATTTCATTGATCATATATTTATTTTATGTGCTCTGGAGCGCTGAAGCTTAGATGTAACTACATTTCAGTAGCCTCATATTAGACCTGTCATTTTCTTTGTGGTGAAAACTAAATAGCAAGGAAAAAAAAAAAATAGATTGCAATTATTAGATTTGGGTTGGATTCCATTGGATTCTGCTTAAAAACTTCAGAAAAAAAAAATGGAGCTTGGAAAAAGAGACATACATTAACAGCTATTAAAGGCACTGCCTGTGTGACAGATAGAGAAGTAGGAGGTACACCTACAATGTAAAATAATGCATCTTTTCCACGGTAATGCAATATGTTCACCTTAAATAGGCTTGTAATTAAACCTGCCACTGTTGATTAGATCAACCATGCAGGAAAGATGCATTTGTATTAGTTCTAATTAAATCTATTTTAAACAAGTTGGAGTTACGGATTGGTTTTTCCACTCCCCAATACAATAAGCATGCATTTCAGATGCTGCACGTGGCTACCCTGGAGTAGATCTCTGCTTAAATGCCTTTTCTGTAGCTTGTCTCTGATCCCAGGTTTCTTCTGCCTCAGGTCTGAACTTCCTTTCTTGGCAAAACCCCCAATGATTTAAATTTGGGTTGTTACAGGAACATCACGGATGGAATCAGGCCAGTGTGAGCACCATAAGAAATTTGTTTTAGCGTTGGTAAGGAAAGATATTTATTATAACTCAGGTTTTTGAGTATTAATGTGTTTTCCAAGAAACAAAAGATTGGTTTAGATGTTCCTAGTGGAGAGAAATGGGGTAGGGAAGGCCTGAGCTGGAGGAGCTCTGGCAGGTTCTGGCACATTCTTGCCACTTTCTCCAGTGGTGGGTGGCATTACTCACACTCAGCATCTTTGAAGGTTTCTGGTGTAAAGCCCAGTGAGATCCACTGTGTTCTCAGAATCCACTGTTGGAGTCTGACACCCTGTTAGAGATAAAAGTTATACTCTCCTTGCATCGTCTGGAGTGAGGATTTTGGCCCTAAGTGGAAATTTTCACATATATCAAGCAATGCAATCTATAAATGCTAACGACGTCCCACTGTGGGGATATTTTAATTTATTTGGGGCCATTTTGTGCAGTTTGGATCTCTGAGCAGGCTTTCAAAGGTGGAAGTCCAGGGGAATATCAGCAGCCCTTCTCTCAGTTCATCATCCCTTCTCTCAGTGCCCAGAAGGTTGTAGGTACACAGTGAAAACGGAGGGATTGGAGACTTTGGGCTCCTTTCTGGTGCTGAACCTGTTGGGCTTTCTCCTTGTCATGGTCCTGGTGACTTTGTGTGAGCACGTGCCGAACCCCTTTCTCCTAGGCAGGATGTGTCTGGAGTGCAGACATCCATCCCTGGGACTGCCCCCAGGATGGGATGGTGGCCAGAGATGATGATTCACCTCTGGGCACAGTGTGGCTCTGCCCCTTTGGGCTCCTCCTTTTCTACCAGCAGCCAAGTGTGTCAGGAATTGTGATCGTGGCTCTGTGAATGCCAAACTTTATTTCTGAAACAACCCAAGTGCACTGAAAACCTTCAGGAACTGATAGTGCTCTGTTTCGCATTGTAACACAACTGGAAAAAAAAAAACCTAAAAACTTCTGCTATGTTTTCATATTGATTTTCCTTCTCTTGGTGCAGCATTTTCAATTTAAATGGCAGCAGACTGAGGCACAGAATGGGAAGGAATGTTCTGAGCTCTGCAACTGGGAAAAGAGCCTGGTTTTCTGATTTTGTGTCCATGTTATCCAATTAAATTTTGTCACTGTCCTGTGATTTCATGTCCAGTGCAGTATTGCTTCCACAGAAAAGCTAATTATGGAATAAGATAAGTATGAAAGTGCCCATATTTAATTACTACTATATAGTATATTCAGGAAGAAGGGTTTGTTTTTTTTTTCCCTAAAATTGTTTTAATTAACATGAAGGAAAAATTTCTACTGATTTTTATTGCCACAAGAGAGAAAGAAAATTATTTCATGCTACCATTGAACTATATTTAACTTCCATCTTTCTATCTACAACAGAAAACTTGAAAATTATTTTGTTAGATTTTATTGCTCCTTTTTATCTCATAAATGTTTTCTTCAAGTACCATTAAATAATGATACAATTTTTAGAATATCAGTAATCAGATGGTAAGCGTTTAATTTTTGTTTGTAAGTTGTGTGTTTTGTCCTTTTTATATTTCTTAGCTGAGGGGGAAATCATCTACCTTCCAGAAACCTGATATTTTGGACCAGATCCCTGTCTGAACAGGTTGTATGCTGCCCTTTTCAAAATCAAGCTATCAGAGGTTGCCCTTCAGCAGAAGTGTTAAGAGGACTTGGTGAGCTTAACATGTTTCGCCTGCTTAATTTAATTTGGAAAAATTCAACCAGAAAATGAAGTTATTAACAGGTTGGTACATTCAGAGATAAGATGATGTCACAGGAAAGCAGTCAAGTGGGCAGCTTGTCAAAATATAAAATATGTATCTGTCAGAATCAAATGATAGATAAGCTGTGGCTGGGTGTGGGATGCAGTGAAAATAGTGCGCTAAAAATTGAAGCCGAATCCCACCAGTCTGGAGCACAAGCTTTTAGTAACTATTGTGGTGAGCAGAAATACAACAATCCTGGGGACATGAACTTGTGCTTCTTAAACAGGGTGCATGCAATCTCTGGCCAGTATCCAGAAGCATGTTCATCACCGTGAGACCTCAAAGGGACAGCAGAGACCTTGGAAGTGTGGCTGTTCCAACAGATGGGGAAACCAGCTATGGGGTCCCCAATGTGAGAGGATGTGAAGCTGCTGGAGAGAGTCCAGAGGAATCCATGGAGCTGCTCCAGGGCTGGAGCTCCTCTGGAGCCAGGCTGGGAGAGCTGGGAATGTTCACCTGGAGAAGAAAAGGCTCCAGGGAGAGCTCAGAGCCCCCTCCAGGACCTAAAGGGGCTCCAGGAGAGCTGTAGAGGGACTGGGGACAAGGGCTGGAGGGACAGGACACAGGGAATGGCTTCCGACTGCCAGAGGGCAGGGATGAATGGGATATTGGGAAGGAATTCCTGGCTGGGAGGGTGGGGTGGGGCTGGGTTGGAATTCCCAGAGAAGCTGTGGCTGTCGCTGAATCCCTGGAAGTATTTAAAGCCAGGTTGGATGAAGCTTGGAGAACGCTGGTCCAGTGAAGTTGTCCCTGCCCATGGCAGGAGGGTTGGAACAAGATGACCCTTGATGGTCCCTTCCAACCCAAACCATTCAGTGGTTCCGTGACTGAGGTTGGGGCACCCCATTAGCTCAGCTGTGCCAAAATGAGCATTAGTAAATCTTTCCCTGTGTAACTTGGAAACTTTTTCAGGCCTTAAAATGTGAAAATAATCTGTCTGGCCAACGTAATGAGCTTTTCTGTGTTGGAGAGGTCAGATGAAAGAAAGGAGCCTCCAGTGTATTCTCCAAGAACATGTACATGTCGTGTTCCATCACAGTGCCCTTCCTGCCTTCTGGCTTGTCATCTCGAATAGCTGGCAGCAGGAGGTTAAAGTTAATAAACTTGGGAATTTTAAATGGCAATTTGGAGTCTAGTATGAGCAAAACAGAATAGGCCACTTAGTGAGGAATGCAGTCGAACTCCCAAATATTGTGATGGCAAAACGAAAGAAATGCCATTATAATAAAAGTCAGTATTGTGCTATCATTGAATTTGGGAAAATGATCCTGTTTGTGTGGAACTTCATTCACTGCAAGTTGCAAAACTGAGCTTAAAGGCTGTAAACTCTTGGGGACACCTCTTGAAATGTGCCTGTTTGCTCGGGGTCTTCCGTGATGCAGAGTTTAACTGTGATGGAAATTCTCAGGATTAACAGAATATAAAGACTAGAAGCCCTAAATAAAATGCTGCTCTTACAGTTAAAGGTCAGAAGGGACTGGTCTGGCCCCTTGATCTACAGGCCATAGTGCTTTGTTCGCTAATATCACCATGATATTTCCAAATTTTTCTTCAGCTTAAATAGTTCCTAAAGACTCGGCTTGAGATATATTCTTCCTCGGGAAAAAATAAAATTTAATATGTTGTTCTATTGTAATTTTTTTTCAGTATAGAAAATCTTTCTCACTTAAATTTCTTTAGCCTTCTGACCCTCAGAATTTGATTTTTATTATTTATGCCTGAACAAGTTTAACTTTTATCAAAATCCTTCTCTTTCATAAATGAAAGAGGTGGAGTTTAAATCCATAATGGCTCTTAAAAATTGTCATTTTGTTTTTTTTTCCTCCCCTGAGTTACTTCCAGCAAGTTTGTCAGGCATTTTATTGTGTTATTTGCAGAACTGAGTATTTTTGGGTTTAGTTTGGTGGGGATATTTTTTTGTTGTCCAATAGTTTCCCCAGTGCTGAGGGAGGTATACTGAGGAGACAGCAACACTCTGCTGTTGTTATCCTCCATTTTATGTAGTCAAGGATCACATTCTTCCTTTGGAACTTCAAGCTGTAGGCATTTTATGTGCTATATTTAGTCTATATAATTTTAATTTTTTATTCAGCAATAATTGTGATGGTGATATAGAATGATCTATAGTGCTGCTGTACAAATTTAAAACATCGTAGATATGCATCAACTCTTAAAGTGGAACATATCGTGCATTTTTTGGTTAAAAACTGAAAATAAATCACGAATCTCCCAGCATGAGGAGCTCTGTTTTAGACTTGTCTAACGACAATGCTCTCGTAATTGAAAGAAAAAAGAAAAAGGAAATTTGGGAGACTGTTAGTCTACATGTGGCATACTTCTTTTTCCCTTGAATTGAAAAAAAAAAAATCCATTGACACATTTGGACTGAAAAACTCTTTGCTGCACATGTTTTATATATGTGGGTTTATTACACAGATCATGTGTCTTAATTAGGTAATTTATATTGTGTTATCCAAAGAAGATGTTCTTGTTCAATTGGATACACAATGAAAGTTTCAAGAAAACTCATTAATCCTGTGTTTACAGAGATCAGAGCATGGCTGTGGAATAACAACAACTACAAATATATCTCTGTTGTGCTGAGGGAGTTACCTACGAGGTCCTGTTCCCTGGATAATTGTGTTTGTAAATATAGACATATACACAATATAGGTAGGGATGAGTCATATTTTTAGTGGGACTTTTTCTTCCCAATTCTCTTCCTGAAATTAAATATGTTAGATTTATCCATTGTGCATCTTTTGAAGCAAAAATTTAATGATAAATCAAACCGATCTCCATGAAGAAAGTTCAGTCATTTTGTTATCTCGGACAGTTTGAGCACTGATGTTTCAGAGGGGTAATGGCAACTTGAATTTGAGCTCTCCTGACCTTTTTTTTCCTCCTTCCCACAGAACCTTGATATTTCCTAAATGAGTGTTTTGTTTCCTTGTATTAATCTGACACTGTTCACCTAGAAACTGAATCTAGTTATCGTGGGTTAGGCTAATTAAGATTTCTTGGTTTCTCTCTCCCTTTGTCATTAAGCTGGATTTCAGCTTCACATACCCTTGCAATTACTTTGAAATTCCAAGTCTCCTTGCAAGTACTTTGAGAAATCTGAAAGCTAAATGGTTCCCAAGTTTAAAATAGGATGTTCCCTAGTTGAAAGGCAAAAAAGCAATATTGTTATATTTGTATTCTGATGAAATTCATTATGTACAATATAATTTGTGTCTCCATAACAATCTACTCTTCTTCAATTAGGGATTAAGCCAGATACTGTATTTTCTCTAGATCTTTTTAGTAATTTTTTTTTCATCGAAAATACAGAAGGAATTTGAAGTGTTTGTTACTGGCAGTAAAATATATGTTTGCTGAGTTTTTCTTCTGTTTATTGTAAATCAGCTACAGAACAGCAATCCATGGCATCAGTCCAGGAAACTGAGATTATGAAGTTAGTCAGTAAAAAGATGAAGAAAATATCGCATTTATAAATCTTGACGAACGTCTTCCTTGCCACGCAGTGAGGACCTGCTCCAGCTCTCTTTGAAGTCAACAAGAAAACTCCCACCAACTTCCAGTGGGATTTGGTTCAGACCCTGATTTTCCCACATTTGTGTCCTGTTTGGGGTGGGATGCTCCCAAGAGGGAGCGCAGGCAGAGAACTGTAACTGATGGGATTGGTGCACGGACTTTGGATGCAGTGGGGAGGGAAGGTGAAGAGATAAAGTCATTTATCAGACCAGTTCCATCATGCATGGGAACACGAGCATTGGAAATGGTGCCACATTGGTGGCCAATTTGTTGATATGCTACAAGCCCTCACTGCTGTCCACAACTCCAGTCCCCTGAAGAACATCTGAAGTGTAACCTAGGAGAAATCTGTTGTAATTTGCTCTCCTGCTCTCTGTATTTATAAGCCACAATATTGTAAGTTTTTACTGTGGGTGGACAAGCAACATCCACTCATATCAAAGAAGATACAAGTACAGATAAATATAACTTTATACATTCATTTTTATATAACTTATGCAAATGTATGCACAAGTTAGTCACAGTCCCCAGGCTGGCAGAAGATCTGATGTGGCCATTGTTGTAGCTCATTTTGGACACCAACGTTGCTGGACAATCCTGCTGCCTCCAGGAAGAGCTTTGCATGTGTAAGTTTGTCTGCTGGAGAGAAGTTTGGCTGG
Organism: Chamaea fasciata; assembly: GCF_029207755.1. Classification (NCBI taxonomy): domain Eukaryota; kingdom Metazoa; phylum Chordata; class Aves; order Passeriformes; family Sylviidae; genus Chamaea; species Chamaea fasciata. The sequence goes on from NW_027094093.1 coordinate 35,969,680, forward strand.
ATGGAGGTGGCAGGATGGGACATAGAGAGGCAAAGTTCTTCATCTCTCCAGCCAAGGTGTGCCTTAGGCAAACTGCCTGTGGAGGTTCACTGTTTTTTCTCTTGAGGGCATCAGCAAGAAGGGTTGAAGTCTGAAAACTGAGGGACAAGGAGCTGGCTCGTGCATGGGCTGCAGCTCTCACTGGCACCTGTATATTCACAGAATGATTTGGGTTAAAGATCATCTCATTTCATGCCCTGCCATAGGCAGGGACATCTTCTACTAGACCAGGTTGCTCAGAGCCCCATCCAACCATCTTCTTGCTCAGCCTCATCTCCTCGCTCAGCCTCATTTCCTCATCAGCCACCTCCTGTGACAGCTAGAATGCTGTTCTCTACCTTTTAAATTAGATAAAAAATTGTCTTTTACCCCATCACATCACTGGTTGCTCCAGAAAAGTATAATTTTCTTTAGCACTTGCTGCTGAGTACTAACTGACCATCTTAAAAAGCAATTCAAAGACTGTAGACATAGCAGCTTATTGTTCTTTTCTGTGTGAACTTATCTGTTCCCCAAAGACTAAACAGAACAAAAGGGACAGTTTTGGTATGCTGGGTTCAATTGTCAAAATTAGTATTCTTAATGTTCTTCCTTATTTTAAACACCCATGAATAACTTGGTCCCTACTGCTTAGATTATAGATTTTAGTGTATGAATTTTAATAATTCTAATTAATGGTGCTATCTTTATTATATTACTTTGTACTTGGGTTCACTCTTTCATCAGAAGATCTCAAAGCACTCTATTAAGCTGCACCAAATCTTTGTAAAGTAGATGAATTTTAGCCTATTGAGTTTATGTATTGGATAAGTGTAGTAAAGGGAATGAACAGTTTTTCCAAAGTTCATTTCAGAGCTTTGCATTGATTCTCTCCAATATTTAAACACTGGGAAAATTAGGCTCCAGAAAACTTGACTCCCACTTCTACTCGCTAAATTATGGATCTCTTTACTCCCTATTTTGAATTTCAAGTAATCTTTGAAAAATTTGTATTCGTAAGTCTTCAAATATGAATAGTGATAATTTTATCAATATTATTAATATGCACTATTAAAAGAAATAAATCTACATTTGCAAAGCTTTGATGTGCTTACAAAAACTGAACTTTTAAATGAAAGTGTGTTTTTAAATCATGTATGTATTACAGAAATCTGTTAAGACAGTCTCACAAAAATCTGCACATTCTCGGAGCAATAATTCATGTGCTCCTGCAGCTATGCCCTGGGAGCATCACAGATATCTGATGGAACAGACCTGCTCAGCACCTCTCAGGTTTTTTTTCTCAAACCAGTTTTGTTGTGCTTCCTCCTATTTGTTAATTATGGTAATTTTTAAAAATCTGTTTGATGTATATATATATATATATATATATATATATATATATATATATATATATATGTATATAAAAAATTGAGTGTGATTTTTATGGTGCTGTAGTTGTGTGCTGTGGGAATTACCACCAGAAGAATCTGTGTGCTGAATCCACACCAGATCTCTGTGGTGAACTCTTATCTCTGATAATCTCACCTTTCAAATCCACCAGTTATTGTGGGTATTGTAGTACTTTTCTTAAAAGTTCTTCCTCTCCTTTCCCACTGCTCTACACCAAGGTGAGAGCTGGTCATTCACCACATGAATTTCCTTCTTTTAAAGGATTTTCATATTTAAGACTTGTTAAATAGTTCAAACTGCTACATCATTACTCCTTCTTTCCCATTTGGGCATTTTAAGACACTAACTTAGCTGGTTTAAAAATAATAAAATTGTGACCTTTAGTTGACATTCCAAGCTCGTGTTTTGAAGACTGTGCTTATATTTTGAGGTTGCTGCCTAGGCAAATCAAGACTAACTGAACTGACTAATTCTGAGTTCTTACCTCCTTTCAATGCTTTTTTTGGGAGGGGGGAGTTTTAGTCTAAAGGAGCATGTTTAAGAACCAGTCTCTGCCCAGGCTGCTGAAGGCAGAAGGTGCCTGAGAGTGAAGCAAAAATGTTTTGAAGAGCAGGACTGGACTCCCTGTGTCTTCTGCACTAACCACCAACAGCTGGAGAACAGGCTGCAAGAGGCAAGAGGAACACATCTTACGGACACGTGAGCAAAGGCTTGAGGCTTAGCAAAGTTTCCAGGGGAAAGGTATAGTTTTTTGTTGCCTTTGCTTGATTGTCTATATTTAAATGGAATAGAAGTTTTTAAATGCTAGTAGAGATCATTGACAAATATGTGAATTGTAGTGCATGAACTTTCTGTATCAGGTAAGTATAGCTATATGTGGTGGTGTTGGTTGTTTTTCTGTTTTTATTTTTGTTTTTTTGTTTGTTTTGGGGGTTTTTGTTTTGTTTTGCTTTGTGGGTTTTTTTATATTTTTTTAACTTTATAGCTATTTTTACCACATTGCTGAACAATCCAGCTAAGCTGCAACAGGGGGAGGACTTAGGTGGGAGGGGAAGGTAAGAAAAGTTGAAGGAAAGACAAAAGGATGTCTGTAGGAGTCCACGGAGTCTTCAGACTTTTGCACTAAGACTTCAAACCCCGGGATCAGTGGATCCCACCTCTTCCAGCAGAAGTTTTGGTCAGGGCAGCAGTATATGGGAGGATGTCCCATTGCAATTTATGGTTCTCAGTAGTGATGGCACAGTGCCTGTACCTATCTGGTTCCAGGTCAAATGTGGTTAGAACATGTTTAATCTCCTCCAGAAGACAAGGAGTATCCCACAGCCACCTTAATTTCATCCGCTCTGGCATCTGCTGAAACATCTGGTGGTGACTGGTGTTGGAGACATTACAGTGGATGTGTTGGGAAACCCATCTGGCTCAGGATGAGAGTTTTTCTGCTCCTCTGTGCTGCACAGTATTGGGGGATCTGGAAGTCCTTCATGCTCTGACCTTTAGGAAGTTGAAATGCTCGGTGCAGGGCTGTAATTGAAAAAACCAGCATTTCCTGCTTAAACTTTGTGAGGAATATTTTTATTTTAATTGTGTACTTACAACCACTGGTTAAAAATGGGTTCTTTTTAACTGTTACCTTAGACCATTGTATTTTAGTGTAAAGACCCACCCTTTGTTTCTCAGTGATACTCTTGTGGAATGTAGTTATGTGGGGATAGTGTTGTTTAGTAATTATTTACTTGGTGAGATGGGTTGGTTTTCCTTCAAACTGTGCATTTCATTTTAGCAGTGGCATCTTAAATAGCTATTTAGAGAAGAGCTGCAGAAGATAGAAACTTCACAGAGGAGGGGAAGAAAAAAAAAATCCAAATCAAAAAAATAAAATAGAAAAAAAAAAACAAACCACCACACACGAGTTGGAAGGGCTTAGAATAAATTATTGCATGTCATTCTGTGGGAAAAATCTTCCCGTACGGATGCTGTGTTGTTCACAATGTGAGTGCCAGATCCACTCAGCTCTGCTTTGCACTTCTGTCACCCTTATCACTCATGAGACGATCCTCTTCCACTGTAAGTGCTACCCCCAGCGGCATGTACTCATTTATAGGACTTGCATGCTTATGCTGAAGTCAGGCACCCAAGAGGCACAGGATGAATTGACAGTATAGGCAGATGCTTTCAGCAAAGGAACCAGGATGTTAAAAGAGCTTTAGCGTGGTTATTGTTTTGCCAGGCAAATCCATGTACTTGTCATCAAGGTGTTCAGGAGTATTTCAGCCTCGTCGTACAAGCTTGAATACAAGAGCTGTAATCAAGAGTTACATCATTTGGTGAGACAAGACCTTGAGGAATACAGCAAAGGGAAATGTGCATAATTAGAACAGTTCAGTTACAAGGGAAAGGGGCTTTGATAGTGTTAGAAATGCAGCTGAAACATGCAGCCTCCATTGCCCTGTCATCAGGCATTAGATGGTAGATGTCAGTGGGCCAGGGGGACCTCAGGATCCAGTGAAGGAGTGTGGGGTTCCCTCTTTGAACCTTTCCAACTCTCAGGAAAACATCTAAGGTGACCATCTGCTGAGCCACAAAGTCTCCTTCTCCATTTGTGGATGAACACCAAACTAGAGATTAAAAAAAAAGAGCCTGTAGTTTAAAAAAAAAAAAAAAAAAAAAATTATAAAGCAGTTTGTTTTGATAGTTTTTCTCAGAAAAGAATGCTGAGAAATAGAAGCATGACCAATTCCTCTGCCACCTCAAAATTCCTGTAAAGGAAGAGGCTGATATGAAGAGGGGCCAGACGTGGTGACAGGGAACACGTCATAGGTCGTCAAACGCCTTGGGGCCAATGTGCTTCCCATGGTGATTTCCACACTAACAAATTTGCCAAAATCCTTCCTAGAAATTTCACTTGGGGGAATAAAAAAAAAAACCAACCCAACTTTAGCGATACCCATTCTAAGTATGCAACATCCAGCCTGCTTTATTTAGATTTTTCACAAAATATTTATCACTGCCATAGTGATATCTATCCTAAAAAAAGAGACGATGCTTCAAAGCAATTTGACCTTCTCTAGACCCTATCCAGAGACATCTCTATTCTTGCACGTATATTATTGGCAAATGTTTTGAATTTTTGAGTTTGTAGAGGAAAATGCTCAACATCTCAGGGATTCTTAAGCCATGGGAGACTGCTTTCCACCCACCACTGAGTAGGTTACCAGACAATACTTAATGTTTAGGAATCAAATATGTTGTAACTATCCCTGGATGTGAAGTGAATTATTTACATTGCTCCTCTTTGCCTTTTCATTTTTCTATTTATTATAAGGCAAAGCTTGCTGGTGGGGCAGTGTGCCAGTGGGACACTTCCAAGGAACACCACTCAGGGAGCACTGGAGGAAGGATTTCAGCACTGATGCTCTTCCAAGACATCAGCACCAACTGGCATCACTGGCATTCATCTTTTGGGTGAGACTGTGGCTGGAATCCTTTCTCTCAAAGCAAACACTCCAGCAGGACACTGCAGGTGAGTTCTTCAGAAATTAATCAATTTCATGATGATATAAAACTCAAGGTTAGGCATATTTTTCCCTGAGGTTGCTGGTTGGGCCCTGCTGGGTGCTATGGAACGCTGGCAGAGCTATGAATATCAGGAATGCTAATAATGGGGTCCCATTTCTAACTTGGGAACAAAGGTTTCATTGCGTGCACATAACTTCCATGGGCAAGCATTCCTCTTGTCTTGCTGGGTGCGGGGTGTGGCTCTGCGTGAATAACCCCAGTCCTTTAAAAGAGTACTGGAAGACAGTCAAAGAATTGTTTCTTTGCCAATAATCGTAGTGTGGGGAGGCGCCAGGCTCAGGTTTTAATCCTGCAAATGATTCCAGTGCAGGGAAGGAGGTAAATATAGAGTGCAATCTGAGATCTAGGTCTTGGTTGGGTTTGGAGGTCTGTTTACTGGGGGTTTTATTGCTGTGCTCTTGGGGTTGTTTTAAATTTCATTTTTTTAGTAGTTTAATTAATTTATCCTAATTTTCTCTGGACAATTCATAGTGTTGCTTGTTACTAATTGACTCCAGGGTGTTTAATGTGTTTAAGGCAATAGCAGAGGTCAGGGGAACGGTATCTAAAGACCGCACGGAGAGCATCTGCATATTTGATCTTGTTTGCACCAGATTCCTGGCTCTCGCTGTCTTAGGGACACCCAAGAGGGTCGCAGTTGTCATAAGCATGTCTTAAGTGGGTGCTTCAGAATTGTCCTGGGCTGGTATTGAGCCAATCCAGCAGCTTCCTCGAGTGAAGTATGCGCAGCGGAAGAGGGAGCAAGGGAGGAGGAATGCGTGGCATTCCCCTCCGTCTCTCTGGCACAATTGTCCTGCTGGTCCTGTTTCAGCTGGTGGAATCCAGAACAGCCCCGTGGCTGTGCTGGGGCACGTGAAGCTCCTTTTTCTGACCCTTATATGGCACAGGATTGCAGCACGACTGGCAGGGTGGGTTTGCAGCTCCTTTTCCTCTTTGCTCGGCCACAATGAGTCCGAACATGACGTGTTTAAGAGTCTGGCCCTATATTTCCAAACTCCATGCAAATATGGTAATAATTGCTAAACTGACATTTGCTTTCGCTTCTGTATAGTATGTCTTTAACATGATCACTACCCTTAACATTTAAAGGAACTTTGACAGTTATGTAATCCCTTCAACATTTAAGTACAACAGGAATTTATTATTAAGTGCAATGGCTGGAAATGGAGCACTTTTATTCATTCACACTATAAACAGTTATGTTGGATTAGTAATCCTGCTTGTCAGAGTTGTTCACTGTTTGATATTAATCAGTGGGTTTATGAAAGGTGCAATAGAAGGCAGAAATGAGCAGTGAAGAAGTTGTAAACCTTGGTTCCATAAAATCAGACTCTATGTATTGTTCAGGTTCACAACATTCCTTGCAGTGACCTCAGGCTGAGGAGAAAGGAAGTGCTGCATTATGGTAGTGGTGCCTCTATCTTTCAATAAACGTATATTTAGTTCCTCACTATAAAAATGCAGTAGCTGGTAGTGATGAAAGCCCAGACTTGCGAGAACATTTTTAGGTTGTTTTGTAAAGAGTGTGTTTTTCAGATTGTTGTGTAGATCGAGCATGATACAACCTAGCAAAACACTTAATGATCAAATATTACATGACAAAATGAATACCATCTCCTTTTGGTTCTTATCCACTATTAAAATCATGTGCAAATCACTTCACCTGAATATTTCTACCTAATTTGTGGGTTGTTATCTTTGAGCTACATAATTAATTTCTGTATCTTGCAAACACTGTTGCACTGCAGGTTTATTGTTGATTTTTGTCCTTTTTTTTAACACTTCTGAGTCTCTAGTACATATTCATGCATCACGTACAGAGGAGCCAGGTCCTCTGGTTGGAAATGTCATCCTGTGAGATCTTTAGATGATCAAAGTGACAATGACACCGTTGTAATGCAACATGTCTTCAAACAGTGCATAATAAATTACCATGATTGGTTAATGAACATGCATGATTAATGAAACAAAATATAGACATATAATAAAGGCTTTTCTCGTAAATGTCAGTCATCTTTCCTGTTCAAATGTTTCTGGATATGTCTCTTATACACCTTGCAGAACAGTTGACACATATATGTATGTAGATATACAGTAGCGAAATCAAAATACAATATATAACCTTTCCACTAGAAGTGAAGTTAAACTTGAATAGCATACTTGACAGGTTTCAATGCCGAAGTTTATTTTTAGTTAATTTTCCCCCTTTATTTCTGAAATCTTGCTTATTACAGCTTTGTTTTGGCATTGAAAAGAAAAAAATTCTTCATTGAATAACACTGGACTTCATTTATCTATGTATATCATTCACTGATCACTTTTAAAGCAACGTGGCATTAGCTTTGTAAATTCTTGGGGCTAAATTTAGCATTTGCTTGCGGTAGGATCAAAAGTGTCAAAAATCTGCATCACTGCCTCATTATCAATCACCGGGATATTTTGGGAGAAGCAGTTTGATTTGCATCGTCGGACCTCCTACCTAGCATCACAGAAGGCTGCGCATCAATAAAATTAACTTTTGTCACTCAAACCAAATCGGGCTGAGGCGCCCCTGCCAGAACAGCTCATGTGTGTGCGCGGAGTGCGGCTGATCCCAGAAACGCTCCAACCATGTTTGGGGAAGGCAGGATAAAATAATTCATCCACTTCTGGGTGTTGCCCCAGAGCTTTCTTTATGTCTCAAAAGAAATCCAGCAGGAAGGGGATAGGTCCCCCTCGCACAGAGCCAGAAAAATGAAAGGTCTGGATCCAACCAGCACAGCGATGGGCTGGACCAGACCCAGCCCGCTCCATCCCGGTGTGCAGAGCCCTGCCCAGCTGTGCCTCACCTGTGGAAGCCTTGGAGCTGTGATTTACAGTGCAGCCGCCCTTTGCTCAGCTCCCCGTTGCTCTGGAGGAAGTTGCTGCAGCTCTTTGCAGAGCACAACGTACCTCTCATCTCCTGCCAGCCCTGCAGAGCAGAGCAGTTCCCGGCGGCAGGATCACCACCCTCGTCGCCTCCTCCATCACTCGCCAGGCGGGAGACAGTGCTCTTCCAACATCTGGAGGTCTGGTCTGCAGCGTGGGGTGCCTGGGGTTCACACGCTCCCCTTCTCCATGGATCTAGTTCCAGCCATGCTGGGAGCCTTTCCCAGTGAAGCCTAGCATGGCTGGCTGTCCTTGCTGCCAGTGGGCCAAGGCAGCAAGGCAATAAAAAGACCAAAAGTTGCAGCCTTCCTGCAACATCTATTATTTTTTTGCTGGAGGTTGAATGAGCCAGAGTTGACGGAGGTGAATGCGTCCTGCCTAGCTGCATCCTGCCTTGCAGCCAACCCACGCAAGAGACAGAGCTGACTTTTCTTTGGCCTCCTTTTGGCAAAAGAAACAATCCTGTTAAGTCTTACCCCTTCTGAAACACTTTGTTTTAAGATAAAAGTGTGTGTTTGTTCCTAGGCATCAGTTTCTAAATAACTGATCACCATCCAGTATCTGCTCTTTTTACCTCTCCTCTCCTAAATTTCTTTCAGGTGCTCAGCACTGTGCTGTAGTTATACATGATATTAGCTGCTAAAGATATGTCTGTGGTACATCCAGTCCTCCTTCTTCCTGTGAATCCATCCATAGCCCATTGATATGGTCCTCATCCTTGTTTACTGATAGATTTTGTTAGTCTGAATTCATGATGAAGAGTGGTAGCTTCCTGTGTTTCTGGGGTTTTGGTTGGTTTGTTTGGGGTTTAAGCTGTTCCGTAGCTGCAGTTTACCCCAGGAACTGAAGAAAACCACTGAGCTTTTTATCCCCTCAGGATGAAGGTAACAATTTATGGAGAGACTGCAAAAAGGCAGGATTAGGGGATTTTAGAAAATGTAAACCTTTTCCTTTTCTTGTTGTACAGGCCTTTCCCAAGATGTCATTCCTAAGGAAAATGTGCTACTGTAGCGTAGATGGATGAAAAGTTTAAATTCGAGTTTGAACAGACTTAGTACATGTGAACTCTTCGTCATTTAAATAATAGTTTCAGTATTGTCTGTGAAACAAATATTTAGACTTTGATCTACTTTTAAAGACAGACAGTTCTTGAAAATTTTCCTAAGCATTTTCCCCATTTCCTGAGCCAAGGAAACGATTTTTCAAAGCATAAGTCAGCTGGTTTTATCTCAGAGGAAATAATGTTATTTTAGTGTACCTGGTAGGGCCAACTGAAAAATTAAGAAACTTCAAACACTCTCTTTTGTGCAAAGATTTCTGAAAAGGGTAAATCCAAACAGGACAATATAATTTCTTTTAAACCCTTAAGCAAATGGAATGTACAGATTTGAAGTGTCCTTTCAGTAGTATTCTTCAAATTCTAATTAACAAGTAAACCAGGCCACATGCAAATTCAAATGAAATTTTATTATATTTCATCAAATTAATAGTATGGGACATGAAAGGAAATAATCTTAAAAATATCAGCAGAACACTCACTGGTAATAATGCTAATTGACTTCTCTTTGCTCTATACTACTGTGGGGGCTTGGACAAGTCAGTCAGAGAGAAGGAGATGGACTTGTATGAATTGCAGTCTGTGCTGGGTGAGAAATAGCTTCAAGAGGCTGAACTATTTCATGGCAAGATCTGAGCCAAAATATTAAGAATGGCAGCATTTGGTAAACCAGTTTCCACCTTTTCAATGCCTATAACAATCAAGCTTCAGTTTGACATTATCATAAAAAAACATACTTTTTCCAAACTTTTTGAAATTGAAAATTGTTTGTTAAATTAATTGCAGGAAGAAAAGTGGGATGCTCCATTAAAAAAAAAAAATTGTTCACCTCTGACACGCGTGGTCCTGGTGAAGGTCATTTTGTCTAATCATGGGATGAGCTCTGCTGGTGTTTGGAACCAAGTTCCAAAGATGAATTAGTGGCATCACTTGGAAACAGATTTTACAACTGAAAGTAAATAAACTGCGAAAAATCTAATCCAGGAGACCAAATTAATTAGTATGGGAGCAATCTATCAAAGCATCCATAAAAATAGAAAAGCTACCACTTCTTTAAAGCAAACAGTCCCTTCCTTTCCATTCACTGTTTACCCTTTAAAATAGAAGGTAATTTCTAATATTTGCACGCTGTATTTTTCCCCCCCCTCTAAATTTATTCCTTTGTAACTGACTCTAAGCAGTCTCTCTGTCTGAAAGGCATTTGTAACACCACCTAATTTCTTTCTAGTTTCTTCAAGGTTAAGAATATCCATAGGTATCCATTCAGGGCGTATTTATTCAACGGTTAGAAAGTACACCAAACTGTTGTCTAGTGTAGACTTTATTTTAGGAGCAAACATAAACACGAAGAAACTATAATCCTGGTGTAATGTAGGAATCTAATTAAGACTAATGAGGCAACATTAAATTTAATGTATGATGCATTTTATATGCCTTACCATTAGAGCTGCAGCAAGCTGTTCATCAGAGCGTCGAACTTTGGTGAATAAGCCCCTCAAGGCATTGTTAAACAATCTGGGCTCAGGCCTTCTCCTGCCCATTAGGTTGTGCTGGGCTTGGAAAAATCTAAGTAGAAATGGAAATTTGGGGTAGGGGGGAAGCCTCAAGAAGTTCTGCCCGTCTTTGAATAGCTCGGCAAGCTGATAAAAAGGGGAGATAAATGGATGGCTGCATGTGACACCCTCGAGGAGGTACCAGGCTGGGACAGAAGGGAGGAGGGCCAAGTGTAATGTGTGAACTGCTGTTTGAGAGGCACCTATAGCAACAGGAGTGGGGAAAGGCTAGGATTTAAGCGAGACAGTTTATCAAGAAGAATGGGCATGGTGATCGTTGCTTAACAGATAATTATCAGTACAGTTTATTATTTTCTCTCTCTTTTTTTTTTAACTCTTATTAAATTCAGAAAGTTCAGCAAGTTCTAATATGTATTTAGTAGTACAGAAAAATAGGAGTATAGCTCTAGCTATAGATTTCACTCTCCAGAATCCTTCCCCCCAGTATAAATAGAAGACTCCCGCAACAATAAAAACAAAATTTTAACAATGATTTATCACATAACCCTTCATAGAATCTGCTTAGGAGGGATTTAAGACTTTTAGATGCGGCACTTGACGACACAGGTTAGTGTTGGGCTTGACAGTGGTAGGCTAACAGTTCAACCTGATGAACTTTCCTAACCTAAATGATTTTATATTTGCCTTAACGTGCAGGGAAGTATATAGGATGCAATGAGGGCAAAGATGAGTCTGAATGAAGACTGGGTGCTGAGGAATGGGGAGATTTTTGGAGGAGCATGTAATGAGTTGACTTCATGGGTTTGCAGTATAAACTGATACTATGGTGATGGGTCGGAAGTGCAGGCTGAGCTGTATCTTGGACAAGTTCATGGGCTCTGGTGTTAATTGGTGATTGCCAGCTGCTGTGAGACTGGGCCAGCCATGAGAAGAAGGTGAGGTAAGGAGGATTTAGTTGGCGTGGGGAGAGAGGATGGGGAGGGTCAGTGTCAAAGTGCACTTCAACCCTGCTGCTCCAAAAGCTGAGTTTCAGCCTACTACATCCTGGAAATTCATTCCAGTTTATATTATTGCATGTGTTAGTGATGGCTTGAGTGTTTGAGACTTTGAAGTATTTCATCTACACATGAAATTGGAATTTTTTTTATTTTTTTTCTTTTTTTTCTTTTTTTTAAATTTTTTTTTCTTTTTTTTTTCTTTTTTTTTTTTTTTCCTGAGGAATATAGCCATGGAAACCTGTAGCCTGTGCTGGAAAATAAATGACTGGAAATGTTCCTCGGTGACTAACTTGCTGCAAGACGTTACTGTAAGTGCAAGCACCAAGTTATACTTCTGACAACAAACAAATGTCATGTGCTGGGTTGGAATTAAGGATTCTGCAGTGAGGCTGGTCTGAGGAAAAAGATCCTGTCAGGATGACTGGCAGTGGTGCTACAGGAAGATTGTAAATGTACCTATTGCACAGGTTTGGGCTGGGGGAATGAGTTATTCCTTTCAGGAACATCAGGGAGCACCATGAAAGCTCAGCTGGGGGCAGAAAAGAAAACAATGCTGCCAGAGGGGCTTCAAGGGGGTGGGAGGGAGCGACACTTGTGTTCACAAGTGTTTGGGGATTGACCTCACTCAGCTGCTGTGGAAGTGTGGGTGGGGGGGACGACTTCAAGGCAAGCAGATGTAGGCTGATGCTGAGAGTTTTTACAGCCCCCTGGTGTGTGGGGGACATGCTGGGACCACCCCATCGTACCTGACCTGGCTGCCCGAGAGATGGAGAGAAAAAGAACATGCAAAAGGGGGCAGTTTTCCCACCACAACCTGCTCTGCTCTTTCCCTTCCCAAAAGGAATGACTATGTGCCTCTACCTGTACAAACCTGAGTGAGGTTTATGCTGTTGTGTCTGCACCTTGTTCAGTGCTGACCTGAAGGTAGATGGAGAATGAATTCAGACAGGGAGATGTGAAGGTCACAACTCCTGTGACCCCTCCATTCCTCATTCCCTTGTGCTCTGTGCTCATCTATCCCTTGAAAAAAAGCCCCAGCAAACCTCAGAAAGTGAGAATTTTTTGCTGAGGGAGTTATTAATTTATTTTCATTTTATTTTTCCTTCTCCAACATCCTTCAAATTTCATTAATACCAATTCCTGATCTTTCTTGTGACTGAGCTAGAAGAGTATGCACGCTTTTCAAAGCACAGGTATAGGTCATATTTTTTTCCCTTCAGGATTTTGTCTTTTCCTTGAAGATGGCACACTCTGCTCAGCTTTTGCCAGCTGGATGCTCTCTTTCTGTGTTTGGATCCTGTGGATCGCAGTTCTGGGATGTCCTCCCAGCTTGGCCTCACTGATCTGGCCTCCAGGGCAGCCTGTGTCCCACTGGGGTTTGTAACACACAGGTTTAAACACATATTGCAACCAAAGCAATCAGGGCTAAGACATTTGCAAGGCTCCTTAAATCCCACCACTTGGTGTTTAGCCCAGTTCTGGGGAAAATGTGTTAGATAAACCTACCTGCCTTTCCTTTTTGTGTATGAGTGTTGTTTGGATTTAGGTCAAATTCCTTGAATGAGATAAACATCCTTTTTATCTCGGCGTCCTGTTGCAAATGGCTTTTCCTTTAGGAATGGATTCTCACCCTCCTCTGCAGCCAACTTCCTTCTGCTTTCCCACTGAAACAGCCCTGGTATTACCATATCCTGGGATTTCTGTCTGGGATGTTAGGACAAACAAGGATGGAGTAAACCTTGGGAAGTGTTTGGTCTGCTAGAAAAGCACTCAGATGAGCTCCAAATAGGATTCATAAATTGTGCAGGGTTCTGGTGGTTGTCAGAAGTCCTTAGTTCTATTTACTGCCAATGTGGCCACGATGCAGTGGGAACTGCTAACTTTCCTGGTGCAGTGTTTTTTCCTGCTGGGGTGTGGGTTGTGTTCTCAAAATCCATCTGGCCATTACTTGTTTCCTCATCACAACAAGCAGGCAAGGTGGTTTTTACATAACCAGCCCTCTGATCGAAGAAAAGAGGTGATTCTTGCCCAAAATTGTTACAGGGCTTCCTCCATCCCTGCCTCTTTGGCTGTGCTCAGCTCCTGCAGGCACTGAGCTGGCTCAGGGAAGGGTTAGTCTCTGTCTGCTCCCTTGAACCTCTTCCCTCTGTAGGGAGCCTCTCTTTTAAACAGTAAATCACCAGCGATGATCTGGGAGAGACTGATCCTCCTCACCTCTTCAATAGGTAAATTGCCCTTTTAGAAGAGTGATCCATGCTCCTGTCCTCATTTTTCATATCTCACTTAAAAAAAAAAAAAAAGAAAGAAGAAGAAAAGAAAAAAAATAATCTTCAAGGGCCTTTGACTTAAGCAAAGGCACTTTAGAGTCTTTTTCTAATGTCATTCTAAAGTTAAAAAACAATTTGACTTCAAGGGAGATACAGCCCAATTTTTTAAAAACTTAATAGGATTAGTCATGGGAACTATTTTTAGCAAAAGTTCAACTTTATCCATGTATTTTAATGTGGGAAAAGTGTGTCCTTTTCCCTCTGCTAATGTTTGATGTATTCCAGCCCTCCTGCGAGTGTGTTTGAGTATCTTAGGGGCTCTGGAGTGGAGGAGAACTTCCTCTCGGATTCTCTCTGTTTTCTTTCGTGAAAATGACATTCCTAAGCTGTTTCACTTTCTGACAGGAAATGGAGCCTTGCCAAAAATGATTAAAGTCCAAGAAAGCATAACAGTTCCAAAGCTGCAGCAGTTCTTTAGGAGTCCCGAGTTTGACATTGTGTCAAACAAATGTGAAATATTGTTTAATAAATTTGAATAATACAGGGAAAGGGAAAAATGGTTCTTGGCTTATAATGCTGGTGCTCTTTATTAAGTCTGTAAAGGCCTGCCTAGCTCTAATAAATTGAAATATATACATAAATATACTTGTGCATGGATAACAGTTTAATATTGTAATATATAATGAACGGCACACATGCACCCCCCACATGCAGACATTGATTTATTTGTGCTGTGACCATATATATATTGATATGTGTGTGTAGACTCCCTCACAAGTTTGTATATATTTATACACGGAATTACCATTCGCAGGCAACTCCTGCGCCTGCTTCATATAAGAAATATCATAAGCGTTATTTATAAGGTGTGACATGACATTATGACTTTATAAAAATACTAATCTGATGCTAGATAAAATACAATTGTTAACGGTTTCTCAATGGTTTTTAATTCAGTGTTTGTTTAAAGGAATTATTTTGAGGCCTTTGCTTATGCCAAATGACACCTTATCATGTAATTCCAGCGTTACTAGAAGGGCTGTGCCGAGGCTCAGGAAAGCAGGGGGAATTCTGTGGCACCCTAGAGCCTGGCTCTGCCACCTCGTCCCATTTAACAACTCTCTCTGCCAGGAGGGCTTCCAGCCACCGAGAGTTTGACAGTTTTCAATATTAGGGTATTAACGCAACAGCTCTATCAAAATGAGCCAGACTTCTAAGGAATTCCTGCGCTGTCAAACCCAAGTGTGAAAAAGTCCTGCCAGGCTCCAGTAGTCCTAAGGTTACTTCTCAGAATCCACAAACACCCTTCAGCATTTGCAAGCCGGCTTCCAATTTTAATTTGGATTTTGGTTTTACTGCGTTCACAAAGATCACATTTTTAAGTTGCGTCTCTGGCCCCAAGACCAGGAATTTCTTTTTTTCTTTTTCTTCTTGATTTTAATATAAATGCTGGATTACACCATTACCAGATTCCAGGAGCTCTGAATTTTAAAATTAATCTAACTACTTAAGGCTCAGTAAAATTGGGACAGTTGGCAACTTTTCTAGAAAACATGAAAAGTTGCTTTGTTGGTTCTTGCAAGAAAACTTCACTTGTTTCCCCTCTGTCAGATACATTACTCCTCCACCAAAATACATCAAATATTCAGGAACTTATAAAATAATAAAAATGTTCTCCTGACACGGTCTTGAAGGCAAAACATTCTTCAAGTGAGGTGCGTTACAAAGCAAAGCTGTGGGAAAGGTTTCTATTTTTCATCCTTTGTGTGGAACTGCCATGCCATTTGATTAAAAGGAACACCATTTAATAGTTTTTCTAATGGCATTTGAGATTTCACATCGGTGAAGTTGAGCCGGGACCGTTGGTGCCGTCATTCAACAAGGACAGCGATTTGCGGCTACTTTTCAGACGAGCTAAATTGATCAGACAAGTCAGTCAATGTCATTGAGCACTATTTGTCACTTCATAAGCAGCTACAATCTGCTGCTCCATAAATGCAGAAGGACCGTCGAATAAATCACATCAACCAGTGGGAGTAGATAGTATCCCTTCATCCATAATTGGAGCGGCCCTCTCCTGTCACATCCGCTCATTCCACGCGATTCCGGCGCGGATTGACACTGACAAAGAAAGAGCAGCCGCTGTCAGAGGAGCTGGAGTCTGCCTGCTGCTCTGCTCTCCCCACTAATAGATATCTATCATAATATTGTATTAACATCACAAAAAAATCAGAGTTATAGCTCCGCTATCTGGGTGTATCGATGACATACGTGGGGGTTTCTCCCAGGTTTGCGGGGAAGACTGATTGATACAAGAGGAAAGCTCCTGATTAAAACCACTTACCAAATCTTTCAGCCACATTTACCAATCTTGCTGCCGTGCGTGCTGCTGCTTTCACAGACAAAAATATGATTAAAAAATAAATAAAATAAGGAGAATGCGATTTGCTGTAAACTGACCTTCTAGAAATTTGTTATTTTTTGGCACAGGGATACATCATAAATTTATTCCTATGAAGTGGTTTTATGGTTATATATTTACCAAAATAATTAAGAAAATGTAACACCTTGAAAAAATATTATTGTCTCTTTAGCAAAAAAATCCACAAAAAGCCCCCAAAACTTCTCTCTGGTGCCCAGTTTGGCAAATATGTATTTTCTGAGAGTACAGATTAAATCAGAAGAGAGTATTTATTACAAAGGTGTGCCAGACTAGATAATTTTTTCCTAGAGAAATGCTGAATGGTTTCTACCAGGAATATGTTAGATTAATCAGCTCCCTCAGTCCTGGAGAGAAGTCACAGTGGAATACCCAAACTGCTGTGTAGTCACATGTAAATCTCTCTGACAACCTGGAGGCATGGATCATTTGTTCAGTGTTTGGTTCCAACAACAAGCTCGTGGAGGAAAATACCTTGTTTGCTTATAAAAAAGATTGCAGCTGAATATGTAATTGCTGAGAACAGAGCACTGGGGTCCCAGGTCTCCAGGATAAGGATCTGGATCCTTTCTCTTTATTTTGGGGGAGAAAAAACCTTAAGTCAGTTTGCCTGTGTGTAAACACAGCTTCACATTGCATGTCTGGTAGGAGAGCAGTGAAACACTTTCTTTTTAAAGGTGCTCGGTGTAAATGTCATGTTCCTGGCTGGAGTCTTTGCTGGGCCCAAAGGCAAAGCATAATATCAAATGACTGCTACAGTTTTCAGCCTGGGACGTCTCTTGACCCGTGTGCACAGATGATGAACAATTTCTCCATTCTGGGTTGGCTTCCTTGCCTCTTGGTGCAGAAGTTGTCCTGAAAACATGCCAGGAACCTAAGTCATAGGTAAGCAGCCGAAATGATTTTATCTATAAAAGATGCAATGCTGTTAATATTCACATAAATTCTGCTAGAAGTACAATTCAAAAGAAAACTCAAAGCTGTAGATAATAAAAGTATTCATCATTAAATACAAGACTTTGATTTGTTTTTAGATTAAAATAATAGAAATGTTATGCTTAAAACCAAAATGTGAGACAAATCCACGTGCACTGGAGAGCTGAACAGCATCCAGAGGAGGCAGCTTACACAGGAGCGCATTCATTGTCAACATCTGATACTGAAAAGGTCAATAGTTAATTAAATAATCCATCACCTTAGGATAGAGAGCCGTCCTCACTTCTGACAATCAATGGCAGAAATATTAAAAGGTCAGAAAATGAGTTACTATATATTGTGTTTTCTTACTCTGTGTTATAAAGATGTGGCTTGTGTTGAGTGGTGTGGGCATGAAGACAGGTGGGAAGAAATATTAGCTGTTGCCCAAATATTTTCTTCGATGCTCTTTTGCCAGGCTTCTTTATGTGTGGGCTTCTGAATCGATGGACCTCAAAGATGTAGTAAACTTTTACAATGACAATTTAAAACTGTATCACAAAATTTATAGCACACTTTCTTTAATTATCAGTGCGTTTTCAGGAGCCTTTTTCTCCTGTGCTGCTTGAGGTTATACTGGGATAAACTGGGTGAGCATGCTGATATTCAGCTTTTGTTTAGATATGGGGTAGAGTTCTTTTGGGAGCCCAAGAGGCCGGTTTTTGGTGCTTATTTCTTACATCTGATGGGTATAGCAGGGCAAACAAAGTCCACTCAATGACTCCTGATTGTGTTGTTCTGCCAGGGTGTGGTGTGTACCTGGGTCAGGGCTATCCTTATGAATAATTGTATCACTTATTAGAGGGTAATGTTTTTGAACACTATGTGTTTATAAATAGCTTAAATTAATTATAATAACTGTGTTGCCATAAGTATTTTTTTTGCTTTTTCTGGGCCTCTTTTGAAAAAACCTTTCCCTCCCTGGTTGCGGGGCTACTCCTGCGTTGTGTTTGTCAGAATAAGAGTGTGGGTGACTTGGTGCATTTTCCCATTCCTTTCCCAGGATAGGCTGAAGTTTCCTTGTTTTCTGAATGGAAACTTGTTGGAAAGTTGTTTTCCATATGAAGAAAAACCACTGACTGATGTTTCTGTGCCCAACACACGTGGGAAGGGGTCCTTTGAGTGATGCCCTTCTCAGCCTCTCCAGCAGCCCCTTTTATGCTGGAACTCTCCAAACTAAAGAAAGGGCTACAAATGCACCAGAACAGGGATGTGCTTCCCTCTTCTCCCACAGTGCAGGAACGATATGTATTTATTAACCCTCTCTCTGCTTCTAAATTTTCTTAATTTTACTTTCCTGGTGCTTAGCTTCTTTGCCCTGAGTGTAAAAGTCACGGCGCTGAATTTCAGCGAGCATTATATGATTATTTTATCTCTTGCTATAAAGAGTTTTGAAAGACTTTGTATGAGGGGCAATATAAAAATAAATTGAATTGAACTGCGGCTTCACCTCCCCACTTTTTTAGTGCAGAAACCTTTAGAGCAAAAACTGCAATATAAGGACGAAGGAGGAGATTACGACAGTGTCACGAAAGAGGTGATGCTGGGTGACAGGTCCGACCCTGCCTGAGCAGTTTGGTGGTTTGCAGTCAGCTGTGTATTAATTAGATTTTAAGCATGTTCACAACTGGGAATAAGCCTTGTTTGTATTTTTAGTGGGAAGGTTATTTTAAGCCATGAGAAAGGTATTAGGTATTATCTACTGTGGTGCATTTATATAAACAAAGGTCTACCTGATGGCTGTGCAAACATCTGTTCTGTTCTTACCCAACATTGCACGGTTCATTAACACTTACCCTGTTGGCCTCTGAAAGGCCAGTTCTGGAAACACATAATCTTACTTAGAGATCCACAGTTGCAATAATTTGACTTTTAAAAAAAAATATGCTTAGCTTGGGGTAACGAGGAGGGGGGGGGGTTGCTGCTTTTTGTTTGTTTGTTTAGTGTGTGTGCATCCCACAGTAAAAATATGATTTTATGTTTTACAATGCCAGCTCATAAATTACATTAATAAATGACTCCTGGTTCATGAGAAGTGCTGTATTTTGACAATATCAGCCAACCTTACCATTTGTTTAAGCAGGAAAAGTGGGGAGCCAAAATAAAGCTGTTACAGAAGAAATCTCAAGAATGTTTATGAAACTTCGCTCTAGCTACATTTATTAGGAGTAGAAGCGTAGTCTTAATTTGTCATGCAGAATTCCAGGGGAGTGAGTAATTTCTAGAGCTTCTCTAAATGCCAGGACTTAATATTTTTTCTGCAGCAATTTGTTTGTAAACATAGAGTAAGCTGTATAGGTTGCAATGTGACAAAAAGGTATCTAGGATTTGTCATCTTCTGCTAACAGCTGTTGGGTTTATTTTATAGCATCTCATGGGGTTTTTTGGATAAATGCTCTGCTGATGGCAAGCTAAAGCACCCTGAGGATCTCCGATGGTGGGCATGCACAAAGTTTAACTGTAATAAGCAGTTTGTCAGGGATTTGATCTCCAGTGGATCTGCTCCCCCGGGTCTCAGCAATTCCCACCAGGGTGTCCATGTGTCACCTTCAGAGGAACCCACACTGAACAGGAGGCAAACTCCAGGCAAGATGGTAATCTCCCTTCTGGCAGGGAGAATTTTATGATGTGAAGAGGGGAATCAGGGCTTCCTCAGGAGGATTTTTAAGGGAATGGAGTTCATGAATTTTACTTGCCAATTTCCCTGCTGCTACAGGAACCCAGGAATTTTTTTTTTGTCACCCCCACCTCACTTTCTAATCTTGTGACACGCTATAGTTGTAGACTTTGGTATTTTATTTAGTAGTCTGAGGCAACATCTTCATTTGTGGTGCACCTGCAGAGCTGGGCTCATGGTTGAATTCAATGACCTTAGAGGTCTTTCCCAACCCTAATGATCCTAGTGGGCAGTGGAGACGGAGCTGATGCTGAGGGCCTCAAATCTACTACTACATTTGTTTTTTGGGGCTAGCCTTGGACTGAGACTGGTGTGGTCCCATGGACTCACTCCCTGGCACTGATGGACTGCTTTGGGTTTGTCCTTGGTGTGCACCAGCATTTTAGTGCCATTCCAAGGGCACCCAGCAAGTGCTTTCCAGACAGCTCTTCGCAGTGAGATGGGCAGCAGGGACTGGGAGATGTCCTTCAGCAGTTCACTCTGGACTCAACAGAAAATTCCTTCAGAAACACAGACCTGAACCTTAGACAATGTTTTGTGGCCTTCCCTTACACAGCACAATGAGCTGTGTTCTGAAAACTCTCCATATTAGATGTTTCTAGCTTGTTTAAAATCATTCCCATGCTCTCAGTCGGCCTCTGTGCAGGAGGCAGGTGAATGCCTCCATAGGTGCCATCAGTGCTTCCCAAGGCTGAATGTCAGCACAGCAGAAACCTCAGTAAATTCATGGAAACCACATTTTAGGCACGTTATTACCTCGGGAGGGAGATGAGCCTGCCTGTGCTAGACATGTGCTTTCTTGAATCCTTACAGGGGTTTTTCATATTTGAGTAATGTGGCAGTGACTGAAGCAGCACACCAGTTCTCATGGTCCCCTGCTCCCCAGATCGATTACACTCTGTCACACCAGCACAGCAGAAGTCATCGTCTGAGGGGAAAACCCACTCCTTTCTCACTGCATTCCCAACTGCTTCAGAACCTCTGCCAGCACATGTTAGCCCTGATAACATTTTAAGATAGTGCTCTGCTGAAATGAAAGCCTTGCTTGCAAGGCCACGCTGTCCAAAGTTCTCCCATCCCTCATTTAAATCCAGCCTAATTAGCCCAACTACAGACCTTGTTGTTATACATGCTGAAGTATAATGGCTGCTATTATAGCAGCTTGCAGCAGCAAAGATATATGATTTTGAACGATATGTCAAGGAAAAATAAACATGTTTCATTTCTTCATTAGATAATGTTTATTTATAGCACAATATATATCTACCTCCACTGTACCATTAAAGTTTTGACTGCTTTTTAACTATAAAATTTGATATTGTTGTGGCAGCTGCACTACTCAAATGATTGCTATAGTACAGCTGTTATCAAAGAGTAAGATTTATAGCTGCCCTACATGGTGTAAAGATATGTGCATATTTACTTTGTGTTTTACTACTTATGTCCTATATTTTAATGACACAAGGTGAGATGAAATAGTGAAATAAGAAACTCTTTTTTGCTGCCGCAAAAGCAAATGGCACTATTTGTTTAAAGTTGGGTGTTAAATTTTCTGTTGTGCCATGATAAATTTTTTTTTCTCTCTGCTATTTTGCTTTATTTAAATACATTTTACATGTTAGTAGCAATCTTAGGTTTTTGCTTTTGTTTTTTTTTTTTACTGGTTTTACTTTTCAGTGAAGTGCTTTGGAACTGGAGTGAGAACGACATGCTTGATGAAACATGTCAAGCTACATTATATTGTAGGTAAAGATCAATATTTTAACCCTTGGACATATTCTTAGAGCACAGTGAGCAGCAGCTTCCCTCATTGGTGTTTTTCTAGGAAAATTAGGTGAGTGTGTGAATAGGGCACCAATATCCACTTTTATGAGGCTGCTGCCCCACATGACGCTATTGCAGCAGGTCCCTGAGCAACACACCATGTATGAAAAGACGCTCAGAAAATCTCTTGGTAAAGGAAGGGGTGAGAAAGTCTGTCCAGCTCAATGGCCAGATCCTGACCATCAGCATTTTATCATTTATAATTGTTTATATCCAGTGTTGAGCTCTCCTGCCCAAACCTAAGGCTGGTTTCTATGGGATTCCACAGCATTTGCAGAGTAGGCACCTTTGGCTGCGGTTTTGATTTTGTTAGTGACCAATGCCTTTTTGCATATCCTTCTTTTTATTCCCACTGGTTGGATCTCACTCAACAAGGACTGCCTAATCAAAAGGGCCTGCAAGCAGGATTGGGTTATTTCATGAAGGCTGAGGTTTTTCAGCAGAAATGTGACATAGACCGAGAGCAGTGGATAGTCCTGTGTACAAGAGAATTTTAAATTCAAACATTCTCTGAAACTCCAAAACCAGAAGGAAACAAAAGGAGAAATCAAGCTACAGAGGAGAGGTGAGTGATAGACTTTACATTCTTATTTAATTTTTATGACCTGCTTTGTGCACCTTTATTTGATTGATGTTAAATCCAATCCTGTCTGTGTGAAATTCAATTATGTTGCATTTTTTGAGTGGGGAAGAAAGGACACTGGTTTCCCCTTAAGATAATCCATAAGGCAGTATTCCTCACTCTAGTCTGTGTTGAGTCAGTTGTGTATTTGTGTTTCCTACCAAACTCTTTTATGTATTAAGTCTATTACATTTATCTTTTTCTTGCAATATTTCTTTTTTTGAAACAGGAAAACATTAACTACAGCAACTTATCTGCTCTCTTTTGAACTTACTTCTGCCTGTTGGCTTGAATATTTCCTATGACTGTAGTAGGTACTTTTACCTCTTCATCATATTTTTAATATATTTGAATGAAACTAAGAGAGTGTTTGGGATACCTCAAGCTGGAAAAGCTGAGCACTGGACAATTCAATGTTCACCAGATCTTGCTGAAGATGCAAGCTGCATGTCATGGACTGGAATGTCAGGACTCTGCCAGGTTCTTATGCATGGTACCACCTCTTTTGACTTGGTAGGGAAAGAGACTCCTCATGTTTTTTGGTTTTTAGCTTTTTTTACCTTTTTTTTTTTGCCACTGCGTACACTTTGAAATCCATGTAAAAATGTAGTTGAAACAGTCTTTAACATGAGGTCTCCTTTCCTTCCTGAATTTTCTCATGCCATAAATCCAAACCCAAACTTTTTTCTTGATATTTTGATATTTTTTTTTCTGGCCCACACCAAAAGTCTATGACAAAATAAAGAATTAAAAAAATAAAGAAGAAAAATGAGAACTTCACGTCTTGTAAAAGATTTGGCTCTAGGTTTGAGAAAAGCTCCATGCTTCCTATTATTTTACTCAGCCATCCCTACCACGAGATTACTTTGCCTTAGGGTGATGGCTTGTAGGATTTACTCAAGCATTGCTTCTTATCAAAACTTTGACCAGCAACTTGGTGATCACTGGAGTCCCCAGGCACCGACTCTACAGGGAACTTACAGGCTCAGTTAAAATGCAAATTACTGTTAATTAGGCAAACAAGCTACCAGTAAAGCAGATTTGGCAAGTGAGTTGACATTAGGTAAAGCAGAAGTGATAATTAATAACCCAACAATTTGGACGGGTCATCGGTTCAGCCCTGCTCGATCAATAGCTGCTGTCTCTGTGCGTTTTGGCTGAAGCTGCACCTAGAAAAAAAGGACATTTTTGTGAAAACCACTCTGCCCAGGCCAGACAGATGTGCTACACCATATCTGTCCAACGAATTCCAGCAGCTTTTTGCAGAGGTAGGGCTCTCCCAATGTAGAGGCCAGCTCCATAGGTATGGAGACCAGTATTTTGGATTAATTCACCTTAAATGAGCTTAGTATTAGTTTTCAGTCCTTTCACTGTTTTTTTCCCTAAACCCCTGCCAGATATTGCTGAAGATCAGATTTTGCAATTACAGAGTAACCACATCCTAATCCTGGGTTTTCCTGCTAATCAGAAACAATTTTTCTCTTGTCGGTTGTGTTCCCTTAATTCATTTTGTCTTAACTCTTTCACTACACTTAACAGAAGATAGATGCCTAAAATTTTCACCTCTGCTCGTATGGGGAGCTTTTACACTGACCAGACACCAACAGTAACTTTAATGTTATGTTACAAAAATATTCTTTGAGCATCTTAAACACATGATTCTTCCAGGTTCAGGAAACAGGAATGAAAACCAGTAGCTCTGCTATAAAGACCTCTGCATCATCTGTTGAGTCCATTTTCCTTATTTAAAGTAGACAGAGAGAGGAAAAAAAAAAAAAAAAGAGAACCATAAAGAAGATAGAAAATAAGTAGCTGAAAAACCCACTGAAATAACACACCCACTAAAATAATGAAGTCATAAACACAAGGAAAATTTGTGTTAAGGCTACAAAAATACTTTACCTCAGTTCCCTTGGGGCTTGTCTTTACAAGACACATGGCCCTTTTCACTTTATGAGAAGAATCCAAGACGCTCAGCTGTATTTCCAAGGCTGGGCAATACTTTAAGAAAATACTGTAAGATTGCTATGTCTGGTCTGACCCAGGACTCTGTTTGAAAAAGCTTTACAAATATGCAGGAGCAGAGGTTTGACTTGAAGTATATCTACCTTCAGCTGGTGGTGCACCCTAGCCTGTTAACTGATTAATTATAGAACCCTCCTTAATGAGGGACCATCATCCCAGAGCACTCCTTTTAAAACTCAAATGTTGAGTATCTCAACTGGGTAACTCTATTTTTGAGACTGAACAAAAGCAAAACTCAAAGAACAATAATTTGTTTATCCTTTCTCAGGCACCATGTCACTGTTTTGTGCTTCACAAATATGTTCCTACCAGAGAAAGTTTTGGGTTGGAAAGGACCTTAAAGATCATCTAAAATAAAATCTCCATCATTCTCTCTATGATCTCTTTGCTTCTGCATATTTTCCAAGGGATACAAGTCTACCTCTTACTCCCACATGCTGATGAGGTGATGCAGAAGTATTTGCAGAACTAACACTGACTCTGGTTTGCATCCACTAAAGCTGTAGTGATGCAGTGCTAGATAGCTCTGTCTTTGCAATATTTATGTCATTGTTGTCTCCTAGGTCTTAGAAGTCCTTTCCCAGTGTAATACAAAACTAGTATTTCCTGTGACCGGAGTCAATAAAATTACTTATGTGAGTAAATACTGCTGATTATGAAAAGCAATTGTATATTTTAGTGATTATGACCATATTCTGACCAGAAGTATTTCGACACTGCAGCAAAGTGCCAGATTTTCAGCAGGGTTCGTAACTCAGTGCCTTTGATTTTTAATCTTGTGGCCAGGGTTTTTATTTATTCATTCATTTATTTATTTATTTTTATTGTGATGAACATCCAAAGAGCTCTGGGAGTGCTGAGCTCTGTGCTGGGGAGGGAAGGGAAATCCTGCTCTGCCTTGGACAGCCTGGCTGTGTCTGCTGGGGTGATTCCTGCCCAGGCTCCAACCCTGCAGTGCGTGAGAGCCATGCTCAGCTCTGTCCCCCAGGAATGACTGCACGTGTGGGTGGCACAAAGAGGAGCTTGGAATGTTTTTAGGGAAGTTTCCTCTTTTTTCATGTGTCGCGTTGGACAGGGTTGCAGCGTTATCTGATGAAGCAAATCTCAGCATCTCTTTGAAGAAAATGCTTCTGTGAGAAGGTCTTTCCAGATACATAAAGCTGGGTTTGTGTTTGAAACCACAAAGAGGGGCCTGGACACAGCTGTAGAGGTGACACAAAACTCCATCTCCCCCTCTATGTGATAGTCAGGATGTGTTGCACCAACAACATCTCTGTCCTCCTTACCCCTGAAAAGGTTTCCCCTTTTCACGACCTCATGGCAGGAAAGAACCTTTTTGACTGAGATCCACTAGGGCAGTGGTTCTCCTAAGAAATTCATAGTGAAAATCACTTTGCCTTTTTAAATACCTTTTACCAGTGATTAGTGATTAGCCATTACTAAGTTGAACTGAAATTATTTTCTTATGATCGTATAAAAGAGGAGAAAAGTGTTCATATTGTCTCTGGACACTCTTACTTTAGTGACAGTATTGAATATATACTATTATGAAAAGACATTTATAATCTCTTAAATTTACTCTTTCTCTATCTGATCTGGCATTTGTTGCCTCTATGCTGGTGACCATATGTGTGTGCTGTAGACCAGTGTGCATGTGTTGCACGGAAGGAGGAAGAGGGCTGACCAAGTAAATCCATCAGAAACAAATATGATACAGCACCAATCTGCTACAATGCTTTTCCCTGTGCCCAGGAACTCTCCATCAGGGCCTCTCAGTTCTGCTGCATTTTTCCAGAGGTTACTTTCCACCCTGACAGAGAGGTGGATGTAACAAGAAGTATATTTTGTCAAGGCTGGTTTGGGAAATACTTGGGGGGCTGAGTTCAATTTTCTGTAAAGTCTCTGGTTTTGCTTTTGTTTTATTTGTTTAGCTGTTTGCTTGTTCGTTTGCTTGTTTGTTTGTTTGTGGGTTCGGTCTTGTTATGATTTTCTTCCATAGGTGAAGCAGGGCAGGAATTCTGTCGCAGGCATGGGAAGTGGCCTTTTCCAAGCACATAAGGAAGGAAGTCTGTTTTGCAGCAGCAGGTAAGTTGATCCATTGCTTGACACTGCAGAGGGTTATCCAGTGTCACACAGGTCAAGGGGCTGTGTGCCCAACTTGTAAAATTTCTCATCTGCTCCTTTTGCACTGGAGGGGGAGGGAGTTGCTGTCCATTGCCCCTTCTACTCTGTAGGATTTCTGCTGGAGCTTTAAAATATGCAACTTCTCTACTCCTGCAGCAAAGTCCAGTGCAAATCCTATCTCAGAGTTGTCTTCTACAAAAAATAAATGACTAAAGAAACTTGTAAGTGAAAGTCCCTTACTAACACATAGCATTGGCTGCATTTCCTTTAATGTTTCACTCTGATATTTCTCTGTCTGAAGTGGCCACTCAAGCTACTGTGTAAAAACCCCAAAAAATCACATTTGTGTCAGTTTTCTGACTTGCTGTTCAGTGGTCTGCAGTTTTTTCATAGCACCTGGAGATATTTTAAGATGTTGGTAATTTTCAGTAGGTGCAGGAAGTGTGTGTCTGTTGTCAGCATCTGTTGCTCTGTTATGTACGAATACCTCATTTCTGGGCATAGAAAATTCCCAGCAGTTCTTTTTAGGTGAGACACAGGTGAAATTGTGGAATCATTAATAGTGGAAAAGACCTTTAAGACCCTTAATTCCAATCATCAACCCAGCACCACTACCATGTTCTCCACTAAACCATTTTCCCTAGTGCAATATCCACATTATTTTTGAAAGCTCCAAGGATGGTGATTCCCTCACTTCCCTGGGAAGCCTGTTCCAGTACTTTTCAACCATTCCCATGCAAAACATTTTCCTAATACCCAACCTAAACCTCACCTGGTGCAATTTGAGGTTGTTTTGTTCTGTCCCTTGTTACCTTGGAGAGGAAACTGAGCCCACCCCACCAAAACTTCCTTTCACAGAAATGTAGAGAGATATAAATATCCCGCTGAGCCTCCTTTTCTGCAGCCTAAATAACCCCAGCTCCCTCAGCCACTCCTCATCAGACTTGTGCTCCAGACCCAAACCCTACTGTCTTAAATTAACATGGAAAAAAGGAAATTACATACTTTTTCACAATAGCTATAATTTATTAAAAATCACACAATTTTCTAAATATTTAATGTGATTTCCAAATCTACTGTTAATCAGGGGGATGGAATTTTAAATAAACTGTTTCCTGATTCTGCTGGGCTGTTTTAATGTTCCTGGTCATGTGAGTTGCAGGGAATATGTAAACTGGAATTTGAAGCAAGGATGGCATAATACATTTCAGGATACACCTTGACAGAAGCATTAATTCACTGCAGGTTCACTCCACATGGAATCTCTGTATTTTTATGACATGTACAGTTGGTTGTAATGCCATACTGGGTATCATGTATAACATCAAAGAGCTAAGTAAGTATAAAGGCATGTTGTATTTCTTCAGTTCATGTCAACAAAATCCTTTTCAACCTTGGATACCTCTTGCTTAAAATCTTTAGCTCGTCCTGCACTTTTATTTGCTGCATTTCTGTCCAAAAATAATATTTGTAACAGGAAAATGGAACGACTAGGATATCTTCTTTTTTGTTGTTTTTGTTATAGTCTTAAATTATTTAACTCTTAGCTGTCCTTGGAAAGAGGACAAAAGTCTACCAAATAAAGTTAAGTTCTTGGAGTATCATCAGCTTGCTTTCCACGCTGTCATGAAATTGTTTTCTCAAATTGGGCTGCTTCCCAAACAAAATTTTCCTCTACTGAGATAACGTCCCACAGCAGATTTTCTGAAGCCGTCAGAGATTATTCCTGGGCCAGGACTGCAGGCTTTGCTGAGTAAAAGGCAGAGGGTTTTTTGTGGATGGGACCAAGCAAGGCAGAGAAAAGCCAGGTGTGACCTGGGGGCTGTGGAGATGTTTTTCAGGTTTTACCTGAACCCAGGGTGACAGATCATCCTGAGGAGGAGGGATTGCTCCCAGTGGCATCCTCTGAGCAGTTTGTTCCATGGGTAGAACCAGATAATCATGGAGTGTTTTGGGTTGGAAGGGAACTTGAAGCTCATCCTGTTCCAACATCTGAGTGGGCAGGAACACCTTCCACCAGACCAGGCTGCTCCAAGCCCTGTCCAACCTGGCCTTGGTAGGCTGAGCCTCTGAATCCTTCAGGAAGGTTGCCTAAGTAAAGGAGTCTGGATGGGAAAACCCTACTGAACTGAGGTGTACATTTATGGGAAGGGTGTGCACAGGCCTGGATCAAATCCCTGTATTCTCTGCTTCCTTTGGAGGTGACCCTAAAATTCTCCAGAAAGGAATGATCAGGCTGCCCTCCCCAAAAGGAGACAAAGGGAATGATTGTCCAACCTTTGCCCGTGCTGATGAGTAGTTACCATTAGCTGGCAAAATGTGTCAGGAGCTGGAAGAGATTTTGTTTGACCAAACAGTTTAAAATAGGGGTTGGAATTGAAACCAGCTGCTGCAGATACTGGCCTTAGCAGTAATGTAATTACAAGAGTCTTTACACTTTCTATATTTCTGCTTTTAGCAAGGCAAATGACTTTCAGGGATTTATTTTTGTACAGTGTATCTGAAAAGTGCCCATCTCTGAGGTGGACAGATGCCAGTGGGGACATCACGTATCATGTAACATATTTCAGCTCGAGGCTCAGAAATGTCACAGGATCCACAGAATCCTTGAAGAACAGAGAGGACCTGAGCTTCTGATGTGTCACTCAAAAGGAGAGGTTGTACATGACACATAGGTTGCTTTATACCACTCTGTAACTTGGTGTGCTTATGCAAAGAAGTACATGTGGGATCGATGGCATATGGTATATTAAGAAAGAATAACACCAGATTTTTAAAGAAATGTATTCACCCATTAAATGGTGTAAATTAAAGTAAGCTGTCAAAATGACAGCACAATAATGCCATCTTTGCAATAGCACATACTGCAGCACAGTTAAATCATATCACTTTTGGGGAAGAATTACAGATGAGATCCAAGAAAAAATTGCTTTTGAAATGCAATTCTTTGTTAGTTAAGGATCATCATTGCTAGCCAGGATCCCCTATAAACACATAAAGCACAGAGTCACTGTAATAAATCATGATAATTTATATCACAGCTAATTCTGTGGAAGTAGCATCAGGGGTTATACTTCAGATACACTTCATATTACTCAAACCATAATTATTTTCATTAAAATATAAAATTGCTTACAGCCAAGTTACTTGAAACACACAGCATTGCACATTTAACCATGTACACAACAGGGCCACAAGAGTTCAAAATAAGTAAAGTCAAGTGTTAAATAACAGCACTTATACTTTTTAATTGCATATCTTTGCAGACACAATCAATGCACTTTTAATATTCCTTTTCAGTGAAACGTTGGACTGGCTTTTTCAATCATCGTCACGTTGATTAAAAGTCAATGTCAAAATAAACTTGAGAAAATACTGTTAGGTGCTTGTAAGCACAGCCTCTCTAATGGTTTGTGCATGTCAAGAGGGCAAATCTTATTCCAGGAGGAGAAAGGGAAATGCTTCAAGTTTGTGCGAAGGCGAGCAGTGGAAGGCTGAAGAGTTTGAACGTTTTCAAGTGTAATAATTTATAACACCACTCGCTCTCTAGTGCCTTTCTCTAACAATCTCAATGGGTTCTACAAACAGTAATTAATTACAGCCTCCAACACCTCTGAGAGGTAAATACAGGCAGTATGAGGTGCTCTTCATCCATCTGTGGAGCAGAGCAACCCCACAAATCTCCCTGTGTATCTCTGGAATATACAGGGGATGCAGGAGACCTCTCTCCTTGGCAGAACCCAGACACCTTAAATATATCTGTCTTTATTAAATTGAGAGTCAGAAAATGAGTAATAAAATGCATCCTAAGGCCTGTTTTGTTTTTGTTTTTGTTTTGGTCTTGGTTTTGTTTTTTTTTGTTTTTGTTTTGTTTTTGTTTTTGTTTTTGTTTTTTCCTGAAAGATCACTCCCCTTTCTCTGCAAAGGATGGGTTTGACTGCAGGGGAGAATCAAAGCTGAGAGCTAAAAAAGTCCTCACCTGTTTGTTTCAGGTGACAATGGGGAATGATGCACAGAATTCCAGAAAAAGAAAGGAAGAGTGGGTTTTCAGGTGTGCAAATGGCCCTTGAAATCGATGTGAGTATACAGAACTTGACTTTAGCCCCAAATTTCAATAATTTCATCAGAAAATAATTGTATAAATCTCTTGGTGAACATTTCTTGATGCACGTCTCATCCACTGCTGCAGAAGCCATCAAGATCCTGGAAATCTGTGGCACAGCTAAACCTTTTGTGTCTGTAAGAAAACTCTGTATTCAGACTGGTGGAAGGGCCCAGGCAGGTTGACCAAGGACTCTTCTCTTGGAGGAATTTTTCCAGATGGCTTTTCCAGCAACTGTTTCCCATGGCAATTCCAGGTGAGTTTAGAGTTCATTTTGAACCTGAGCCTGCTTCCTACATTTCATGGTGCTTTTGGTGTCTTTGACATATTGAACCTCTAATTTTCATTTAGGCTAAACCATCTCCATCCTTTCTAAGTCAAGCAGTAGTGAGTCCTCAGTTTGCTTGGTGTCATAATCCTTATTTCTTCTGAAGTGGAACAGTCCAAGTTATTCCTATGTTTGAAAAAATGGAAGAAATGGTTTTCTCAGTCTTTATTGTGTATTCTCACAAACTGTGGAGCACTAGGAGTGTTGGAATTAAGGAACTAAGACACAGAGATTAGGGCTAAATCTCAGCACTAAACTTTTTGACGTCCAACTGATGTCAGCAAAACTGTTTTTCCCAGCTTTCCCATGTCTGTTGTACAACTTTACAGGGAGTTGAGGGTGACATTCAGCAGCCTTCTTAGGAATTTCAGAGGAAAAGTGATCATTAGGAAAGAAAGATCATGACAGCTCTCTGGTGTTATGTATTAAGGTGTTTTTATGGAAGTGAAAATTGTATATATATTCAGCAGTGAAGGAAGGGATTTGAACTCAGGCATTAAGGCAGGGCAGTTGGTTGCCATCACTGTTTCCTGACTATGTGACGGTGAGCTTGAGCTGGAGAACTCTCCTGTGCCATGTCCCAGAAGGGAAAATCCAGGCTGATGGATCCTGTATCCAATGCCTGTGGTGCTGTCCCAATGAAAAATAACCTTGTGGAGAGCGCAAACATCTTTGTGTAGGAATAATACTTTCCTAGGAGAACCTGAAAGTCTGCAGGTAAATCCAAAACATAGAAATGTAAACACTCTCACAATGCTGAGTCAATTTCCCAAGCACAAGATATCCGGACAGAGCAAAGAAGACCTGCACCTCATGCATGGACATTCT
The DNA here is from genome assembly GCF_029207755.1 of Chamaea fasciata. NCBI lineage: Eukaryota > Metazoa > Chordata > Aves > Passeriformes > Sylviidae > Chamaea > Chamaea fasciata. The sequence continues at coordinate 36,001,375 of NW_027094093.1, forward strand.
CTGTCCAAACTTGATTTGCAGTGTTTTTTGTCCATTTAGATTAGATATTAGGAAGAAATTAGGTGGGGAGGCCCTGGCACAGGGTGCCCAGAGAAGCTGTGGCTGCCCCTGGATCCCTGGAAGTGTCCAAAGCCAGGTTGGATGGAGCTTGGAGCAACCTGGGATATTGGAAGGTGTCCCTGCTCATGGCAGAGGGTGGAATTGGATGAGCTTTAAGGTCCCTTCCAACCCAAACCATTCTACAATTCTACAATGTGTCCTGTCACTTACATAACAAAACAGTGCATTATTATTAAACAAAAACTGCATTACTTCATCCCTTCCACCATTTGTTAATTTTAGAACCTTCACAATGAGACACTAAAATAGATGAAAACAGGTTAAATAGTGGAAGGCAGTAGAATTATTTCAGATTGTATGAGATAACAGCAATCTCCCCAGGAATGTAACTTTTTTAGTTCGAGTTGACATTTAAATTGCATTTTGTGCTGGAAAGAAAAGTCAGTGGGAGAAGAAGGATATCAAATGAAATAGTGGCACATGTGGTGAGTCACATTTGCTATTATTTTGTAAGTATTATAAAAATATATTTGATTTTATTGGAATTGACAGAAAATTATTAAAAATTTGAGATAAAGTTTTCCTTTGGTAAACTGTGCCTTACAGATGGCACATCAGAGAAAATTCTCTTCTTGTTAAGAAATCAAAACAGTTCAGGGAACACGGCAGCATCAGGATAATAATAGTTGACAGGTACAGTGGCTGTGAACAAACACCCATATCATGGTATCTCAGATACCATATTTTCCCCACTAAAATTAAACCATGAGCTCTCTTTGACAATGCTGTGTTAATTATATGCCAGCATTTGCTTCAGTTTGGCTTAATACTGCTTTAATTCCCTTACTAGCCGGCCCTTTTTGGAGTTCACCAGGGATGTTTGGTGAGAAACCTCATTCCGCTCCTCAAATCTATCCCAAACAGAGCTCCAGCAGCTGCTGAGGGTACACTGGACACAGATAGGAGAACCAAATCAAACATAACCCTGTAGTAACCCTGTAGTAATCCTGATGCTTGACCCATGTGTTTGGGTTGAGCTGCGCAATTTTCACTGCATCTAAACTCAAATTATGTTCTATGCCTAACGTGGCAATGGCCAGGGTGGATGGATTAAACATTTTTTGAAGTGCATGGATTAGGACAGGAGTATTTTTATGATGATGATTTGCTATTTCAGAATGAAATCAAACTGATAGTAAAATTGACGAAGTCCTAACATAAAAATACCGACAAAAAAATTAATCAGTCCATTGTTACATTTGTCAAACTCCTTGATTGAATTGGTGTTTAAAGCAATAAAAGCTACAATTTATATTACAATACATTGCATTTTTGTGCACGGTAGAGAATTAGACAAAATATCATGTGTCAATGAGTGCCACTTCAAGTAAGGTAATTAATTGCTTCAAGCAAGGTAATTAATTCTATACTAAATGAATCTGTGGTATTAGACAATTTCAAAGTTAATACACTGGTTTTTTTCTCCACATAAGGCTTGAATTATACAAGAGTCTGTTCTCCTGCTGACTCCCAGTGTCCCCACCTCCCACAGGTGTTTTTAGGGGAAATAACTCCCTTGTTTTGGTTTGACCCAAAAATATGCATCAAAATTATAGAGACCATCTGATTCATTCAGGGAAGGATTCTGCATCTTGATGGGATCAGCCACTAAGGGTTAGGACTTGGATGCTACTTTTAGGCCTTCCGGTAATGCCAGAACTGCCACAGCTTTCAGAGCAAAACAGTCATTCCAAAAATAAAAGGAGTGCTCTTCTACCCCCTCTTCGCCTTCTCTTGCCATGCCATTACTGGGGGAAACCTGCATTCGTTCTGCACAGCAGAGATAATTACAGTCTGATAGTCTTAATGAATGAGTTTATATAGAAATGTTATCACTGTGACAGTCGAGAACAGGCTGAAGCACATGTGTGGCGAGGAGACCAAAAGCTGTGCTTGAATATATATGAGAGCACGAGCAGCATCAAGCCTAATTCTTCTTAAACTCCTTAAATCGTAGCCTGGGATGCACAGGAAGCCTTGCAGTTGCTCTCTGCTTGCAAATGTGAGGGGGAAGTGAAATTAGCATAGATAAAAGTAAACCTAAAAGATATGTATCTGTGCTGGCATGCAGAACGGCAGGGTCAGTGAAATCATTCAAAGCACTGGGCTTGGATTCAGCATATTCAGAAGGTAAAACATCAAAACTGGGGAGAAACAGGCAAGTGAGAAACGGTGCAGTAGGGAGGAAACAGAAATACTGAATAAACCCCGAAGCTTTTCAGAATTACTACTTCCAGTGAGGAGGAGTGTCATGAGAACACAGGGAAAAAAAAGGCCTGCAGAGCCCTATTTTTGGTGGTGCTGATCACCACTGTGTTATCTCCCAGAGCTGCCTCCTTGCAGCGCTCCCACAAGATTTCACTCAGCCTTTTATGCCACATGTAGGACCCCAGAGCAACGAAGGGTGTCAGGGCGCTGCCACTCCCAGCATCAGCTTCTGCTCCAGGCAGGACAAATGGTTGAGGCACCATCAATCCTTTTCAGCCACGTCCTCCCTAACATCTCCTTTCAGCCATAGAAAACAAGATGGCATGAATGAAAGAGACCACCAAACAAAGTAAGTTCTCTGAACGGACCAGATATAAACGTTGTTTTTACCAGTGATAATGTTTCTCCAGTGAGATCTTCTCCATTACTGTGAAAATGGCACCAGAGAAATCAGAAACCTCTGTTTTCTCACTGATTTATGGACTATAAATCAGGCATTAGTGATCAGATGGAAAGAAGGTGCCAGACCCAAAGTAAATTCCAGGCAATGAGATTCTTTCCTCTGACTGGAGTCAGGAATTTTGGATCAAACATTTAGAAGTATGGGCTGAAACACAGCACAGGATAGAGGAGAAATGTCAAGTTTGATTGCTGCTGGAAGCATGAGAGAGCAGTGCTGCTGCTCCAGAGGCCAAGGCAGGAGCTGAGAAGATTAGCATGGAGTTGACAAGCTACCCTGGCTCAGGGAGTCCATTGGAAGTTTCTCCTTGTGGCATTCCCCAGATCCCAATCTCCTCTGTTGCACTGCCTCTATAGAACCTGGAAATTTCTAAAAGAAAAAAACGTTACTGTGGTTTTCTGCAGCAAATGGGAAGGAAGGGAAACTGAAAAAAAAAGAAAAAAGGAGAGGGAAAATCCAAGGAAAAGTAAGCCCAGTCACCCTTCTCCTAGCCACCTGTGGTGCATCCATGCTCCAGAGCAGGGCTCATGTAGATCAGAGATGGACCAAATCCAGAAAGGTTTGCTGTAGCCCGAATAAAACGGGATAAGGCTCTGACTCACCACTTCCTCTGGTCTTTGAAAAGCCTAAGCTTTTACATGGCCATGGCTTTTCAAATCCAATCCAACCCTTCCTTCCCACCCGGTGCCTGCCCCGCCACGCGTTCCGAGGCGAGCTGTTCTCATGACTCACGGGGACGGTTGACCACCATTCTCAACTGTGTTCCTTCTTACACATTTGGTACAAAGAAGGCAAAAAAAAAAGAGATCCATATTCCAGTTTTATGGAGACACAAGCACATACACAGCAATGCTTGATCTGAAGCCAGCTAATGGAGAGGATATGTTGAAACCACCAGGCATATTGTTATGAGGAGAACAATAGATATTGGCAACATTGTTTGATCCGTGTGCCAAGGGTAAAATTAAAGCCGTATGTTCACCCCACCAGACACAGATTGTGGATGGATGTTTACGTAAACAAAAGGGTTTGTTAGACTGTGTTATCATTTTCTTCCTTTGGCTCTCCAGCTTCTAGGCCAGGTACATCAATAAACTCTTTTCTGGAAGAGTCTGGAAGAACCACATCAAGAGCAACAGTTACACGAAACCTTGGTTGATTACCATGTGGATATATAATAATTTCTTTTCTTCCCTTAACCTCTTAGAATAGCAGCAATCAGAGCCAACCCCCTCAGTCTTGCAGGGAAAATAAAAACCTCCTCTATAAAGACCCAAGAGGTTTTTCAAGAGAGCTTGAGGACTGGATCAAGAACAAGCTGTAGGAAAAGTTTTCCTGTTTCCTACCTGTGCTACCCAGCATCCCGACCTCCTCAGCGTGGCTTGTAGTGTTGTTAAAGCAATTGGTAGAAAATGAATCTGGAAAATTTCCCGGAGTGTACAGCTGCCCTTTTAACTTACACCTCACCAAACCCAGCCCGAGTCAAGGAACCGACATGTGGTGTGTGCTCCTCCGGGAGCCGCGGGAGCACAAATACAGCTGTGCAGATCTGGCACACGGGGTTTTTGATTTCATATTTGCTTTTCTGGCCAGGCAGCAGCGAGCTTTCAGGGAGGAATTACCTATTACTGTCTTGTATGCAAAGAATAAGGCAGGGGAAAAAAAAAAAAAAAAAGGAAAAATCTTTTGGTGCTGGTTTATCAAATGTTGCTGTCCAAAGCTCCCAGTTGGAATATGATATAAGTTGCTTGTGCATTACTGAGCTGTGTACTCAGAGCTCTTTTGGGGTGTGTGATTACTGCTGATCTTCATGGGATTTTATAAAAATTCCTGATAGATCTGGATGAATTGAAAATCTTTCACCTTTTTGGCTTGACTTTGGTCATCTATCTATAAAATTACCAAAATTTCTCAATTTAAGAAGTTACAGCGGAAGCCTGATATATTTGCTTTTTACATTATTTTAATTCTTTTTATGAGTGGCTGCTATATTTTAATAACTTTATTAATTTATTTTTAAGAATGATAAAAACTATAAAAAGGCTGTTGCCATCTGGTTCAGATGAGCCTGGGACTGTACGCATCTCTAGATACTTCAACACAAAAATTCCTGATTGCTGTAAACCAGAATTAGATATTTATAAATGCCCACATATTTGATTTCTTTGTGGAAAATACCCAAGTCAAAGAAACTTTATTAAAAATAAAAAAACTTGTAGTGACAAATTTTCTCCCTTTCTGCGTGATATCAGCAGCTGCTCTGCTTTAGAAAATGCATGCAGCAATTTTCAGGGTTATCTCTGTATTTCTGGCTGGCACCGAGGCTTTTGGCAGAGATTACTTGCAAGGAAGAGTCTGCTACATCTTGTAGGTCCTACTTTGAAAACAGGCAGTCACAGGTACTGAAAAGACACATCATCTTCATTCTACTCTGGCAGTTAGCAGGAGGACTGATCACTAAACTGGTCTAATTGAGCTCTTCTCAATCACTTGCAGAGATGAGAAAGTTGTTGGAGAGATATCACTGGAGGCTCTGGGATTTTCTTCTGAAGTCATTCTGAATTAGCTGCTAATGGGGAGCTTTCTTTGATAGCTCTTTTATAATTAAATGCAGCTGGATGGAAATCAACCACAAAGGGAACTCAAGTTTGTTTATCATTACTTCTGACTTTGTTAGCAGATGTTTTCTGAGTACCGTGGTAGCTTGTTTAATTTGTCTCCGTGTAATGTGAAGCAGGTAAACTTTGATTAATAAACTGACAAGAACATTCCTTCATTTATTTTAGAAGTCTCCATCTATGTCTGTTATAGCACATGTGCCAAATCCCAAAAGAAAATAACTGTTTGTGTTTGATTTTTACTGTTATTTCTAAGTCTAAGGCCAGATGAAAACGTGCTTGTTGGTAACACAGCCTTCACCTTTAATGGACACAAACCACCAGCAAACTTCTGCCATGTGTGAAAACTGCATGTTACGTTTCCCACTGGGCTATTCTGTGTTAATTTATGAACAAGAATTCACCTTGGTTTACAGGTTGTTTATTTTTCTATTAATTCCATTGGAAATGCCCTCTATTTTTGGGCTAAATATGTGCCCACCCTCACTAATTGTGGTGGATGAGTGTCTGCCCTCAGTCATGCATGTGTGATTTATACTTGATGTTGTCAGTAAACAGTTATCTTAGAAAAAAGTGCTTAAATGCAAGTATAAACAACTGAACTTGAATTCTTAAATGCATTTTTTCCTAAGTAAGACATCTACATCTATGTGTGAAATTCAAAATCCTGGCCGAAGCCTTTTTGCTGTGCAGATTTAGCATCCAGTGCTTTAACTGAATTATCTGAAAATCCTGCAGTGTTCCAAGCAACATTTTAAATTAAGTAGATGGTCCACTTCCTGCAAAGTGTTTCAGATTAACATCTTGGGGATAGTTACTAAAACTGCATAGGAAATACATATGCAGCAGTTGGTTCCCATACATAAGATGAACAGCTTTTTTCTTATCTTCCTTTCTGTACTGCATGTTTTCCTTCTTTCTCTCTCTCATTTATCTGCTTCTAATCTGCAAGAAAATTATTTCTGCCTCTGTCTAGCCTGATCTCCTACATTGCAGAGCTGACCCTACCTCAATTTGTAGCATCTATTCACTGCTCTTTTTTTTATTATTATTTATTTTTAATCTGCCCTTTCTAACAGTGAGGACTTGGACATCTGTTTCACATCAGGGTGTGAAGTGTGAAGCATCAGGTTTTTTTGTAGCGGTCCCACTATTAAGTGAAGGCTGCCCTCCTCACCCTGGCCCGTGTCAAGGCCACTTCCCTGGGCTCTGCACACCTGATCTGGGCACTGCTGGCTGGGCATGTGGGAATGAGAGGTTTAGAAATGGAAGGATTGAGAGGAAAACTAGCATTGGCTTCACAGACACAGAACTGCCAGGGGGTTGGGCAGAGCTGGGACCACCTCGTGTTCAAGTGAGATAAAATTGCAGTTCCTCAACCCAGCTACCACTTTGTGCTGTCATTCCTGCTGGATATTCTAGTCTTCAGAGAGAACCAGGATATTTTCTGAATCCTTGCTGTCCCTCTCAATTTTTGGTGCTTAAAACTCTACAGGTTTAAATTTATGACAATTCTTTATATTTGTTGTAAACAGCCTGTTTGTTGTTTCTTATTCTGCGGCTTAAGAAGTTGCTTTTCAAAAATTGCTTTATATATTTTTTTTAACTTGCCTTAATGAGTCAGAAAAAGAATTGACAATAATTCTTTCTTTCTAGAGCAAACATGTTGAAATGAACCTTCCACAAGAGAAAAAGAAATCCGTTTTCTCACCTGCTAGCGAAAATACATTTCCTTGTGAGATTCTTTGTGCTTCTGAGGACTATTGAGGCTCTTTGGTAGCAAAGTGAAATACAAATTGCAGCAAATTAATAAGAGAACCTTTTTGAAAGGACAATCAAATCTAATTCAGTGGACCTTGTCCTGATTTGTGGCTGCTTGGTGCAGTCATCTGTGAACCAGCACTACTGGTGTACCTCCTGCTAACAACGAGGGCCCAAAAGTCAGGAATTAATTACTAGGTGACTCTGGTTTCAGGGATTTGGATACCTGAGCTCACAGCCCCGAAACCTGATCACAGGGACATTGGCATTGCTGCAATAATGGGATCTATGGGCCTGATCTAATCTTTTAACTGCAGGGAAATGTAGAATATACAGAAGATGATGTATAGAAAAAAGAAAAAGGTTCCTGAGTCATCCTTTTTTAGAGCAGAATGAGGCATGAGATAGTAAATACCGGGTATTTTACTCTGCCTTTAGGATTCTGAGAAGGGGTAACGTTGTAAGCTCTCCTTACAAACCCCAGAGCTGAGGGATTAGCAGGACCACAAGGTTCCTTCTATATTCACGATCCAAGAAGCAGATTAAAAAAAGGATATACCATTTGATCAGCAGCTTCCTGCATATGGAAATCCTAGGTCACCTTGCTGCTCCTTGATGTCTAAAGCCTGCTCTTAGGTTTCTGCAAGGAAAGAACGTGTGTTTTGCCACAGTTTTAAGGACAAAGACAGTGGAATTTAGCAGTGCTGGGATATGCCAAGAAGTGGAACGCCGAGCCCACGCAGGTCACCAGGGAGGGTCAGCACAGCCTGGTCAGGTGGTGGCTGCCGAGATGGTTTTGTTTGCAACATTTTCACACATATTTATTCAATAAGGCTTTTGTTTTACTGAAACTGAGAAACACTATACAGCATTATCCTGATTTTGAAGTGACAGTGCCAAGGGGACTTCAGTAAAGGATTTGAAGGCAATTGAATCTGAAAAGCAAAGCTTTGTGATTGCTTAGTTATTTTTTGAAGCCGTGCTTACATTTAAGATTTATGTACAGAAACAGACTATATCAATAGTAGTGAAGTGGTTTCAGGCCAAGCCTTTTTCAAAGAAACTTATGAACAGAAGGTCATTTCGGAGTTCTTTCTTCTCTTGCAAAGAGACAAACACAAATCCCACCTCGCTGTATTTGTATAATATATAATACATTATTATGCTGCTGCATTTTAGTAAGTGCTTGTACTTCCAAAAAAATATCTAGAGCTTTATTCTTGATTATAGTGCACTTCCAACTGCAAGTAAAAGCAATTGTTATCCTCAGAGTTTCAGTGACCTATTAGGAAAATATAAATTGTGACAAGATTTTTTTTTTCCCCTCTCTGTAAACTTCTGAAGCCTCATCTTACACCATCTAAACCCCGTCCTTAAAATACATAACACAGAGAATCCTTTTCTGAATCCTCTGATGATACTACAATATTGAATCATCTTTATATAATTATGCTGGTGAATATAAAGTATCATTGTTTTCAGTATCTTTCATGAAAGCTGTTTTGACCTTCAGATTAAAGGATCCATATGGATTTCCAAATGCAAAAGTTGGAGCTCCCGTTTTAAGAACTAGAGCTCTGTTTCGGCACGCAGACATCAGATGTGCTTCCACTTGAAAAAACGCAATTGTAGCAGCCTATATCCCGTCTGAATTTTTCTCCTGGGTAAACTCTTATAAATGAGTGCATCGTGCATAATGAGGATTGGAGGTTAGCTGCTTCCAGTGAATTCCTTTTCAAAGTGCAAGAAAGAAGCAGAGCAGCAAGGAGGAGAAATCCATTGGTATTTGAGCTCTGTAGGATGAAGAGGTTTGCTGCTGGGGGAAGATCAAGAGGAGGCAGTAGGAATATTTTGGGCACTTCTGAAGGAGAGATGGAGACCATCTGGTAGAGAGGATGCTTAAAGGAAGAATGCCAGGACAGAGATAAAAGTAAAGGGAAAGGAAATAGTGACTGAGTAACATCAAAGAGCCAGGCTGACTGTAGAGCAGAAATGAAGTAGTAGCAGTGACCCAACACAGGAAAATCACGATAGAAATGGTGACACTGGGCGATGGATCCATAGGACTCTCTGAAGGCTCAGGGGAAAAGCTCAGTGCTTTAATTTCAGGAAGGTCTCCAGGAAAGTGGTGCTGACATCTTTGGAAGGCTTATAATTTAAAACTGATGCAGTAAGCAGGGTTCCTGCTGTTTCAGAAATACTGTCCTGGAGTCTAATCCAGATACTGTCACTGTAGCAGAATTTCAAATGGAGAGACGCCAGGAAGAATGTTTCTCCCCTCTTCAGCATCAGCATCTTTTCATTTGAATGATGTGAAGGGTATTAGAGGTTTCCGTTGAATTGCCTCCTAAGGCTCATGTCCTGAAGCCATGGTTGGTGTGTGGTCCTTCCCTGTGTTGAGCTGGAGCTGATCTCATGTAAAAAAGGGAGATGCTGGTTTTGCTTTGCTTCTGCTGAAGCAGAATAGCTGCTGGCCAGCCCTTTTCTCTTGCCAAAGCCCGGATAAACCTTTCTGTCACTGGAATTGCATCCAGAGAGAAACTATGACAATCCCCATGGTTTCTTTGGGTGAAGCAATACAGAGTAAAGTAAGTCTGATATTCCCTTGTGTCTTGGTTCTCCTCAGCATTGCTTCTCACCAGCCCTAAAGGTAGAGAGCCGGGTCAAGTGATAAACCTAATTATAAAGGCTGTGCTCCTGTCTCTCTCCACCTTCCTTTTTCCCATCCGCCTTTAGGAGGAAACTTTCTGCATCCTAGAGAAACTGTGCTTTTTGAGGCTTAATACTTCTGTGGATTCAAGTTCAAGGCCTGAAATAATCTCTTGGGGGGGTTCCCCCCCCCCCCCCCCTTTCTTCTTCCTTTTTTTTTTTTTTTAGTTAACAAAACTTATGTGCTGCTTTTTTACTGAAGTCAGTCCAAGGAAAGAAAAAGAAGAAAGTACTTCCACAGAGTGATTAATCCCATCTTAAAACAAGTGTGTAAGACAGGTAGGATAAGTCTCTCTCTGAAAATGCCAATCTGTCACCACTATCTATAGAAGGAGCCTTCACGAGTAGCTTGGAGTAGGTGTTTGACTTTTACACAGTTAAATTTAGACAAGATGATTGCCACTTTATAAGTCAAAGTGTTTGTTTATCAATGATTAACCATAATAAAATGAAAAGTTATGAGAGATAACAAAAGTAAAAATATAATGCCATTGATGGAGATATCACATCATAAGAAAGAGCAGTGACAAATGCAGATGGTTAACATTTACATCCCCATTGTTTTTACTTTACTGTTAAACCTTCCCAGATTTTAGATCTCGTTTGATCTGAAGAAAGAAAAATTCGCCTCTGCTTTGGCGTAAGCAAAAACTGCTGAAATACCAGTAGGATAAAGAAGTGATTTGTCCTGGAAATGTCAATTCTTATGTGTAGGGTCATTAATCCATAAAAATGAATTTGCAAACATTTATAAGTTTCCTTTAGTGTTTGTTGGTGTCTCACTTGTCATGCTTCTGACTGGGCTCTAAATGAAGATTGGACTCAGAAGATCCTGCAAGGCGTGTGCTGGCAGGACTCGGTTTTGCATGTCTTGACCCAATGTATACAGTCAGTTACACTGAAATAAACACTCTTGTCATCTAGGAGGATTAATCCTATTTCAGGCTGTTACCCAAGGGCTCCCCTGCATATGATGCTTTCACCATTCATTACCATATTGCAGAAATAAATAGCTAAAATTCATTTTTCCTATACAAAAATTAATTCTTGACTATAGTGTAGTTTTGAAAAGTTGATAAAGCTTGCAAAAAAAAAATCCTGCAACACCTCAGTAGGGCTCAGAAGCTTCAGCACATTGGGATGCTAAGAATTTTAAACAAAGTTGGAAAAAGCATATGGTATATATGGATGGGAAATCCTGTGGTAGTTTTGATTTTACAAAGAAAAAAAAGTAACTGCTTAAGTTCATAAATCTGTTGTATGCAGTATTCAAATAGAAATATTCATGATCTTAGCTTTCCTTTTTTTTTTTTTTTTTTTTTTTTTTTTTTTTTTTTAACGTTGCTTTCAAGTACAGATGGGCCCATACCACAAGTTTGGGATCCAGATTTGGATTAGGACCTGACGTTTATCAGAGTTTAGGAACAGTTGAACCCAACGTCTGGGGTCAGGCTCTGGAGGAATTAACAGCCTGCTGCAAAGATCTGGATCGAGTGATCTCCCCCACATTTCAAGGTACAGGTGTGGAAAATACAAGGACTTGATTTGACCTGTCTCTAAGGTATTTCAATTTTAAAATGGAAGACTTTTAGTGAAGTGGGAGACTGTGATTATTGCCTAAAGGATGAAATTGCATATGGGGATCCGATTGACTGAGTGCTGTTGGAGATTGTAACAAGAGACAGGAACTGCCTAAAATGGTTTCCAGCTAAAATACTTGTCCAAGGTCAATAAGAGTATCTGTGAGAAAGTATTGAGATCCCTGATTTATAATCCAGTAATTTTACCACAATAGGATTGCCTCAGTATAATTCTTAACTTGTTCTAGAAGAGGATAAAATACCTTAATGACACCATACACCTAGGTGCAGAAAGAGACTTAGACTGCAAATGCTCTGAGTTCTTATTCAGGCTACAAGTCCCTCATATTTCCAAGATTAATGGCTTCTAATCCGTTTTTAAATGTTCCATGTGGATAGTGAGGGCGTAACTATCAAAACACTGTAAAATCATAATGTCTGTGTAGCTATAAATTACTGTTTTCAAAATGAGCTGGAGGTCTCCAACTTATTCCTAAGTACAAATTCTTAGATGGTATAAAATTGCTCCCTAAAAGTGACTAGGGGCAAGTTTTCTGGCTTTTGCCATAGGGAAGCCAATTGCTGGTCTGCCTACTGACTCCACAGCAGTGTTTGTCTCGGTGACACTGAAATTGTCCTAAACAGTATAGATTGGGAGAGAACAAAATCATTTCAGATCAGAGATTGATTGAAAGGCATGAGGCTCTTTGCATATTTCTCTGATATGTCTTGTGCTTTTCATTTGTCAAGTTCTGAACTACTTTGAATGAGACTGATGATAAATTCAACTCATGCTAAAGTACAAGTTCCATGACAGATTGCTTTAAAAAAAAAAAAAAAGTTTTATTGGGTTAGAGTATTTTGTTAAGCCAAATTAATGCATGGCATTCCAGAAAACAGGTAAAAGAGAACTTCCAACTCATTATTATTTGAGTTAAATACATATGCAATGATTACTTCTAAAGAACAACAACAAAAAAGCATGATTTAAAAGATCGTTAGGATAGTCTTTTGTGGGGCACAGAAAAAACCTTTACAGATGTTATGTGCTCTTTGGGGTTATGCTTAAATAAAAATTTGGAGAAGTGCCTCATTTGAATTTATACTCCCTTTGTGGTCCATCAAAAAGGATTCATCTCCTATTCAAATGACGAGTCAATATGTTAGTCAGATCAAATACCACTAATAAGATGCTAAAAATGCTTCTGAGGAACAGGGGGATTTCTTTAACAAGCCATAAAGTGCTTTTTAATCCATTTTTGACTTGTTAAGTTCTTTGTGATTCTCACAACTGTTCCATCATGACGCAGTTTCAACCCTTTGTGCAGATGGGAAAAATCAAGGTGTAAATCAAGGGCAGTGCACAGATATTGCCTTTCCTCTCCAGCATTTCCCAAAACCACTGTGGTGCTCCTTGTACTTTTCTATCTCACATCTATTTAAGACACTGGTGCTGGTGGGTGTTTTGGGTTGATAAAACTGCATTTAATGAGATTGCCAAATCACAGAACCCAAGATTTGCTGAAGATTCAAAACAACGTAAAACAATTAAACTCTGTCTCTTCCCCACAACAGAGGTAGGAGACTTTGAAGAGAAGAGGTGCTCCAGGTGTCCTGAGAGAAGGAAAACCTGGCTGCTCAGCTTTGCAGTCAGTGCTGTCCCCTCTGCTCTGCAGAGCCTTTTGCTGAGTGTTCTGTCTGTGGGAAGTGGCCCAATATTGCAGTTTTGCTGCAGACACAGCTGCACGGGGCCCAGGGACGTAGGAGTTCTCGAGATATATCTCTCTATCAGTGGCAAGAAATGCTGAATAGATGCAGATATTATGAAAAGGCTGATGAGGGGGTGGGTTGTTTTTTTTTTTTTCATATCTTCCTGGTCACATCAGTGAAGAAGAATTCTCCTGTGCCTTAGCTCTGAGATCAAAGAATGATCCTTAACATTTGTCTGATACCCAGGATGTATTTCCCAATCTGCCGATGGCAGTGGCAAAACCCCTCAGCCTGTTTTGCTTCAGCTGAAGTTTCATACCATTCACCTTAATTTTTTTCCTTTAGCTAAACACATTTCAGTTTTGGGATGTGAACCACAATTAGAAACTAAACAGCTACTTATAAAAAAAAAAAAAAAAAGTAAGAGTGGTTTTGATTAGCATTGTTATCCTTCCTGACTTTGCTCACCTCTCAAGAGACCAGAATAAGTCAAAATTCTTTACAGATAACCCTGAAAATGGTTTATGAAATTCCCGTCATGGCTTTTTTTCATTTGCTGAAAGCAGAATGCATCTGACCATCCCTATAATTTCTGATTGAATTTGTAGCTGACAGCATAGAGCATTGTGACAAGTTTATCTCTAAATTTTGTGTGGAACAGGGGGCACCAGCCCACAACATACTTTATTCCATAAATGTAAATTAGTTCATTCATTAAAATAAGTTTTTCAGGATTTAGATCTGTGAGTATCAACCATTTGGGATGGAGAAAATAAAGAGCAATGTTTAATAAACACACAGTACACTAAGACTGTGTTTATTAGTCTTTTGACATTTTTTATCTGGCTCCTATAAATAAGTCTTTGGAGCTGGGACAACAACTGGTGCAGGTAAATTTCCTACATTGTGAAAGGATCTGGTATTTAGTTTATGGGAAGCAGGCCTGAGCAGATGTGAAAAGTTCAAATAAAGGAAGGCCAGATAAAACGCACTTTTGTGGCTGGAAAATCAAAACAGATGTTATTATTCAACCACAAAAAAATCTATTTGCACTTAAGTAGCATTAGGTGTCTGACTAGTTACATTTTTTTTTTTTTTAGTGAAAACAACAAAATGATTATAAAATTATATAGGCTGATAAAGTGCTTTAAAATGTTACCAATGGACTGAATAGTTAGCTGATAGAAAAAACCAAAGCAGATCTTATGAAGCCAATAGAAAAGCGAATAAATCTACTTTTGAAGGGAAAGTGAAGAAAGATACACTGGAGGAGCAACAAAATCGAATGGACTCTCCTCTCTGAACCCCTTATGTACATCAGAGAAATGGTGATTTAAGATGGATGGATTTTACACTGCCCATAATCTTTTCTGGAGACCTGCCCATATGGAAAGGTTGACGCTGGCAGAGGATGACAGGTGCTGGAGATCTTCAGGAGCCCTTGACTACAAGAAAACACTTGCAGGGTGTGAATGCTGCCAAATAGTCTTGCAAATTATTTCTGATAGAAAGAAAAATTCGATTTGGTTTCAGAAATGTACATGTCAAAGAAACATCTAAAACAGATAGAATAGAACAGGAGAACAAAAATGGGTATTTTTGTCTGTGAAAATCTGCTGATGTGGGCAATGGAAAGAATCTCTTTTTCTGGAAAAGTTGATCTGATTTATAGAGACTTTGTTGGCCTGACATGTTTCTGCTGTTGATACAGAACTTTTCTGCTCTTGCTTGCTGGATGTCAGAGGTAAATTGAGAGAGGTCCTGTAGGTTTGCTGGAGTTGGTAAAACTTGTCAGTAAATTGGGGACTTGCTGGCTGTTGTTTCCCTCTTCATTGGAAAATGGAGTCGAAGACATTTTTATCACAGGAATGGCAAAAGAGATGACAGAGCTGCTTTTTGTTGCAGGTGTTTGAGTTGCTGCAGGAACAGTGAGGGTTTGCATGGCTGGGAGGACGTTGTGTAACAACAGGTCTTTTTCCTGTTTGCACTACTAGTCAATATTTGATCATTGCTCCTCTTCTTCCCTGTCTTCACGAAGTCTGATCCCCATTAACCTCCCATCTTACATCCAGGCTACCCTTCCAATTCTGCTTCTTTTCCTGAGGTGGAGCTGCTCTGCACTGGGAGATGGAGAATTGAGATGTCTGGGACATGAGGCCTCTCTCCAGCACTCCTGTTTTCCTGCTGCATTTCTGGGGAAAATTCACACAGATCTGCCCTGAGGAGCTGGACTTTTCAATGCAGAGATGAGTGGTATAACCAAAGGTTGCCTCTCCCACCCCATTTTTAGGGTTAGGAGCCCTGCTCAGTCAACCTGTAGCTCATATATTCTCTGCCTGAATGTCCCTAGAACCCATTATCACATTAAGATTATAGGGAGTTACCTCTTAGTTTAATTTAAAGATTATTGCAGCTCATTTTGGGCTTTTCCCTGCTCTTAGAGTTCTGTGGCTAGTAGTGATGATTCCTCTCAATATCTGGGATTTTAGGAAAAAAAAAAAAAAAAAAAAAAAAGTAGCTCTTCACACAGGCCTTCTCCACTTTTCCCTTATTTAAAATTACAGTGATGCCAGAGGCCACACCTTGTGGAGAGGTGAGTGCTTAGCCATGATTTGTACGTTTATGAACCTGTTGTTCTTGGGAAGAGTTCAAAACTATTAAAAAAAAAAAAAAAACAACCCTCAAAAGTGAAAAAATCCCACTCAAAACATGATTAAATATTAATTCTAAAGGTGAATGCCTGGTTGGCTCTCAGGCAATGTCAGGGTCCTAAAGTCGAAAATCAAAAGGTTTTTAAAGATCTGAAATTCCTATTAAAATCTGTGGTTTAGCAGCCTAAATCCAATTGAAATGCAGTGTAATTAAGACTTCCAAGACTCTTGGGGTTTGTTTCTAAGAAATGATGACCTGTAGGCAACTTGCAGCATTTTCAAGGAACTATGTAATTTTAAAACTATGAATATTGGTCATTTCTGTCAGGGACCTTAGAAAACCTCTGTAAAAATGCATATTCCTTATGAGAAAACTTCTTTTTTGCCGTATCAAGACCCAGCTAATACAGCTTCTCACTTGAACAGTCCCTTCACATTCTCACTGAGATTGTAGTTGAGATATTCCTGTGAAGGTGGGAAAAATATTATGTGAGAAAAGGTGGTGGGACCATTTGTCTTTGACTCCTTTTCTTACGGAGATGTTGAGTATCCCACTGATGCAAAAGGGTCAGAGAGAGCAAAATGTGTAAATAATTTAATAAGGAAAAGCATTGTAAGACTGAAACTCACCAGAGTAAGGACAATAGAGCACAAAATGCCATAAAAGATAATAGGCTTAGATGAATTGGCATGTGTTAGTGATTATGCAATCATTCATTTCCCACAGATTTCTTTTTATAGGAAACCTTGGAAAATCCCTGAAGAACTGACCGAGTCATTTAACCACAACAGGTTTCTCCTCAACATGGCTGGGAGTGGGAGGGAAATATTTTCACATATTTATTTATGCACTGCTGGCTTGTTTGGAAGTGCTGGAAGCAGGGGTGCAGAAGGCAACAGGGGATGGTGACTCAGCCCCACGCCCCAGTGGGTCCTCCTGCCACCCTCCCTGTGGGACCAGGCAATCTAAGTGGGAACACTCCCATGTGATCTGGAGCTTTGAGGTTTGATCCATGACTGAGGAGACAGGCACTATAGAGGCTGAGGAGGGGGATTTTTGCTCCAGAGAGTGTTCCCAGATCCGGGCTGGATGTGAATCCCTCTGGCAGGGAGGAGCCAAGCTCTCCTTGGTCACTGGCAGAAGGAGTCATTTGTTTCCTTGCTGTCATAACCTGTTTAAATACTTCTTACAACAATTTTCCTTCACCACTGGGCTAAGGAAAACAAGAGCTTGAGCTCCACTTCTGAGTTTCTTAAAGATTTTTCTCCTTTTTTTTTCCTTTTTTTTTTTTTTTTTTCTTACATTCTTCAGAGCAGTTTCTCAAAACGTTCCTGCTGCTTCAAGATGTGTCACTGGAGGAGTCACCCTTCACCTCGCTGCCTGGCTCCAATCCCAGCATCCTCATGAGTGTAAAGCCTGTCTCAGATTCTCCTTCTGCTAAAGCCTTCTGGTGTTGAATGCGATGATCCTGGTGGGTTCTTTCCAACTTGGGAGACTCTACGACTCCACAATTTGCTCTGCTCAGCCCTGTGGAACAAACCATGCCCAAGCCACAATGGTGAAGGGAAGAGATGAGCAGGTTTGCAGAGTCTCATGGAGATTTGTGGCCTCAAAAAATGACACCGTGGACCAGGGAAGGTAAAATGGGTTTAATCGCACCCATCTCATAAGAACCTTCAAGCGTAAATTTGCTGGTGTCACTCAAATGGTCTTAGTTGGGTGCAAGGTGTTATTCTTTTTTTTCCACATAAGCATCAATATGAAATGGTGAAATGAACTTTGAGCTCCAAGTCATTTTAAAAAACTGAAAAATGAAATAATTTGGAGGATCTGGATCTCCCTCATGTTTCATCTTTCAAGTCCAGAATTCTGATGTCTGAGTGATGTCATTAATCAAAACCTTTCACCAGGTTACAGACATTTCTGAATATGAAGTAGTTTATTATTAGAAAACAAAACAAAACAAAAGAAAGCTGCCCACTAAATCCTGCAAGTGATTAAAAATGGTCATTAAGAGCATTTCCAAATATTTATCTTAGCACAATTAATGGGCACAATTTTGACTAAGCCGTGATTTTTTTTTCCCTTTAGTTCCATTACTAAGTCAACTAAAAATGTTTTTATTTTTAAGATACATTGTCTCTCTTCTCAGTTTCAGTTCTCTCCTGTTGGAGTTTGAACTGCAGTACTGGGATAAAAAAAGTAAAACGGGGTGAGGGGCTGTACTAGAAAGAGAGTTTGATGAAGCCCTTCTCAAAACACCAATACCTCACTAAATCCTCTCCCTTTCTTCAAAATATCAGCAAACAACATGAAAAGCATCTTTCAGTCCTCTGCAGCAGGGATGGTGGAGCTCACCTGATGTCTTCAGGTCACCAACAATGCTCCAGAGTTGAGAGTTGTGCCTGAGTTTTTCTCCCACAGTATCTGAGCTGATCATGGTTGCATGAAATAAGAAAAGCAGTCAGCTCCAGTTGGCTCAGGGCAGAGCTTCTAAAAGAGAAAATTTCTTGACAGTCACACAATAAATTTCAAAAAGTTGTCATCAGTGAAAGCTGCGCATGATGGTTCTCACCTACGTTTGATCAAAAACGGCTCATGATTTCAGGTTCCTTTGAATTGGTCACTGAAAATGGTGCTGCTACTTCTGTCCCTATTTCAGTTTTCTTAGAATCATAGAATGCTTTGGGTTGGAAGGGACCTTAATGTTCATCTTATTCCACCCCAGGTTGCTCCAAGCCCCATCCAACTTGCCCTTGGGAACATCCAGGGATTCAGGGGCAGCCACAGCTGCTCTGGGCACCCTGTGCCAGGGCCTCAGCACCCTCATAGGGAAGAATTTCCTCCTAAAACCTAATTTAAATCTACACTTCTTCAGTTTAAAGCCATTCCCCCTTTCCCAAAGTCCCTTTCTAGTTCTCCTGGAGCCCCTCTAGGCACTTGAAGGGGCTCTAAGGTGTTCTCAAAACCTTCTCCAGGCTGAGCAACCCCAACTATCTCAGTCTGTTGCCACCCTTCAATCTTTCCATGGTTTTTACCTGTGATTGCAGTCCCCTCAGTGGCCAGGATGCCAAGTTTTAAAGTCTCTTGCAAATATTTCTGAAATAGTTTTGCAGTTAGAAAATACAAATGAAAGGTAAACTCGGTGTTGCCCGTCATGTTTCCTTCCACAAGGCACGGACACCAGCTGGGGTTCCTCTTGCAGCAGTGCACAGAACCAGTCAATGTCTGTGATTTTAAAGCAGTGTTAATCTAGAGCAACGAGTTCTGAATAATGTTTATTAACTATATTTTAATGACTTGTCAGTTTTCTAAAACACATGCTGAAGTATTTTAGAAATCACTTAGTAAATGCAGTTTTAATTCTGTTCCCATATTCATGGGCTGCTACTTACTTAAAAAAAAAAAAAAAAGAAAAAAAAAAGGAGAGATTAGAAGGTTCAGATTTAGAGCAGCAAATTGCTCTGCTAATCTGCAGGTATTTCTCTTCTTGATATGGCCACTAATGTCTAATCTTAGCCATGCAGGCTCAATCATTGTGCTTTTTCATTAGAGCTGCAATGAACTGTGTGCCAGGGACTTGAACTCTGGTGACAAGCTGCTCCGAGCCTGCGAGCTTTCACAGGAAAATGTTCTGTGCGAGCCTAAAATCATCCTGTTAAGTTTGTGCAAAAGATGGGGAGTTCACCACACAAGCCCTGGAAGCAGCTGAGTGCTGGTGAACCTCTGGGCAGTGTGGGGTTTGGGCTGGCCACGGACAGGAGTCTATGTCCTGAAAAATTTTCAAGCCTTTTAATTTGTTTCCATTTCTCATGAGACAGAAAATATAAAACCTTGGGATTTTCTTTTTTTTTTTTTTCCCTGCAAAATGTCATGGAACAAGGCTATGGAGCACATCTTTCCTTCTGGAGGCTGTCAGCAGTGTTGGGAATGTCTTCAGAGTTGGGATTTGGACCTGGACCTCCCGCTGTCCCTGGGCGTGTAACCATCAGGCTATGGGTGAGTCTGGATTGGCTTCCTCTGTCTCTCCTCTGGCTATCCAAGCCCCTCATCCCTGACTTAAAATCCTGGCAATGACATTTTTTTTAGGAAAAGCTACGTCTCTGTGAAAGTTTCAATGCTATAATAATTTTTTGATCAGCTGGAGTTATGGTGAACTCTTTATGTTGGAGGTTTTAATGGTTGTGACTGGTCTGTGACCTCGGTGTTGTGATGTGCTCTTGTGTGACTTGTTGTGCCTCTTCTTGGAGCGTGGAACAGACTGGTTTTGATACAGTAATGAGAGATGGTCGCTGATATTTATTTCCGTATGAGTTGGGGGTGTTGCTCTTGAAAGGGTGTTCTTTGGAAATCCTCACCTAGAGGTGAGAAGTACCTCCAAGGAGTTATTTCCCAGGTGTTGCTGAGTGTGGAATTCTGCCTGTTTTCCAGTTTTTCCTGTTACTTTGAGCTTTGCTTTCCTATATTCCTGCATTGTTTCCAGTATTTCTGTCTTTCTGCAGCCAAGTGACCATGCAGACTGCTCCCAACATGCTCAGAGCTTATCCACTTCCCTGTGGAACAATCTTCTATATCTTTGTTGTTTTCCTGTGACTCTATAGTCTCCTAATTTTTTTTTCATAATCTTTCATCTTACTCATTCCAAGTATCTCCTAGTTTTGATCCTCCCCTAGAAACTTATTTCTCAGTCTTTTTGCTTGTCAGACAAAGGGATTAAAGATATCCTTTGAAACCAATGGTCACTTGACCATGGACTTTAAAAACAGTGAAGCTCTTGAGGACCAAAATGGTGAATACAGCCCAAAATCAGCCTTGATTTAATACAGTGAACTTTATGTCTAAACCTCCACTTTCTGTTTTTCTGCTTGGACCTATGGCCCACTGTGGAAAGCTTTCAGGGTGTGGGGGGCATTGAAAGAAATCATCATCACTTTCCAGAGCAGACTTCAAAGGAAACCTCACTGTTGTGTTTTATTTTTTTATTATTATTATTTTTATTTTTTCCTATTGCTTTTTTGTCTTTTTTCTATTCCTAGTGTTTACTACTTTTTATTTTTCCATGCTGCTGTTCTAATTTTTTTTTCCCCACTTTTAATTTCTCTATTAACTTTAATTAGGCTCATGAGCTTGATCACCAGGTGGGCTTTCCCCAAGCTTCCACAGCAATGCTTTCCAATCAGCAGCAGGCTTGCAAGGGAATTTTGTTAAGCTGCATATAGGAGATAGGAGCCTAATGTGATCAGATCCGGCGTGCTTCATTGCAAAGTGTTTTTTATATCTGGTGAATTTGCCAAGAAGTGTTATATATTTAATTATTTTTAAGCAGGCAGGCTCAAAAGCCCCTGATCAGTGGGGCACCAGAGTGCGAGTGAGAGAAGAGGGATGTGGTGTTAGCCAGGAGAATGATTCATGCCTCTGAAGTTAACCAAATGCTCGTGTATCTCGGGGAAGTAGCTCTGCATCATCCAACTGCCTTTTTCTGGGGAAAATGCAGAGTAGGGGAAAAAAAAAAAAAAAAAAAAAAAAGAGAAAAAATAAAAAGTTATATTAAAAAAATCCCTGGATTCATTTCTGGAGAATCTCAGCAGATGTGAGGTTCAGTGCTAGGAAAGAAGATTGGCACACACCTTTTGGGAGTTTTGTGCATGGTTTTCCTGGGCAGGTTCTTACAGTGTAAGCTTTTCCTGTCTCAAATGCTAAGTAGCATAAAATACGAGCTATCAGGGTAAATTGCAGTTTTTGCAGCTTTTGCTTGGTGTATTTGCATATTCAGAATCTGCCTTGGGTTTTCTTGTTTTTATTCTTATTCTTCTAAAAGTACATTTACCTGGAGAAGGGCTTAGTTCTGAGTGCACAAAATAAGCATTTTCTCTGCAGTTGACTATAATCCTACCAAAAGAATTAACACTCAGAGTAGAAAACCTTCTTTGGGTCCTACAGGGCATTAGAACATCTCAGGTACTGGCTGCTGGTTTAATAAAAGGATAGGATTTCCATTTACTTCAGGCAGGCTTAATGTATTGTTCTTGTAGTGAGACAGTCAGAATGAGTCAGGAGCCAAAGAATACACTTTATAGACACAAATAATCGTAAATTCAGAATGTCACCTTTAGGCAGAGGCATTTTTATTATTGTTAGTGGAGCTGCTGAGTAGGTTTGATGTTTTATTCTCTTGAGTACTAAATGTTCCAGAGTACCACAGCCCTATCTTTATCAGGCTCACAAGGAGGGAGCACAGCCAAACTTGCTTCCTATACTTCTCTATGATTGATAGCAGATGGCATGCTTTAAAATAAACCTATCCATTAGCAGTCCTCAGTGTTTTTACTCAAGGCATTTACAACTGTCTCAACCAGAAAACACATTCTCTCCACAAGCTCGTTTCAGTCTGCAACAGCTGTACAGGTGCAAATCTTTCATTAACTCTTAAACCGTGGTGAAATAAACGCTGTACTGTATTTTATTTTTAGTGGAGGAGGTTGTTCTTCAGAGGCAGAGTGGATTCTGTTCTCCCTTCGCATGTGCCAGAGGTTTGTGTTAATAAACGGATATTGAAATACGGGAGGTTTTAATTTAATTTTTTTCCTTTAAATCTTTCTTTTTCCTGGTCCTCTGTGAACCTTCAGGACGTTCTATTGCCAGGAGATAAACATGGCTGTCTGTAGGCATATAGAAATAAAATTTGGTGAAGTAGAAATACTGAAGAAACTGTAATACGGGGGCTGGGATTCCTGTGGGACAGCAGCCACCTCCTTCCCTGTCCCTGTGGCATCACCTGGAGCAGCAGCAGTGGCTGGAACCTGATGGAGGGGAGGCTGCAGGTGTCCCCCCACCTCTGCCTCACAATGGGGTTATTTTTCTATACCCCAGTTTATTGCAGAGATGCAGAGTGGCACCCACACACACACATACATTTTCAACCTGATTCTGAGCTCACTGCTGGCAGGACACTCCATAAATAAATTGCTAAAACCTGTCCCTCTATTCCAGTTATTTTGCCTGGCTTTCTATGCAATGTTGGTAAAGTCTGTTAAAATTTATCCAGCTGTCCTCCCAATACAATGAACTCCCAAGCACCTCCCTAAACATTAGTACACTACCAGCAAGAGCTTAAAATATTGGTAGCAAGTCTTTAATATTAGCATTTAGCATTAATATTAGACAAGATCTTAAAATATTAGAGCCAGATAAAAGGGTATTAACAGGGGTATAGGAGTCATTAGGCAGAATAACCATCACTGACTAAATGGATGCTGAAACTTTAACACGCAAGCCAGTGCAGATGATAAGAACTTCACAGAGACAAGAGGATCCTTTCATTTAAAAGGAAGTTGGAGAGAGGAAGGTTAGGGATTTGAAAGCTGGTAAATAAAACAACACAGCGGGAGAAGTTATATAGAACGTGCTGTCTTGTTAGTGGTGATCATGTCCTATGTTATTTTTCTTAAGCTGAAAAGATAAAACAAGAAGACAGGCAATATTCTGTCACAAATAAATGGAAATTGGGGCATTTTTTGTATAAATCCAAAGTAGCAGGAGAAAAATACAAATGTGCTCTCAGCACTGTAAGTCTGTGTAGGGTAAAGGAGGTGCTAAAATGATTTAGCATGATGGACTGCAGCTACCATGTTCTTTTTATGGCACAGCAAACAAAATCCAGGGAATTTGAACTTGATAGCACCGAGGTGGGGCAGTTATGCCAACGTGGGGAGCAGAGCCTGCAGTGGGGCAGCCCCTGAGCAGGGCTGAGCTCTGGGGTGGCAGCTGGGACCAGCCCCTGGTACAGCTCTGCCCTGTAAGCACCTGGAGAATTTGGTGCTAAATGAAACAGGAGGGGAAAAAAAAAACAAGGCCAGCTGTAGACATAAGAAGTTTAAGAGCATCAGTACTTGCTTCCAGCTAATCTCTCTTGATGACTCCTGTAAGCAGCCACGGCTGGTCGTTCCTGTTAATTATTCAAAGCCCCACACCAGTTTTGCAGCTGAGTGGTGTAAGAGGATGTGCAGTGTCCCCATTTCTCAGTCTGACTGGGGGAAAGGCATGAGACATCACTGAGTGACATCCTGTTTTCCACAGAGGAAAGGTGAGACTGGGAGAGGCAGCAGCTGACCCCATTCCTCAGCCACACTGCCACCCTGAAACCTCACCTCTTCCTGGAGGGTCTGATGAGCTGGATGCAGGGCAGAACTCATCAGGGTCATATTGTATCTTAAAACTATGAGTGCGATGGCTTTTTCTGAAGGCTCAGGACTGCATTCTTGCCTGTAGATTAATAATCCGAAAGACACGTGATTGCATTCATTAGTGCTCCATCACAGGAGGAAACAGAGGGAAGAGCAGACACCTTGGGATCTACACAGTGTCCACCATATCCTCAGGCTCCCAGACACCAAAAGGTCAAGACTGTGCATATTTTCCCCCGTAAGAAAGATGGGGGCAAATTTTTAGCAGGACCTGTTGTGACAGGACAAGGGATGAACCAAAAGAGAGTCGGTTTAGCTTGGAAATAAGGAAGTTTTTTAATAAGGGAGGTGAAACAGTGAAGAAGGTTGTCCTGAGCAGTGGCTGCCCTCTTCTTGGTCAGGCTGGAAGGGGCTCTGAGAAATGTGGTCTAGTTGAAGATGTCTCTGTTTGTTGGAAGGAATTTGGACTGGATGGCCTTTAAAGATCCCTATCAGAAGATAGAGAAAATTATTCCCAGAAAACAACCTACTCCAAAAGGTTCTGTTTTAGAGACAACCCTTGAGACAGCATTGGTATGTGGCATGGGTGTCTGTTGATGCCCAGCCTAGATGGAGATATGTATATATATATATTCCTCATTATATAATTTTTCAATTTCATTATAGCAAATACAATTGATTTCATTATAGCTTTTGGAACTGCTGATGGGGTTTTTTGTGTGATACTGCCTTTTTGTTTGGTGTCCGGGACTGCTCCCATCCACACAGGATGGCAGGTCCTTTAGCCTGAAGGAGAAATTCTGAAACAATTGTCAAAGCTGCTCTTTTTGTTCACTGGTATCATGGAGGAAGATATCCCAAGTCCATTCCTGATGACATTAGGAGTTTTCTGAAGAAAGCTTTGCATAAAATATCTTCTACAGTGTGCAGAATCTGGTACTTTTGGTTGTCACTGACTTCACTGTGGTTGTTTCCAGGAGTCAAGGTGCACAGGTGTCCAAATATCTAAATACTGGCACATATGTTCTCCTGAAAGGCAGGGAAAGATCTCTTTTTATTTTTCTAAATGGGAGTCATATTCACTCCCTCAGTTAAACATATTCTTAAGCACTGTATGAGCTTGGGGCCAGAGAACACAGTTTATTATGATACCACAGGTTACTGCGAATTATGTAGGGCCTTTATTGCAATAGTTTCATTTAGTAAAGAAAAAAAAAGAACAATCCTTTTATTGCCCCTCCAAAACCTTTATTTATTAATGACCTAGAAGGGTATGATGTTGTTATTATTAAGAAATGAACAAATTTTGCCTGGACGGGATCCAGCACACTCGGAACTGGTGTTGCCTTCTAATAGCTCCTTTTTCTGAATCAAGGAATAAGTCCCAGTTCCATGTCTGAGCTGGTAAATGGAGGGTAGCCAAGGGGGATAGGGAAAGGGAGGGTGCAGAGGGGCTACACTTAATCCCCAGTGGATTTGCCCTTTCTGTGAGTAAGATGGATTTCTGATGCTGGTCTCCATGTCATTCATAGCAGTATTGCCAGTAGTAAATTTGTGCTTGAAGAACCCCCCATGCCCCCTGCTTTCTTGCCAAAACTTAACTCAACTAAAATAAATCATATTTTGGAAAGCTAATTATACAGCCAAATAGCAGAAAGGTACTGAAAAACTGTTGTGTGCCTAACATTAAATGAATTTAAATTGGCAGTAAGGAACACAAGCACTGAAAATAAATGCAGTAATATGGGCAAGCGGAAGTAATGGAATTTAAACAAAAATGTGATGCCAAACATTGGGACTGATATTCAGGCCCATTGCAGAACTGACACTGTGCACCCATTGCACACAAACTTTCATAGTTTAAGTGTCCTGAGTTAAAAATTGCTGGTTTATCATTTTATTGTATTTCTTGGAAAACTAAAATATCAGGGGAATGTAATAATCCCGCCTTCAATTGTATTACAAAAGGTGTATATAAGTCCTCTTTAAGGGAAGAACAGCTTGAGGCTGGGGGGTTTAAAAGCAGCTGAGAAACAAAGTAGAGCCTAAACAGAAGCAAAACATTAGTAGAGAAGAGAGAAGCAAAGGGGGGGGGTAGCCAAGCAAACCCCTCCACTTTAGGAGAAGATTTAAAAAGTTTCCCAAAGGATCAGCAACCCTGAGATTAAGCATTCCCATATGTAGGCTGACATTTTTAAATGTGGGTCTTATAAAAGATAAGGAGGAAATGGTGAGAAATGCAACCTTAAATATTTTGAAGCACGACTTCCTGTATTATGTGGCAGTTGGCAAAATTTTCCAGGGAAAGATGCACGCTGCAAAATCCAAGTGGTGAGGTGCACGACTTCTCCCAAAAGTTCCCTCCTGTTGCTTACTAGTTTGGTGTTCAAAACCTTCTATACCTTTGGAATAATGTCTCAGTATCCCTTCAACGTTGCTTTTAATCTCAAGGACAGATGTTTTAGATCAATCGCTCAAAACGGAACAGTTTAGCAGTCAGAAAACACTGTCAGAAAAGATTTGTTGTAAGGAAGACAAAACCGTGAAATAAAATTGAACTTTTATCCCCATTTGGATGGGAACTGCGCTTGGCTGGGAATCCCAAGGGGATAAAGGCAGTGGCCTATCATGTGTTGAAAAAACAAACAGATGACAGTGCTCTGCAGCAATCAAGCAAATGCTGCTTCTGGGAAATGGTGTGATCACCATTGTCCAATGCTGCAGGACCCAAAAGAAAGAAAATTATTGAGGAAAGGAAGGTCGCCCCGTGACTGCGGTGAGGGAAGACAGGACAAGCTGCTGCCAATGGGCCTGAGGTCCCGCTGGCCCTGGAAAGCCTGTGTTTTCCTTGTGGATAAGGTGTGACATAGGAAGCCTTGGCAGAGTGTCCTGGCTTTGTTTTCCAGTGTTGTTCAGAATCAGGAATGATGAACACACCAGCAGTGGATGGTGTCAATATTTCCTGGATGCAACAGCTCTTCTAATAACACCTATTCCCTGCGAGGGTGGGGAGGCCCTGGCACAGGGTACCCACAGAGGCTGTGGCTGCCCCTGAGTCCCTGGAAGTGTCCAAGGCCAGGTTGGGTAGGGCTTGGAGCAACATGGGCTAGTGGAAGGTGTCCCTGCCCAAGGCAGGGATGGGAACAGATGAGCCTTAAGGTCCCTTCCAACTCAGATCGTTTTGGGATTTGAAGATCTTTTTCTTTCTGAAAATCCAATGCAGACAGGCAGTGCCACTCGTGTAAATAGCCACAAACTGTGCATCCAGCCAGTAAAACAGAAGTGGCTCTGTCATGACAGCCCCAACCTCCTGGACAAAATCAGTGTCTTCCTGCCTATCTCTAGACATTTTACAGCAGAAATATGAAAATGTACTCTTTCCCAGAAGGCCTTGTTTTGTTGTGTGTCCCGTGGTGGCCTGTTCATATGCTGAGCTGGAGCTCTGCTTGGCAGCGTCTTTTGGTCTAACCATATTGCAGTGTGGTACCTGTTTGGAAATGGCAAATGTTCCTACCAAAGATGGTGTCTTGGAACCAGTTCCACCCCTTTTCCCCCCTCATCCATGCTCGGGTGCACCACGTGCATTTTTGTTGCCTTGTACTTTGCTTCGGGAGGTTTTTGCAGAGTGGTGCCTTTCCCTGCCCGCCTTCCCTCTGTATCCTCTGTGCTGGATGAGTTTGCATTGTGTGGTGTTTTCCTCTTCATTTATTGCAAACAAATCTGGTCTCTGCCATTTGTTTACTCTT
Organism: Chamaea fasciata; assembly: GCF_029207755.1. NCBI lineage: Eukaryota > Metazoa > Chordata > Aves > Passeriformes > Sylviidae > Chamaea > Chamaea fasciata. The sequence continues at coordinate 36,029,122 of NW_027094093.1, forward strand.
ATACTCTCTCTTTATGCCTTGGTATGCATTTTTAATTAGATGCGCTTCAGTTCTTTCACTGCTTGTTAACACTTTCGTATGGTAAGCACCATCTCCACCAGTCCTGCAAGCCTTCTCCCTGCTTAGGAAATTCGGATTTGCCTCTCCTGGCCACGACTCTCATTTGATACAGAGGCTTGTTCCCTGGCTGGTCTGTCTGCTGAGTGCTTACACTCTCATCGTGGACTTTTAAGGTTGTTCCCCCACCCAGCCGGCATAATCCAAGTGCCCTTATTCTGCTTAAAAATATTCTGCATACAGAGAAATAGTGTTTTCGCTATTTGTCTGGGCTGTTTCCGGACTTCAGCAGCTCCAGTTTGGATGCCTGACATGGAGAAGTCCTGGACAAAGCCTGCAGTGTGTGCAGATCAACTGCCTGCATTGTGAGAAGTTCTTCTGCACATGCAGAGCGGGTCCCAGGGATCAGGAATGCGTCGAATTAGCCCTGAATGCGTTGGCCATCAGTCCTGTGAATGGAGGATGGATGTGTCTGGAGGGGAATACTGGAGTCCCAAACACATGACAGCTTTCAAGATCTGCATCTTTCCTGAGTGCCAGTATTGTTAAAGCATAAAATTACTCCTTTTTTTCTTTTTTTCTTTTCTTTTTTTTTTTTTTTTTTTTTTTTTGCAATAGTGTGAGCCCATTCGTGCTTTCACTGTTCTCTTTTGCCTCTACATTTGACTCATGCCACAGGCAAAGGACTTCACCCTTTCTAACTCCCCTCTATGCCATCAGCTTTCTGGAGATGATCTGGGGACTGGGATGGAAAAACTTGACCCCACTCCACCCTTTCCTTCCAATTTGCCCACCCTGCTGCAGCACTTGCCTTGTGTATAAGAACCTGCACAGTCTCCAGGATTTCATACCCTGTTGAGGGACTGCAAGGTTAAAAAGTGACTAAAATGGCTATTTTCATCTCAGACAGTCTTCACTGACCCTGCTCTCTGGCTGAGGGTGAGGTTGCCAAAGGTCACAATCCACTTCAGAGTGCACAGAGATCGATATCTGCAAAAGTCAGTGCCTGGATTTGCTCCCTTTCCCTTGCCACTGCTCGATTTCACAGTGAGGAGCCAAGAAACATTTCTCCTCCCTTCCAAAAAGAAGGGGGAGAAAAAAAAAAGGAAAAAAGAAAAAAAAAAAAAAAAAGGAAAAGTCTTGTCTCCACACTTCCTCCCACCAGGAGGGCATTGTGTTTGGCCTCTGCTCCACTTTTTGTTATAAATTTGCATGGCGCGATGTTTGCTTTGGCCGGTGTGGCGGCAGGGCAGCAGCTGGCATGCCAACACCACCACCCGCTCCTTTGCTGGAGGATAGGCCAGGGCAGGGCCCCCCAGTCCCCCGCAGCATTGGAGAGGAGATTCTGGGTCTCTGGGAGGCTTTGGGAGGTGGAATTCCCTCTTGGAGGGTTTGGGATGTCCAGGGCTGCGTTTTGCTCTCCGATGTCGCGGTTTCGGTGTTGGTGGCGGGAGTAGGGAGCTCGGTGCTGAGCTCGCGCTGGCAGGGACACGCAGCACAGGGACTAATGGGTCTTTTCCACTTTAATTTCTGCTCTAAGATGACTCTTTGTTACTGTTCTCAGACCCGGCGCCAACCGTCACGCCGCACACCAGATCCTTCTTTCTTTTTTGCCCTTAGCTTTGCAGAGAAGCCTTTAAAACAAACAATCACAAAGCTGTGAGAAACCGAAGGAAGATATGGACTGGCCCACTCGTTAGTGCTGGAATGTGGAAACTATGAAGACATCTTTTTTTATTACCAGTGTTGGAAAGCACAGTCACTGAGTGGGCTGGGATACAATTTATACTACATGCAGTAGTTAAAAAAAACTGCAAAAATGGGTGTAACCCTGGGCTGTGGTACAACTGGCCTTTCAGCCCCCACTTGAGATTGGGCCATCCCAGGGGGAAACTGTGGTTTGGAATAAGAGCATGCATTTAATTTCACTCGGAGAACTTATTGGAGTTGGCACTTCAACAAAGAAGCTGAAGTATATTTTTTGTCGTGATTAGTGGCCCCCCTCACCACTACGTTTGATTATGTTGGAAGCTGAAAAGTTAAATTCTTATAAAATGATGATTTACGGTCCGTGATTATCCAGGTAGGGTGCGTGGATTGCGCCAACTTGGTCATGGGACCCCAATCTCATCCTATTTCATTGCTGTGAGAAAATAAAACTAGAATGTAAAAAAGCTGAAAACACATCCTCTGATTGCTCAGGGAATTTTCTTAGTCATACGTTATCTTTCCTAGTAGTTTCAGTTATTTTGTCTCCACTAAAACCAAAAGCAAAACACTGCCCTGACACTTTCCCCTTGATTTTGGACCCGCAGCGGCCACATTTATTTTTATCTCGTGTCGTCTTTCCCCCTATGGTTATGCAAATCTGTGGAATAGGGGGCAAAGGGAAGAGGCAATTTTGAAGCCAGTAAATTCCAGTGGAAGGTTTCTTCAGTCACCCTGAGCAGGACTATCCTGGGTGCTGCTTTGGAGATGGGGCTGCCTCCAAAGAGCACAGGGGTAGGTGCCAAGTGGGGAGGTTGAATATTTTCCTGGTAGACGCATAACTTTGCCCACAGGATTGGAGTCTCTTGCCTTAATGCTCTGCTAAGCTTCTCGGGAAGTACAAAGCTGTGTCTAAGGAAGCACACGTTGGGGAAATGTGTCTCCTCATGATCAGCTGCCGGATAAAACCTCAGTGTGGAAAGGGTTTGGTGGTGGGTGAAGTGTGAGGCTCATGAGAAAGATCTTGGAAAAAATAAGGGGCATCAGCATTTCACTGTTTTTGCTTTTCCCAGCAATCTCTTGCTGTTTCAGTTAGAACTTGCTGTATTTTGTTTTGATATGCCTTTTTTTTTTCCTTCATTCTCCCCTTCTCCACTGTCCAGGGAATAATTTTGAAATAGTAAAATCTATTTTATTTCAAATTTATCTTTCCCCTCCCTCCACTTCTGCCCTAATACAACAATATTTCTCTCAACCTGTATTTAACTCTTTCTTACAGTAGTAGATACTCAATGAATTCCCTGGCTAAAAATCCAACAGGAGTAACACTGGGATGTGCTTTGTGAGCAAACATGAGTGTGCCAGTGTACATGTGTGGGTGTAAGACCTGTAGAATCATAGGACACAAAGTCATTAAGGTTGGAAAAGACTTCCAGGATCACTGAATCCAATCTTTGACTGATCTCCACCTCTTCAACTAAACCAGATCACCTGAGTGCCACATCCAGTCATTCCTTGGACACCTCCAGGGATGGTGACCCCACCACCACCTCCTGGGAAGCTTGACCACCTTTTTCAGTGAAGAAATTCTTCCCAGTGTCCAACCTGAACCTATCCCGGCACAGCCTGGGGCAGTTTCCTCTTGTCCTCTAGTTGCAGCCTGCTTTGTAAGTTTTACAGAAAAAGTTGGAGATATCCAGAGTATATGGCACATGTAAGAGCCTCCTGCCAGGGCTGTGCTTTATCCAGTGCTGGGTGAGTCAATGCAATTTGTGGTCAATGTCTGGAATCACATTCAACGCTTGTTTGCTCTTCCTTTGAGTGCCATTGCTCTGCTCATTACTGCAACAAATTAACCACAGTCTCTAATCTTCTGTGGGGCCTAAAGTTTCTGCATCCAGCAACACACAGAACCCTCTCCTTGCATGATGTGTCAGGGGGCTCCAAATGCATCCTTAAATGCTGTTTAAACTAAGATGAGCTTAAATATCCATTTAAGCTTTTCTCTGTTTTGGGATGGGGAGATGAGGGTGTAAATATTTATGAAAAAAAAGTCATTTAGGTGCAAGGTCCCATGTTTGAAAAACTTGGCCCATGAAATATATGCAGTGAGGGTGCTTGTGCTTATATAAGATAACAAAATTCATAACTCATTTGGATTAATCTCTTAAGTTATTACAGGGGCATATTGTGTTCATATTCATGTTGCCTGATTATGAATTTATATTCCAGTTTTTCAACCCAATAGACATACATGGTTTAAAATGCCTGACAAGGGCTACAGGGTTTGGAGTATAAACTCTGTCCTCTACTCTCCTGAAGCATCATATGGATGCCTGACCTTCCTTAGAAAGAGCCAAGTGTCAGTCTGCAAAGGAACTGCCCATCTGAATGCCAAAATAAGTAGAATAAATGATTTCCTTGAGATACACATTTGAATGTGCTCAACCTCAGTGCTCTTTTTCACATGTTCAGTTCATTTGTGAATTCTCTGGAAGCTGAGTTTTTCTTCAAACTTTTGGACTCCTTGTGATCTGGCTGGAAACTGGAGCACATGGAGCCTCGGACGTAATCAGAAAATGCCTTGTGAAAATGAGGACTTCTGGGAGCAGCATCTTTGTTAAATTCCAGCTACTCCAAACTTGTTCCTTGCTGTTCCAGCCCTGAGCTCGTTGGTCGTAGGACTCTGTGTGCAGTCTGAATTGATTTCTGAGCCCAGCTAAGGGAAAGAGTTAAGCTTGTTCTCCCCTTCTCGTTGGCAGAAAGTTTGCAGTTTAAAATTACATACTGACTCTGGTGTAGAGACACAAGAAATTATAGAGCAGACACTGTCCAGGACAACGTATAATTTAAAATGTACTAAAGAATGTATACCACATGGCAAAGTAAGTGAAGTGCTTCTTCAAATATAAGTGTTTTGCATAGAAAGGCTGTAATTATCCACTCCTAGGGAAATGTTTGCATTCATTCTAAATCAATATTTACTATTCATCTCTTGTGTTCAACAAAACAAGGATTTAACATTTTTTTGTTTTAATGAGGTACTAAGACTACGATAATACTACAATGTAATTGTCTTGATACAAAATATTGCTAAATTGCGTTGCTATTTCAGGAGCAAGCAGTTTTTTAAGAGAAGGGGTGTCCCTGTTTGTGAGATGTTACTGCAGTAACACACAATTCAAACCCAGCCAAGCAGGGAGGCTCACCAGTTTCAAAGAGCTGTTAAAGCCTCCTCTCTGTTAAGGCCCTTAACTGGGATCATTCGGGTGAGTCCTCTGTCTCCCCCGGAAAGTATCAGCCTCTTTATAATGATTCCTTTTCAGCTGGCATCTCAACAACCACAACGACGATGCGATTTCTTTCTCTGGTTTTTTAAGCTTGGGTGTTTTTATTTTCCTGCCCCCCCCCCTCCCCACCTCCTCCCCCAGCACATTTCAGCCAGGCAGCAGCAGCTGAGGGCGGTTGGTAATTGGGCTGCAGCCGTCTCTGCACTCTGGTTCAAACCTGTTGATGCAAATGGAGTTCCCTGAACTTCATCCTCCTGGGAAAATCTGGGGTGGGCGGCTGAGGAAATTGGCTGAGGAAATTTGCAGGGTGATATCAGAGCTCGGTCCTTTATCTTTTTCAAAGAACTGATCTACCTTGAAAAAGTTTGATGTGGTACTTGGGGAGGGCACAGCGGAGGAAAAGAAAAAGTCCCAAAATTGCATGGGAAAATCACTTGCCAGTGGTAAGCAGGGGGTGGAACCAAATGATTTTAAGGTCCCTTCCAACCCAAACCATTCTATGATTCCTGCACCAGGATTCGGGTGGAATGAGAGCATCTGAGAAGGATCAGAGTCTCTGGGAGGAACAGCACATTTAATCACAGCCTGTGGCACTGCTATTCTGTGGTTAGGAGGATGTCCTTGCACCAAGCATCCCTCTCTTTGAATTTACCTGGCATGTCTTAAGAAGTAATTCTCAAACTTCTCCAACTTCAAAAAAACCCAACAAGCATGCATTTTTGGCAATGCTGTGGCTCCATGTGAATCAAATCAGATAACTGGAAACACTTTAGTTGGAAAATCCTTTAAAATCCTTTTCTTTAATCTCTATTTTTTATTCCTGCACACTGCCCACCATATTCCAGGCTCTGGCCTACCCTTCCCAACACTAAATGCTTCCACTTCTGCTGCTAAAATTCACAAGCATAGGCTCTTGAGTGAATTTCAATCTTGTGCTCTAGCAGACCGTCCTGTCTTTTTTTCCCTGAGTCTGAAGTCATTCTTGTCCTCTTAGAAAATCATGCACATAAATGGGGTCAATAGCCCCGAGAGAAGAACAGTCTCTTTCCCCAGCAAATGTTATTGTAACTGGTGTTCTAATTCTCTAGATATCACTCTCAGTGTACTGGGTAACAAAGGGCTGTGTAGTGTCTAATCATTCAGCAGTGATCCAGGGAAAAAGCAGAAGGTTAAGAGCAAGTTCCTAAAGTCTGTAAAATCAATGGGACACTAGAAAGGGAACTGAAGTGTACCAGAAGGGACCTCTTGAGGGTCATTAAAAAAAGCAGAAACTGATTATGAACAGAGCTTTTACACGAAGAACTGGAGGGGGCCAGCAAAATCATTCTGCTGCACTCCAGTTAAATGTCTAATAGTGGAGACATTTTCTACACAGCCCATAAAGGATAATGAGGATGCCTTTGATAGCTTTCAAGAAAGTTGCTCTTGTCAGTGTTCACAAAAACGTGATCTGGGCAAGCACTCCCTGCACATGCAGCCCGTGGTGATCGTGCACAGAGGGTAAAAAGGAAGATGACAGCCCAAAACTCTGCATTCCACCCCAAAATTCATCCTGTCCATCACATGTGGGAAAAATTGGATTGACCTGACAGACAATAGGATGTAAACTGTAGCAGTGGTGAAGCTTAGTGTTGCCTACCGGCTTGGTGCCTCACCTTGCTGCGATGGGGGATGTAAGGAGAGGTAAAAAAATTGTGTGACTTGCTCCAGAATGAGTGAGAAATAGTGGTTTGTTCTAGAACTTATTGAATTCGATTGTCAAAAGCAATTAGATTCTAGTTTGGACTAGAATCTAATTACTTTCTGCTCAGTTTCTGTGTTGGGAAAGCAACCCACGGCAGTGGGAACTGGAGTGTTTGTTCTCCTCCTGTCTCTGACCCTGATCCTCTGTGTGGTTCTGGGCGAGTCACAACTTTGCTATGATTCATTTTCCCAATGAAGCAAATTAGTATGACCCAACTTTCAGATCTTACCGGTGTACTCTAAGAATGATTTGTAAAAAAAATCAAATGGAATTGCGTTTTAGAAGTTAAAGGTTTTGTTGGTCACCTTAAAGTAGAGATCTGGCTTATTTGGAGCAGACTCTGCTCTGCTTTTAGACTATAGAGCAGCTCTGTTGGGGAAAATATCCAAAATCTTTCTAGTAAAAATGAACTTTGAGTTCTTTATACTTCAGAGGAAACAAACCTTTTCTCCAGAAACAGGCGTTCACAAGGATGAACTGAATATGAGTCAGTCCAACAGTTCTGCAGCCAAATTGTGAAACTTTTGTGTCATTGCCCTGTGATTCCAGCTATCTTCAATTAATAGAAAAAAATGCAGGAAATTCAGGTGGAAGGAATGCATGGAAATTGAAGTCAAAGAAAAATATTCGTTGTGGCCTTGGCAAAGTGAGTTTTCTAAGCTGAAGGAGCTTTTAAGCAATTAGCATCTGCTGTGTGCAATTACTGAGTGGCACGCAGGCCCAGATGGAGGGCTCAGCAGCCAGTGGCCATCTGGATTTCAGTGTCTATCAAGGGTAGACTCTGTTCTGGGCTTCACCTGGCCCAGGAGACAGCCCTCCCTCTGCCCCACGTTGTACAGTCAACCTTGAGTCATTGGTGGGGGAAACAGTGAGACAATTCCTCCAGGTCTCTCAGGTCCAAAGCTCTCTGAAGTCACCGGAAAGATTATGACTGGAGATGTTGACCTCTGAATTGATGCATTGCTCCCAGTTTTCCAAAATGAGGTAAGTTACTCGGCTAAAATCCACCTCTCAGCTGTAAAAGTGGCTTGACGTGCACCAGCCTCTGCAGGGACATATGGCTTGGGAGCCTCAGCATCTGAAATTACACAAAGAAAAACAGCTCTTAAAGGAAGAATTTGGTCAACAGGCTCTTTTATTTACAAAAAAATGCAATTAAATTTTTCTTAGAACTGCTGAGAGGTATCAGACACAGCCACAGAGACTAATTCTCTGAAGTAATGTAGTTCTAAAAGTGAAACTATACTTCAGTTTGTGAAATTCAAAGAGTAAAATCAAAACCAACTGACAAACAGTTTCTGACTACTCCGTATCTAAAAATGGGCCAACCTCATTTGGTCTATTTAAAAATTGTGAACCCATAATGCTCATAATGCCAAGTTCAGCATGATGAAAATGCAAACGGTTGAGGTATAAACCCTTGGAAAACAGGGTTTATAATGGAAACAGTAATTGACTCTCAAATACCGCATCAAAAATACAATGCTATGATACAAAGCCTCTTTCTTGGGATCTCAGCTCTGCTTCTGACCTCAGGTTGGCAGACAAACACCTCGCCACAGAGCTAACTAATGGTTATAGGTTTGGTGTTTTTGTTGTTAGTTGTTTCTTCTTTTTTTCTTTTTCTTCATGCAAGCGGAAACTGGCAAGTGAAGAAAATTTATAGGAGCAAAGCAAAACTGGCCAACAGTTCAAAAGTTCTCTCTTGTAGGCTTTTGATATTTTTCCCAATCACTGATTCTATCTCAACTCCTGAGACTGAGGAGATGCCATGACTCTGCTCTGGAGGAACATTATTTTGGCTGATGATTTTATCGACTTCAGCTTTACAAACAGTTTTAACTGTTCCTTCAAAGGTCACAAATTTGGTTATCCTGAATGGAGAAGACCAAAAAAGACCAGTATCTTTGCAGCTGTTGGCTTTCCCTGTTCTGCATGGCTCTAAGAGAGAGGAGAGGCAAAGCAAATATTCCATTGATGTCATTAAAGATGCTTCTCAGTGCCTTTAGCTGAGCCAGGGTGCTGATTTTGGTCCCAGTTATGGGTCCCATGACATCTTGTCATTTTGGGCTACACAGAAAGTACCAGCTCTAGCTGAAAACATCATTAAAGGTGGTGAAATGGGGAAAATCAGGAAGTTCAGCAGGGGAGAACCACCAGTCAGCTGTGGTTGGTAAACACAGGTGGGGACATGTTAAATGAAAAATACCCAGAGATCTGCATGCATTTAAAAAGAAAAAAAAAAAAAATCTACCAAGGCGATTGAGGTTGAAGTACTTTAAAAATAGCTGCTGCTCTATGTAGAAATAGGTTATCAAATTCATATTTTCGTAAGTGTTGAAGGACACACAGCAGTAGAATTTCTGTCCATAAATGGTCTTGTTTCGGCTACAGATTAAGAATAAAAGCAATTGCTTTGGTTTCTTTAGGCACTGAAGACGATGCAGAGCATAAGCTTTGGTTTTGGGTAGAGCTACACCTTTACCTCTGCCAGCTTTGCAGTGGCTGTAGTGGTGTTTGCAGCTGGGCCAGGTGGGTGCACAGGCAGAGCAATTCATATCTTCATTGGTGATCACTGCTGGCACTTTTCAAATTCAAGGAAATAGGTCATGGACATTCCAGAAATATAATTTACCTCTTCTTAGGCAAGCTTCCCAGTGATGGTCCCATGGGCACTCTTTTTTTTTTACCTTTAGCTGTTGACCACCTTTCATTTCATTTCAAACCATCCTGTTGATGTTCCAGAGAATCTGGAAGCTAACCCAGAATATTATTGTTAAAGCTTTTTTTCCTGGAATAGAGAAAATTTACCTTTACTGGCAACCATGTCTTTATTCAAATGCTGCTCCTTGTGAAAATGATTGGGAAATTGCCAGTGCAAACAACAAATAAAGACTCCAAGAATTGGCCCTTTATGACGAGTGATTTATGATTTATGCCCTAAACCATATAAGCTACGTATTTCTATTTGGATTTTGAAAAACAAGCCAGGAAAAAACAACAATAGCTTGGCAAAAAAAAAATGTGTACAGTTGTGGAATGTTAGTACAGTCTTTGGCAGAGCATCAAATAGAGATAAGGCTCGATTCTATAGGGATATTAACATTTTTTAAAGCAATCAATGTGAAATAAATCCAAGAATGTATGTTTAAATTATAAAAAAAAATGCAGCATGAATATGGATTTTGTAGTCAACCGCTCTCTGTTGTTTTGGGCTCTTGTCCTGCTTTAGCACGATTTTTGAGGAGGAAAATCCTGACTGGAGCACAAGTTACATTTCAAGTCCTATTTTAGGTGGTTTGCAATCGTGGATTTCCCTATTTTCCTTATCATTTTTCTTTGATTTGCTTTTTTAAGAGTATTATCCAACTCGGCTTGGCACGGCTCAAGTGCACAACTGCAACCTTTTCCATGACCCAAGAGTCAGTGCCACTCTGTGGGTTGGCAGTTTGCAAATAAAACATATCCTTAATGAAGTGTGGAAGCTCCTGTTCTTTTCCTTCCTCAGGAGACGTGCCTTAATCTCTGGCTCAGAGCCTTGTCAAATGCTGCAGTACAGAACTGGCAAGCTCAATGCTGCTAATGGATTGAAACCTCCACCAGGTTGTTCATTTCTAGAGGGGTTTTTTTGGGGATTTTTTTTTGCTCCTTTCTCTTTTTTTTTTTGTCCCCCCTAAATACTGCGGCAACCAAAGCATCACTCCAGCCCTCAGTCTTCCATAATGATTGGTTAGGGACACCAGTGACAGCTCTACAGTACACGTAAGAGAAATTTAAATTATGCCACTATAATGTACCAAGGATTTGGTTGCTTATGTAGGTCAATTATTAAGGGAAAAAATAAGATTAAATCCAGGGTGCTGTTCTGTGTGTTTGAAATTATTCCCGAAGATATAAAACTGTGCTATTTATGCTTATAACTTGTGACAGGTTGTCTAAGTCACGGGCATTTTGTCTCTTCTGCAGCAGAAGCTGGAAATGTTTGGTTTTTTTACTTTTATTTTATTTTTTATTTTTTATTTTCCAGGAAAGCAACCATAATCTAGTGAAAAAGATTTGAATAAGATGACTAAATTTACTAAAGATGCAGCACTGGTAAATATACAGTCTGGTAAAAATACATACTGGTAAAAAGTACAGGTCCTTTTTTTTTCTTCCCTTTTTTTTCTGGATGTATCTGACTAATATTGAGACGGGTAATTTTCGCTATCTGTGGCATAAATTAAGATAAATTGATAAATCTCGAAAACTCTGTATTTCTTTTCAAAATTTGGATTTTATTTTATTTTATTTTTTTTTTATAACACAGGTTTTCCATGTGATCTCAGATTATCTTTTCTAGAAATGATGGGGTTTATAGAACTGAAAAAAATTATACCTCAGGATTTACCTGTTTACTGAATCATTTTGAGACGGGTCCAGGCCACCTGATCAGTGTGCAAAATGCAGAGCACTTTTTCAGCATAATGGGCAACGACCTGCATCACAACTTGTTGTTGTCCAGAGCTTGGGAACTTTTAGACCAGGGAAAAAATGGAAAATAAAAAAAAAACAAGCGGAAAGGGGAGGAAAAAAAGCAATTATTTAATCCCTCCTGCTAGGGGCAGGAATTGGTGGCGTTCCTTTAGTCTCTGTTAACCTGGTTCTGTCAATGTCAATAACTCTGTGACATCCTGGGAGCAGGGAAAGCCGTGGGATGCCGGGGACTTGGGCGCTAAAATGTTACAATACCGCGTGCGAGGTAGCGCCGTGTGCTCCGTGTCACTGTGCCCGTGCTCCTCGCAAGCACAGGGGCTCCTGGGGGAAACTAGGTTACCCTCAGCTCTGCTGGTGGATGGAAGGGGTGAAAAGGGAGGTTTTTCACCTTCCCTGCCTTTTTAGATCCACGCTCTAGCACGTTCACTGGAGGGGCCTCGGTGCGATTTCTCTGCCGGAGCAGATGGGAAGTCAGGTTTTCCCAGAAATGCCTTGGCAAATCGTGGGGTTTTATTGTTATATTAAGGTTGGAAAAGCCCTCTAAGGTCATCGATTCCAACCATCCCCCAGCACTGCCCCATGTCCCCAGGGGCCACATCCACACAACTTTTAGATCTCTCCTGGGATGGGGACTCCACCACTGCCCTGGGCAGGCTGTTCCAATGTCCAGAAGGATTGCGTCTCTGTTGATGCTCTCCACAAAGGTTCTGTGCATCTCTGGGAGCTACTGGAATAACTATTCTTTTTTGAATATATTTCCATCTGTAAGGGATTTATAAAACCTGTGATGACCCCCATTATTTCTCCTCTAAATGATTTTATTAAGGAAAGAGTGGGAACATCCGTGCATCATCTCACATAGATGGCCTAGTACCCCTGGAGCAGCTCAGCAGCTGCAGGTTACTTGAAAATACTTTTGAGCTGCCTGTTGGAAGAAGTGGTTTGCAGCCTGTAAAGGCAACAGATTTAGGAAAGGAAATAGGATACGATATAGCAATTGACCCAGCTGTGAAGTGTTATGTCAGTTCAGGGAGTTTCTGGAAGAGAAAATATAAAAAAAGAAAGAAAGAATGTTTGGCTATCTTTTCTTAGATAGCCAAACATCTAAGGGATGTTCAGGGAGTTTCTGGAAGAGAAAATATAAAAAAGAAAGAAGTAATGTTTGGCTATCTTTGCTTAGAAAGCTGAGTTTTATATCAAGTATTGTGTGTCTAGAATGTCTTGAAAGAAGCCTGAAAGGACAGCAGAGTCCTAGGGAACACAAGGAAATTTGTGGAGGATATCAGATGCTGCAGAAAAGCTGAAGCTTAGAGGCAGAAACTTTGGGAGCTGTTTGAAGTGGGGAAAGACACAAGTGGAGAGATTAAAATCTGTTTGTTAAACTTGTGCAAGGATGGACAGAAGAGTTTAACATGAAGAGCGAGGAGAGGACTTGAGGAGCTGCTGGGATGTGGCTGCATTATTTAGCTGCTGGATTTTGGATGAATGACCCTGGATTTGAAGTGCAATGTGGGGATCACATCCCAATGAACGGAATCCTCATGGAGTTATTCTCCTCTGCCTTCACAAATCTTGATTAGTGGTAAAGGCCCAAAGTGGCTAAGACACATATTAATGCAAGGCCTCCAGTTGTAAATCAATATTTGAGGTAAATGGTTTTAACTGTTCATAATGGAAACTTCATTCTGACAACAATTACAAGTTTAAAAGTGGAAGTGAGATTTGGCAAGCAGCACCCATACTTAATCAGTCACAGGGTGGCTTCTGTGCTGAAGATAGAGGTTGCAGCCTGTTTGTTCTGAGAAATGCAGTGTATGCATTCATTATGTTTATTCAAATTAGGGCTTCCCAGGAGTAATGACAAGGTTATTGTGCAGAATTACCTGCTGTGGTTTAAAAAATGCACCTGCCAGTATGAAAATCTGGGAATCTGGTGATGGCAGGTTTAAAAGGAGTTCAGCAGCCCCGTGTTACCCTGTGAAAAACAACAGAGCACAAGCTACTGTGACTACCTTGACAACAGCAACCTGTATGTGTAACTTTACATTTCTTCTTTATCTCCATAAACTTACGTTTATGTCACTAAGTGTGAATTTTATTGTCAGCACTGGAAATGTGGGCTGTATCACAGCTACATTAGGAAGCACCTTGCTAATTGCTACAGGTATTTAATTTTATTTTCTCAAAATAAAATTGTCTTTAATTCAAAATAATTCCCTTTATTTCAAACTTTTGGAAAAACAAAGTTTCATTGCTATCTTTGCTTTTGAAGAGCAATATATTTCCTTTATGACTTAGAGCTGCACAAATCTCTTCCTTACTGAATTTCTTTACATTTTATTAAGACAATTTACCTCTTATATGGCATGATTATTTTTGAGAAACACATACACTGTCTGCAGGAATAGTTATTGTTTTTTTTTCTCTGTTCTTATAGAGGTCCCATTGCCAGTTTCTCCTCCACCTCTTCAGAATTAAATAAAAAAGGAATAACAATAACAGTCTTGCTGTTTTCTCCCTTCCAAGTAGGTAGAAGAAAATTACTTGATTAGATTATAGGGTTTGTATATGTGTTTAAAGAATTTATTGTGGGAAATCTATACCAGAGCCAAAACGATTAATTGTAATTAATGTTCCCACATTTAATAACAAAAGAATTAATAGAGAGCAGCCACTTACTATAAAGTGTTTCCTTGACATTTCTCACTAAAAATAAAATTTCTGAGCATGCCACGTAGACTTCTGGGAAAGAAGAAAGAGAAAGAGTAGGCAAGGAAACATCTTACTGTAATTTAAACCATTATTTCTCTGACAGCTTTTTATCTCCTTTCTGGAAGAAATAAACATATTAAATTTTTTATTAAAATAGTTAGGCTTTGTGAGAGTTCTTTTTTTCCCCCAGTGCAATAATAAATATTTATTTGTGCCAGAAACAAAGAAGTTTCTCTACGAGGCTTTTACTGATGCTTAGCCAAAGGTAGGATTCTCTTAACCTCATAAATACAGCTCTTGTGCACTTGCTTTCTCTTCCTCAGTAGAAATTTTTGATGTATAAGTAACATTCCTATAGAGACAGGGTCATCCACTGGTATTGATCACCTGCCTTGCTGTCCTCCTTTGATTGTTGTTTATGAAGGATGAAGGGCCCAATATCAATTAAAGAACAGCTCCAAAACACAGAGTTAAGCCTCAGCCACAGTAAATTTCCAAATAAATAACAAAGCCTTTCCAGCAAAGATCTTCAGCCATACGGGCTGGACACTGGATGTGGCCAGAGAAGGAGTTTTAACGTGACCCAGAGAGCTCTTGCAAAATCCTCCTTCTGTTGCCTGTGCTGTGCCTGTCCCCTGTTGTGTTCTATTGGCATGGCTTTAAATATCACCTCCTACCCGGGGGCAGCGTGTCTGGATGCCATGGTGGGGGACTGGTGTTAGGCACTCACATCAGAAAAGGGGATTGCAGCCTTTTGGGAAAAAGCTCTTGGCCAAACTGTCCAGCACAGAGTGAAATTCCATCCTTTTGAAAGGGAAAAAAAAAAAAAAAAAAGAAAAAAAAAAAAAAAAGAAGAACATAAAAAAAGAAAAATACTGTCAGATGTCCGTGTACTATTAGCATAGAATAATTTATACTGAATTCTGCTCTTAGTGTTTTGGTAGATCTGGATGTGCTCTGCCTGTGATCTGGATGTGGCCAGGGTTTCTCTGTCTGTGCTTCTGGCAAATGTGGTCAGTATTTAACCCAGACTGTATTTTTGTGCTTGCCATCTGCTTAATTCTGAATGTCAGATCCACAACTGGCCTGGTAGTTATTGCTATTCAGCTATTTTGAACCCAGCTCAGTGCAGCAGATAGGAGACGATGTACTGGTTGTGTGAAAATGTCATTTGAGCTGAGTCTTCTCCCAAGAGTTAAACCCAAATCTTCCTCTGAAAATAATAAGTATGATCCTCCTATATTTTTTTTTATATACATTGTTTTCTCCAGTTTTGTGCCTTCTTGGCTTTGTTGCAATTAGGAAAAAAAAGAAAGAAAATCTAGTAAAGGCTGAGCATGTAAGAGTTTTCCATCTGGTTAGAATACCAAGTCAATGGACATGCCACACTAATTCTTCACTAAGAAATTTTCAGAAAGATTCTGTGTTTTCAGGTGTGGAAAAGCATCAATATGTGGCTTAAATGGAAATGTTTAGCTAAAATGAGCTATTAAGTTCCCTCCCTTAACCCTTACAGCCTTTCTTATATGGTCAGGCTGCTCAGATTCTTGTTTGGAGCGTCTCATAAAATAATTAGAAATGGTTTTGATGACTCACAATAACTTAGAAATTTGGATGTAACTCAGGAATTCTGGGAAAACTGCTTACAGTTATTTCATGTTAGGGAAATTACTTAACACTCATAGTTATTTGTATTCTTCACAGGTCTGATTCAGTCTTACAGTTTTGATGTCTCAAACAAACGTCAGCACCTTTACAAGGAGCACATTGACAAGTGGATGAGACAAGCAAGTGGGCTGGAGAAGACATCTGCCTCCAATATTCTGATGTACTTCCAGGACCTGTGTCTGGAGGTAGGAGAACTGCTGCAGGATGGGAGGGAGAGCTCAGGAAAGATATTTTCTTTTTTTTGGTGCCTGAAACTCAGGTCATATTGGGTGCAGTTTGCGCATCTCTTGGGGCAGCAATACCCATGGAGGTCAGAGGTGGTTTGTGTCTGCAGAAATTCCTCCAGATCAAAAAATAACGGACATTTTATGTGGGAGGCTGGGGGAGAGATGTGGGAAGGAAGGCTTGTAAGGGCATGATCTGTCTCCTAGGCTACAGGGCATTTCCAAGATAAGGCCCCCACTGCAGAAGGCTGAGTCAAAAAGTGCTGTGATGGAATTTGAAAGAGGTTTTTCCTTACTCTTATTGGATGATGTGTCTGTTGCCTCCTTTGAAAATGGTGTTGCGTGTGCTCCAGTGCTCCAGCTGGCTGAAAGGTATCTCTGCCTGCCAGGCCAACAGTGGGAGAGTGTAGGTGGCCACCCTTGGAGGAGAATTTTTGTTTCCTCATCTTTTGTTTCCTTCTGCTCAGAAATGGTCAAGTAAAATACGCGTACAGGTGAATAAATCTCTTACACAGAGATACCCAAAAGCACTTATCCAAACCCTATCTGCCAGAGATTAAAGTGTTAAGGTATGTCTGATTGTAACCCATTTATTGTTTGTGAATTCACAACCCTCTTGGACATCCCCGGGCGCCAGGTTTTTGCTTATGGATCCCTGAACCAGCTGAAGGAAATGTAAAACCAAATGTAGACAGACAGCTCCCTCTCGAATACACATCCACAGAGGCTGAGGAACACTTGTTATGCTCGCAAGGGTGTGGAATAAATTACGCTGAGGAGCTTTGCTCTGGGCCCACCTATTTGAGGGGAGAGGCTTTGTGCTCCAGGCCAGCGCCGGCCCCCCTGGGAGCAGCCGTCACCGCTGAGCAGACAGGTGGATCTGGAGATGCTTGGGCTGGCAGCGTGGCACAAGACCAGCAGATCAATATTTAATGTGAAGGCTGTTGCAGCCCCTCACATGCATAATTTATCCCTGCTTTTGGGTACAGCTGGGCCGGAGTCAAGCTGCGCTTCCAGGCTGCAGGGGGATTTGGAAGTGGGTCCAAGCGTTTCTGATGGTCCTCACCTTCAAAACGCAATTCCAAAGCCAGGATCCAACTTTTTCCCTCTCCTTTGCCCAACACGCAAATGAACACTTTGGGGAGGTCTTTGAAATTTATGTCGAATTACACCAACTTTCCCCTGTTGAGGGCACACAGCAATGTTTGTATAGGACAGCATTAGGGCCCCAGAAAGAATTAAGCATTTCAGAGTTTAATTAAGTGTGCTAACAACACATGAGCAAAGTCAGTCTCATAAAAGAGAACTTTATTGTACGAATTGACACAAAATAAAAGCCCTTTGGGATTAAATAAAAAAAAAAATCTTAAAAAACCCCACATTGTGGGGAGTAACCTGGCCACCCTGGCTCATTTCACTGATCAAATATCTCTGCTTGGGATTTTTTTTTACCCTGACAAATGATTAAATTCCAGAGATACGATACCACGCGATGCCAGCCTAACAAGGTATGAGCAAGAGGGATTTGCTTTTGACTAGTTAAGAAATAAGCTTACTAATTCACAAATTTATTATAAGATTAGCCTTTAATACCTGATAATCACCTTCGTCAAGGAAAATTTCGTCTCTTCAAAAGGCAAATGAAATTTATAGATGGGTCTTGAGCCAGGCTCGTGGGTGGTAGACAACATTCAGGAGAGGTCCAGCCTTTCTCTCAGAGCAGGAGAAACAGAAACAAGACAGGCATGGCAAAACCTTAGATGCCATAAGATTATTAATCTCTTTGCAGAAAACAAGTTTGATCTCTGTCAGGATGTCCATTAATTTTGATGGAGGCACTTTTAAGATCTTATGTTTGCACTTCAGTGGGGCTGTTACAGCTAAATATGCAAGTAAAAATGTTTTCTCATAACGTATACAGACAAGTGTTCCCATTTCAAAGGTGATGTTGTCATATAGATATAAGAACATCAGATTTGCTAGTCTTGTTATTATCTTCTTTGCAATAGCCCATCTGGACCTGAACTCAGAAATGTTCCCAATGTGTTAGGCTCATGCAAACATCTGGTGCAAAAAGAGGCCTTTCTGCTCAAGGACTTTTAGCTCCAACTAATGAAAAAGGCAAAGTGTGGGAGAGAAAAAAAGGACAGAGAAGGAATAAAAAAAATTTAAAAAAAGCAAACCAGATAACTTTTCACAGTCCCACAACCTTTTGCTAACAGATGGAAGTCTGTCTCCCGACTCCCAGCTGAGTCCCATTGCCAGTAAAGGATACTGTGCAACTGTTGAGCACAGGTTTATACCCAAGTCACTCATGCAATGATGCTGTGAACAGGTGTGAGAGTAGCACAAGCCTTGTCCTACACCAGAAGTGGTTGTAAAGACAAATAACAGTACAAATACTCACTGTGTTTCTGTCATTAGCTTTCAGATTCAAAAACTACAGGCTGAGGACAAGATTTTATGCACAGATGCTAAATCTGTAATTAGATTCTCCTCCCTGGGTACCAGGTAACACATCACTTCTTATACACTTCTGCAGAGACACTTCTCAAACCAGGACTTGAGAATCGGCACTTGTGGCAAGGAGGAGCAAAGTTAACACTGTACCCTGAGATGCAGAATTCCTGAAGTCTCATTGCCACTGCAGACTCAGTATTTGGATCCTTCATCTTTTGGTGTGAAGGATCTGAATGTGGCCATCCTTTGCCACGGTGCCTCAGTTTCCCCCAGGTGCTGTGTCTCACATTGATCTCTTGGCTGAGCCCAGGCCAGCAGAAATGTCCCTGTAGAGCCTCCTAGAAAGGCTTAGATTGGAAAATCTCTCTGAGATGATTGAGCCCAACCATACCCCAGCCCAGCCATGGACCATGTCCCCAAGTGCCACATCCACATGGCTGTTAAATTCCTTGGGAGGATGGGGGCTCAACCACTGCCCTGGACAGCCCTTTTGGTGAAGAAATTTTCCCTGATATCCAAGCTAAACCTATGACTGCAGTTTTTGCTGTGGCAGAGGCTCTCTTTTCAATCCCCTACCTGCCTCCAGCTGCCAATGTTTGCAGAAGTTATAGGAATTTAATTATCTTCAGGGCTTCTACCTCTCTATTAAATTGGATTGAAATAAGCCAATGAATTGGCAAATGGTTAAGGAAGAAAAGGTCTGGCAGACAGGGCCAGTGTGAAAGCTTCATTGCTTCAGGAGAGTTGCCCAAAACGAATTGAACCTAGAAAAGAGTGGGATTCTGAAGAGTACAGCAGCATTTGAACTGTAACGCAAATTGTCTGGTTAGGGAGAGAGTGAAGGAGAACAAATAAAGGGATTAAGCAGAGAGGAAAGCAAAGGTCAGAGGTCACTTCCCTCCTTGGATGTCATGGGGAAAGAGATTAGAAGTTTCCATGATTGGAAATATATTCTTCCCCAAATTAAAAACCAGTTTCACAGTCCAGACATTAGAAAAAAGTTTGTTTATTCAATTTATTAAAGAGGTCTCAGGCTTAGGGTTCCCATTCCTTCACCTCTTATGGGTTTCTACACACTGGAGCAGGACAAAGAGAGTCTGCCCCAGAACATTTGAGTATGGAGCATCCAGTGCTGAAGGTCCTTGTGGGGCCAGGACCTGCCTGGGCTCCTCCTGGAGAAGGGACAGGCAAAATCCTCTGTAGAAATCTACATCTGCACCAGAGATGGCAGAGGAGCAAATGGCTTCTCTCTTATTTAGAGTGGCAATTTCAAAGCTAAATGTGTTCCTGAGCAAAGACACAGGCAAGAGGCCTTTGGAAATTACTCAACAAAGTTATAGCGCTTCCTGAACTTGAGCCAGGCAAAAATACTCGGACCTAAATCAAAAGGAAATATTTTATGGCTTGAATTCCTCTTACCTATCAATTTTTCTTTTCTGTTTGGAAATGCCTTTTTCCCCTTGTGGTTGAGATGAAAAGATTAAAGTATGATAATGATGTTGTGGAAGAATCATGTTTGGCCGGGTGATGACTGAGGATTTTGGAAAGCCTAGTATTGGCTTTCTTGGGTTTGCACATCTCTGGAAGTGTCCAAAGTCATGCTGGAGGGGGCTTGGAGCAACCTGGGATAGTGGAAGGTGTCCCTGCCTGTGGCATGGGGTGGGACTGGATGGTCATTAATGACCCCTCCAACCCAAACCATTTTGTGATTCTGTGTGTAATACCTACAATTATATAAGTACATCTCTTTCTCTCTTTTTGTGCTGTTTTTGTGTTTGTGTGTAAATATTTGTGGTGGAATTGATATACTGAACGAGAATCCCACTCCCCATGGGCCCACAAGCACTGCTGGATCAAAGACTGGCAGCCAAGGTGAGAATTGATTTCTCAACACATTAATTTAAAAACTCAGTAAGTTTAATTCTTACTAGAGGTATTTCAGTTTAAATTTTTACTCTCTACTTTTTACTTTTCCCATACTGGGTGTTTTCATCCCCCTTCCATGTGTGAGGCTGGGATAAGCAGGATTTTTGGGGAGGGCTGATGCCCTCACCTCCCGCTCCTTGGCTGAGAGCTGCAGCCCCACGACACTTTTCCTGCAGCTCACAGGTTGTAAAAAGTGTTCAGACACACCAGCCCTCTGTGAGGTTGTACCTGCATTATTTATTAGGCAGCAGACACAACTCTGTCCCTTTTTTCAACCCAGCTTTAGTGACTGTGCATTCAGGGTCAGCTCACTCAGTCCTCTGCACGTTGTGGAGGGGGAGGAGAGGCAGGGATTTTCCATGCCTGTTCCTTGGCTGGCTCTCAGCACACTTCCCATTCAGATTTGGGGGTTTTACATGGATCCTTAGGGATTTGTGAGTTAAATTAAAGTATTCCTTGCAAAGAGGGAGATGGACTCGTGTGGAGCATCAAAGCAGGTGGGCTGATCTGGGCAGAGGGGTGTTCCCACACAACTGGTCATCCAAAATCAAGGCACCTCATTTTACAGTTTTGATACATAAAAGCAACTAAATGGGGAAGGCAGCACAGAAAACTGCAAGGCAAGCTTGCAAAACAGTCCCTATACTCTGACAATGGAGCTAATTTTCTTTTTAATAATTCCAATTGCAATTCCTAATAATTAGCTGATTTAATTTAGATTTGCATTTTGTCTTTTCAAAGCTATCCTATTACAAATAGTTGAGGAACCTTGCCCTTAAAAAATGATACTATCCTGACAGCCTGGGACCGCTGTAGGAGAAAAGATTTTGCCTGAAAGCATTTCAGGAAGTTACAAAACTCCTTTACATGGCCTGTTGGATCTGTGTATGATTTCCAACATTACACAAAATAAATACCAGGAGACTGGTGTGGTTTATACAAGAGTTTATAGAGAAAAAAATCCACCCACCAGCTCCCTTGCTGAGGATTACAACCAGGTCTCTGCTGCCAAGTTCTCTGTTTAGGTAAAGCATGAGAAAATCTACCATTTTTTTAGAGTCACAAAAGGGGTGCTACAGGGGGGCAGTGAGAAGCTGACAGCTCTCACTGCTTAAAAGGCAGCTGTTCCTTCTCAGGTACTATTATTAATAAACCCTAAGGTAATGTTTGCTCTGAAATATGTCTAATTGAAATAATTTACCCTAACCCTTAGAGAATTATGAAACTGTTTTCATCATGTTCACACACAGCAAAATAATTATGAGATGCCATATGGAAAAGACATCATGTGGTATATGTATTTCTGAATGTATACTTTTTGAAATGGTTCCCACAGATAAATCATACAGCTAATTTACAAAGAGGAGGTGGATAGTAGTTCTTAAGTATGCAGTTTAAGTTTAAAATGGTTTCAGGCTGGGTAAATTTACAGTGGTGATGACATGCAGTAATTGCACTGATCACAGGATGTATATCACAGAAGATGTCGATAATGCCATTAAGTCACACTGCACAAAATGGAGCGAGAAAATTCTGCTGGTGACTTTCTGCTATTGCCATAAACCACCCCCCAAAGCCTCTGCAGGTCCTGTGTGGTCCTGAGCTCGTTCTGCAGCTGATACGTACCTGACCAAGGCACTGGAAATGGCGTCCCATCCTCTGTGAGTCTCTGAGATGTTCACTTGGAAAGCTCTAAGCAAAGAGAAGAATCTCCTTAATATATAAATTAATACACTTAAATACAGAAAATTATTTTGAATGAAGCTCTCAAGAGAATATCTGTTAAAATGCTGTTCTTTTCTGTCCATCCCTTGAAGGTTTTTGGAAAGGTTTTATTCTTGATCTCTAGTTACCTGCATTATCCTGTGTATGTGTGATATATCTCTATGATCTGATGTATGTAGGTTTGATCGTGTACAGATATCCACAGGTTTGGTAGCAGGAGAATTCTCCAGGGCACTACTTGGTCTTTTTCCAGGAGTAATTGTGGTGGCTGATGAGATATCTGAGGTTTTCTTCCTGATAGTTAAGAAGTTTTGAAGGTGCTTTTTTGAATAAGGAACTCTTATTAACATTTCTAGAAATCTGGCTGTAGATCAGGCTGTCTTGTCAGACTTCTGGTAGTTCTTGGTTCCAGATGGATGGAAGTAAAATCAGAGAATATGTCATTGCACCCTCGCTGTTCCATGTCCCATGAGGAAACCAGCAAAGCTATTTCATTCTGTCCACTCCACTCTCCTTATCTTTAAAGATCCTTCAAAAACATAAAAAAAAGAGTAATTTCAAATTCGAGCACTTCAGACTTGCCTGTGTCTGAATTAGCTCACCAATTGCTCCTGCAATTATTTCTATGGTGATTAGTTAAATATCTGAGAGAGGTGGAGTACACAAACTAATTCACCCTCAGCTCTGTTTTGCAAGAGCTACAGGCACGCATGGCAGCTGCGATGTTTATCCCCCAGTAATGACATCATTACCCTGCATTACTGCTCTAGGTAGTGTGTTTGTCAACAGCCAGGGACTGATGAGCACAAGGAAAATATTTACCCAACTCCTGTGCTGTGGCATTACCCCAGCAATGCCATTTCAGGAAGATCACACTGCATTCCCGAGATTCGTGCTGCAGGAACCAAAAAAGCTTTGACATTTCTGTGCGTGTAACACCAGCCTTCAAATATCCACCTTTTAGAGACAGTAATTACAGTAATTCTGGTTTCAAAGGACAAATAAAAAATTTTAAAAGAAAAAAAAAAAAGAAGGGGAAAAGCGATATTCCCCACAAATACCTAAAGGTGGGAGTTTTCCAATACCCTCCCTCTGCGTGGAGCGCTGGGGACATCCATATTTGATGTCTGCCTAATCTTCCCAGGAGTAACTACATCAGCCAATATTTACTCTCTCTGTCTGTACAGATACAGTGTCTGAACGCTGCTGCATTCATGTGCAAGTATTTAAACTGAGCTTTTCTGTCTCATCCCCGGGAGCTGCCTGCACAGGAGGGGTCACACCTTCCCCCTCTCTGTCATTCCTGCTCCTGGATGAGAAATGTGAGGCTCCTTCTCCATTTCTAACGTTGCACAGTCGAAAAGGCACGTTCCCCTTTTAGCAACTTCCAGTCATTTGTTTTTATGCTCACAGAAGGTGTATCGCGGTTGGTGTTACTGCAGCACCCTAAACCAAAAGTCACTTTTTTTCTTTTCCCCCGGTGAGTTACTGTAAATTATTATTTCACTGCGGTATCTGAAAGCATGAAACAGAGATTTATGATACTCTTGTGTTTGCCACTTCAATTCATGTAATGTGGAGAAGGTAAAGTGTCTCTAGCTGCACAGTATCCCTTTTTTTTTCCTCTTTGGAGCAGTGTGTGCTGTGTGATTAGAGGATAGTGAGAAGGTCACTGACCAAACTTTATCTTCCACACAGTTTCCCACAGAATGTATTCCTCCTAGGGAACATTTTCTCAGCTCAGGTTATTTCCAGAAATGTTCTCAAACCATAAGAGCAGTCCTTGCAGTAAAACATTTCATTCCCACTTTTTATCCTTTATCTAGCAGCGCAGTGTTGACAGCATTTATGTTTCTTCTATTGACTGGGCCAAGAACAACAGGATTAATGAGGTTGTCTCTTCATGGGTGCATTATGTTTTTTTCCTCTGACCTTTCAAACATGGGAATCTTCTGTTTGCAATATTTCTTAAGGAAGGAAAACCCCTTTTTGCAGGAGCTGGTTTTGACGGTCCCCGCGCCTCCCGCCAACCTGTGGGCTGGAAGGAAACCGGGAAATAGCAAAAGAGGGAATATCTTTATTTCCTCTTTTTTTTTTCTTTTTTTTTTTTTTCTTTTCTTTTTTTTTTTTTTTTTTTTTTTTTTTTTTTTTTTTAAGAGCTGTCTGGGGGGATGAGGGATATTTTAAGGACTTTCTCAAGCCTTGAAAATCTGATGATAAATCTTGCATGGCTGCCTAAGGACTATCGTGTTACAGGAACTGTTCGGGAGACGAGTGGACATTGCCCTGCTGCTTTAATTATTTATTAATATTTCCAAAGCACTGCATGTGTTTAGACTGGACAAGGAGGGGAAGGAGGAGCCACTGGATTCACAGCCTTCCACAGAACACTCTTGTGCTTTATCTTGCCTATTCCTGATTATTTTTGACACTGGGTAGCTGGAACACCATCAAGATAGGATCATTGCTAAGTGCAGCAGGACAGGGAACGTGAGGAATTTTCCCAAGGATGGGAGCACAAATATCTCTAAACACAACAAATAGCTTTGCAAATATGACATTTTTTAGCCAAGCTCCTCAAAATACATCAATTAGATAAGCTAAACACAATTAAATTTTTGCTAAAGACCATTAGGGGCGGCTTATTCCCATTTTTCATCTGGGCTAACAGGGGGACAGAGAGCTGGAAAAACTCCCACTAGCCCAAAAGTTATCCATATAGGCAGATCTTAAAGCTCTTAACTTTCCTTTTAAGTTGTTTATTTGCCCTTTTGGTGGGAAAAGAGGCACCACAAATTTGTGCACTCACATTTTTTGCATCTTAGGAGGCAGAAAACCTCATTATGGAGCTAAAGGTGGTTTAGTGTCAGCCCTTTAATCTCCTCTTTCCACCCCGTGGTGAATGATGGAGAAATCTGCCTGTTATTTTGGATGGGGAGAAGTAGAAGATGTTCTATGGATGTGTACACAGAGAGTTGTGTATGTATATAAAAATGCAGAATTTATGAAAATATGTAAAAAAATATAAATACAGAGATGTATAAAATTCGAAATATAACCTAAAAATGACTATAAGAAGAAGTGGAAACATGAATGCTTGCACACACTTGCAGAATATGTTTCCCAAAGGTGTGTAGGGCTGCTGCAAATAAGAAAACCCTTTGCCAAGTAGGAAAAACAGCTCTTACCTCCTGACTGATGGGAAAATACATTGTCCAGGGAACTTGCTGAGCACTCCAGTGCTGGCTTTACTTCGTGTCCAGGGTGTAGAGGGCCAGGACTCTGGGCTGGGATCCAGGAGGGCCAGAGCTCAAGCAAACTCGAGATCTCTGTGTGTGGATTCAGGTCATCCTGGGACTGTGAGATCGAGCTGAACTAGACATGTGGACACAGCCAAATTCATCCATGTCAGGCCCAGGGAGGGAGCAGAAACAAATATTCCCGCTTGCTTTAATGATTTAAATAATCCCACATATTAGGGACAGGCTGCTTTTTCAGGGTTTAGACTGAAAAAAGCGATCAGAGAAGCTAAGAAATTTCTAAGCAGCTCTTCAGAGTAGTATTTCATAAGATCTTGAAATAGATGCTCCTGATAATAATGTTTATGTAGTTAAAAAAAGTAATTCAATTGTGCATTGTCCTCACAGGAGAGAGTTTCTAATTTTTAAGCATGGTTATATTACATTTCTTAAATTTGGGGTTCCTGAGCTTCGAGCATTTGAGTTGGGTGCTTGAAGTCTTCTGTGTTTCATTTAGGATTTCTGGTTTTGCTGCACTTAAATAACCAGAGAGAGCATTTCACGAATCCACATTTGTGAGCATTTAGGGAAGTTGAATATAATTGTGATTCTGTGAAATTCTTGTATTCTGCTTTTGCTTTCTTATAATAATATATGCACAGACCTAAATCTGCCGTCACTGTTGTTTAGCAAGGATAATGTGGGTAAAAGCTAAAGAACCTGCAGTTTGCTTTCTCCTCCCTTAAGCAGACGAGCTCCCTGTCATACACTACTAAAATATTCTCATAAAGCCCCGAATGAAAAGAATTTTTGGGTTGTAACCCTCAAGACTTTGAGGTTTTTAAATCCTGACTCTTCAGGATTAAAAAAACCCACCCACGTATCTATCGGGGAACGGTGAATACATGTTTGTGTAGTTTGCCTTATTTGCATTTGTTGGTAATTAATTAAAAAACATGAGTTTAATTAAACTTGGAGTTAGGGGATTCATTAAAATAAAAACAAAAAGCATTTCACTTAAAAATGTAAAATAACGTGTTCGGCTGAGTTTGCTGGTGCAGCTTAAGGATTTGCAGGGAAACGCCGGCAGTAGGAAAACTTTAGGGACTCTCACACTGCACACAGTTAGAGAAGAGTTGCTGAACAAAGAGTGTCTTTGTCAGCAGATAAATTTCACCTTGTAGATACTCAAATTGGAATAACAGTGTTTGCCCTCGGTTTCTTTCTTGGCTGAGTCTGTGGCAATGAAAAAAAAGACAGCCATAGAAGCCCAAAGGAAAGGGTTGCAGCATAACTGGAAGGAAGGTTATTAAAATAAGAGCTAGGAGAGGAAAAAATTATTAAAAAGCTTGAAGGGAAGAGGTATAACTCATCAAAAACTCAAGACTAAATTACATCTACCTGTTTATACCGCCATGAAAAGTTATTTCTCTTTTCAGTCTCTCAGTCACAACTCACTGCCTTTAGATTATTTTCCCTTTGAGAACCATGGAAGGGGCTTGATTTCTAAGAAAAGACATGTTAGAATGTGGAAAGCAAGAATAGAAAAAAAATTACCTCAATTAAGGTATAAATGTTTATTAAGTATTTTTCTCTACTGTCTTTGATTTTGCCCCTTTTGCAGGACCAGGATCATACCTCCAGCAGAAAAGTATGAACAGCAGAAATCTTGAAGTTTTTGTAGTCTGTGTCATGAAAATTGTCACCTAGAAGAGAAGTGAAACCTTTCCACCCTCAGACTGAAGGGGTTTAGTGAAGATCTCCCAAAGCAGCCACCCAGGTGAGAATTTTGCCTACCAGGACTTACACATGCTGCTGACTCCAGAGGCTTGGGACAGACACAGATGGCAATATCACTGCCACTTCTGCTCTCCTGGAGTGGGGGAACTGGTGAAAAATCACTGGCTTTCCTCAAACTGCCTCAAAAAATCAAGAATTTCTACTTTATTCTTCCCCTGAAGTATTTAATTTGGGGAGGAAACAATTACAATAACGGAATACAATACTCCCTAAAAAATTCCAAGTCGCATTCATTAGCCTCATTTTCCTATGAAATTAATTTAAAACACCTCAGCAATGAATATGAAATGCATACAAAAACAAAACCTCAACTAATTTGCCTGGAGATGTGTCATGATGGTGGCTTGGCACTCCCTGGCAGGATGTTAGAAGGCAACTTCGGTGTGCAAAGGAGCAGGTTTAAAATCCACAAAAAAACACCCCAAAAAAACAAAAAAACCCACAACAGAGAAATATTTTCTGTCTCTTTGAGATGAGAAACCATCTGTGGGTGCCCATTTCCTGCAGGGCTGGGCAGGAGGATCCCACTTTAGCAGAACACCTGCGCCCGCCGGGGAAGGTGGCCCTCGCAGGCAGCAGATGCTCCACAGCTGAAGCCTTTCAAAGGAGACACCTTTAGAGCTCCTGCCCTTATGGGATAACTGAATCATCCATAAATAGTCTTTAAAGGCAACATTGTCTGCCTAAAAAAAAAAGAAAAAAAAAACCCAAAAGGAAAACGAAGTAGAGGTTTTGTGTGTGGGTAAAGTAAATACGGTTGGAAATACATGACTTGTTAAAAGCTTTTTTGAGGACCCCACACTCACGAAATCTTTTAGGTCATGTGTTTGCTTTCTGAAACATTTGGTAAGTAATAAGTGCCAAGGGACTATATGCACTCCATCTGGAATTAGCAGATTCCTCTTTGTTCAATTGTTCCTAAATTTGGAACCAGCTGACTTGCTTAAAAGTATTTTGATTTGCTTTTAAATAAATATGGGAGATAAACATATCCCAGGACCAGGAAAGGTACGTTATTAGTCTTCTACCTCTTTCCACACAACCCTTTAGGGGCCAATTCTGATGTTTGCTGTTGGTTTATGGTAACAATTTGTTTGGAGTGGTCCATCGTCTTTCTTCCCTTTTTATAAATAGTATCAAAGAAATCAGAGCTGGAAAAAGAACTATTAGATCACTGAATCCACTCTGCTGCCAACACAATCCTGTTCCTTATGGAGTATTTTTTCCATTTCTTTCTCCAGGTTAAACTTGGAATTAAGTTTAGAGTCTGTGGGTCAAAGGAGAGGTACAAGAGTAAGTGGAGATTTCACTCTTTTCTCCTTTCTTAACTAGAAAAATACCTAATTTTCATCTCCACCATCCCTACACAAGGAAATAGCATGTCAAAAGATCAAGTAGATGCTTGCTCCTTGCAGGTGTTGTAGATTACTACCTCATCCCTGTAAAACTTTAATTTTTGCTTGGGGAAAGCAGAAAAGGAAGAGAAAGGCAGCACTTCTCTTATCTTCCCTTATGTCCTGTAACATGTAAAAGTCTGAGACCAGAACACCTGCTTGTCCTGTAGGCGTATGAAAAGAAACTCCATTTCCTTTAGGGCCTTTAAAACTTTTTGAGACACAAGTCTTGCTGCAAACGTTTGAGAAAACACTTTAAAGAATTGCAAAAGCAAATTAGAATAGCCCAAAATTGCACCAAATTCACTATACAGAATTCAGCTGGAGGAAAAATTTGACCCCGAAAGCGCTTTCAGTGAAAAGCTTGTAAAACAGGGCTCAGGAAGGTTGTCCAACGTTGTTACACTTGGCATGCGAATAATCAAGAAGAGGTGCAGATCTGTAGATTTGGGACCCCAGCCTAAGATGTTCAGCCTGTATGTGTTGGTCTGCTTCCATGGATTGGGATGGAGCAATGCCTCCTTACTCCAGCCTGGGATGGATGATCCCTCTCTCCACCGGCTGTGGAGGAGGCTTAGGGAGACTCTCCTCCCTAAGCCAGAGCTGGTCTTGCTGAGCTGTGTCTTACCAAGCATTACAGAAGCAGGATCAAGGTCTTTATCTACTTCATGGCTGCTCAAAGTTTCTTTTCATCCAATGTTTATTCAGAGTATAAGCAAACATTTTATTTCTGCTTCCAGCTTTCCTAGGACTGCGAGCAGCGCAGCACAAGGTACATATTTCCATGTCTCTACAAGGGCTTTTTATTTGGTCTAGATACACATCTGTAAGTGTTTTACCCTCTAGTATATTCATATATACTGTAAGTCAAAGGAGCTTAAGTTTTCACTTCTTGCATTGCGTTGCAATCACTTTGTTCTGTGGGGTTCTTCCGATGTGCTGCGTCTCAGCAGCCTCAGGCCTTCTCTAAGTCACTGTTCTGACCTTCTCAGCAAGCAGGAACTGAAACTATAGTGAAAGATTAGCGTGGGATACTCAAAACTTAGCCATAATCTCTCCTACCTCTTTTCCTATTCCAGTCAATGCTTGTTTTGAGGATCAAATCTGTATTTCCTGCTTGGGGGAAGTCTGTCAATGCGGTGGAGTATCAGCATCACTCAGCAGGACCTGGAGAGGCGCCAGTGTTTGGGCCTGGCCCATCACAGTTCTGGTTTATCCTTTGTAACTCTAATCCTGCAAGTATGAGCTCAGGAGCTGTGTCAAAATTTGTGGAGGCTCTGTTGTGTGCACACACCTTAGGTTAGGGCACTTCAGCATTGTTGGGTAATGGTTGGACTTGATGAACTCAGAGGTTTCTTCTAACCTTAATGATTTTGTGATTCCAGAACTCTAATTCTTAAAGAGAATGAGCTCTCTAAGGAATGCATTGCCACTGGTTGCTGGCTGCCGTTAATGTATTTAATTACATGTATATATATAATAAATGTATGTGTTTATGTTAGGAAATATTTCGTAGAATCTGTTGATTTGAAAGAGGAAAGATTTAAAAACAGAGCCTGAAAGGGCTCCAGGAGATCTGGAGAGGAACTGGGGACAAAGGCTGGAGGGACAGGACACAGGGAATGGCTTCCCCCTGCCAGAGGGCAGGGATGGATGGGATATTGGGATGGAATTGTTCCCTGTGAGCCCTCCGAGGCCCTGGAACAGGATGCTCAGAGCAGCTGTGGCTGCTCCTGCAGGCCTGGAAGTGTCCAAGGCCAGGTGGGACAGGGCTTGGAGCAACGTGGGATAGTGGAAGGTGTCCCTGCCCATGGCAGGGGGTGGAACTTGATGATCTTCATGATTTCTTCCAACATAAGTCATTTTTTTGATTCCATGACAACACAGCAAGTTGTTTCCTTCAGTACCTGCATTGTAAGTAAATACACCTCCTAAGAAAAAAGGTGGTAATTGTGGCAATTTTCTGATAATGTGTCCTCCTCAAGGATTTTCGTAGGGCAAGAAAAGAAGAAATTTTCATTCTTGCTCCATGGAACTGAATTAAAGCCTTGTCGTTACCACCTGTGAGAGGACAGAACCCCCGTTGCTCTGTAAGTGAGAGACCAGTGGTTTCTTTTTGTTTCTGGTTATTATTTATAAATTCTGAGCAAGCAACTTTGTTTTGAGACTAAACTCATTTGCAACTTGCGAATTTTTTTGACAATGCATATGTTCATGCTTCACATTTTGTCATCTCCTTTCAGGAGACTACACGAATTTCCATCATTTCACTTGGAAAACTTTCTGATAGCTGGGCAAAACTCTCTCAGAAAAAGATGACAAAGCTCAGGGAACAAACAGAAATATTGGATGGGACATGAGACAAATCTAAATTTTACAGTGAAGGAAGAGGTAATCAAAGTTTCACTCTCACAAACTGTGGTTTCTTTTAAGGGGTTGAAGGCAAGTGGTTGTGGCAGGTCAGGTTATCACGTTGTGCTATAGTTAGAACTCTGGACTGGTTCTGTGCTGTTGTTTGTTGAGATGACTAAGTTGTCATTTTTAATTAGCTTTATGCTCCTCTCAAAGGCTAATTACTTCACTTTTTATCAAGAACACTTGATTGGTAATGACAAGGGTGCCATGGTTACGTATTTTTAGAGAATTCCCCAACCTGCACCATTATGTGATTTCCTGTTCCCCCTGGATCCTTTGTGCAGTAAAGCCTTCAATAAAAATAATGGTTAAGAATAATGAAAGTTTGCTGAAGATATTGGTGGAAAAAAAGTATCTCTTGATTTCTTTTTGGCAGGAGGGCCACTGCTAATGTATTCACTCAGTGTAAAAACCATTATGCTTAGTTTACCTCCCCGTCAGTGACACTCATGTTGTTCTATAACCTTCACTGAAGTTACCTTGGACAAACTGAATTTGAGACCTTAATTTT
This sequence comes from Chamaea fasciata, assembly GCF_029207755.1. Classification (NCBI taxonomy): domain Eukaryota; kingdom Metazoa; phylum Chordata; class Aves; order Passeriformes; family Sylviidae; genus Chamaea; species Chamaea fasciata. Next base: position 36,060,470 of record NW_027094093.1, read on the forward strand.
CTCCCCCCTCTCATTTGTCTATAGCTGTACATCTCCCCTGGTCGTCATGGAAATCAGGGCTGACTGAACTGCATCCTTATTTCCAAGTGTGGGTATTGCACAGCCAGACACCAACTTTCAGACCTTTTTTTACCCACACTGGGTTGTAGAGCCCTTGAGATAAACGTGGGAGGTGCAGTCACAGGTGAAATCTCTCTTTTCTTTATCAACCTGTTTACTGCTGTAATCTGTCCTTGTTTGGAGCAGCAGCAGCCCAAAAAGTGATGTTTCTGTGAAGGCTCTCTCAATGGGGGGAGACAGTAATGGGAGACATAAATACTCCCCTGACATTTTTTACAAATACAGTTATACCCAGAGAGTGGCTGCTTTTCTGCTGTTCGTAAATACACGTCAGATGTGTGGTAAACCAAATTCTCCCAGGAGCTTGTCCTGGAAGAGGGAAAGACAATGATTTAGAGTCTACATCTGCAGTCTGAGCTGCTTTGGTACCTGGAGGGAATTCCCTGCACCAACAGCCTGCCCATGCTGGGCTTACAGCTCTTCCCAAAGCAGAAGCCCAGGGGAATCTAATGCTGTTCCTGACCCACTGGAAAGGCAAAGAGAGACAGCCACCACCTCCCACTGCAGGTGGGAAGGGACTCCCTGGTGACAGCAACTCTTGTCACATTCTCCAAAGTGTACTGAGTGCAGGATCAGAGGAGAGACCTTCCTGAACTGAAGGTTGGTATGGTGGCGTGCTGGGGTGGCCCACGTGTGTGCCCAAGCTGCCAGGAGGAGCTCCTGAAGGAGGGTGTGTCTGGCTGGGGAGGCCTGCTGCAATGTCTTCGGTGGCAGGAACCAGCTGAAGGACATCTCTGGAACCAGGCAGCTGGAGATGAGGAGATATTCTGGAGTGAAGGCTCACACAGTCCCTGTGTTTTGACATTCTTCCTCTTAGAGCCAGACAGGGAACGTGGCAGCTCCAGCCACTGCAGCAGTGCAGCATGAGTCTTGCAGTCTGTGTGCAAAAAACCCCTTCTTTACTGAGCATCTCGTCTCCTTAATGAGCCACTAACACATCTAGGGCTTCAGTAATTAAAGTCAGGTCTCGTTGCTTCTAACTGATGTCAGCACGAAGGAGGAAGGAGAGAGAGACAGGCAAGGTAGGATGGCCACCTCTCTGGGAAACAGGGATTTGGTTCCCTGCTTCCTCTGCTGCCAGAAAAATAGACAGGATTGGATCCTAACGGTATCAAATGCCTAAATCCTGTGGAATTCGAAGTAAGTGAGTGGCTAAATGCTGTGGGGATCTGGGTTTAATCTCTGTATGCCTCAACCTTTCATTTGTCCTATAAGCCTAGTGATTCTTTCCCGTAAACAATGAAGAAAAAATAATACATATGTTATGGAAAACAAGGTGTCTATTGTTGTCTTTGAATATATATACATACATACATATATATATATATAAGCAAGACATATTTATTTACCTTTTTTTGTGATGATTATGTTATATATTTCAATTTTAGAGAGAAGTGCTTTTCGATGAGCACGTTGTTGCATTTCCCAGCTGTAATCAGCATACAGTTTCCTCTCCAGAAGCTCACCAAGAGCAAGGATCAACAAGAAGGTAAGGTAAATGTTCGACTTTTAGAAGTCAGATTAGTAATATTCTTTCCTCAATGCTAAGCTGAGCCTGCCTCACTTTCAGGCTAACTTTCAGCATCTCTGATTTCTGTGTGGTGCCTTGCTTCCAGTATAAATAAATGATCCCACATTCCGTCATGATAACATATGCTCATGCAGAGCTCAAAATTAGAAGGAATATGAAGTGTTCTATTAATTGCATGAATGTTGATTGTTAAAATCATGTGCTAATTGGTAATATCTGTGTGCAGTAGGTTCCTGCAATATGTGTTAGATTACATTAACTATGCTCGTGACTCAGATATCAGCATTATGCCTTTCGTAGAAGGAGCTTTTTTAGACTTTGTGTAATTAGGTTCTATAGATTATCAGCATAGAAAAATTAGTAGAAGGCTGTGTAAAGGGCATGTGAAGTTAGAGGCAGGAGGAATACTGAGCTCAAAAGATGCATCTGCTCCTCTTTCTCATGGTGTGCTTTTCCTCACATCCTCTCCAAAGTAATTCTCTCCGTGTTTGTCTTGAGGTAATTCCCAGGGAATCAAGAACCTCACTGCCATGGTGACTACATCTGGAAGTTGCCATCTTTTTTTCTGAGTGGGCTTTCTCGCTTTTCAGTCTTTTCCTTTGCCTTCCCCAGGCTTTGATCCAAGAAGCATTCAGGTACGCTGCAGATAAATGAGATTATGGCTGTACTCACCTATCAGTGGGGCGGCTGAGCACAGTTAACAACACGACTCTCCTGTACCAGATGTGCTTCCTCTCCATTCCCAATCCCTGGGGGAAAATTCATATGGATCTGTTTTGTTCACTGATGTTTTAATTTTATTGAGTGCCACGAGTATTTAATAAAATAGGCAAGGTAGGAGGAACTGGGACTTGAAGCTCAGTGTGGTGAGATGTGTGTGTTTTTAAGGAATGTGGTGAGTATTTCCACTCTGTGTGTGACACTCAGGAGGGCTGGGCTCCAAACTCACCCAGATCTGGGACTTTACATCAGGAATGTAGTGACAGGAAAAGGAGGGCTGGGTTTGAACTGAAAGAGGAGAAATTTAGGTTGGATATACAGCAAAAATCCTTCCCTGCGAGGGAAGTGAGGGTGGTGTGGTCCTGGCACAGGGTGCCCAGAGAAGCTGTGACTGCTCCTGGATCCCTGGAAGTGTCCAAGGTCAGACTGGATGGAGCTTGGAGCAATCTGCTCCACTGGAAATTGTTCCTTCCCATGGCAGGGGTTGGAACTGGATGATTTTAAAGTCCATTCCAACCCAGACCATGCAAGTTTTCATATTTTCAGAAAGCAAGACTGAAAATTAAAAAAAGAAAATATTTTTTAAAATTATTTAGAGAAACATCTGGCAGATTTTTCTGCTGTTAAGAAAAAAAAATCAAACAATTTAAACATTTCATGGGTTGCATTGAGAAAAATATTCAGAATTGAATTCCTAACTAGCATAATTTTAATTCATTTTACAGTGGACCAGCTTGGTAATGATGCAATGAATTAAAACAGGTTGTCTGAGAGGAAAAATGGATGCAGTTTTGGTAAAGAGAGCATTTACACAAGTGTTAGAAGTCTTGAGTCTTATCAGGGCTGTTGCTCTAATATCTCTTGATTTACTGATCTTGAAACAGGCGAAACCTCACGGGTTCATGAGCTTAATGTTAAGGCACACTTCATCAGTTGTCCTGAGAAATGCAAAGGTTTAGGAGGAAATCAGTTTTAGCCCCCATCCAAAATGTTGACACTGAATCAAACAGAGCATGAACTATATACACAGTTTTAATTAAAAGAAAAACTGACAAATTACCAACATTCTAGTGTTCAGAAGATGGTTATCTGTTACAGAAATATGTTTTCTAATGCACATGCTCTCATACATGAAATAGTTTCTAGATTTATTTTATTATAATTGTAAACTATGGCACAAGCACTTAATCTTACCTACTTAAAAAATGTAAAATGTTTTCCAATTTCTTAGCAAGTCTCCCTCCTCCCCTCACTTCTGATTCCCAAAGTGATGCATTGAAAAGGATGAACGAATTTAGTAGACAAGATGACCACTGGAAATATGTGGAAAAGGTAAAAAATAAAAAGAAAAATGAACCAGAAGGAAGTTGCTTACTGATTTTTTAAGATAAAAAAGTTAATCTAAAATGACCATCAAAGATTAATTGTCAAATCAAGTAGATAGACATACAGTGGTCACTGGCTACCTGGGGGAAATGAACTGTTGAATCGCTTAGCTCAGTGCACTTAATTTGCAAAGAGATCAGCTCCTCTGCCTCTGTGGAAACTCTGCATATTCCAGGGAAGGTGAAGGAGCTCCCATGAGGACCCAGCCACTGGTGGGAGCATCTGGAGCAAATAGTGTGTGTTTCCAAGGAGGTAAAAGTAAACTGGGGAACAGAGCAAGTTGTTACTCCATGGGGAATAATAAAAATCAGTTTTCCCTCATTTCCTTTGGACTGCTAAAAAATTAGCCAAATATTTGGAGAGCAACTTTTCACATGGGCATGGAGTGATAGGACAAGTGGGAATTGTTTTACACTGACAGAGGGCAGGGTTAGATTGGATGTTAGAAAGGAATTGTTCCCTGTGAGGATGGGAAGGCCCTGGCACAGGGTGCCCAGAGCAGCTGTGGCTGCCCCTGGATCCCTGGAAGTGCCCAAGGACAGTGGAACAGTGGAAATATTGGGATAGTGGAAAGTGTCCCTGCCCATGGAAAGGGGGTGCAATGAGATGGGCTTTAAGGTCCTTTCCATGCCACCATTTCTGGGGTTCTGTGAACTGGCAAACCCAATTCCCCATCAGCCCATGGAGCCAGGGGCAGAGGAGAGGTGCTGACACTCCTCTGCCAGGCAGGATCCTGCCGCTCTGAGCTCTGCTTTGTGCCCGGCCAGGAGAGTTCTGCAGCACCCACAACTGAGGGACACCACTAATTTTAATGAAGCCAAAGGGAATCCAGCACAATGCTGCTCTTTCCCCGTTATTCTTTGTCCCATTGTTGAAGCAGCAGGGCTGGCAGCCTGGCAGGGGATGTCACCACACTGCTCACTGACCTCCAGAGCCACTCTGGAGCATGGCTGAGGTCCAGGAGGGGCTGTGGTGGCCCAGACAGCCTGATATCTGGGCTGTGGTGACCCAAACGACCTGATATCTGGGCTGTGGTGAGGAGGGCAGGCTGACTCTGACAGCAGCAGCCGGGCGCTGATGGCTCCTGGATGCTCCAGGAGTGCTGGTGCTGGTAGAGCAGGGAGGTCTCACAGCAGGAGCCTCTTCCCAGTGCTGCTCTCACCAGTTTGCAGAGCTGCATCTTCCACAGGTGTGCCAGCAACACTCTTGGAAACCAGTGCAGACTCCCCAGAGCCTGCAGGGCCAAAACTGATCCCAGGAGTCACTCCTGGCTTTTGTTTTTCATGGGCTCTGTGTGCAACCCACAACATGAGCATCAGGGTGGGCTGGAGGCTGCTCCCGCTTGACCATGCAGTGCATTTTAATGGCCATTTTTAAAAGATTTTTTTTTTGGTGACCTATCAGGTCACTGAAGTGGCAGAAATTATTTCTGCCCTCCCTTTAAGCGCTATGTTTCCCTGCTGTTAATCTACACCATAAAAAAAAAAAAAAACCCACCTTAAATATATACTGTGAAAAATGTTATGCCTACTTAAGCAAGATAGTTGCCTGTAATAGTGTGCCGTAAAGCAATCTGAAATGTTTATTGTCTGTTCCTCAGCTGTAGTTTTATTTCTTTTTAGCAGTTTTTGTATCTACAGGATTTTCTTCACTATGAAAGATTCCACAGTTTTTCCCTTTCCCTGCAAACAGATTTATTATTTGTCCAGCAGATCCTCCTGTCAGTGCAGATACAGGATTTTTTTTCAAAACTTCCAGTTTCCTAAACTTTTTCCAGTAAAAAAAAAAAAACATTGTTTAAATCAATAGCAAGCCTTGATATGATAGGCTTTAGAGGGCAGCCTGACTTCCAAGGGAGCAGATAATGTTAAACAAGACGTCTTTTGTAAAGGCTTAAATAGGAAATCAGGAAAAGAAAAGGGGAAAGAAAGAAAGAAAAAAAAAAAAAAGCCAAGGTTAGAGAATGGTAAAGATGTTGCTGCTGGATCTAACTCCAGAGACACAATGTGTATTTCATTGCCACGAATAAACTGTATCCAGGGAACCAGCAAATGAAAAAGTGAGGACAGGAGATATCTTATTTTTGTTGTTTGTTTCCAAAGAGTCCACCCCCACATAGGTCACTTGGAATTCATTTGTCTACATCCTGGACTGCACGTAGGGGAAAAAAAAAAAAAAAAAAAAGAAAGAAAGAAAGAAGAAAAAAAAAAAAGAGCCTGGGATCTGAGAAAGAGGAATGCGATAGGGCATGGGAATCACAGCGTCACGGTGGTCACCAGAGCATAGTTTGGCTCGTCTTAAAACAAGCAAGCACCGTCGGACCTCTGTAAGAGCAGCAAACCGGCCGTGCTATCAGGCTACCTATCGGAGCCTGAATGCCTGAGAAAAAGTGTGTGGGATTTCACCCGGAGCCTGGGGCGTTGCAGGGCTCTTGGAGCTGCTGCTTTCCTCTCCACATCCAGTACTACTCGGTGACCTCGGCAACAATCCAGTGTACTGTTACAGTTCATTTCAATAATTAAACAGTTCAGGGATGGCAGGGCTTTCTTGTTGTCAATAGAAAATCAGAGCTGCAGTTGGCTTTTTTTTTTTTTCCCCTTCTCTTTCTCCCTTCCCCTTTCCCTCTGCTGAAATCCAAAGTGTTTGTTTTTAATTATATTAGCTAGAGACAATTAATTTCACAATCCGAACAGAAAAAAACCCCCGCGTTAGCGAGAAGGACTGGCAACTGGTAAATGCAATTATTATTGTAGCACATTTTCAAAGGAAGAGATCCCAGCTCCAACAAAGTCATATGTATAAAATTTCAGTCATAGAATATAGTCTCAAACAGCAGATTTACTCTGCAAGAGATGGGAACTGCTCTCCCATCTGGAGCTATGTTCTGTTCATGCCACGTGGACCCATTTGATACCCGCTCTGAAAAAAAACCCAGCCAGCAAAACAGACCCCTGTCCATCAGCTCCTCCAAGGAACTGCCTGATGTGCCCCTTTAAACTTCCCTGACGCAGAGATGATTAATACCAGCCCCTTTTTAAGCACAGCCTCTCAACAACAACTTAAAAAAAAAAAAAAAAAAAAAAAAAACCCTCTCTGTGCAAACGGCAGCATTTACATTTCTGCTGCTGGAGCAAAAAAAAAAAAAAAAAAAAAAAATCCAACTTTATGTCTTGCAAAATTTCCTACAATTAAAAACCTATTTTTTTTTTTTTTGAGGCTCTGGCTGTGCCCCTTTCATTGCCCATCTGGCTGCCTCCCAGCTGCTCCCTGGCTGACTCCGTGCTCTGCCACCAGCGTGGCGGGAGCTGCCGCGATCGCCGGCCGTTGTTCCCTTGTTCCCAGCCTTGGTCCTGCAGGATTGTGGGGCCGCAGCCTGGGCTCACTTACACTGATTTATGGGATTCAGTCAAAAATGCTAGGGGTTTATGCCACAGCAGAATTTAACTCTTCGGGTCGGGAGTGCTGGTAGGGATTCAGGTCCTCAGGGAATGTTTTCTGCTGTGCCTGGTGACAGCCATGCCAGCTCCTGCTGTCACACTCCCATTCCTGATTTACATGCCTCACAGAGCTTTTACCTTTTCCCATTTCCTACCAGTGTCACTGACATAAGATTATACCAGAATACACTGAGGCATCCCTCCCTTGGAAGAGGTATCTGAAACCTCATTCCCAGTGAACAGTGTTTCATCTCCCAAACAGCTGAATACTTTCAGTGGGGTGGCTGCAGAGGGAAGACCAGACCCACAGAAGGGTTTTGGCATAGGTCTGCCTAAATTGTAGGCCTGGTAGGTTATTTCAGCTTGAGTCAGGAGTTAGTCTTTGCAGCCTGCATGGAGAAAGTCAGACATGGTGGATGGGGGAAGCACAGCTCCGGGAATCTAACCAGGAAAATATTTTTGTTCAACAGTTCAAAGCATCCTGATGGAGGAAGCATCCGCTCCTTGGCTCTGCAGCGGGTCTCCCTTTCCTGGTGCAGGATCCTGAGGAACTGCCCTGGTTCCAAGCAGCACCTTTATTGTGCGAGTACCATCCTAGCCCACAAGAAACCCAGCTCCAATGCCACGATTTTCCAGAGGGGCCCCAGCCCTGAGGAGCCCTTGTTTAAAACCAGTAAAAGGGAAACCTGCATGGGTGGGTTGAATCCTTATTGGAGCAACCCAGGAAAGCAGAAGCTTGATTTCATGGGCTCACATAATGGGTTGGGTTGGAAGGAACCCTAAAGTTCATCTTGTCCCATCCTGCCTGCCATGGCTGGGACACCTTCCACTAAACCAGGTTGCTCCAAGCCCTGTCCAACTTGGCCTAATATCTTCTGCCAAGATGTTGATGGACAGCAGCTCTTGGGGAATATGGATGGTTGTAACCTTTATTTCCACCCCCTTTTTGAGGCTGTCAAAACATTTTACATTAAAATAATCAACAAAAAGTAGTCTATGGGTTCCAAGCACCAAGTAACAGCTGTCTGAGGATTATTTTCTCTATTAAAAGTCTAAAGGAGGACTTAAACACAGATCTGGCTTTAAGGCTGCAGGTGAACTTCTCAGCTTGGCCTTTGCAGCTCACACCTCCAAGTGTGACAGACCTCTCACCTCTTAATTTTTGGACTTGATGATCTATGGGGTCTTTTTCCAGCCTTAATGATTCTGTGACCTGCCAATCCAGCCCTAGGAATGAGGAGGTGAAAACATTCCCCGTGCACACAGGGAATTTGCAAAGTGGAGAAGTAGCTGCTAAAGGTGCAACTACTTGTGATGTAGCTGCCCTTGATTTCCAGGAGAGCTCCCCAGAACCTTGAAGATCCAGGTTGATCTACACCAACATCAGAGGGACCAGCCTTGCCCTTTGCCTGTGTTTCTGATTCCCCTGCTTGTTCTTTTTTTTTGGCGGGAGGGGAAAACCTTGCAAAGCTGAAATGAAATATTAAGCCTCATTCTTTCCAGGTAAGTGCATGCCAAATCTCACAACGATGTTGGCAGGCTCCCAAAGTTGCAAAATAATGAAGAAAACATTGAGTTTAGGACTCTGTGCCCATTTTAGCAACATTCCTTGCAAGTGCAATTAAAGCTGCCACTGATTTGACCTCAGGAAACACAGCAAATATACACTGGAGTGCTAAAAAATCACCTTGAAAGGGGATTGAAGTATACCCACAACCTTGTTCTTAAAAAAAAGAATAAATAAATTCATTATTTAATGGCCATTGGAGTACTCATCTGCACATCCATGGGTAGGTCAGGCCTGTCAAGCCCAGCAGGAGCTTAGGTGCCTGGGATTAAAAGTAGCTTTGAGCATCTCTTGGGGTTATGCTGAGCTGACTTTGCCTATGGACATGTTGTTTAACACTTGTTGATGTAGATTTTGCCTACATCTGGACCACCTGGGAGGGCACCTTCCCACAAGGCAGATCCAAATTTTGTCTGAAGGACAGGACAAGAAAAGAGTGTAGAGATGAATGAAGGTAGTTTAAGGACATTTGTGTCTTGCTGCCACTTGCTATTACCATTATTGATGAATGCTGTTGTAGCAGCAAGAGGCCTCTCAGTGTGAAATCATTTTTTTTGTTATCCTTTGGTCTCCACTATCCTATTTTTTGCAGAAGTTACTCATGACAGATGCAACTTTCCTGGCTCCAGAGGTAGTGAAATAAAACATAAAGCATTACAATATGTTATGAGAAATGAAATATGGAATTCCCACACTGGAAGCCTGTTCTAGCTATAATAGGCTGAAACCAAAGGTTTTGAGCTCTTATCCTCGAGGATATTGCACAGTAAGGTAAAAAGTCTCAGAGGAAAAGCCAGAGTCACTGTGGTGGCCTCATGCAGACCTGCAGAAGATTGATTTCAATGATTTATTGTTCAAATTCATTTCTACCTATAAGGCAGGGGAAGGAGCTTCACTTTTCCCCCATTTCAATATTTTTTTAGGCTATAAAAGAGAACACCAGAAACACATAAGCCCCTGGTGGCACCAGCAGGAATGCTGCTGGTGCATCTGTGGGTGACACAGGCTGTCCACACTTTTTTCTTGACACAGCTCTCTAATTCAGTTCAGAAGAATGACATGAGCTGTCTAAACATCTGTTAGAAACTGCAGCTGAGAAAAAAAAAAAATCTCCTTGGGACACACCATGGAGCAGGAGACTTGAACCTACTGCCATTGGTTTCAGTGGTAGGGGCTCAGACCCACTGACCTCTGGTTGTCCCCTCAAAATAGACTGGGAAACCAGAATTTTATAGTTAGGTGGTTATTTCTTCTGGAGCCAGTAACTGCAATCCTAATGACATGATTACAGCACTAAAAAGTGATCTAAAGTAATAAAACAGAGGATATTTACCTTGAGGACAGTTGTGTTTTGTTATATATTTAAGAGAAATAACATGTTTGGCTAAAATACTTTTAACACATGGGTTTTTTTGATTGGGGATTTTTTTTTTTAAAAAAAAACAACATGTAAAGGTTTCCAAGCAGGGTGACTCATGAGAGCAACACTCCAATTCCTGTTTTGTGAGCTGACTCCGTAGATGTGAACAGAGTTGCTGGGAACACAGGACCTGCTGCAAAAATATTCCTACTTATTAAACAGCAACTTTAGCTTTGTAGTGCTTCAGATTTATTCATATTTTCAGGGGTTTTTTCTATCCTTCTGGTTGTGATAAATTTTATTGACAGTGAGCAGGAATTTATTGTTGTGTGCTGATGGCCGGGCAAAGTATTCAGCAGGGGTAAGGCTGAGACATGGAAATAAGACTGGGCAAGGACTTTTGATCTACAGGTGCCTCTTTCTGCACTCCATGTAATCACTTTTGAAAGCCTGGATAGCTCTGTCTTGGGGTAACTGAGGTTTCCTGACTCCATTCCTGCAGTGAGGAGGCACCACAACCTCAGTTCTCTGTTGATTGAAGACTTTCTCCTACTTTGCATTGCAAATATATGTATGACTAATTCAAACCCACTGGTTTTTCCTACTTTTCTTTTTTCTACAGTTTTCCCTTTAGCTGAAATAATGTTTCCTTCTCCCGGGCCTTGAGACCAGTAAGTTCACTAGCAGTGAACAGGTTTTCTTGGAGCTTCAGCTAAACTGAAGCTGTGGTGTCGGGTGGAATGAAATTTAAGACCTTTACGATAGATCACAGTTCATAAAGTTTTTCCTAATTTTCCGTGTATCTCTGGTTTTTCTACTTCTGTCTAGACTTAGTGGATGTATTTGAATTCTGGATTTAGCACCTGGCTAGGTCCTACTAACCTTCACAAAGTTTTGCCCCACTTTATTCAACAAAAAAAAAGCCAACCGCCCAAGCACAACCAGAAACCACAAGAAAAACATAAAAAGTTCTGATTTATGCTGGATATCAGAGGAAATCATCTCATCCCCTCTGATATGCAATCTATGAATGTAGAAAATTTTGGCTGACTCATGAGAGTCCCAGAATGGCACTAGATATTGACAGATATATTAAGAAGAGCTAAGCAATTTTTTTTGTACCAACGCAGAGGCAGGGGAGATGTGTTCATTATTTGTTGGTGAAATTACTGAGAGCGCTGCAATAAAAGTTTGGTAAACTTTTTACCTTCCCTAATCACGGGCTTACCTGGGTCACAAGCATTAGTCATGGATATTCATTGCAAACTGCAAACTCATAAAAGACAGCATATGGCAGCCCCGAATTTCTTGCTATATAAAGTTAAATTCACAGTAATAACATCTGTGCAGAATTTAGAGCCCCACCAATTAAAGTGAGGTCAACGTGCTGAGGCGGGAGAGATTGATGGCATTCTGCAAATCTTAAACGACAAGTTAAATAGGTATAAAATAAACAAACAACTTTATTTCTTATTAAAGACCAGACGAGCGGGGTGAGAATGCTGAGTGCTCAGTAATGAGGGCTGAGAGGAGCAGGGCAGTGCTGTGGGTTGTGGCTGGGGTGAAACTCAGCAGCAAGGGGTGCACATGGAGCAGGCTCTTGTTGCCTTTTTCTTGCTGGTATAACAAATAAAACCTGCTGGGCAGGACCCTGAAACCCCAAACTGTGAAGCTCAGGCTACAAAAGTATTGAAAGAAGAAGGGGAAGACTCATGAGGAGTGGCTGAGGCCACTTGGTCTGTTCAGCTGGAGTACAGGAGATTCATCTGGTCTACAACTCCTTCAAGAGAAGAGGAGGGGCAGGTAACAGCACAATTCTGGGTGTAAGCAGGAACACCTCCATCATAACTTAGCTTCTGGATTGTTTGTCTTAAACGGGTGATGTAACTTTTCTAAAATGATTTCTGCCTTAAGTTTTCAGTGTGTGATGCAATATTTGCAGGAAGAAAGAGTTAAATTGCAAGTGGTGACTAAAATCACCACAACTGGGCTGACCCCACCATGGAGCTCATCCTTCGAGTCAGTTTATCTGTCACGTTGCACTTGATATTTAGGAAGTCCATGACAATAAAATCAGAAGTACTGGAGAAAACTTCCTGTTTAAAAAGGTGGAATTTAGTAGGTACTTATCCAAATCTGCAAGTAAAACTTATAGGTTTCAAGCCAATGTGAATTGAAAAAGATGAAATTATGCCTTTACCTGAAGCCTTCTGTCCTTTCAGTGCAGCATGACCTTCAGGTCATTATCCAAAGAGATTCAGCTCAGACTTTCCCCAGTCACAGCCAGGATTTTTGCTCATGGTTTTCCACAATGCTGCACATGAACGTCTGAAGCAACATTTCCAACTTTGCAGCAGGGTAGGGGGAATGGGAAGGGAGGGGAATATATGTTTTGCTCAGTTGTGAAGCTGGAGACAAGGAAACTTGTGCTTGTTTGGGTTTTTTTCCCATGCAGTGAGAAAAACATGCAAATGAAGTGTGAAAGAGAAATTATTCTGAAAGCAGGCAGGAGCAGCATCACTGAAAAGAACAGGGCCATCAAGAGAATCCCAAATCCAGGGCACAACTGAGAGAAATCGCAGAAAGCTTAGGACTGACACCACCACACTGATGGGCGAAGGTGATATTTCAAAAGGAATAATCAATGACAAATAGACCTTTCTTTTTTGATTTTATGGAGGTAATTTGGAATGGAATGTGTGAAGAAAGTTATTATATAATTTCAAAAACCTGCTACGTCACCATTTCTCAACAGCCAAATCCTGCTCTTGTGTGTGCCCAGTCCAGCCAACCTAAATCATGATTTAGTCATAGAGTTTTCTGTTTCCAAAGCAGGAAAAAGGCCGAAATACCTTGTTGGAAGGAGAAGTTGGGAAAGGGAAATATGTTCTGCTGACCAAAAAATGAAACCATGTGTGAACAATGGAAATGCTGTACTGGTTATCTTTAAATCAATGTATTTATCAGCACCATTTCTTCACCAAAGGTTTTCCTGGCAAGCTCTTTGTTATCATAAAGGAAACTCACGGCTGGCAATTCCGTGAGGTGGTCATTCACTAAAAATGAGAATTTAGTATCTTCTGGCACTGTATCAATCTCCACTAAAGCCTGATGTATAAACTAACTCTGAATATTGACTCAAAATTTGGAAGAGTAAGTGCATTTCTTATCTCAGAGATGAGCCTGATCTCTTTTTTCCTCCTGTAAAGAGTAATAATGTCTTATTTAGAAGAACCTGTAATGTTTCTGGCCTGCACTCAGTGTCTTGTACAGACTAAAACACTGGATTTTGTTAAGCAAGGAGAGAGACTTTTCTTAGCTTGGGAGTCATCCAGGGAAAAATAGGTATGGCATGGAAGTATGCAGGAAAGGCAATAGGTGATGATATTCTTTCAACTGCACTTCCCAGCCAAAGCTGTATCATATTTCTTGGACACCAAGGAACTTGGAACTGGGGAGTTATCATGATGGATTTACGACTTGGAAATGTTTTACCTCAAAAAACCCTGCTGTGCCAAAAGCCAGGGGTTTAAAGGAAGTCTCTTTGTTTTTAGAAATGTTCTGCTGGAGGTGGGTGAACTTGGTCCGTGGAGAGCTCAGCTGGGTGCTGAGGGGACGTCCCCAGGGCATGGCCCCAAATCCTGCCAGGACTGGCTCAGCCTCTTCTGTGTGAACCTTCTGCCTACAGGGCTCCTCATTTTACTAATCCCTGCAGGAATTTTGGTGGCAGAATTGCCCCAGGCCCAAGGAACTGGAAGCTCTTGAGTAATCTGAGACACAACCAATGTCCCTTGTGCTGTCCCCATCACTCTTGAGCAGCTCAGGCCTCAAAAAGGGGCTTGCAGTGCTCAGCTCTTGCTCTGTTTTGTTTCTAAACAAGGATTTTCAGCTTTTAATATTTTGGGGGAAGTTTTGAAAAAAATTAACAGTTTTATATTAAAGTTTTGATATAAAATGCTTTAAACCAAGCAAACCCACCCTAGTAACTTTCAAGTTGAAACAACCACAAAAAAAGGTATTTTCAGCCAGCTACAGATGTAATTCACAGGACTTTGAATATTTATGTTCAGTAAAGAGACCACAGACTTTGGAAAGGTAGAGGTTTTTCCTGTTTGTGTGCAGAAAACAGCAGTTTCCTTGATTTCTTCCACTGCGATGCAGTTTCCATGTGAGTTTTTAGTGGCACTTTGTTTCAATCCTAAAGAAAAAGTGTTTCAGTGGGTGGCAAAGCCTGTGCTATGTTTGTTTGCTGGGTATTAATTAGTTAACTCACTTCAGGGTGCTGCTCTAGTGGAGACAATGTTTGCCAAGGTGGTATTGAAACAGCAAATCCTAATGTTAAAATTTTAAATCTGAAAATTTCATATGAAAATGTCAATTACCACTCAATTATTTTTTTTTTTAAAGGTGTCTGTACTCAGCCACATACCAGGACCTGAGAGGAGCCTGGTCAGCACCACTCAGGACCATAAATAGAAAACCTGAGCTTAGTTCAGGAGTGGCTGGAGGAATTTTGGCTGGATGGTGCACAAAAAGCTTTGTGTAGTCACAGGTTCGTGGTAGAAAAGTTTGCCAAGGCAAAAAATTCTCTCATGGTTATGCTGGGGATTTGGTTGATTTTTGTTGTTTCTTTTTTTATTTCTGAATAAAAAAAAGAAAAAAGTGCGATTGAAAGCTTTCCAGGCTATTATTAATAACGACTAGAACATAATAATTCTATATACAATTTTATGCATAATTTAATATACAGTGTATATTATTTTATACAGGCACAATATTATTTTATATATGCATAATACTATTTCATAAATACATAGATGCTATTATGTGGCAGTGCCCTGTTCAGGAGATACATTCCTGGCTTCCAAGCTCCTCAAAATGAGTTCAACCTGTGTGGCCCTGAGCAGAATGGCAGACAGGCATATTTTTTATTGCTGATTCCAACTCTCATAAATTCTTAACTTGCTTAGAATTCGCCAGATTAAATGAAAAGTTACTGTAATTAGGGATTTATTAAAACATGAATCCTTGACCCAATAGAATATAATAACTCATTTGTTTCAAATAAGGCCTCTTTAATTGTTCCATCATTGGCCTGAGCAGCCCGTGCAGTGCAGAGTCACGTGTGTTCTCCAAATCCACTTGCAGAATGCTCTATGAAATTTTTGATCCCCACACCACTCTATAGGCAGAAGCCCCTAAAAAAAAGTGTCATTTTAATTAAAAATTCAAGTGCTGAAAGCCCTTATTATTCTGCACTACAAAGCAAACTCTGTGAAAATACTCTTTTGATACATAAGGTTCTATTTTAACTTTTTTTTGTGTACAACCTTCCCTCCTTGTATCTTCAAAACCAATAGTTATTGATTTATAATCTTATAAAACAGGACTGTGAAATCTTGTACCGTGGAACTATAAATAGAGATTTTTAAAAGATACAAAAATTGCTCCCAAATCAGATCTATATAAGGCACTAATCAGCAGAGAGCCATTTTGCAGGGGAATATAAACTGCAGAAAATAATTCCTATTGAAAATGCAAAGAAATCCAAGACTACACACAGACACTGCAGCCAGAATTAAGGAATTACCCATTCCTCCTCCCCATCTTTGAAATAAGCTTTCTCTTTTTCTTTTAATTGGCTGGCTGTAGAAAGCATATTACTATATTTGGGTCCTGTTTCCCTGTACAAGAATAGTCCTACAAGGAATTCCCAGTAAAACAGCGTTGCAGTTCTACAGCATATGAAAAAAAAATACCATTGGAAAGTGTTATCCAATGGGCAGATGTTAACTTAAAGTGCACATTGTTTGGAAAAGGAGTTAATTAACAACTTATTAATTGGATAGAAAGTCTGAAACTGTTGTACTTCTAGCAAATACATAATTTTCTTCAAGTATTATTAAAGCGTTTTTGTTGTACCTATTAAAGATTCTTGTCTCTAAGTTAATTTCATTATGCTAATAAGCTATCATCGTTACAGAACCTAAGCTTTGATCCATGTTAATTGTCGTGATCTTCAAAGACAAAGTCACCACTTACTTTAAATGAATTTTACATCTTTTTAAAGAATCACACGGAAATTAGGGGAAGTAATTAATTTTTTATTATGTGTCTCAATATTTTTAAGGGAGGAAGTCAATGGTATTGGCTAGAATTCATTTTAACATTTAACTAGGGAAAACAGCATGAGGCAAAAAAATGTTCAGATGCAAAAGATTAAAGAAAATTTGAAACTGGGACCTAATTTGTCTTGATAAACTTTGGTGTTTAATATGCTTCTTTTGTTCTCAGTGTGAAACTGCAGGGTTTTGATTTGTAAAAACTTTTTGAAGAATTAATTCTTTCTAATTTTTATTCCTTTCTTTTCTTTCCTTTTACTCGGAGACAGTGGAGTTGACCTTCAAACCATAACACTTTTAAATATCTGTGAATATACAAGGTTAAATCTATTAGTGGTCTGAGATTAGCTGCTCTACACTTGCAAAGTGTGTACCTTCTGCAGCAAATTTTATCTTCTGGTGAATGATAACGAGCTTACATCCACCCTACAAGTTTTCAACAAATAATAGAATATGTGTTGTAAGTGATCTATTCCTCTTTCCTTTAAGTGTTGGTTATTTTAACCCTTTGATGTTACACAAAGCTCAGTTCTGGGTCCGTAAGGCATTTTTCCTGTTGAGATCAGGACCTAAGTGTTTGCTTTGTCATCACTGCTGGGACTGAAAATTGGCAGTTCTCCTTTAGCTTTTTCAAACCTCTTTTGCAAAAAGATGGAAATAAGAAGGTAAAGGAAAAATGTATTAGGCAAAAAAAAAAAGAACAAAAGTGGAGAGGTTGTACTGGGCTTTCCTGACAGGATTCACTGTTTAAAGCCCTGCTCTCTGTTGTATTTGCACAGTGCAAGCATCCTGTTGCCCTAGAAGTGAGAAGTGGTGCCTTTTTTAAAGGCAGCAGACAAAAGTAATTTAAGGATGGTAGCAGTGATTGAAACAACAGCCAGATTTACCCACTTCCTCCTCCCTGGTTAGCAGCACAGAAGCGCTGTAAAGGCAAGAAACCCTCAAGTTAGAGCTGAACCTCAGATTTCTGCAGCAGGCAGGTGGTGAGCTCAGCGCCAGGTTTTTTCAGCATTAATGCTGAACTCATTTAGACTAACACCAAGCTTGAGTGACCCTCATCTGGATTTAACCTCTGCCCTGTCAATCCACATATACCAATGTGATCCAATACTTTCACATTTCAACATCAGTTTTGCTTTTTTTTTTTTTTTTTTTTTTTTTTTTTAGCATAGATGATTTTAATCATTAAGCAGCTTTCATAACTCGAGCATATAGACATGCTGCTCAGAGCTCTTTGATTTGTAATCTCGGGTTCTGCCTAAATAATCCCCAGCGCCTGAGTGAATTGAGCTGAAGTTCAAAATTCTTTGATTGAGAGTGTAGTGATGATTTGGCACAGGATTCTGCTGCTTTTCTCCTTTTGTAGCAGGGGCTTTAGTGTGCTCAAAGGGCAGATGTGTTGTTCATTATCATTATTATTGGTAGTAGCAGTATTAAGGTTGGGCTCAATGGTCTTGGAGGTCTGTTTCAAACAAAATGATTCTGTGATTCTCTTATTTTAATATTTGGCCATTTGTTCCAGTAAAGAATTTTTTATGAAACAAGCTTTTCCTTGTTTATAATATTTTTTATTTCAGTTTTTAGATGTTAGTTTTAATTAATTTCAGATATAAAATATTTGTAATTCTTCTGTTTTGATGCCCTTTTGAAAAACCTCTGGTTATAGTGGGCATGGCACGAAGGCATAACCCACCCTGCTGTACAGAGAAACAAGAGTTTCCTCACCACTTTAATAAATCCAAGGAAGGTAGTGGCTCCCAAACTATCCTCCCCTCGCCTGAGCAACTGAAAGGTGCAATTCTCCCTATCACATCTTTTCTTAATAATCATAACAGCCCATAAATGTTTATGTAAATACACAGTTTAAAAGGACTCATCCCAGCAGCACTGTGCTTGTCAAGTGAGTCATTTTTTCACCTGGCAGGATGATGTTGTAAGGCTCAGTTGTCTTAACTAATCCTGGCTAAAAAGCAAAATTCTGTTTTGTAAGAAAATTCCTGGCCAGCTCTAATCTTAACCTCTTGCATGTCTGTAGCTTCTAAATCGATGTCACAGTTGTAATAGCTTTGAAAACCCATATGTTTGTAAACTAAATAAACCTTGATATTCAAAGGAGATGAAGACAAGAATTACATCTCTTGGCACTGGTGCTCTGAGCTCCATTTCAGCTCATGTTGGCTCCTCATTTTTATGCCCGTGCACCACGCCAAATCTGCCTTATCTGTGCAAACATATTAACACTGGTTGTTTGCTAAGGCTGTGATGCATCAGCCTCTTATCTGCAGTTCTGACCCTAATGTTACATAATAGCTCCGGATCGCTGTTTCTTGATAGTTCACTGGGACCGCCTTCGCTTTCTCAACTCTTCACTGGGAGCTGCCTCTCCTACCCACTGACTAAATCAGCTCCTGGCTGCTCTCCTCCAGCTAAGGCAGAGAGGCTGCCAAATAACTTCCTGCTCAAAGATCTCTGCATCCTTTCCCTGCCACAGGCCATCACCCTGCAGCTCCAGATTTTTTTTCCCAGGTAATTCTCCCCGTTGTATTAAATTTATGTGGTTTGGCTTTAGTGATGCAACCCCAGATCTTCCCGAAGTTGCCCCAAACCTCTGCTCATCCTATTTCCCACACTCTGTCATTGGACAGGCTTTAATATGTTCTTAAAACAAATGGGTGTTCTATTAACGTGTGAAAAAATTCTGCACTAAGCATAATAAAAATGCCACCCTAAATACCATATATGAATACTGATAAGTGTTCCTAATACTG
The DNA here is from genome assembly GCF_029207755.1 of Chamaea fasciata. NCBI lineage: Eukaryota > Metazoa > Chordata > Aves > Passeriformes > Sylviidae > Chamaea > Chamaea fasciata. The sequence goes on from NW_027094093.1 coordinate 36,079,481, forward strand.
CCTACTAAGGCTATTAATGCCAAAAGAAGAAAATAAATATTTGTCATCAGTTCTATCTGGCCAAAAGTCTTCCTTTAGGAATAGCATAACATATTCCTTTACAGTATATAATTGCTTTAATTATCTTTTGGCCTATCCACAAACGCTTGGTTCCATCTCTCTCCCCACAGCGTCCGAAAGAATATGCAAATTCAGTTCATTCTAGCTCTCAAAATAATAATAAAAAAAAGCCTGAAAAGAATCTCCTTTAGCTATTTAGGAAAGGCTCAGAAAACTTCCCTAAGCGTGGCTGTGGTGTATGCCAAGAACTTTCTTATTTGTGGAAGATGCCCCCAAGCTCTTTGCTATTGTTTCGAGGTCTTGCCCTCACCCAGTCTGGCTTTTTGGCATTCCTACAACAGCTCTGTTCATCCCCCATCCCATCTGCAGTGTGGAGCCTGCAAACATGGGAAACTGAGTCAAGCCCTTTAAACCTTCCAGGCTCAGTTAGGAAGCCAAAAAGCACAAAATTTAGAGTTTCTCTCCTCTTAATGCAGAATTTTCAATATCCAAGAGCTTCTATCGCTTCTCACGGCTATAAATGTCTGTTAACAACCTCCAGGAAAACTCAGGAATGCCAAAGGGTGGAGGGGTTTGGGAGGCTGGCTCTCCCAAACTTTCTATTTCCAACCCACCCTTTGTCTGATATAGCTGAAAAGAACCCCGGAATCTCTGGACATGGCAGGCAATGGGCCTGCGTGGTATTTAGGGTTGGTCTCTTCTGCAAAGTGTTCATACTGCAACTTCTCAATTCTTTCTCCTTTTTCCTTGCTGGGTATTAAAAATTCCACTTTTAATGCAAAGCAGAGCTGGAGTTCTGTGACCACCCTATGAGCACAGCAATCTGTAACCCAGTTATAGGAAATCATTCCCTTTAAACAAGACACTGAGGACGTGATCCAAAACAGGATTTCCAGTATTCCACGACCTAGATGACAGCTGGATTGACCTGCCTATATTATGCTCCAAAACAAAATGGAAAATGATCCAATTTTCCAATGCGTTAGTGAGAAAATATAAGTGAAAGGAAGTCAAAGAGCAGCTTCTGATGCTCAGTGGAGGTGGCCGTTATGCTGGACAGATTTTGCATAACTCCAGCACCTGGAGCCTAGAACTTTTCACCTTGAAAACTGTGGCTGGTGACTGGATATTGCTCCCTTTTTTATCTCTCAGAGAAGTCAATAGTGTTCTGAGAAAAGCCCTTAGATTTCCCTGTTTTCCAGAGCAGTTGATTATGAAAACGAAGCTTTGACTCGAGACTTGCTGTGGGAATGTTGTTCAAGCACTGGTGAAGTGCCAGAATGTGTTGGGAAGGAAGAGTTTCCAGAAAAATATTGCCCTGATTAAAACCTGATTTGACTGAGTCTTCTCTATGCAAAGGGTTACCAGAATAGCAAGGCAACGTCGTTAGTCAGATTTTCCTTCCCTTACTTGATCATTACCAGTGATGGTTTTATTGCTGCTTTTTGAATGATTATTGTAACAACAACTCATCCACGAGCTACTTAGGTACTGCTTGCATCACTCCTCACATGCTATGTTAAATGTCTTGTTGATGCCTGTCCTTGTTTGGCAATTTTTCCACAATACCCTTTTATTCTTTATAATACATTTAATTGGATATATGAGGAAAAGATGGGAAGAAAGCCATCATACCAATGGAATTTTTGCTCCCTGCTTTATGTTCCTCATGAAGCCACCCTTGTGACTATCAACAGAAAGCAGCCCGTCAAAGGACAAAATTAAATCGGCAGAAAGGAGTAAAAAAATGCTATTTTGGTAATTGAAGGGATTATATAGTTTTATTTCTTTTGTAAAGCCATTCATAAAGTTCACACATTTGGTTCTTTTCAAAAGATAATAAATACTGTGGGCAGACCATATTTGATAGTGGTTGAGTGAGATCTTTAAAAATGGCCGTGGCCATGCTACCACTCCGTAAATATTGACTGAACAAACACCCACCACGGGATTTCTGTGAAACACAACTTCTTTTTTGTTCTCTCTTAGCCATGGATGTGGTTAAAACACACTACTGTATCCTGCAAGTGCTGTCCTATTCTTGGTAGGAAATCACAAGATGTTGGGGTTAACTGTCAGATGCTTTACTCTTCTAAAGACCTTTGCCTTTTAACTAAATGCTTGCTTATCTTTCTAATTTAACATAGTCCCACATTCTTTTTGTAGTAATTTTGGACTATCTGATAACATATAATGGAAAACATGTTTATGTCTTCCACTAGTTCTTGTTGCATATTTCAAATGCTTAGAACAACAATTTTCAGAAGCTTTCATTAAGGTTAATTTAAAAACTACATTAAATACAAACAGATTTTCTCACAAACAAAATGCAATGTGTACTTAACAGACTTCTGTATGTTATATTTGATAAACTACCTCATATAAATGCAAATTCTGACTTTCTGCCAGAACAAGGTGGTACAGAAAATATTTCTATTAAACAAATAATGCTGGGAGAGCAAACTTCAAGTTACGGTATGTTACACTGAGAAAGATTTTTTTTTTTTTTCCTGAGGTCAGATATATATTTATTTTATTTGCTCTGAGTACTTTGCTACTTCTACACTAAAGATTATGTAGTACAGCTCTATATAAAAGGCAGGTACATGTATACATAGGATAAATATCGATTTTTTTAGCCCGTTTCTTTGTTAATGTTATGTATGGGTATTGCTGGTTCCTTTTGCTTTACAGAACAGCAGTATGGGAAGATGTCATGCTCTGAGCTGAATGCCAAAACTGAGCCAGAAGGGTTGGGAAGAGGAGGAGCAACCCTAAAAACCTGGAATTGTGAGGTATGATCTGAATACAGAGCTTCGTACGCGTTTTCCTGGACGCCAACTCATCGCGCTGCTGTTGGGTAACGTTCACTTGGTAAAGGAGCCTGAAAAACAAAGCTGCCAGAGGCAACTCTGAAGAGCATATGATGGAAACAAACTGAGTCACCACCAGTGTGGCTGACATTGTTGGTGGAAACTGGGACACCCGTGTGAGCCATTGTTCGCTGCACCTCGTCTGGTTTATGTAGCTCGCCGAGTTGAAAGCTGGATCGGCGCTAACCTTGGGCTTGGAGGGGGATTTGGTGCCATGTGGTTCCAATTGTCCATGGATGCTTTCAGCTCCTACTGCCAGTAACGAGCCGTCCTCCTGGTCCTCCCACAGCCCTGGTGCTGTCCCAGCTCACCCCGGTGGGGCTGTGGTGAGCGCTGTTTCCTGATGTGGTCCCTTTCGGTGGGAGCTGCTCTGCAGTCTGCTGGGACAGAGGGTTTATTCACTCTTCCCTCTGTCCCAACAGCAGCAGCTGCAGAGAAGTTTTCCCTGAATACATTTTGCTGTGGAAAAGGGCATTTTTTTCCTTTTTGAGCTGGTTCCTTTCCTGACTTGTTCTGACGCTGCCTTTGGTGCAATGGTGGGAATATCTGAGGCTGTGAGTTGTTCTCTTCAGCTCTTTTTGTTTGAAGGTCGTGCAGAGTGAGGCTGATACTGGTTTTACCACCTACTTCCATCCTACTGGCACACACAACTCTTGTCTAGGAGTGTTTTTTGTGGACAAGGGGGTGATGAGACCCACAAAAATAGCAAGTGATCACTTGAACCACCACCAAATTATAGCCATGCCTGAGGCAAATTACAACTGCTTTCTGACAGTGTCACCATGCTATCTTTGTGACAGAGATGGAGATAATGAGAATTAATTAATCAGTCTTTGATTAGAAAAAAGAGGAGGGAGGAATCCTTGTGCTGTGATTCCACTACAAAAATACATGAAACTGGTGAGGTTTTTCTTTGATGTTACTACTCAAATGTAGGGCAGGCGTTCGTAATGCAGCGCTCAGGGTTTCATGGCTGCTGGCTTGGTTACCCATCACTGGTGGACCACAGGGGCAAGAGATCCTCACTTTATAGAAAAATACTTGTTCAACACTACACCAAGAGGCTGATGGAGATGTTTTTACTCGCACAGTGCAAAAACTGTCTCTTATTCAAAGATCTTGCAAGTCCCAGTTACAATCTAGTTGACTGGAGTCAACCCTGCCTTTCTTTACAGTCCTGGGGGTGAAAGTTTGTCTTGTACTCTTTAGACTGATGGCTAAATCTTAGAAATTGGTCTCTTATGATAAAACATGAACTACATGGTGCCAGTGTCTGACTGGAATTACAATTATCTAAGTAGATTCATTTGTATCTCTCTCATAGCAGCTTTTCTCTGGGCACAAGATTTTTCTGTGGGGCATGGGAAGAACTGAATTAATCTTAAAAAGAGGAAGGGGTTTACACTGAAATCAATAGTTACAGAATTAACTGGGTAAATGACTTTTTCTTAATTCTTTCTCTTCTCAGAAGATGAAGTTTTGATGGGTACACAAATCCAAAGGCTGCCAAAAAGCAGATATCACATGAAATATTTCATCTCAGCTGCGCTGAGCAAGTCTAGACTTTGGTATTAGTGAAAAGTGAGAGTGTAAAAAATGTCAGCGTTGAAGTGGAGAAATCCCCTATTCTGGTTATTAAATATGAGTAACTAATGAAGTCATGTTTTTTTTAAAAGTGTTGTCACTTTAGAAAGAGCAACATGGCTCTCCTGGGCAGTTTAAAATATAAGCCATACATGCAATTTTAAGCTTGGATTTAGATAACTCACAAACACAAGGTGTTTGTATTATTTCAGAGAAACAAAGCATTGGATTGCACAGGCACAAGCAGTAGGTGAGTCACACTGTTGAAATTTTTGATGCAGCCTCAGTGGCTGGTTTGATCTGCAAACCCCAGGGCCAAATTTCCAGGCCCAGCTGATTTCCTTTTGTCTATCTTCAGTGCCCAGAGCTCTCAGATTTTCACTTTCAGCCAGGAGGAAACAATCTTATAATTTCTTCTCACCACCAAGCCTTCAGCTTAATTTCAGCTGTCCTTCAGCTGCATTTAGGGGATGCAACCCCAAAGATACTGCAGGGTTCCCAGCCCAGCCATAGCACTTCTGTGTAATGACAGTGGTAAAACCTTCTCACATGCAGTTCCCAGAAATAAATTGTACCAAGCGCATCTATAAAAGCTGCAGCATCCCTGTAAAGAGCACATAATGTCATCATTTTTCAGCGGGTATCTTCTCTAAAGGCAAATAATCACTTTTCCCATTAATGGTTGGACTGAAACTTTCCTTCATTCCGATTTCAGCAAAGGTTAGGGGCAGAACATTTAACATGTATATGGGGATGCTACAGGGTGACTCATGTGGCTTCCCACTGCAAATGTTGAAGGCAATACAGTACCTAGAATTTTTTTTTTCCTCTCTGTCCTGGGGACTATTTTCATTTTTACTTTTTCCCTTCACTCATTACTCTAGAAATTTTTACAAGGGCGTATAGTGACACGACAAAGGGGAAGAGTTTTAAAGTAAAAGAGGGCAGATTTAGGTTTGATGTTTGGAGGAAATTTTTTGCTCAAATGTTTGAGAGGCCCTGGCACAGCTTGTCCAGGGAAGCTGTGGCTACCCCTGGATCCCTGGAAGTGTCCAAGGCCAGGCTGGATGGAGCTTGGAGCACCCTGGGGTAGTGGAAGGTGTCCCTGCCCATGGCAAGGGGACGGAATGAGATGATCGTTAACATCTCTTCCACCCCAAACCACTCAAGGCTTCTTCTGTGATTCTGTGAAATTTGGTTCATCCTCTAAAGATGTTTAATCTCGTACCAACTACTCAGACTCTTCTTTGCTGGGCACAACACTGTGGTAACACCAGCTCCTGGCTTACATCAGGTTCAGTGAAGAATTTATACCAAAACTAGTGTCAGAACTGGAGAGTCCTTTCTCTAAGTGCTATTTACCCCCTTATTCAGAGATATCACAGATGAATGCTGCTTTGATGAGGAAAGGAAATATTTCAGCAGCAAACCTTTCAACCATGTGCTTCCAGTTTCAAACACACATATTTTGTCAAAGTATATCTAACCTGTGGACTCACAGAGGCACAGAAACTTAAATTATAAATACACATATGCTAATGCCAGCTATCAGCCTGCACCAGGACCATCACGTTTGATTTGACATACTGTGTACTAAACCACTGTAGGACAGATGTTCTGCTGAGGGGAATCCAGATGTTGTATCAACACCTGGCTGGCAATTGATTTCCATGGTGAGTACTTGGATTAACATCCCAGAGACCCACGACATACCTGTCCCTCATCCTGAATATGTCTTTTGCATTTGGGAACTTCCTCCTGCGTTTCTTTCACTTGTTGACATAGGAATGTCACACCATGGCATCTAAATCCCAGGTCAGCAGTAAAAATTGCAATTCCAAGCTGTCCCTTCATACTGCCTACTTGCAAGCACCATGTTACAGCTGTAGCAAAGTCTTTTGCTATTTGTTTCCAAGGAGAAATCAAAATCAGAGTCCTGAAATCTACAGATTATTTTATGCTGGATGCTTCTCTCCAATTTGTCATTGCTCTCTAATTTGCCACTGGCCTCAATTAGCAGCAAGCCCATATGTCAGATGCAGCTCGTACCCCTCTAGGAACTGCATGGGAGAACCTTCACCATCCTGAGGACCAAGGGCCGAGTTTAACTTTCTTTATGCTACATGTTAGCAACTCTCAAAGTTGGGACCGCTGGGAACATTTAAATGCATTTATTTATTTCCAGGCTCATTATTTCACTGTAAAGCTCTACTATTAATACATTCTGTCCAGTAATTTCACTTGTGTACAAGTTCTGATCTCAAACCAAAGTTTTAATTTACTGGGTTTTTCTGCTAAAAAATAAGATTCTGCTTCTCATTGCCCTATGCTATAAAAAATTACTTGTGTGTACTCCTTGCTACAATTTAGGGTATTTATGAATGGCTCTACATAAAAGGAATGAAAATAACTAATTATAATAATACCACTAAAAGCCATGGCTGGCTAGAAAGTGGAAATCCCTTCCCATTACATTTTTTCTGTTTTTAGAAAAGAAATTAATCCAATTCTTGGATGAAAATTGAAAACCACAACATTTTTCATATAAAACGATTCCCAAAAATATCATATTTTTAGAAATTCACAATTTAAGTTGCTGATAAAACTGAAGTAGATTTTAAAAAAATTAACCAGTTAAAAAGAAAGCTGTATTTTAGTGAGACAGAGAGAAAACTCTTCAAGCCAAATACTGTTTTCCTTTTCATCGAGAGGACATTTTCTATTAGAAAAGTAATTTTGACACAAAAGTTCTGATATGGTCTACTACTTGGAGCATCTGGTGCACCCAGCTGGCCTAAGGTAAGAGCACTCTGAGTATAGAGCAACAATTGCCCAAACCGTTCTTTCAGGTCATACAGAGAGGAGCCATCAGAGTCTCCAAGAAATAATTCCAAATGTCCTTGCCATGAGCCAGGCCTCGTTCTTGTCCAGTCTGTGGCAAAAAGGAGGACTGGGACATCCCTATGGATGAGGAAACAGCCCGTTTTGCTGTTAGCATCCAGCAGAGAGACACAACACAGTTTGTCCTCAGCATTCAGCAAGAAATGAGATCAAGAGCTGTTCAACCACCAGGAACACAAAGACCAGCCCTGACCCAGTCATGTCCTGAGCTCTCTGGAGAAGGCCAGCCAGTGGCCACATCCCTTCCAGACATCATGGTTTCTGCCTTGAGACTCTAGAAACAAATACAAGAGAGAATTTTATACTGGAAAGAAAATATTTTTATAGCGATCATAGAATGATTTGGGTTCAAAGGGACCTTAAAAATTATCTCATTACATCTCCCTGCCACGGGTAGGGACACCTTCCGCTATCCCAGGGTGATCCAAGCCCCGTCCAACCTGGCTTTGGACACTTCCAGAGATCCAGGGGCAGCCACAGCTTCTCTGGGCACCCTGTGCCAGGGCCTCACCACCCTCACAGGGAAGAATTCTTTCCCAGTATCCAGACTAAACCTACTCCCTGTCAGTTTGAAGGCATTCCCCCTTTGCCTTGCCACTCCAGGCCCTTGTAAATTATCTCCCCTCATCTTTCTTGCAGGCTCCCTTCAGGTACTGGAAGGTCACAATTAGATCACCCCAAAGCCTTCCATGTTTGGGGCAAATATTTTGGCAGGAAAATTTTGATTTCATCACTCTTGGTAAACTTTGTTGTTTTGGCTTTTTTTTTGGTAAATGTTAAAAATTCACGGATCCATACTTAAAAAAAAAGAGTTAACAAGATGGGATCAACAGGGGTCCTCTGAGTACTGGGTCACTCTAACAGGTCATAACCCCATTTTCGGATTGGTCAAGCTTCACCTTCAGCAGCCTCTGGGGCTGTAATTTTCTTCCATCCCTCACCCCCATGCTCATGTGGGCCAGCTGTGGGAGAGTTCACCCTGCAGGCCCCTTTATCAGGCTTCTCCCAGAGCTCATTAATGGCCAGATGATATCCATTCACATTTGGGTTAATTACAAATCTTCTCCCCACTTCTTTTAACCCCACTAGTTTATCTATAGACAGAAACTGCATCTCGGCCTTTGATTTGCCAGGCTGAGCATGCCAGGCTCCTTTAATCTCCTCTGATAGCCCCCACAGGCTCTCCTCTGCTCACCTACAAGTCCCTCTTTGCAGATGTTCTCATCAGAATTAATCTGAACTGATACCAGGTTAACCTGACACATGCTACCTTCCAGAAACCCATATGGCAACACTGCTCATTTTGTATTTACTTCCACATCCATAGTTCTTTCCTTCTTTCTGTTCTCGTGCCCAGTCTTAAACACCATTTTTCCACCTGACAGGCTTGAACTTGAGACGATCTTTTCTCTTTCTCAAACATCCCTCTGTAAATCCTCATAGGAAATGCCACGTGGTGCACTTCAATTTACTCAGTTTCTCTAAATTTCACACAGTTTCTAATCGAAGAACAAGTTTGTCATAATGAATTAATCTATTTTAGAGACAAATAAATATGAGAAAATGCACATGTATACACACTGCTATATGTATATACACGTGTATACAGAAATAAAATACATACAAAAATATGCTTTTACATATATCTATTTTTGAGAAGGGAAGGCTTATAGAAAAAGATATATATATATATATAACAAAAATATATATTTTTATATATTTTATGTATTCATTATATACTAATGAATTTTAGTTATAATATTTCTGGGTCAGATTTAGGACATAATACTATCAGAATGGATGGAGAATTTGTGGATTAGACTTTTCATGATGGCTAAATGGGAACAAGGTGTAAAACAGGAGATGGGATTAATGATTCTTGGAATCTGACACTATCCACTGAAATGAAGACATCGTTTTGAGTCACACTTTAGTTAAGACTTGCTGCAGTCCTGCAATAATGAGTTTCACAAAGCCACTTTTTGCGTAGTTAAGCAAATACACTGTTAATTTGAGAAAATGATAGTCAAAGCTCAATAAACATTGATAGGTACAGCATGTTATTTAGTCACATAAACTCTTTTTAACAAACTACTTTGAATCAACAGATAAAAATAATTCAAAATTAACTTGCTAAACTCAGCCCCTAAGTGCACGCACAGTTTCCATGGAAGTCAGCATGTTGTAGGGGCAGAATTTAGTCTGTGTATTTAATTCATCTTAATCACTATTATTAATTCATAACTACTGTTTCCAGAAATATATTCAGTTAGTTTTACATTAGTCAAAATCAATTGTATGTGATTTATTTTGATCATTCAAGATTACAATTTTGATGTATTTGCTCTCCTCCTGTATGTCAAGCCAGGCAAAGTGGGAATGCTTTACTAAGAAGAGTCACCTTCTATCATCGATTTAGGCTTTATTTCCCTTTATTGGGAATTCACATATTCTTTGGAACAATCCTGGTTCTGGTAGGTTTTGACAGTGGGATGATGAAGGGAATAATGAAATGTCACTGAGGCTCCAGCTAGACCCATGGTTGTTGTTCCAGGCTGGTGGCCCTAGGTGACACAGGTTCTCCGTAACTAGACTCAGATATAGGAGAGTTGGCCAAAATCTGGCTCACAGTTCAAATCATGGTTCAAAATTGACTGGATCTTACTTCATCCAGACCAGCAGCTTTCCGGAGACTGATTTTAAATAAAGGGTTTAGCTTCTTCTGGACCCCCACCAACTTCTGTGCCGCAAGAAACATGATATCCTTGTGCAGACTTTGGGTTTTGGGCAGGCCTATGATGCTTCAGATATGGAAATTCACTTGGGACAAGTGTTTGGTGCCTCCTGTGATTTCAGAATGAGCAGAGAGTGTCAAGTACTTCTCCAGGAAGGGCTAATTTTGGACACATGAGGGTACAGAACAGTTAGAGTTGGAAGAGACCTTAAAAATAATCTAGTTCATGGCCAGGGAACCGTTCACTAGAATTTATCTAGTGACTATAACATATCTTACTTTTACAGGTGGCTTTCCTGGAGATTTCTGTGGGAACAGTTTAAAGAATCAGGCCCTTGGTTTACAAATGTAAGTGGCACCTTCAGGTTGAAGGAGGGTTTTGTTCGGCTGTTTTTCTTTATCATTACACTGAGCCCCACTCAGACTGTGTCTCCAGTTTGCACTCCCTTGTGCTTGTTGCCAGCTGGAAACACCTCTAAGGAATAACCCTGGATGTTAAAGTCCATTCAACTCCAACCCATGATTATACATCTTCTGAAGATGCTCATTACCTTCCCCACATATCTTTGTCTTTTCTCCCAGCCTTCCTGGTTTAAGATTACCATTTTGCCAAAAACAAAACAAAACAAAACAAAACAAAACAAAACAAAAAAAAAAAAAAAAAAAACCAAAAAAAAAAGCAAAAAAAACCAAACAAAGAACAAACAAACAAACGAACAAACAAACACGCTCCTATTTTTGTCCCTTTAATGGTATCTCCAGCCAGAGACAATTCTTTCTGGTGGAGGGAAGGATCCTGGTGCTTAAACCTGGGATCCACACGAGAGGAACCTCCCTGGCTTTGCAAGGCTCAAAGCTGTTGTGCAGTGAGCTCGGTGAAGCTGAATTCGTGAAGCTTTAGTGGAATTAAAACAGCATGCTCCATACCAAGATGCCTTCACTTCCTGCGCCTTAATGTTAAATCCTATAGTATTGTGGATCTTAAAGATGATTGAGTTATTTTTAAACCACTGGATGTCTTCCAGTCACTCTATTTCACACTGGATTAATTATGTAAGAATACTGACTTGTTCGTCACTAATGTTACAACTTTTAAAAACAACATGCTGTTTAAATTCAGGCTTGGCAACTCTTGCCTGAATCCCCTCAAATTTATGGCACCACACCCATAGCATAATAAAATCTTTAGTGGTCCTTTGTCTTTTAGCTTGCCTTCTATTTTTTCTCAAGGGTGTTTTATGCTGGAAGATGCATACAAAAGTTGTCCAGATGTTATTTGTATCAGAGCAGGGATTTCAGTCCAGCTATCTGTGGTTGCAAATGTTTATTTTAATGGGTTATTGTGCAATCCTCGCTGTGCGGACCTCAGTGGCCTTATATGTATGTTCTCAGCCATGCCAGCACATTGCTTTTGGAGATTTATTTTTTTTTTTTTTTTTTTTTTTAGTCCAATCGCAGTGGAAATGGTCACTGGGGGGAGCAAAAAATGTAACACCTGTAGGAGCCCGGGCGGTGTTTTGGCCGAGCAGGGTGCGAAGCTGGTGGGCGTTGGGTGGAATCAGGGCTGGGACAGAAAGCTCAGCCCGGCCACCACGGGATGTGCTGGGAGTTTATTTTACCCTGCCTGTTGCAACAAACAGAAGGGTGGGTTTATCAAACGTTTTTTGGGAGCCTCGTAAAATCCTAACCGATGTTTCCTTGATACCGGAGTAAACTGTTTATCTCGTAGCTAAAGCCACGCCATGTGCGCGCCAATTAGGGCGGCGGATTTCGGCTCATTAAGATAAGTTCGAGATGCGAGTTTCGTTATGTGCTGTTAGGACTGTGAACTGTTGCAGGAGGGAAATGTCTGCAGGGCTCGGAGCCTGTGAGCTGAGCTGGGCAGTGCACAGTGCTGAGGGCTCATCTGCAGGCTCTGCTTTACCTGTGTGGGTCCTGTCGGGACCCAGGTCTCTTCTGGCAAAGAGTTCATAGCTAAATTTGCATGCTAAAGGTGCCCAGCCTCGCATTTCCAAGAAATGTGAGCAAGCAAGATGATGGCAATTAATGACAATGACACTCATTTGCACATGCAAAGAATCAAGACCATTTAACCTTTAAGAGAAAACAGCTATTATATTTTAATGTTGTTTCATGTATTAACAGTCACATATTATTTTGATGTGCTTAATTAATATAAATAAGCTTAAGCCATTATACTGTCATTTAAACCCACATAATTTCTTTTTTGTAGGAATTTGTGTGTAATTTACACTGTTGCATTCAGCTCCCAACGTTCCAAGATCATGCTTCAAATAATTAGATTTCAAAAATACAATTGGAATTGTTCTTTGTCTTTTGATTTTTCAGCAGTAAACACATTTTGAACTTCTCAATAATAAGGACCAGGGGCTTGTTTTTAAGAGCCAAAGTCGATGTTTTGAAGCATCATATTATTTATTCCTGGAGCTTGGGCTTTGGTTAGATGGCCTGGTGAAATGGGTGCCATCAGCAACACAGGCCTTGTTTGTAGTTCTGCCCAACCTCACTTGTTTTCAACACTGTTCAATTACACAGGGCTTTACCACTAGGAAATTAGCCCAAATAACTATCTTACCCTCAGATTGAAGGTATCGTGTCAGTAGTGAGTGGCATCAATCCTACCATGGAGATGACATAATTTGGAGCCACTGGAAGTAGGTAACAGGCAGCCCTTTATAAACATGGGGCTGGCATATGCATTAAATATTTGTGTCCATGAGATTGTGGAATTGGGAGAATATGGGATATGGCCTTCCTGATGAGACTCCACGTTCCCTGTGCAGAATGCATCTCCTGCAGTGCCTCCTCCCTTGTGCCAGTTCTCAGAACAAAAGGGCCAAATATTTAATCTTGGAGCTCCTCCGTGCCAGGGAAATCCTGGGTGTAATAAACAGCAAATCCTGGGGAAATTCACATGCATGAGATCCAGCTCTCCTTTGGCAGCAGGGTGGGAGCTGCAGGTCCCAGTGCTCCAGTGGTCACTCCACACGTGTGTGGGTCTTGTGGTGATTGAAACCCTGCAGCAATGCCTGGGAAAAAACAAATTCCCCCCGTCTCAGGTCTTGGCAGGTGGCTCAGAAATCAATTGCTTTTCATTTATGTTTCTGTAGAAAGTAAATGCATTTGTAAATTTGAAAGCAGCTGCTGACGCTCAGCAGTAAACCAAACCGATTTTGTTTTACAAAACCTTTGCTGTTTGGTCTTAACTAGTGGAGTTGTGCATGGATCCAGCACTGCTCTTCGCATTGCAGGGAAGATTTTGTCTAGCTGCCTCTGTGACATATGGTAATGCTTAGTGTGTGCTGTATGGCCTGGAGCCATACCACTGCAGCCTGTATGCTGCTCAGATCTCCCAGGCTAAGGGAATCGGGATGAGACAAGGTTTGAATGCAAGGGACCTCCTGGAAAAAGTCAGAGTGCAGCGTTGTGTGCCGGTACGAGGACAGGATGTTCCTCCCTCAGGGCTGAGGCAATTCCCCACACGGGGCTAAGGTGACTGCATCTCCCAGCCGTGGCTTTTTGGACTCGGATTGTGAGAGACCACTAGAGCACTGTAAAAGATCTCACAGCTCTCAGCCATGGGAAAACAGCAAACAATCCCACTTCCCAAGGTAACCCAGAGGAAGTGGCAGCGTGGAGGAAAGCACTGCGAGACCTTTTCTCATCTTGTTCCTGGGGGGAGGACGTTCCCATCACCACCTTCCCTCTAAGGGTGCAGTGAACCCTGCTGAGCAATTGCTGCGTGTTTCTCACACAGATTGCTCCCAGGCTGCCTGGGAAGCAGAGAGAAATCCAGAGGCACCCTCAGCATTGCCCAGTGGGCACAGAAACCCACCCGTGTCAGGGAAAGGAGGGAAGGAGCACAGCTTGCAGGGAGGCTTTGCAGCCTCTTCTTGGCGGTGTTATTAATTCGTTCTGGGACGTTGGGAGACTCGTTTAACCTCTCTTTGTCTCAGATTCAAACCTCTACAAGCAGTTATTATAACATTTGGCTGCATTATGGCATTGTTGAAAGGCTTAATTAAATTAAGTGTTCTGAGATCTTTGAATGAAAGGTGCTATCCAAGTGAAAGCCTGTTGATGATGATGACTCTAAATTATGAGGCCAAGTCCTTCACAAGTTTTACTCAGTCCTTGGTTATACAAAGTTGTTTTTAAACACTGTATTTGATGTAGAATTAAAATTGCTTGGGGAGTGCCATGTGTATAGACATGACATCTGACCCACAGTGGGAGGGATTTGTCGCTGGAGGGTTTTAATGGCAGGAACCAACCACACATCATCCACATGCAGGCAACTGTGCTGGTCACAAGCAATTCTTAATTGTTTGTTTGGTTTGGTTTGGTTTTTATAAATTTATTTGAAGACCTCTATTGGGAAGAATGGCCAGGATTTTTAGTCATTTCAGGAGAAATGCTGTCTCAGGTGGGAAATTAAAAGGAGCTGCTTGATCAAAGTTCATAGGCATCTCAGCCAAAGATGCATAAACAGATGTCTTCTTTCTTATAACCTGTCAGTACATCCCTAGAAGGACAACAGAGTTTGCTGGGACTTTCACTATGTAGTATCTTACTAACACCAAGAAGTCAAAATTACAAATATCACTTTTTAATTTTTTTTTGCAACCTATGCAAAAATTCATATGCTTTGACAGGAGGGCTGTAGTCCTAAAACTCCTGTCTTTTCTTCCTACCAAACTTCTCCTCACCTGTTTCTTCAGATCACCTTTGCCTCTACGAGACTCCCTGGCACTCTTATCCTCAGCACTTTTGCTCCTTTAGCATCTTTTCCTCTTTATTTGAAAGTCATAGTTTTCCAGACTGCTTTTCTTGGTAAGCTTTTTCCCCCAATATTACCCTGTAACCACAAAAGGCTGCTGCCCCTCTCCCTCCTGCCATCCTGAGCAAGTTATCAACCC
This sequence comes from Chamaea fasciata, assembly GCF_029207755.1. Lineage (NCBI taxonomy): Eukaryota > Metazoa > Chordata > Aves > Passeriformes > Sylviidae > Chamaea > Chamaea fasciata. The sequence goes on from NW_027094093.1 coordinate 36,094,573, forward strand.
TTCCTAGCCTTTCCCACCAGTTTGTCTTCTTTTCTAGTTTCTCTCTGTTGTATAGAATCCACCTTACCAAATTCACCAGAAACACAAAAGTATTTCACACAATTGTTACGTTTGAAATACACCTCTGAGATCATGGAGTTGAAGACTTTCTGAAGATATTTTAAATTTAAAAATTTTAATTATTTTGCTGGGTACTACAAGCACAGGGCCACATCTGAAGTCTGGGCTCCTTAAAGGTCTGCTTCACAGCCTATTATATAATATGTGATTCTTTCAATAGACAGGAAGGATGGTATTTTGGTTAAAGCCTCCAGGAGATCAGGATTCAGCTTCTAGCTCTGCACACTTCCTGTGTGGTTTTGGGAAAGACACTTTGTGCCATAATTCCCCATCTGCAAACTAAAGATGATATTACATCCTGTTTCTCACCTTCTCCCTGCAAGCTCTGAAAAGCTGCAGAGCCTGTAAGCACTGTAGCGCAAATAATGTCACTTTTTAATGCAACGCTCTCCACAACAGCATTTCAGTCTCAGCTGAAGTCTAATGACTATTGTGGTATTAATAATAAATAATAATTGTAATCATACATAAGACTTTCAGCCTTACTTGCACTTAAGGTTGAGTCTTCCAGACTTTCTGCAAGTTTACCTTAGGACCAGTCTGAGCAAAGAATAACCCTATCAAACTGTGCAAAATAAGGTGGATTTCTTTTCTCATATACTTTCTCTGTATTTGTTGAAGGACAATCAACAGTAGACTTAAGACCATCAAACTCATTTCACCTTTGTAATGTTTAAACTAATTAGTCTCAGAGATGAAAAATGCATTGCTCAGATTCCAGATAATCTTAAACAAAACACTTCATGCTGATTTTATTCTGCTTCTATCTGTGCAAAGATTAAACAAAACCCACAGTTGGTTTCATCTGCCAGAATCTAAAAAAAAAAAAAATCATGCCACAGAAAGAGAAAGGGGGGGAAATAAATCCAAGGCAAGGTTTGCAGTGCTCTGAGTTTGCTCATCCTTAGTTTATCTTCTGCAAATGAGCATGTATAAAACAGTCCACCTACTGTTCTACTTGCTACGATATAATGCAGTTCCACTGAATGATCCTGTTAACCTAACCTTCAATTTGCTGGGATTTGAACTCTGAATTACAGCTTACTAACATAGTTTAACAGCTGGTACAAGGGCTTCTTTTGAATTTTTAATCACATGAATTAAAGATTGCTGGAGATGCTTTTCAGACCTCCACTAGCAGTGATCCAATGTACAGAAAGACAAGTATAGGTAGCCCCGTGAGGATTAAGAGCACAAAGGTACTATGGCTCGTGAAGCTATGCTGCACTCTTTGCTTGCCAAATTAGGAATACTGGTGCAAATAATTTATGTGAAGATAAATTCACATTATGGCTCCAAATGGATTTAAAACCCCCTTTTTAGCTGGCATTTTTATACAGGGTGTGCATCACCAGAGCACAGGTTTTGAAGATAAAACTCAGTTTAGCAAAATGTTTCTTCTATTCCGTGTATAAAGGGAACACAGGCACTCACACAGAAAGCAAGAGAGGGAAAGAAATATATATAGAGAGTGATTGCAACTGATATCTGGAATGCAATGAAAACAAACATGACCGTCTGTGGATGTTTCGAGGTGGGTGTAATCGTTTGTTGCCGTCGTGCAGCGTGCGGAATGCGCGTGTTTAGATTCTGCACTCTTTGTGTCTCCCTTTATTTATCCCAAGAAGATCTTTCTTATTGAGGATGTTTCTCAGAGAAAGAGGGGGAAAATGAAAAAAAAAAACAAAACCCACGAAAAGTACAAAAAAAAAAAAAAAAAAAAAAAAAGGCAAAAATGTAGTTCAATTGGAAGCTTCTCTACCCTGACACGCCAGCTGATGAGTGCTGTGAGAACTTGGGAAAACAGACCCTGCCTCCCGAGTTCACTACCCCCGCAAGCCTGAAGATCAGCAGAATAAAGTGGATGGAGTTGTTTAAACAAAGTAAGTAGGGGGAGGAAAAAAAAACCTAAAAAAAAAAATAGGGCAGCAGGAACAAGAAAGCATGTTGCTTCTTAATTATGCTGTGTTCTCTCTCTAATGGATTGGCCTCCCCGCACGCTCTAAGTAAAGCAACTGGCATGTGGCATCCTCTGCAGAGAGAGGAGTGGTGGCAAGTGTACAGCTGTTCGTGCTGACACACAGGTGTTGGGTTTTTGGATCTGTTAGCTAGACAGATTTTTAAGGGTGTACAGGGGAATCATCCGCAGTTGTTGCACAGAAAGTGAGTTGTCCAAGAATTCCGGAGTTAATTATTATGTAAATCCCACTCCGCAGCCAAGGCTCGAGGCTGGGGTTGGAACTGTGCTCCCCCCCGTGCCCTGCCAGCTCTGGGTCACTGTCTGATTTCCTTGCTGTGCCCTGTCCATGCAGTGCTGCGGTGAGCTGGCAGCGATGGGCAGCTGTGACAGCAGAGGCAGGAAGGTCGGGTGGGGACGAACAGCCGGGGTGATCCCTGCCCCTCCCAGCTGGCACTGGGAAGACGGAGGTGGCCGTGCCAAATCGCTGAAGAGGTGATGCTGGAGCTTCAGGGATGCTTTTCCCAGTCCTCAGGGAAAGCCTTAAGAGCAGCAGGTGGGGAGAAAGTTCAGGCCGACCTTTAGCGGTTTATTGTCCTTTTATCAGCAGGACTTGCTCTGGCACTGAGATCTCATGCTGCACTCACAGTCCTGAGTACCACAGTGGCTTTGGGCAGTATGTAACTGGGGTAGAATGCATTTGAGTTGAAAAAAGGGGATATATCTCCTAACAATTTCCCCCTATGGATAGGCAGTGATTTCTCCTTTCTCTTTTGCAAGCCTCGTCACCCAAGGGTGCCTTGGTTTCCTCAAATAATGTGTTATTTGATTTCATGTAATAAATAGTTGTTATTTCAGTAGAGGGCAGGGTGCCATGTTTTCTGTAAACAGGTAATACGTTTCAACCTTTATATTTTTAATGATCCTTATATTTTTAATGAGCTGTCAAATGAAGCAGAGGTGTCAAGGGTGATTGGAGGGATGTAATAAAACAAGGCCAGGTTGGAAAGGGCTTTGAGAAACCTGGTCTAGTGGAAGGTATCTCTGCCCATGGGGATGGAGCTTGGAAAGAGATGGTCTTTAAGTTCTCTTCCAACACAAACCATTCTATAATATCAAGATAAAAGGTTTTGATCAGCTGCAGTTTAAGGGACAATTTTTCCTCCCTGTTGCATCAGGGCTCCTGCGTGGATCTGATGGGTTTGCTCTTCACCTGCACCCAACAGCTCAAAGGGATAAATGCTGCAACGTCTTATTTGGCCAATTTTAGACACAATTTCACCCTGATAGAAATCAAATTTTGTTTTCTATGCTCTGGGACCCCTGGATTTTGGACTTCTGCCGCTAGCCCTGCCAGGTGCCTGTGATTCTGTGCCTCCTGCTGCCGTGGTGGGCTCTGACCTGAGCAGGCTGCATCACTCTGGTGGTGGCTGAGCGTCGCTCTGAGGGGGCAGCACCAGGGGAACAGCAGGAGCAGCATGGGCAGCGTTAACGCTCCCCCGTAATTCAGATTTGAGTGATGAAACCCAAGAATGCAGAGCAGCTGGGAGCAGGTCTCAGAGTGCTGATAGCGGGCAAGCTGGGGAGTATCACATTTCTCCCCGGGGAATAGGCTTTCTTTTTTTTTTTTTTTTTTTTTTTCCAAGTTTAAGCCTTTTGTTTTGTTTGTGAATTCAGCTCTTAATTTTGCTCCATTCCCCCGAAGTTCGCGGTGGGAAATAAATCAAATTCATCTCTTTTTCTTGCAGCTTCCCAGGGAGGAGGAGAGGAGGAACACCTCATCCCATCCTCCCGTGACTCCCAGCCTCTCTCCCGCCGATCTCCAGGGCTGTGCCAGCCGCCCGCTCGCTCCTGGCCCGGCCTCTCCGCGCAGCTCCAGAGGTCTGGATACATCCATCCATCACAGCAGCTCCGGTTCCAGCGCTTGCTAAACGCCTGAATTTCCCGCTGGCTCGATGAACAGCTTTCAGCTTGTGGTACATTACACAGCCACCGGGTGAATGGGGGCTGAGCGTTCCTGTTTGGCTGCGAGCGCCGCGTTCACCTGAGCTCGCTGGCAGGATGAATAGTTCACCGCGGTTCTGGTGCTAACCCCCTTTGTGAACTAGCAGTGAGCCATGTACCTCATTACAAAGGCCGACAGCTCCCTGGAAACTTAAATCCACTCTTTTTCCCCTTCCCTACCACGGGGAGCTATAAAAGAAAAGGACTTGGTTGGTAGGCATGTAATATAACAAAAAAAAAGCCCCTCTGTTGTGGCAAGATCCAGACTTCCCAGTAACAATGGGGATTATGCTCTCGCATCGCAAATGCAGTTGCTAGTTTTAACTGCAGTACCTTATTACAGATTCCTACAGAGCACATTTATGTCAGGGGCTTGGATGTTTAACTTAAGCCTGGTAGCAAAGAGAGCTCGGCAACCTCTGGTTTGGGTTGCTTTTGGGTTGTTTTTTTTGTTTTGTGTTTTTTTTTATATTGGGGGGAGGGGAGAAGATGCAGCTCGATATGCTGCTTTGGTGCTACCTTTCCCCAAACCACTTCTCAGAGAGCTTGAGAGCTTTAAATAGCCTGACACTGGCACCGGGCAGGGGCTGGCAGAAGAATGGATTTTTTTCATCTGATGGCTTGCCAAGGTTGTTTTCAAGAAGGAGAAGTAGAAGAAGAAGGGGAAAGAAAAAAAACCCAAAAAAACCCTTTTGCATGCCAGTCATTCATTGCCTGCCAGTTCCCATGGTTCTCCTACGGATGGTAGCTACAGAACTATTCAAAGTACAGTAAACACTGAGGGAAGTGAAAAGAAACTCATGAAGCAGAGAAGGAAAAAGGGTTGGGTATGGGATACATGGTGGTAAGAGTCACTTAGGGATTACTTTAGGGTGTACCATGAATGCTTCACTCAGTGCCAGCACATTTTAGGGAGGACCTACCTGACTTCTGCAGGATGGGGAAACCAGCTGATGTCACAGCAGGTGGGGGCAGTGGGGAGGCAGTGACGAGGCAGTGACTCTGTTCTGGGGTATCACATATGGAAAAGAGGGTGTTTACAATGTCATTTAGCTGCCTTTGGGAAGAGCATGTTCAGTCCTTGGCATGGGCTGCAGATCCCAGGGGACTTGTGCCATCACTCTCTTTTCTGCTCTTTCATCCTCTGGAGTAGAGTAAGTGTTTGGGGTTTTTTTAAATTTTTGATTTTCTTCTTAATCATAATTTTTGTTTGTTTCATAAGTCAGGGAAGGAAAAGGGAGAAGATGAAGTGTGATGTCCCATCCCTGGAAGTGTCCAGGGCTATGTTGGACAGGGCTTGGAGCACTCTGGGATAATGGAAGGTGTCCCTACCCATGGCAGGGGGTTGGAATGAGATGACTTTAAGGTTCCATGCCAAACCCAAATCAGTCCATGATTCTAAGTCTTGTAGTTTTCTTTACATGAATTCATTTTTCTTGCCTCCAGGGCAAGGAAGCTGTAGATGGAGATCTCTATGATGAGACCACTCGTGCAAGGGACATCTGCACTGCCTTCACTGTGTGTATCATATTTAACCCCCCGGGACGAGAGAGGTGATGTACCAGAGAAAACGTAATTATCTCATTCAGAGCAAAACTTTTATAGAGGTAGAGACTTTATCACTGTGGACTTTTCTGATACAGTTAAGCACAGGAAAGATGCTGAGATAGAACAAAACCTTTCTTCCCTGGGAGTGGTATAATGTGGTTTCTACACTGGTTTTCCTTTCATATTTTCATTATCAAAAATCTCTTTTCTTTGAGAAGTTCTTTGAAACCCTACAGATTTATTTGTTGTTTACATCATGAATTGCACAAATCAAACCAATCAGGATTGGATCAGAGGACAGCTTTCCACTAACTCAGATTAAAAGGGAATGGGAAGTCCCACTGGCCTGAGACAGTTCTGAGATTCATCTCTCTCTTGAGCTTCTTGTGCCTGAAGTTGGTGCCTAAGACAGACGCCTGGTCCTGTGACTTTTGCAATTCCATTTACTCTTCCTGGTGCCATGTGAGGGTCTCCCCTGCATTCCTGTGTGGAATTCCCAATACAAAATCCACCAAAAAACTCCAAAATCAAATCATTCCCTGAAGGAAGAGGAAGCTGCACTTGGTGAAGAAGGCCTAAGAAGAGCAATAAGAGCTTTTAGGTGTCTTGAAATCTGACTCTTGTGAAGATAAGAGGAATTAAAAGTCATAAAAGGCAAAATTTATATTTCCCTACAGCCACAGAAAGTCTTAGTACTTGAGCAGAGCAGCTTTACAAGCAGCAGGTGAAAGGCAAGTGATGAGCACCTGCCCAAATCTGAGAGCCAGCTGACTTTGAGGGTGCTGGTGTTCCCCAAGAAGCTGAGACCCTCAGTGCTGTGCAATCACAAGGGGGATGCTGTTGATGCCTCAAATTTAGCTTTCATATTTTCAGATTCTGTGCTGCCCAGGGATGTAGTTCTGAGCCTCATATTAAGTGCTAGTAAGCTCTTCACAGAGCAGGGAGACAAAACAAATCCTTTTCCTGCTGGAGACCAATGACAGCTGTTACAAGTTTGCAGGCCCAAAAGCACAAAGAAGGGTGGGCTGAAGGGAGGAATAAAAAGGATGAGACCTCACAACCTGAAGCTGGAATTGGACAATTAAACCCCAATATGCAAATAGACCAAAACTTATAAAAATGTGAGACCTCCTGGCTGGTCAGCCATTTTGTGACCATTCTTAGTCTACCCTGGGTGTAGCCCTGGTCAGGCCCTGTCCTGCCCAAGGTGGTTCCTGGAAGCCTTTCAATAAATACCTACTTTATTCTCTAGCTCTGTCCAGTCTCTGTTCCAGGCCAGCCTTCCCAAGGCATCACTGTGATGCCCGGGGCCCACTGGGTTTGCTCAGCACTCTCTGTGTTTGTGTAAAGAGCAGAGGGTCCCAGGGAGATCCCGAATGCCTCTCCAGCTCCCAGGCCCCTCTCTGACACAGCTGCAGCCCTGATTCATCTCTGTTCCCAGGCTCTCCTCGCCAGTGAGAGTGCAGCAGGCACCTGGTGCGCTAAATAATCCTCAGCAGTAGGCTGGGAGATCATTAACTCTTCCGTCACCACGTCAGGGGGTTCTGCAGAGCACATGCCTGGCAGTGGGATCGGATCCCACAGGAAAGCGGCGGAACACCTGGCTTTTATTGAAGTGCTGTACTCGGGGAGCATAGCACTGCGGGCCTAATGTACAGGGCAGCCTCCTTCCAGTGGGGGGAAAAAGGCAAGCCTGAAGTGTGTGTGGGTCTTCTCAAAACACCTGCGAGCGATATTGGAGAGGACAGATGTGAGAGGGAGATGTGAAAGGGTGAAAGTGGCTTGATCCCCACCTCAGCTGTAAGGGAGGCAGGGAGCAGCATCAGGGGAGTGTTTGAGGGAGGTCAGGTCGAGCGGCAGGAGGCTGAGAGCTCCCTTTGAATCTCTAAAAGCAGAGGTTCCTGTCAGCCTGGCTGCTCCTCAGTGCTGCACAGAAAAGGGTTGGGATGGGGCGCAACCGTGCCAGGAGAGGAGGAACCCCATTCACTGTGCACATCGTGGTTGGACATCAGGAAGCATTTCTGCACTGAAAAGGTCATTAGGCATTGGAAGGGGCTGCCCGGGGAGCTGGTGGAGCCCCTGGAGGGGTTCCAGAAACCCCTCAGTGCTCTGGATTAGTTGTCAGGGTGGTGTTTGGTCAAAGGTGGGACTCGATGATCTTGGAGGTCTTTCCCAAACTTAACACATCTGTGATTATTTCATCCCTGCAATTGTTTCCTCCATCGCAAGCTTTCCACTGGTTTAAGAGGCTCCTGCCCTTTTGTGCCCTCATTTCAAGAAGGATATGGCTTTGTGCCACTAAAAGAGGAACACAAGGGAAAGGAGAGTTGACAATGACTCTTTTTAGGATTTTTCTCTGACTCTTTATACTGTAGGAAATGAGGGAGGGGGAGGAGCACACTGGATGCAAGCGTGTCTACCTGTGACCCCACACTTGTGCAGCACGTTGTGCACTGGCCCTGGGGAGCTTCCTTCATGCTCCTGATGATTTATAGGGGAATTGGCAGCAGGAAATGCAGCTGAAAAAAGTCTGCTCTCCTACAAAATAAAGTGTTGCATATGTCTAAGGGGATGGGCCTGGGATCTGCAATGGCACATTGAAACAAACCCAACAAAAAAGTTCTACATGCTGAGAACACAGACATCTGGTCACCTGGGACCAAAATCTGACTTTGTTCTTGGGCTGATGAATAATTCAAAAGGCCAAACTGATATCCAAGTGATAAAGTGTGGGTGTAGACCTCTCACTTCCCAAAGCACCTACTGCGGGTAAGCCACTGTTCTGGATGACCAGAGCAATTCCAGGGACACAAAATGCTGGGGGAAAGACAGGAAATCTGTTTCAATACACCCCAGAAATGATGAGTTGCAGTGAGGTTATTTAAAGCTTAAGAGAATTTGGCAGAGTGTCTACTGCTGTTATCCCCTTCTTTCCTTGGTCCCAGCTCTCTGCCATGTTAAAGGGAGCAGGAGAGGTGGCCCTGTCAAGCTTTCAAAAGGCAGAATACTGAAAAGGTCAGAGTAGTAAACTATGACAGAGCATGTAAGTCATTATCATTCTAATATTGCCTCTGTAATGAGAACGAGAACAGAGCAAATTATTGTGAAATTTAAAATTCTACATTGTAAAACTTGGGAAAACATAGATCTATTGCTGCCCAAGTTCTTTAATGACAAGTGGATTCTATGTGTGTCTTTATAAACGTGCTCTGTAGCTTGAAGGAGGCTGAAAGAAAAAGATTTGTGGCAATTTCCATGGTAACTATTCATTTTTCCCCCCAACCATAAGGAAAACTCACATTGCTGCAAGGTTGGGAGAAACTGAAGCAAACTAAAGGGCTTGGGGATTTTGTTTGATTTTTTTTGTTTGTTTGTTTTGTCAGTTGTTTGTTTTTATTTAGGGTCTGTCAAAACTTTGGCATTAATTCCTGACATTGGAGTAACACAAAATTGAGGGTTGAAGTATTTTTACTCTATTTAGGTCCATGCAACTTGTAAAAGTCCCATGGTGTATAATTTTATTGCTGGTGACACCTGGACTAGTTGCTAGAGGTTCTTCTTTTGCAAAAATTTGGGTGACTGATAACTTACAACCCCTTATAGATTCATGAAGACAATGTTGACAAAAAATGGTGACGTTGGGAGCACCAGCTGGAGAGTTTATAGCAAAATAAAAAAGAGATTGAAGAAACACCTGTGGAGGTAAGTCCCCATTAATTCTGGGTGTTCGTTTGTGGGTGATTGCTGTGCTGAAATAAATCCCTTAGACCCACTCTCCATTTCTGCAGTGGGACACCAGACCAAGAGGGTTCACTGCAACTGATGGGAACAGGAGTGGAAATGTCCTCAAATTGTGCTAAGGGAGGTTTAGGTGGACATTAGAGAAAATTTCTTTACTGTTCAGAGTGATCATACTTTGGAACAGGGTGCCCAGGCCTGTGGTGGAATCCCCATCCCTGGAGGGATTTAAAAGCTGTGTGGAAGTGGCACTTGGGGACATGGGTTAGTGATGGCCTTGGCAGTGCTGGAGAGTGGATGGACTCAATGCTCTTAAAGATCTTTTCCAACTTAAGCAATTCTATGATTCTATGCTTCTTTCTTATTCTGACAACCTGCAGCCTTTTATGCACTCAGATTTAAATCAAGTCCATTATGGGTTGATTTCTGCAAACCATGGAAAACTCCACTTGACTGGGTTTACAAGCTGGCTTTTGTCAGTTTGGCTTTCTTTGATACCTGAGATTGCAAATGAAAACACAAAATGAAATGAAAGTTGTACCAAATGTGCAACACGTAGTTTATACCAAGAAAGATGACATTTCTGGGTGAACTGTACACATTCAGGGCTTTGGTCTTCAGATGGAAGAAGCTACAGTCAGAAAGTGCTCATGGCATTTCAAAACTAAGTTGTGATCACAGGAAAGCACCAGTGAAATATCCTGGCTCAGGTAATTCAGAGAGACAGAGGGAAACAGAGTCTTTGCTCAGCTTGTTCCAACCCCTGCCATGGGCAGGGACACCTTCCACTATCCCAGGTTGCTCCAAGCCCCAGTGTCCAACCTGACCTTGGACACTTCCAGGGATCCACGGGCAGCCACAGCTTCTCTGGGCACCCTGTGACAGGGCCTTCTCACCCTCACAAGGTAGAATTTCTTCCTAATATCTGCTCTAAACCTGCTCTCTTTCAGTTTGGAGATGCTCCACCCTGTCCTATCACTCCAGTCCCTTGTAAATAGTCTCCATCTCTCTTGTAGGCTCCCTTCAGGGTCTGTAAAGCTGAAATTAGATCACCCCAGAGTTTTTTGTTGTAGAGACATATGACAGTGGCTGTCCTAGGTTGGACTAAATGTCCCTGGTGGGTTGGACTGAAGGTCCCTCGATGCCACTGCAGCCTCTGGCAGTGTCCATGAAATCAGGACAAGGGACACCTCCTCAGATTTCTTTGAAACACTTTTCTGGAAAGTAGTGATTCAAGATGGCTTTTGTTGGGAACATCTGGGATTTGGTTTCAGGCTCAGCTGTAGTGAATGTGAGGAAAAGTGTGTCTTCACGGTTAATTTTTAGCTTATGTGACAACATTTAACGGGGCTGTTGAAATGTTTAAAAGATGGCACATACGTAAGTGTTTGTGGCTCCTCCGTTGGTGAACAATCTGCTCTGACCACAGCATGAACTTGATTTATGTGAGAGGGCTGAAGTACCACAGGATACCAGAAACCCCTTGAACTCAAGGTTGTCAGTTTTTGGCAGAGTTTGCACAGGAATAAAAAAACCCAAAAAAACCCCAAAACAAAACAAAAAAAAATAATCATGTAAAAGTCTGTGAGCTCCTTGGCTTTTGCAGGGGAGAGTGGGGGTTCTGACAAAGCAGCTCTCACCCCACACTTCACCTGGGCAGGTAGCTGAATTCCTCCAAAAAGTCTTTATTTAAAGGATATGAAGCACAGGACTTGTCTGATAACTAGGTCATTGCCTTCAGAGGGAAATATTGAACTGTAGAATCTGCCATAGAAGGCAACTACTTCCCCTCATATGAATTTGACTAAGTTCTGATTACTTCAAAATATCAAGTTTGAGGTGTATTAAATATCCAGTGGGAAGTGTGTAGTGCTGCAAAGGTTAACTGGAATATCAGTAGTTTTCTGAGAAAGCAGTGGGGGGAATAAATGTGGACCCAGATTCCAGATCCTGGTTCCAGCTAAGCTTCACAGGGCGAGCCTGACTCTTGTCTTTAAAGGCAAAAACAATATGGTGCCCCAATTATTCTTTTATTTTGCAAAATGTCAAACTGCATGTGATCCATTTAATTTCTACAAGTGTTCCAAATGGGAGAGCTGTCTAGATGTTCCTTTAATTGAGCAATACCCTGCATAGCAACTATAGTTTCAAACATTCCTGAAAAAGCTACAATAGACCCAATACACATACAGAGCTTCAGTTAGACTCTAAACTCATTTTTTTGAGTTAAAACTCTATTTAACCCATAGTTGTAACTCCTTACTGAACTCTTCTCATCTATTTTTTCCTTCAATCTGGCTTGCAAAAATGATACCTTTTTTTTTTTTTTTTCTTTAAGTTGTCTATAAGATCTTCCTCTGATGATGGATCTGTGCTGTACACTCACCTCCCAGAGCTGAGAAAAGGTCACTGGCAGTTCACTCCTTAAAATTTGAAAGAGTGAGTTGCTCTGTAGTACTGCAGTTACATATAGAAGCTGTGAGACATAAAAACAATATTGTGCCAGCTTGTCAGAAATTCACCGAGCAGCTGCCCCTCAGGTTTCTCATGGATCCGTATCTGCATATATCTGGCATTTTCCAAGCTGTAAAAGGTCTGAAAGGTAACTCAAACAACCAAGGCAATTTATTCACTGAGCAGAGGACATGGCTAAAGGAGTGAAAATCCTGTGGGGTTTTTTTTTCTCCCCCACACACCTTTTTTTTTTTCTATTTTTCCCCTCACTGGCAAGAATGTGGACTTCGTTTGTCATCTCGTGGGCCTACCTATAGCGGTGCAAAGGTGAAATGCCTGAATATTAAGCCATAATCCATCATTGTACACACACTAATTACTTTCTGTCCTCCCCTCCTCTTGTCACCGTGGTCCAAAGCAGGTTTTCGGAGGCTGAGTACATTCATCTGAGATGTTTAGCTGCCACGCTCCACTGCATCCCTGTATGATCTGCCTGGGCTCAGGCCCCCAGAGGAAATTTGTGCATGCATACTGTATGTGAACTTTAGATAAATAAATAAACAGGAGAAACAGCTTCCAGATAATTGAAAGCGAGTGAAGGAGGGAGCAAAAAGAAAACAATTTCTCAGGGGAGAAGCAGGCTGAGGTGGCAGGTATGATTAAAATCCATATGATTTATGAGTAGGTGCATTACTAACATGACAAACCCTTAGTGTTTGTTTGTTTTGTTGCATTTGACAATAAAGTTTCTTTTTTTTCACCCACTTTTTTTTCCCCTTCTTTTTTCCCCCCTTCTCCTTCCTTCCTCTCTCTCACTTTTTTTTTTTCTTTTTTTTTTTTTTTTTCCCTCCTTGTCTCCTTGCTGCAGGTTTTGCTCAGGAGTTAGCCACTCAGGAATTCCTAGTGCCTGACTGAGCAGTAATTTAGCAAGCTCTCTTGTGCTCTTTTCCTGTCAGCATTAACATGTCAATTCATTTTAATAGTCTGGGCATGCGCAGAGGGGATGCATTTTCTCAGTAGGTATCCCATGAGCCCACCCCATGGTGCAGAAATGTGTTATAGCTTGTCTCAGGCCACAGAGACTTCAGCAGGTTTATTTTCATTATGGCCAAGCGTATTTGTTAAGACAAAGCATGAACAAGAGAAAGGAATACACACAAAAAAAATGAGACTTTAAAATATTAAAGGGGGAATCTATGTGTCTGATTGGTAATTTATGACCTGTGCACAGAAGTGGTTGGAAAGGACATCTTTGGATGATATTATTATGTGGGTTCAAGCAAATGCGTGCTGTCACTTCCTCTGGTTTTTGGAAATTAAATTATATCATGCCACATTAGGAATTATCTGCAATAGTGATTAATGGTTGAATTGGCTTTCATATTAAACCAGAATTTCCTCACCATCTTTCCTACTGAAGAGCCTTCAGATAGATTTGTATCTAATATTTTGGCTCCAGTATATAAAACCAAGGGCTGTTGAGACCAAGAGCCAACCCTTGGATTGCAGTATTATCTTTCTATCTAAAAAAATGTTGAATTTTTACACAGTTTAAACTTGGGGGTGGAAATTGTAGATTCATGAGAAGAGAGAAGCAAAAAATTAGAAAGCTACCTCTTGGCATCTCAAATGACAAGTTTCCAGATGCAACCTAAATTAAGCCAAGGTATTTTGGTTGTACAGTACCTTAGTGGAATTAAATATTTAAGCACGAAGAGCTGTGGTGTCAACGTCCGTATGGTGCAAATCCTTCTTCAGCCCAGCTGGACTCAGCTACATTGTCTAAGTGACCTGAAAAGGGTAAAATAATGGTTTATCTTTAAAGGATTCTCTTCTCTTAAGGGAAATACGCTTTTGTGGGAAGTCCTGCCTTTCCTACTCTCTGTAGGCACATGGAACTGCACATCCTCAGATTCTGTTGGGAACTTGCTTGTTCTGTTGTTGAGTAGGTGGAGAATTAAGTCAGGAGTCTGAAGTCTGACCTAGAGATTCCCTCTCATTCCACTGTGGAAGGAACAAACTAATTTACTAAAAAAAATAGGAATGCACAGGGTATCTTTTTAAAGGAACAGGCTCTGCTCAATGCTGGTCAGCAGAGTTTTTCTCAAAAAGTAGTTGGCAGGGGACCTCAGGTGACAAAACGTTATGGCACAGGCTGGTAGAAAAGCCAAACAAACCCATGCTTTGAGCTGGGCTGTGTCTGTCCACTGCTCCTTATGGCCTGAATAAAGCAGCACAGTGACAGGGGAAATGCTGAGTCTGAGAGAGATCTGCAGCTCCTGACAGACAGAACATCTGCTGAAAGAAGGAGCAGTGATATGGTCTGTGCTCTGCGTCTGGAGGGTAGCACAAGGCTGCTGAAACTGATTTCTGGTGAGCAGAAAAAATATAGTTCAGGTAAAGGGGACACTCAGAGAAGGTGCCCAGCACCCTGAGAAGTAATTGTCAGGAAATTTTCAGAGCATACCTGCTCTGCGAGGGCCAGTGATTTATCAGTGGGAAGGTAAAAATGTCCTGGATGCTTCTGTAATGTGTCACCAAATCACCTGTGGCTACAGCCCACAGACCTGTCCCTCTGGGAGGGTTATTTTGCCATCAGAGTGCATGTGGCTGGTGGGTCTCAAGGAGATCCTTCTCCTGGTGCTTTGAGCAATTTGAGCAACTTGTTCTAACATCTTTCAGTCAAGAATTTCCTCCTAACATCTAATCTAGATCTCTCCTCTTTAATTCAAAAACATTCCCCTTGTTCTGTAACTATCTGCCTCTTTAAAAAGTCAGTCTCTATATTTTTGCAAGTTCTTTCTAAGTGTTTTATTTGCAGGATAAAATATAGATAGGTCTGGAGACAATCATCCTAAGGTTGGCTGGTATAAGTTACATTAAAAAATCATCAGATGTGTTTTTAGGAGGTGATGTGCGTGTCCAGTATTTGAACTCACTGGCCAAATTTTGCTTAAATTTAATTGCTGGCCCGGACAAGAAAACACAACCTGTTTCTGTAAATAATAGATAAAGTAGAGAAGACTTTTGGATCAACAACCTCACATGCACTGTGATCTCATCAGACACCTGGACGCAGGAGAAAACAGAAAGAGGTGTTAGGAAGAGCCCAGCAGCAATAAAATCTTTAATTCAGCTGCCCGTGTGACTTCTCCCAAGTCTAATAAGTCATGGAGCCAAACTTTGCTCCATGTGGGAGTTTTTCACTAATCAGAGTCCAGGAAAAGATGCACTGCCAGCTCTAGATAAGCGTGATCAGCAGAGGATGAGGTTTGGGAGCTGATTCCCATGTTCTGCCTTTTCCCATGGAGGCTAAGGGTTCATGCAAGGAGGTGCCTCCATCTGTGCCAGACTTTACAAACACGCGCTCTCACCCTGCGGGTTTCGCTGCCAAGTTGCTCTACCTTACATCACTCCCAAGGAGGGTTTGAACTGCAGCTCATGTTGGGTTCTGGCAAAACCAGGAATAAAGATGTAAGAAGTGTAATGATTTGGTTCCTGAGAGAAAAAAGCAGGGGAAGGGAGTTGGGGGGGGTGTGGGGGCACTTTACAGCCACATGGCAGTTTCACCATGTGGGAAAAAAAAAAAGTGTTCTTAACTCTAAATAGCAAAATTACAAAATCCTTGAGCATTTCAGGGAGATCAGTCATAGCAAAGAGCAACACAGGAGGAGGGGAAGGAAAATCTGAGGCTTTAGGAGAAAGACAGGCAAAGCTGCTTGAGGGAAGGGTGCGTGGCATGAACTCCACAAATTCACACAGGTGTGAAATTCCTGAATTTTCTGATCATCAAGAAGACACTCAGAGTTTCCAGGGAATCTCCCAGCCCAATGGGGCAGGAGGACCCCTCCATCATTTCCCATCCACCACACAGCCAAGTGAAGAGAAAAGTAATTGCTTTGGGTAGGAGGCACAATAAGACATGAAATACAAGCGTGTCTTTCGTAGAATTTGTAGGCCATAAAAAGTATTTTAATGACATCTGGTGCAGGGGCGTGTTGGAGCTTAATTAATTAATCCTTGCAAAGAACTCGGAAATTCTGGGATCAAAGGTGTTGCAGAAGTGCAAAATGCCATTATTATACCTATAAACGTGTGCTTGTTAAGTTAAATGCTGTTTATTTATTGCCACTATATACTTGTTCAGCAGTGTATATCAAGTATTCTACAAACATTTTAAAAGTACAGGTTTTTATCACGTAAAGCTGTTCCTGTCTCAGCCCCCTGCACAGGCTGTCAGGTGCTGCTGGTACTGAATTTCAAAACATGTAATTGAGTCTGATAATGCCTCTGCTTCTAGGTTAGTTTTATTTTTTTTTCTTTATTCTTTCTTTTTTTGGTGTGTCTGTGGTGTTTTCCAGTCTGCAATATTAACATGGATGCTGCTGCACAAGAAGCAGAGATTATGCACAGCAGTCCATAGCCATGACTAAAACCTCCAAAATTAACTTCAGGGTTGGTTTCAGCTTGGTACGTGGTTGCATTTTTCTGTTCCCTCTCTCTTCCTTTCTGTTCCTAGAATCATTAAAGTTGGAAAAAACCTCCAAGATCGAGTTTTCAGCCTTTGACCAAGCACTGCCATCCTCACCAAACCGTGTCACAAAGTGCCACATCTACCCATGCTTTGGACAATTCCAGGGCTGGTGAGTCCACCTGGGCAGACTTTTCCATTGCTTAAGCACCTTTGCAGTGCAGAAATTTTTCCTACTATCCAACCTGAATTTCCTCTGGAGTAACTTGAGGCCATTTCCCCTTTTCCTATCCTGTATTCTAACATCTGTTCTACACAATTAAAAATATTACATTTAAGTTTGTCGATTCCATGCATAATTTGACTAAATTCATTGAATTGAGATTTCCCACCCAACTAGAATTTTTTGTTTCCCTGGGCTTTTTCTTGGTTTCTTTTTTTCCTTCTGTGTAGCAATTTATAAATAATAAAAACCATAATCAATGTTGTGTTCCCACTAATTCACAATTTAGCGTTGGAGATTGTTTACAAATCAGAGGAGCAATGCACGTGCATCCTCAGCAGCCAGTTAGAATGCAGAGTCTTTTTTTCCTCCTCTATTTGAATATGTAGTAAAATTATTCCTTCCCTTAGATTTATTTGAGCTTTTGTTAAATGATTGGCTTTATGGCTTCCCATAGTTACATGGAATCTTCTGGCTGACACCAGGAAAAAAAAAGTTTAGAAATGCACTCCCTGTGATTCATAGCAGTATTATTTAGACTAAATTTGTAAATTCTGTGCAGATGACAATAGCATCTTTGTAAGTCTTTTAAAATATAAATGAAATATGAGTTTTCTTTCAAGGTACAAAATGTCATTAAGGGCTCAGGTGGTTAAAATCAACATGAAAAATACATGCTGCATTTTCCCTCCTTAAATGCAATAATGTAATCAGATTTCAAGTCATCTTACCTACCTCACTTACAGCTTTATGGAGATTAATTAGTTTTTAGCCCCCAGTCACATGATCTTTTCTGACTGCCATTTAGCTACATTTGCTATCTGACTTGAACCTGTAAGCTGTCTCCAGCCCCAGAGGACAGATTAAATTTTAGTATTGGTTGCCTTCTTCCTTTGATTTAAAGGTAGATAGTTAAAGCCATAGTTCAATTATTCTTTGTTGTTAATTAGCCATGTGTTGTCATCATTTCTTTGGGCAAAGCACATGCTTGATGAAAGAGGTGAAAAATGGCTTAAGAGTAGGGGACAACTTTCATGTGTTTGAGCTGAAAAAGATTTTTTCTGATCAGGTGCAGAGCCATAAAAACACTTTTAATTCTCATCTATATCACCCACCTCTCCCTGCTTTGTGTATGCCTGGCTTTTATGCACTGCTGATCGATAAGGTTACCTTCTCATTTCTGTAAAATGAGCTGGCCAGAGAGGAGGAGAGGAAATATTTCAGTTCTCTTCCCCAGGCAGGAGCGAGGCGAGTTTGTGTGTGCGTGTGGCTGCGACTTGGCTTTTGTTTTCTGAATTTTCCCCTTAAATTAACTTGAACACTTTTTCTATAATGTGATTTTATGTAAAGGGAATGTTTTATTCCTTGTTGAGAATGATTTCCAGGGCCTTTTAATATCCAAATAAATTCCCTTCTTCTCCTCTAAGTGTATTAGAGACGAAAACTGTAGATTGGATAAAACAGTGTGTAGACAAAATCCTGCCCTTAATTCTGGATATCCTGTTTACTTCAGTGAAATCCTCCTTTCTCAAGTCAGAAAAGTACATTCTGGCCCATTCTCTGAAAAGACGAGAAATGGATCAGCTTCAGGGGGTAAAAGAGAAAGATTTTTTTTTTTCTGTTTGTGATTAAAAATAAAGAAGTAAATAATAAAGGGATTTAACTAGTGTTGGTGCTTAGGATGGTGTATAAGTGGGCTCCTCAGCATATATAACAAAAGATCAAAGGCATCTTTGCCTCACATAAGTAAAGGAGTTTTTGGAGTGAAGGCTGTGTGGTTTTTCCTTAGGTGAGGGGCTAGAAGAGAGTTAAGATAATGAAGGTGTTATCTATTACATGTTGAGGAAACATCAGAGCCAAACCCATGGAAGCCTTTATACGGATATTACACGTGGCTGCCTATTTGCCACTCGTTTCCTAAATTTCCTCTAATTTGCTCTTTAGCAGGCATTCACCTTGGTTAAATAGGGCTCAGCTCAGCAATATTCCACAGAACCGCGGCGTTTCCTGGCTCCGGCCACCATGGCTCTGCAGGATTTTCACTGCTCAGGTGTTGCAAAGCCTAATCCTTATTCAGGAACCAAAATGATCCACTTTCCTTGCCTGCGGTGCTTGGATCCCTGCCTTTGGCAGTAGCCCCAGACTCCTGCAGAAGATGAAGACATCCCTCCATGCCTATAGATGGAAAGGCGCCAACATGGATGCCATCAGAAGGACGCAGCTGAGCATATGCTGAGAAAATTGTGGCATCCATACTGTACATGGGGAAGGGCTGACTGAACACACCAGTTTGTTGAAGCTTATGGCCCTGAAAAGGAAACATAGGTTTCCTGTAAATGTCATTCAGGGATATGCTAACTGTTATTTCCTGGCGCTGGATCATGATGCTTTCAACACATTCTGTTCATCTACCTCTGCTGCCTGCCTGCCTGGCTGTGCACAGCGATAGCTCTCCTGTCTTCTCACCTTTCCCTCCTCCCTGCGCAAGGCTAAGGTAAGAGAGACTCAGGCAAAAGGGAAAAAAAAATGGCTTGGGGATGGAGCACCAAGGGGAAAAATAATTAAAAGGGATGGTTCGGTGTTGTGTGCCTTCCCCTGGTTGCCACCTTACTGGTGTGCTTGGGCTTCATCCCTTTGACTCCATAAGGAGGGAACTGGTCCCCTGGTGTCATTGTGCCATGGAATTCCGTTTGTACAGATTGGTTTTACCCTCAGTGCCCATGCCAGGGCTGCTCTGCTGTAGAATCTTCTTTCCCTTCTGTACCTCCTGCAGTGCGAGTTGTCTCTTCTTCTGCCTGCATTCCTCACATCCCTCCTTCCCTCCAGGTGCTGTGCTTTGGGTGTCAGCCAGTGGGATGGAGCATCAAAGAGATGTGCAGTCTTCAGTCAGGATCACACTGTCCACCTTGGGCTGGTACCTGGGCCTGCCTGCTCCTCCTTCCAGTGCAGAGAAATTACAGGAAAAAAGGTAAATTTTTACAACTTATCTGCTGAGGGCCTCCTCCCAAGCCAGGGGGATGGACCCTGAGCCGTAAAAGGGCTGTGTTATCTCCACTCCAGCTCCGTGCTGTACGATGTGCTGAAGAAAAGCAGGTTTCTGTGGCTGGTGAGTAAGGACCCTTGTTTTGGGGATAATGACACCCCACTCCCTTCTGGCTCCCTCTGAAAGGCCCTGGCACTGGTGAAGGAGCCAGTAGGCCATATTTGTAGGCTGTAAAAAGGCCGTGGGTCCGCTGAGTGCGTGCTGAACGTGGGGGTGACAGGGCTGATTGTCACAGCTGTCATTAAATGCCACAGGAGTGGGTTTGCGCTCCATGCCCCACTGTGTCAACCCTCCATAAACAAGCGGCTGGCCACAGGGCTGCCACCTCCAGCCTCCCTTTGCCACCAGGACCTGGTGTTTGCTTCACTAGATTTCCACTCCCTCCTCCTCAGACGAGTCAAGAAAGAAATTAAAATGAATTAAAATGAATTAAAAATTCAGTATTTTCTAAATTTCTCTATCTATTCCCATGCTTCATTTCTACATTGTCATATTCCTAAAAGTTCTGTATCCATGCACAGTGCAAAAAAAAAGTAGATTAAAGCTGGATGCCGCTGTGCCGATTTATGTTGTACCATAAATAACGCTTTAATTAACACGATAAGGAAATCATGATAGTATGAAACTAAGCAGCTGCTCAAATCATATCAGGACAGTCTGGAAAATTGTGGTCGAAGCTCCAGGTGAAATCTGATGAAGTTGTGGAGCCTTTGAAGTGTTGACATTTCTTTTTAACTGCTGAAATATGAATATGAGCACTTTTTTAAAAAGTACTTTCATTTTGGACTATCTCTGTTTGGGGAGCTCTGACCCTAGTGTCACGTGTCACATTCAGTAAAAGTAAGGAACCAAAAAACCCCTTTTCATTATTATTATTTTCAGTGGGTTTTTTCCTAAGCAAAAAAAGAAATCCTAGGTTTTATAAGAGAAAACCATCCCCATTAGAAATAGGCTTGCCAAAATGCTGCAGCAAGACCCCCGTGGTGCCAGGCAGACAGCAGGGAGCAAGGAAAACCCCTCACTTTGGAGGGTGGTGCTCTGGATCAGACAGGGAAAGCGCAGGAAATGCAGGGGAAAGGTAGAGTTAAAGCAAGGAACAGCACACCTGGTTTCTCTGGAGGACAGAAGAGATTCCAGGGATTTGCTGGGGTCTGGTGGCCCACAGGGGCTCCTTGGTGGCCATCCCTAGAGATCTATGGCCCACTGGGGACACAGCACACCGTGTGTATCTCCTGCCTGCTGTGGAGTTTGGGGTGCCCAGCTTTGTTTTATCTTGCCCATCCTCCTGTTTCTCCTTGGAGGGTTTGAGGGCAGGTGATGAGCATTTTTGGAAAATCGTGCCTCTCTGGACAGCGCCGTTTCTCCAGCTGTCAGGAATGCAAACAAATAAGGGAAAAACCAAAGGAAAGCAAGAATTTCACCACACAGATCCACTTTACAACTGACTCGGAGCATGACCAGGTTTACTTGGAGTGGAACCATCTCTGAAGCAAATGCTTAACACAAGGAGCCAAAGGAGGGATTTCTGTAAGGACGCCTCTTGCAGCCATTCCCAGAAGCAGAAAGAAGCAGAATTCCCTGTGTTTTCCTCCAGGAAACAATGATTGCTCCTGTAGGCTGCATTATTAGATACCTGTTATTTACTAAGGCAGTTGAACTAAAGACCTGGGCACTACTGGACCCAGTTCATGGATATTTATTGCACCAAATCCAATCTATAATATAGTGTCAGCCTTGTACCAAAGCAGGAGACAGTTGTATTTATGATTATTAGTACAATATTGAATCATCCTGAACCAATTACTGGTCCAATTACTGTGTCATTATTATCTTCTGAATAGGGCTTGATTTGTCTGTGATAAATATGATGCAATTAAACTACCTTTTTACATAATAAAACACTGCAGGTGTTTATTCTTAAGGGTTTACGGATACCAACAACCAATAGATTTAATTAAAAAAATCCTTGAAATAAATGTGAATTTCATTAAATTGTTCTAGCACTGGTGAATATTTTAAGACTATCTACCAAAAGATTCTCTCCCTATAATCTGTCTTAAAAGCTATGCTAAGTGCACAAAAACAATGACCTCAGCTTTTTAATGTTTCAATAATTAATAACATTTCTTTAAAGAACGTGTAATTGGTCTGTAATAGTATAACTTAAGAAACAAAAAAGTTATGTGGGTCAAATTGCTATTACCATTGTGTCAGTGTGAGGGATAAATGTATGCTGGCTTAACGAAAAATCTTCTTAAATTCAAATTTTCTGCTCCATAATTTTTAATTTAATCTTACATTTTTCAGCAGTACAGCCATAAACATAATATTGACTTCACTCCTGTTTGGTACAAGCACTGGTACCTATGAACTATGTTGTGCAGGCTTTAGATTCTGAAAAGAACAGATCATTAATGTGAAATCCTACCTGGAATTATTTTGTGTCTCAGCACTGGGGATAAGCACTACGGCTTTAGCTATAAACCAGCCAAAGTCAATACAGTGTAAATGGGTATAAAATCATTTTATGCCCATTTAAACCTAGCTGGGCTGGGTTATGTTGGTTGTCAGAAAGGAGAATTCCCTTTCCCAGCTTTTCTGTTGGGCTTCCCTGTGCTGCAGAGTCTGAAAGAATAGTGATGTTGGCATTACCTTTTTATTCTCCTCTCACAGGTGAACTGAGCACCTGATCATCAAATTTGGGGTTATCTTGTGTGTGTTGGGGTTGTCTTTTCTCTCCATGGCAGCACAGGATGTCAGGAGAAAGAGCACGGCTCCTGGAGACAGGCTGGATTTTTTTAATTTTTTTTTTTTTGTGTGTGTGTGTGTTGGAGCAGAAAAAGCTCAAATTTTTTTCTACCAACACACGTAGCTGAGTCCAGGGCAGGAAGGAGCTTGTGATGCAGTTTCACAGACGTAGCAGGGAAGAATGAAGCAGAGTTAGGTGGCAGCTCCAGAGGAAGGGTGATGCTGACCCACACCAAACTGGGCTCATGGACCCCTGGCTCTGCAGCAGGGAAGCTCCCCAGGCTCCAGGCTCCAAAATAACCCTTGTATCTCCAGACTTGCTTTTATACCTAAATTGCATTTGATCATTATCAGCTAGATCCTTTTATGAACACTTCCAGACATCTCTATTCTTTCCACTGAATGCATTCTAAGGAGTAGCTGTGAGATGCTTTAGCAGAGGATCTCTCCTCACTGTCTAACCCTTTACAGGAGTGCTCATGGCTCTGTGGAGTAGAATTTCAGGGCAGGACACACCCCAGCTTCCCTCCCTGCACCCTTGGGATGTGCCTCTGCACCTTCACAGCTTCACCCATTCCCTCCCATCCATCCTCCCTGCAGCACGGGCCAGGCTGGAGGATAAAATAAAGCTTTTTCAAAAGGTTTATTAAGCAAGACGTAAGGTCAGGCTTTTAGCTGGAAGGCTGGAAACAAGAGGTTACAAGCAAAACAAATACAAACACAGTCCCAGCCTAAGCTTAAACAACTGGATTCCTTTTCAATTGCTTGGTCTGGTTTCTCAGATCGTGAAGACACGCTGCAGCTGTTGGGATTTGAAGAATCCTGACTTGTGCCCTGAGTCCTGGAGAGGCACAGGCAGCTTGGCTTCCCTCCTCTTCCTCCTCCTGCTGCAGCTCCTGGGGCACTCTGACACTCTTTTGTTTTGAGACAAGATTTAATTTTTGGTGGAATGACCCTGCTGTAGACACAGCACATAGGCAGAGTGTGTTTGCTTCTCCTACTCCTCACCTCTTTGGGCAGCACCAGAGCAGATCAGGGTGTTCCCATCCTGGAGACCAGATCTGGGTGCTCCCACCTTGGTTTTGAGATGCTGATTAAGGGGTTGGAGGATGCTGGTGCCTCCAGCCCCATTTCAGTTCCTCATTCCCACCTCTGGGGCTGCATGCTGACCATTCTCACCCATCCTTGTTTCCAACATCCAGGTTTGGAGTAATTCCTGCATCATCCCCCTTGCTTGCTGTGTAGGACCCGTCCCAGGGTCTGTACTGCTCTGCCACCCCCCTGAGGGGTTTTGGCACCAAAACTGGAAGAAAGGATGAAGTTAATTATATTTTCAGCTTGTTTGTGAAGTAAGACTGATTAGGGCAGAAAGTTGTAATGAGGGACAATGAAATAACCTAGGTCAGCTTTGTGCCGGGTTGGGGATGTTCCACTCTCCTGGATGATGATGCCCTGATTTGAATTAGTCACTGCCCTACTCCAAAGCATGGATCAGTAAACACTGAAACAGAAACACACAGAGAAGGAGAGTTAAATTATGGGAGAAAAAAAAATAATAAATGACCCCCCCCAATCAAATGACAATCTAATGGAAGCATCCTGCATAGCTAATTCTGGTAATTATCTCAAAGCAGCCAACACATTTGGGATTCTACTGTAGCCCCTCTGCCATCAAGAGCTCAGGTCCCTGTTGGCATCCAGCATCAGTTTTGAGGTCTATACCCCTGGGATGTGTCTGCCAGGGAGCACAGCAGGTCTCAAAGACAAAAAAGTATTAATGGGTAGTAATTGCCCACCTTGTAATAATTTACTGGGAACCTGATACTTTTATCATTTGTCACAAACAACTCTATGGTGTAATAATATAGGAAGTATCATTTGTGCTATAAAAAAAGTGGTGGTGCAAAATTACACTTCTCTTTCTGCTGAATGGTGCTAAATAGCAGGGAGTTCCCATTCTTCTATTGCCAGGATTTCGATAATTGTAGATGTGCATTTGCAGGGATCAATTGATAATTTGGATCACATGCCATCAATATTTCATTTTCTCTATATTTTTAAATGAAAGGAAGAAGCCCAATTTCACAGTGGTAAGATTAAAAAAAGAATCTCATTTTGTTTTCCTGTCTTCTGTTAAGGAAGAAAGCTCATTTCTTGCAGCATAAAGGGATATTAATGAATGCAAAGAGCATTTTCCATATTGCAGAATAAAATTTACTGTTCTAACCAAAGATATTTTATATAAATTAAGAGTTTGTTTAAAAAAAATCGAAAATGGGAACTCAATTCTAGACAACACTTAATTTAAACTAAGTGTTAAAATAAAAGCAATAACACTGAGAATAAATTAATGAACTACAATTAACTATATTTACAATAAGTGGTTTGGTTGGAAACACCTATTCCCTGCACTGATAAAATAAAACCTGCATCCTGCAAAAGCTGAAATAAGTTAAATGAAGATGCTTTTAACAAGGTTATTACTTAAGCAGTGACAGGTTTACAGATTTTAGCACCATTGGGTTTTCACAGGAGCTGCAGCAAGTGCTAAAATAACACACACCTTCAGGTTCATTAAATTCACCAGTGTGATGAAATAACTGATATTTTTCTATATTACCATAGTGCCTCAAAGAACTGACTATAAATAAGATACACTAATAACAACTGTTTGCAGTGCTAAAACAATAAAATAATTCTTCCAGGCTTATATGCAAAGGAAGAAATCAGTGTAAGGCAGACTGTTAGCAGAGTTATATCTGGTGGCTTTAATTCTACTGGTGCCATGCCTTCAGCCATTTACTTATCATAGAAATGCCCTATAAAATGTTTTATCACTCATTGTGGCAGGAAGAAATTTGTTTAAAGGCTACATAAAGAGGGGGCTCCCGTCCCGAAATGCTCTCTAATCTGGTGTTTATTGGAGCATTTCTGAAGCCCAGCTTAAGCAAAGAACTGATTTTTAAAAAGGAGCATTTCAGATGGCAGTAAATCCCACATTATGCCCTGTTTGGGAAAGAACCAGTGCTGGTGGGAAAAGAAGCAGATTTCTAATAAATCAATGGAGTGTGGCCTTTGGAGACCTGGGAGGCATATGGACAGTAATGGAGTATCCCAGGTTGTTCCGTGAACGATTCCATCTGGATGAGGGCTCGGTGTTATCCGCAGCTCTCCCCTAGAACACCTCCAGTCTGCCCCCAGCCCCTCTCTCAAATGTCAGACCACCTGGGATCTGCAGCTGTCGGGCTGAAAGCGGAGCTGCCGGGGTGGGAAAGGCCCCGCTGCCACCATGGGGAACCCGGGGTTTGCTCAGGGTGTGGTGTTGAACACGCTGCTCCCTTCTTTGTGAAAAATACGGGTTTGATGTGTTTTATATAGAGTGTCCTATTGCCAGTAGGACAAAGGGGAATGGCTT
The DNA here is from genome assembly GCF_029207755.1 of Chamaea fasciata. NCBI lineage: Eukaryota > Metazoa > Chordata > Aves > Passeriformes > Sylviidae > Chamaea > Chamaea fasciata. The sequence continues at coordinate 36,120,294 of NW_027094093.1, forward strand.
AAGGGTGGAGGTCAGGTCTAGGTTAGAGATTAAGGAGAAGTTTGTCGCTCAGGGGGTGGGGAGGCCCTGGCACAGGTTGCCCAGAGAAGCTGGGGCTGCCCCATCCCTGGAAGTGTTCCAGGACAGCTTGGAGCAACTTGGTCTGGCGGAAGGTGTCCCTGCCCATGGCAGGAGGCTGGAACTAGATGGGTTTTAATGCCCCTTCCACCCCAACCTTTTCTGTGATTCCATGATTCTGTATATATGTGTGTCCATGTGTGTATATATAAATATAAACATACATGTTTAAACATATCTTTCCATACCTAAGCAGTTGGAATAACTGTTTCCAGCACCTGGGCTTGGTCTCCATGTGGGTACTGTTCCCTCCATGCTGATGGAGAGGTAGAGCAGGACTCTGTTGCAGTCAGAGGGTCTAAAACATGGGTAAATGGGGTTAATCAACCCCACAGTGCTTCAGTTTTGCAATGCTATATCTTTCCTCTGAGCAATTTGCAGTATTTTTCTCTGGTAGAATCACAGAATTGCCGACTGCTTTGGGTTGGAAGGGACCTTAAACTCATCTCATTCCATTCCCTGCCAAGGGCAGGAACATCTTCCACTAGACCAGGTTGCTCCAAGCCCCATCCAGCCCGACCTTGAGCAAAAACTATGGCCCTGGGGGACATGCTTTGGGGTGGACTGGGCAGTGTTACATTAACAGTTGGACTTAGGGAAGAGCGTGCAGCCCACCGTGCTCCAGAGGCACTACTGAGTGAAGGAACTGCAGGATGCACACCTCAGGTAAACAAGATATGAAGAGCACGTTGAACCTGAGCAAAAACCTTTTAGTTTTTCCACTTTGTTTATAACCTTCTTTTAACATCTCTCTGAGAAGAGCATTAGGACCATTTTATTGGTGAATATGCAGAGCCACAGCAATATTAAATAATTCTGAGGCCTTCAACACAAAAGAGCTGTTACTGGCCCAAATATGAAAAAGATGGTTTTCATTACAAGTCCTTTATCTCAGGAGTTTCCTTCCCACCTGGAATTTACACAACTCACCCTCACTGATCTTTTTGAGTTATTAATCCATTTAGATTTTTTGTAAACTGCGTGAAACTTTGGGAGAGGATCATGTTTGAGTGCCTGGTGTTATTAATAATTCATGCTTCATGCGAAAAGAAAATTGATCCGAAGTGTCCTGGAGAGGCCAATCCATGCTTCCTCTGTGATCAGCTGAGACACGAATTAAATGTGAGGAATGAATGGAAATAAATCCTGGAGAAAAGCTGGATTCCAAGCCAGGAGGTGTAGAGCTGGTGAGGGTTGTCAAAGGGAAGAGCACAGTGTCCTTTGAAGCCCGGTCATGGAGACAAGGATGGGGAAAAAGATCCTGCAGCAAAAAGTGGTCAAAAGTTCTTAAGAGGAGGACGAGAGCAGCTCTGTTTCCTGAAGGCAGCACTCCAGATCAAGCAGCTCTTTGTGGAAATGTTCAAAAACAACCCAAACCACCTCATCCTGGGTTAAAGATGAGCTCCAGTACCTGGGGCTGGATGGGAGGTCAAAGGAGGAGCACTGGGGGACCTCAGTAGATGCTGAGGCTGTGCTGGAGCTATGAGATAGACCTGTTGTGTCAAAGGTAAGAGTTTATATTTTCTCCTAAGAAAGGAAAATGTTCAGAAAATAATCCCTAATGGAATTTGTGAGGCGTTTGCTGAGCTTTAATTTCATCCTGGATGCACTGATGCATCCTTTGTTTCTCTTTGCTTGTGTTTAAAGTAACTTCTAGAAGTCACACATATCTGACCCAGAAATACAAGAATTTCACAGTCTCTGAGGAAATGTGCTGAAGGGAGGTTTTCTGGAGCTTTTCAGCTGGGAATGAAGCCTCCTGCCCATTTGTTTACCACAGAGGGAGCCCAGGAGAAGGACAAAGTGCCGGAGTGAAGGAGGTGGTGCAGAGGTCACTGCAGGAACCTGCTGTTTCTGGAAGTTTCTCTTTTGAGGTATGTGCTGACGTTGGACAGGTAAGCCACCATGGACTGGTAGAACCTTTTATCAGATATTTTTCCTGTCTGTTTTAATCGCTACATGTGAATGAGCATGTAAATGAATGCTGGAGGTACTTCTTGTCTTTGTAAGTGCGAACTGTGCAGATAAATGCACCTACATATTTATGTGGCCTTATCAGTCTTGATACCTTATTTGTTAATGTGGTAGTGCCATCTAAGTTCTGTCATACTTAGTTCAGGACAGATTCATTAACTGTTCTTTCTGCTCTGGCAAATGAGCACCTATTTCAGTGAGGTAAATCCCGAATTAATCCCTTGATTGTGGGAATCGGGTTCTTTTGCCCTTCCTGCTTAAAAATAATGGGAAATGCTTATACTCAAAGCAAAATCAGGTCTCTGACACTGAAAAATGCATTGAATTAATAGTGGGGCAGAATAATGGAATTATATGTCAGTGCAAACTATTTTCAATGTTCTAAAATCCTGGAATCATAGAGTGGTTTGGGTTCAATGCACCTCAAATATCTTCTTGTTCTATCCTTTGCCATGAGCAGGGAAACCTCCTACAATCCTAGGTTGCTCCAAGCCCCATCTAACCTGGCCTTGGACACTTCCAGAGATCCAGGGGCAGCCACAGCTTCTCTGGGCACCCTGGGCCTCACCACTCTCACAGGGAAGAATTCAGTAGTGGCACGTAGTGATCCAAAAACATAACTGCTGTGGTCCTTGACACACAAAATGGTTTGACACAAAACAAATCCTTTGTTTACACCCTGCAAGCATCAGTTGCTAACCATGAAGTGTTGTTCTGCTCTGAACACAGCTGTATAAACCATCAATCCCTGCATCACTGCATCCTCTGTGCCCGCGGCATTGAATCATGAGGAGCAAACACAGCCTCACGAGGGCAGGTGACCTGTCAGGGCAATAAACTCTCACCCTGGGTTTTCAGTCTCTGGCTTCTCTGTCGAGAGGCTGGCCAGGGTGCCAAGTTTAAAGCTGTTTCTAATGATTTGCCACTTTGCTGTTGAAACTGAAGTAGGAGTGGGAACAAATCAGCTTCAGCCAACCAGTAATCGGTGCTTGAAGGCGATGAGCACCAAAATACTTTTTGGCCACTGTTCATTAATTTTTCTCTAAATTCCAAGGGGAAGATGTCAAATTTTTGCCCTTTTATTTTTTCTTTCCTTGCAGGTTCAGTACCTTTTGCAGCTTTTGCAGAGTGCCAGGTCCACAATCTGGTTTAGCAAAGGCCACTAGTCCACGTCCCTGGCCCACATGAATAACAGGAGTTTGAGAAACAGAGTCAAGGTTTGGAACCATCAAATCCTAGAATGGTTTGGGTTGGAAAGAACCTTCAAGTCCATCTCATTCCACTCCCTGCCACAGGCAGGGCACCTTTCACTATCCCAGGGTGCTCCAAGCCCTGTCCAACCTGGCCTTGGGCACTTCCAGGGATTCAGGGGCAACCACAGCTTCTCTGGGCAGCCTGTGCCAGGTCCTCCCCACCCTCACAGGGAAGAATTTCTTCCTAATATCTAATCCAATCCTGCCCTCTGACAGTGATGTATTTCTCCTTCACGACAGCAGTGTACTAAGTCTGCTGGAGTTTTTAGGCACATTTAAATTGTGCATAATTGGATCCTTGAAAAACATGCAGAGATTTTCTCCATTTCCTGTTTTATTGTTTTCATGGAGGTTTATCATATCTCCATACACCTAACATTCATATATCCTTCAGGAAGGGAATGCTGAACCCTGATTGAGAGTCTGGAGGTCTCTGCAGTGGTTTTGCACAAGTTGTCCAGAAAAAGGACAAAGTCTCCTGCCTGAGAATTTGTGGCATAAAGGTCTGAGTAAGAGGAACTGTACTTTCCATTGCATCACTGATGTTTCAGTCCAGAGCTTTCCCACATCTCATAAGCTGCTTTGAGCCCATGCAGTTCACAGAGTGGAAAAAAAAAGGAATTGAAGAAGCAAAAATAAATATTAAAGCACGCAAGAATTAAATATCACCTATTCAAATAGCAATTATGCCGTTGAAAACAAGATCACCACACCTGTACAAGAAAAGACAACCAAGCCTAAAACATCTGTTTGGATCCACCTGCCAAGCACCTGTTCCGCTGTTTCAATGCCATTTGATTGCTGGAGATGTAGAGGCTCTTGTGAGGTAATGAGTGATTTTACATTATGCATGATTGAAAACAGGTGTTCTAATGCTGTACAATTCTATGCATGAATAATTCAGTTTGTTTAGAGCAAGATCTTTAAAAGAAATATGGTCTTTATTTTTTTTTTTTTTTATAAATATTAAGGTTATTCTCTGCAATGTATGGTGGCTGGTCTTTTCAGCAGGCTCACTGATGACCATTTTTGTATAATTTTATGGGTAGGAAATAACACCGTGAAAGGTAAAAAAAATAATTATACCTAAAGCACATAAGCAATGAAAATTGAAAGCTTTCTTTAGCAAGGAGGGGGGAAAAAAACCTGTCAGTGTTCTGAGGGAGAAAGCCAGATGACTTTTGGCAAAGCCTGCTTCTCACCACTAACAAAACAGCCCAAGAGCTTAATTATAGAGAGGGGTGAATGTGCCTCAGGGATAAGTAAGTAGCTAGTCCATCTCTTGGTCCGAATTCCAGCTGAGTCTGAATACGTTTAAGAATTTGGGTTGGTTTTTTGTTTTGTTTTTTTTTTTTCTCTCTCTCTCTCTCTCTCCTTTTCCTCATGATTATGAAAAGGTTTCTTGCACACAGTTGTATGCTTTGTGCTGATGGAAGATGCTGCAGACTCAGGTCTTTATCCACAGACCAGTTTCCATGCTGGGAACTGCAGGATAAATCAGCCCATGCTCTTCATCATGGAGAATTCAGCAGCTGCTTGGGATCATCTCCCAAAGATGAAGGAGATGTGGAAATCAAAGTAAGAGGTGCAGCTAAGCCTGCAGTATCCCCTCTGCCTCTTCCCAAGGTAAGCAGAGCAGCTGGAATGGCCTCAGCCACAAGAGTTTTGAGCTGGGAGGAGATGAACTGGGGTAGCCAAAGGTTTTCCTGCCACAAGGTGTGTCTGCTCTCTCCTTGTTCCCTCAGCCAGGGGTGTAATTTAGTTCAGCAGTTTTAGTTTAGCAGCAAGTTTAGTGTCTGTTGTGGTGTTAGCTTTTATTATGGGAGTCTTCTGTGGTGGGAAATGAGGAATCTTGGTGAGGGTGAAAGGAGTGGAGGAACTGAGAGTGGACAGAGGATTTCAGACCTCCCAGATCTTCCTGTCCACTGCTGCTGATGTGGCAATGAAGTGGGAAAAGAGTAAACGAGAAGATTGAAAATTAAATTATTGACTTGGAAGGAGGAATGAACAAAGGTCCCCCTCAGATGGTAGATGTCCTGTACATGGAAACATCCAAGGTCAGTTTGGGCAGGGCTCTGAGCAACCTGGTCAACTTGAAAATGTCCCTGTTCAATACAGGGGAGTTGGACTGGATGGCCTTTGAAGGTCCCTTCTAACCCAAACCATTCCATGATTCTAGGAAAGAAAAGAGGCTGAAAGTCATTATTAAAAGCTGCTGTAGTTCCCTGTCTTAACTAAAAATGCATCATGGTGCGACAACACCAAATTTTTTGGTTGCTCATGTATTACCTGAACACTGGTTTGCATTCAGTGGCTGTAGAGGTGGTTGTAATTAACCTCAACGCATTATGTGGGTTCAGAAAATAGAAAAAGGAAAATTCAAGAATCTAAAACACCCAGGTGTGACCCAGGACCTCACTGGCTAAACAGGGGCAGCTCAAACTGATCAAACTGTGCCCACACTGCTCAGGAGACATCAAGTCAGGATTCCCTCAGGCCCTAAAAGCAAAGATTCTGTGGCCAAAGCTGGCTAAGCTACAGACATTCAGGGGCTTAGCTGAAGTGGGTCTGTAATCTTTCAGAATTTTATATACAGTAAGTTACAGGAGACTGTAAATTAGAGTTTATAATACCCTATCCATTCAGCTACTGACAAAGTATCTAAGGTAATCTGACCTGCTTCACAGACCACGAGAAAAATCCTCATGTAAAGTGAAAAAGATGAATTACAGAGAGGTAGAGAAATTTGTCTCAACTCAGATATTGGGTTAATTCCCACGTCAGGCAAAAGCATGTTTCACCAGGCTTTACTTGAATAAATTTGGGGAGGTTTAATAGATGCAGCCCTAGAGGGCAAAGAATAAACTCTGCTCCCTTGGAGCCAATGACCATGCCACCAAAAACATGGGTAAGAATCAAAGTGAAGGGAACGAGGGGAGAGATCTCTGAGAAAAGAAAAACAGCAAGGACAAAGTATTGTAGTGAAAATAGGGATGGAGGGTTTCTTGTTGTTGTTGTTGTTGTTGTTGTTGTTGTTGGGTGGGTTTTTTTGGTTTTTTGTTTGGGTTTTTTTGTTTGTTTGTTTTTTGGTTTTTTTTTTTGGTTGGTTTTTGGTTTGTTTTTTTTTTTTTTTTTTTTTCTGAAATGATGAAAAAGAGGAACACATCCTGGTTCTCTTGATTTCCTGCAATACGGAAAGCTTTTTCTTTGCACTGGGAGTTGTTCTCTCCTTTAATAATAAGGAAAAAACTTAAATTTCATCTTTATAATGTGTTGGATGAGAGGGTAAATGAAAAGGGGTGATGTCACATCTGTTGGGGTTGAAGGTGCCTGGACTCCTGAGGGTTTATCTGTACTGGTGGAGATGATGGAAACTCACAGGTCCCACTGGGAAGTTGTGAGAAAGGCAGGACATTCCTGCTCCTTCCTGACTCCTTCCCACTAGAGTTTGCAATCATGAGAGATACTGAAGGCTTCCTTCAGCTTGGTGAAGGAATTTCCTGTGGATCTACAGCTCTTTCCCTGCCCCCCTTCCCCTTTCCCAGTAACAGCTGGTTTATAGAACACCTTATCTGATGGTTTTAAAGTAATGTTAGGGGGTATTTTCTGTTTTCTGCTTTAAATCCTGCACACCACTCTCCCAGAAACACATCCTTCTCTTACCTCTGCCACACATTCTCTGTAGCAGTGAGAGAAGGCTCCAGTAGTTCCTCTACCACTTTCTTAACTATTTTTATTCCCTTTCTGGGTACTGAAGTGACCCATTTGTCCTTGCAGTTGACTCCTGCAAGAGCAAAGTGTATCTTGGTCATGTTCTGTGGGCCAGGAAAGAAAGTTTGGCTTTCTGCCTTCATTCCTTTACTGCATGGTGCCAGAAGGAAACCGTTTTCCAGAAACACGACCCAAAGAAAACCATCAGAGTTTCTCTTTTGCAAGGATACCTGTGTGATCAAGGGTTGTTAGGCTTCCAATGAAAGATTAATGTGGAGCTCCCTGATATCTGTGTTTGATATGGAAACATTTAGTTTCTGAAACCTTTCGGTGGACTCAGATGGAAGCTGTTCCATAAATCAAAAGTACGTATTTGCCTTTTCTATGTATACCTCCTGTGATTTATTAGGTAGCTGTTTCTTGTCATTATTACGCTCCAAATTATTTGACTTCGGTTTCCTTTCAAGAATTAAGCAGGCTCTGATGAATCATGGAATCACAGAATGGTTTGAGTCAGAGAGGACCTTAAAGCTCCTCTTGTTCCACACCCCTGCCATGGACAGGGACACTTTCCCCTATCCCAGGTTGGTCCAAACCCCATCCAACCTGGCCTAGGTCACTTCCAGGGATCTGGAGGCAGCCACAGCTTCTCTGGACGATGTGCCAGGGTCTCAGCATCCTCACAGGGAAAAATTTCTTCCTAATCTCTAATCTAGACCTTCCTTTCTTCAATATAAAACCGGTTCTCCATGTCCTATTACTACAGGCCCTTGTAAGAAGTCACTCTCCAACCTTCTGTGTGTCTCTTTTGTGTATTGGAATGCTGCTGTGAATATACAGGAACTTTTCCATTGCTTACTAGGAGGTCTATTCCCCTGAAATCTCTGTTGCTACAGCAGAGGTGACAGGACAAGGTCCTTTCTGTAGGTACCAGTAGCCCCATTTCCCAAACCAGTAGTTCACCCCTTCTTACCCATGGTTAAAACCCTGTTGAAACTGTCAAGGGTTGTTTCCACCTCTTTAATTTCGTTCTCAAACCAAACCCCTCACTTCTTTGTATGCAGAGGCTGCTGCGGCCTGGATCTCATCTTGTCTTCTAGTAACATCTTCCAGATTTGTTTTAAACTGATTAGGCACTGCTGAGGAATCAGCTTCTCTCCCCCGGACAGTACAAAGCCAAGTGTTGACAGAGCTGGCTCGTGGCCATCGGCTCCGCGGTGACGCAACATCGCATCTTTTGACAGCCTCCATTTCGTTTGGGGCACCCTGCAACATTCACACACCCTGGTGAATTAAAATAAAATAAATTGCGCAGTGACAGGAGAGAATGCAATTAAAAAAAAAAAGAAGTGAAGTGTCGGCTTGACCAGAGAGTTGCTTTAATTAAAGGATTTATTCTATACGCTGGAGCGGGGAATCAGAAAGTTATTTCTGCTGTTTGAATTTTGGTTTTGAGAAACAGGAGATTATCCTTTTTATTGGGCTACAGAGAGAAATTTTGGGGAATGAGCTGAGTGATTTTAAAATTTTCTCAATAGGAGTAGGAAAGGAGGGAAATACTTGTCCTTCCTTAACTAAATAGCTTCCAGTGCAGTTTAGAAACAGGGACACTAATTTTTGGGTCCCATCTCAACACAGGGATGTATTTCCACCATCCAGATTCTTTTCTGGATGGAAATCATCCTGCTTTTGAGAATGAGGAGGAAATACAGAAGGTCACAGTAACAAATGCTGTTTCTGGGATTCATTTGTCCCTAAAGGTTAATAAAGCTCATCAAGAAGTACATTGAAATGAAGCAAAGTTATCTCTAGCATTTGAGTCTTCCCATCATAGTGTCCTAAGAGATGTCCTGTGGTTTGACACATAATTAATATGTTTATTTATCTTAGCTTGCTTTTTTAACATCCATCACCATAATAGCCAAATATAAACATTTCATCCTGTTTTGTAAAGAGCCTATGGTCCATTTTATTCCAGCAGTCACTTTCCCAGTTCCCACCAGTGACACGGAGTAGATGCCTGAAAAAAACCCCACCAAATCCCTGAAATTTTCTCACCACTTTTACTGGAAGCTGTTATGTTTACAAACTTGTGGAAAATGTGCCTCTTTTGCCTCCTTTGAGTGTCATGGGAACACAAGCTGAGGTCTGATCCAGTAGCACTGCTCGGGGCTGCCTGGTGCATCTCGGGGGTCTCATAATCCACCCACGAGGTTGTTCCAGAGTCCAGTTTAAAGTTACACTCTCTTTGCCAGCATCCAAAATCCCAAACAATTTTACAGTTAACCTGGCTGGAGTATTAGAATCTGACAATTTTTCAGACAAAGAGAGCTAACATTTTTATTTTTTCATACTAAAGCATTGAAGTGTCCTCACTACTCTCATTTTAACTTTTGGGATGCCCAAGGAGTGTTTGTTAGAATTATTTGCTTTAGTTTATGCTGTTTGTAACTCAATTTTTGTAGACTTTACTGGACAGGTAATTTCCACAGTATTGTTTTTGGCTCCTTAACTGGGTCCCATCCAAATCTGCAAAGTGTCTCTACAGAGATAATGGAGCACATTCCAGCATCCTGTGAAATGTCAGCTGAAAATCCAGTGTTAGATGTGTGGAGATAACCTGGGTAGAGTTGCCAGATGCTTTAATTTCTTGCTTGGAAATACCAAACACTGTGAAGTTACCAAGGCACTTCTGCCAAAAGAAGGAAAGGAAATGTGAAGGAGAAAATAAGGAGAGTGAGGAAGAAAAAGTGTCCAAACACTGCAGTGTGATGCTTAAAATGTGGGGTTTACCTCTGTTTCCTTATAGGAAAAACAAATCTATTTGTTTTACACCAAAGAATGGTAAGGTAGTTGATGTGAATAACTTTTTTTTTTTTTCCCACTGTGAAAAGTGTTAAATTTTTTTTTTGAGGAAATTCATAAATCCAATATTAAGAAAAGAAAAAGAATACAAATGTAACTCTTATTTGAGTTCAATCAGCTGAGAAAAGCACAATGCTACAAACAGAAACACAAATTGAAATTGAAAATGGCAAATAACGAGTTTTGAAAAATAATTTTATTATATAATACATCTTTACTATGCACGGATACTTTTTTAAAAGGGGCCCACTGGGATAAGCAAGTCTCAGAGGTGTTTGATTTGGGCTGTGTAACCTTCTGGGAGGTTGGACTAGAAGATCTCCCTAGGTCTCTTCCAACCCTAACTATTCCATGATTCACCTTTGAGGATATTTGAGAAAGTTATTCCTGAATGTTCAGCGATCTCCCTGCTTTTCATTATAATTTTTTTTTCCTATTTCTTAACGAGGGCCAGAACCGTGTGCATGATTTTCTGTGATAGATTCACACGGGAGGTATTCTGGAACTGGCCAAGGACACAGCATTTACAAGAAAGTCCTGACAAGCATCCAAAAGCCTTTGAGAAGCTTCCATCTTAGATGACCCCCTGGAATGTGAGAGAGCTTTCCTTTGGGGGAATGGCATCTTCTGGCCAGAGTCACATCCAGAAATTCTGCTGTGCTTAACCCGTTCTTGAAATGTCCAGTGCAGTGAATTTAAGGGTGGAGGTAGGAATAACACGCTTGTGTTTTCTCAAGAAAGGTGCCAGGAGAGCCCTTAAGCTCTTACTCTGATATTTTTTTCCTACTCACTTTTTTACCTTTCTGATAAATAGGCTTTCTGTGAAGATCAGTTGGATACTTGAGCCCCTCATCCTGGAAAAATCAGAAGAATTTGGGTTATCTTCCTTGCTGACATAGAAATAGCTCCAGTTAATGGCATTTGGAAAGCCTAGAGTTATGAATACAGTCTTCCATTTGTGAAGGGGGCAAAGTTTATAATTTTGGGTGGAAATCATGAGAAAGTTAGCTGGTTTGTGAGGGCTTTATTTTGCCTCTTTTTGGATTTGTTCAAAATCAAAAGTCAAAGTGAAACTCAGGGGATGTGAACCCGCTTGAATTCAAACCAAGAGAGCGATGTGCCAGATCTCCCATGAACCAGAAAACCACTGGGTTCTCACAGTCCTCGTCCAAACAAAAATGCACAAATATAAATCAAATATCCTCTTGTGCTCCTCACAGCTTTCAGCGAAACAAGGCAGAATATTAAAAAGATCTGCTCGGTTTTGCTGCAGCAGCTACCAGAATATCCTGCGATCGTTCGATAGCTGGCAGTTAATATCCTGATCTATTCTCTCTCCTCGGTAATCCAGCCCTTTCCAGCTACCACTCGAGGTTGGCATGCACATCACAACCCCTCAGCATCTTCCTCGCTTGTACAATTTCACAGGGAAGACTCTGCACAATTCACAGTCCTTTACATCCCTGCTCCAGGAGCCAAGGAGGGAGACGGATTTGCAATTATATGAAAAACTGCAAGCAGCCTGATCAGTACAAAGACAGGACGCTTAACCGGTCCATGGCAAGCTGGGGTGCTGAGAAAACATTTAATGATATTTTTCCCCAGGGTTCACCTTGTTTAAGAACAAACCCCAGCTCCTAAATGAGAGAAGAGAAATAATAAATAAATAAATAAATAAATCGATGTTTTTCAGTGCCGTCACTCATCGTGCACCAAACAGTTTCTGAAGACATAAAAAAAAGAAAAGTGCTGGTCATGGAAGAACAGCAAAGGTTTCCTTTGTAACTAAGACACACTTGTTTGCAATAACATGTGTGCTTTTAAATGCTGCCAGGCTGCTGAGGCTATCTCTCCTAAATGCAATCTTTAAATATGTAAGTGTTAAAAAAAACAAGGTAATGTTCAAGAAATATTAAAGTAAAAAAAAAAAAGAAAAAGAAAAAAGAAAGTTTGATTAGATGGTTAAAATCCAGTCAAACCAAAGACAACCTGTTTATGACCTTTCTATGCTAAAAGCTAAAAATGTCATTTTTTTTCCCTGCAAGATTAATTACCATCACTTTGGGAGTAGTGAGCTGGACATTATTATATGATGTCAATTAATGATTAAAAAAAAGGTGGTTTGCAAATGTAGCGCCACAGTCCCTGGTGCATTACATCATTTCTGAAAGATCTTAACACGTGATAAGCAAAGAACACTTTAACCTAAAAGTCTGAGTGTTACAACCTCATTTTTGTTGTAACACCCTGTGCACAACCTTTTGGCCAGTTGCAATAAAGCGAAGAAGTCAAAAGAAAAAGGAAAAATAACCTCTTTGGAAGGAGAAGACACCCTCCTGTCCTGCTGCCTGAGTGTTGATTCCACAGAATGAGTCACATTGGAAAATTTGGTGTTGATCTGAGCTTGTGCACTGTTCTGAGCAAGTTCTGTCATCCAGACCTCCTGCTCTGGTCATAGGGCTGCTGTGATCCAGGTATCATTCCCTGGATAATGCAGTTATCTCTGCCAGAGCCTTGGAAATGTCACCTGCTGAACAAACCCCACTCTTGCCTAGGCTCTGCTCTGCCCCACAGGGTAACAATGATCACTTATGGGCTTTATCCAATGCACTGGATTATTTAGGAGGGGTTTTACCTTCATTTCACATCTCCTCCCATCACACCCTTCCTTTGCAGCAAGTTTGATTTCTTTGTCAGTGCCACACACAACCCGACCCCTTTTCCTAAGAGCTCTTCTCCACTTTTATCGTCCAAAGGCTGCCGAGGCTCCTTTGTAAATGAACGGCACGCATTTAAAATACCTTTGTAATAATAAATACCACATGAACATATGTATCAAGCAAAGGATTTCAATTTTGATGACACTTGCTTCTCAAGAACAGACATTCTGGGAGAAAAAAGCGTTGCCAGCCCCAAATTGATTGACATTTGTTTACTTAACTCTCTCTTCTTGAAAGTCTGCACACCTATTTCAACCTTGAACAGTTTCCAACTGTGGTATACTGGAACATTTTTTCATTTATTAAGTTCAGTGTTGCCAACCCAAACAAAGAGTAATCAGTGATGATCCAAGCAGACCAAGCTGTCTAGCACCATACAATGTATCTGCATGCTAATTTTCAAATTCCCTCACATTTCCAGAGAACTAATGGGATCATTTTCATTCTGTTACAGCAACTCAACAGTTACTGAATCACCATCTGTGTTTTCGTTAACCTGAATCAGATATAAATTCTGTTATTGCAAGGTAGAGCAGCTTGTTTAATGATTCTTAATCTTTTCTTTAATTAAATCATGCAGCCAACCTGAAAAATCTATCTTAATGCAAATTAGGAGCTTTTTTGGCATTCGCTTACAGTAATGCACTAATAAGGTTAATTTATGAAGGTTCTCTTCCAGTCTGTACAGATGATATTTGTTCGCTGCATATTTTTAGCATATTGTCCCTTTTTGTAATATTTAAAAAAATAATAATAAAAAAATGCTTATTTTCTCCGGCACAAAAGAGGGAGGCTGCATTCTGCTTATTGTTTATTAGAAAGTTAGAGCACAGAAAATGAAAATTAGCCTCTCCCTTCTGTGAGTATCAGGCTATGAAGATGCAAAGGCACAATTCAGGAGCCCATTGAATTAAAGGGCTTTGGCCGAGCACTTTCCTGCCTTTGGCTGCTGGAGATCAGGTCCCTGCTCTGATGATCATCTTGAAGATATCAGGGGAGATAGTTTGCCTAAAAACCTCTTTTTTTTATTTTTTTTTTCTTGTAGGTGTGAATGAATAGTTTAAAGAGTAAATAATTCTTGTGAAATAAGCCTGAATACATTTCTCAGTTGCACAATTGCTTCAGCTCTGGGCTCTGATGATCTCAGTCAAGAAAATCTCTGTCTTTGTGAGCATTCCTCCCAACTACAAAATGACTTGAAATCTGTTCAAGTTGCTGAGTAAAGAGTAAGCTTTTTTTTTTTTAATACTTTTTTTAGTTTTTTTTTTCAACACCCACTAGTAAATGGGGTAGCTGTGACTGTGAATTTCGACACACAGTCTTTGCTATTTAATTAAAATCACAGAGGCTGGCTGGACAGTTTTCAGCAAAGGCATTTTTTTGCATCAGGAGTCTGCAGACTCCTGAAATCAGGCATTTTTTTCATAGAAATTTGCCTGTTCAGGCGGGATGATTTATTTTAATTTACTTTATTTTTCAGTTCTAGGAAGGGACTGCTCACCTCAGATTGAAGAATGGAGAATTCATTTCTCCTTGGCAAGAGAGTTGCCCAGGCTCTGCGGGGCAGGCTGGTGGGAAGGGGAGATCCATCTCAACCCCTTCTTTTACCCCCACCTGATCAGCCTTGTCTCATCTCCTTTTCCCTTTTCCTCTTCCCAGCTGGACTCACTCCATGCCTGACTTCTTCAATTCTCTACACGAATCCTGAAGGCTTTGCCCAAGGGAGAAAGAATTCAGGGAAGATGTGAAATTCTGTGTTTAATCAAAGCAAACAGCACCATGGAACAGCTCTGGGATGGATGATTGAGGGGAACTTTCCTACAAGTTCCCTGGAAAAAATATTCCACGCTATCCATGGAACGATTCCTGGCTTTTTAAAGATTCTGGTATGGCTGTTCTGCTCTGATTTTAGGATTTTTTTTTTTCTTTCCCCATGCTTATGTGGGGTTTTTGCACTCCTGGAATTTAGGAATGGGAGTTTTTCATCTTCCTTCCCCCCCTTCATTTTGGAAAATTGTCTTCCAGACGTTGGTAGTTTTTCTCTGTAATATTAGCACAGCAAGAGTGACAAGTAATTGTTTTCCTCCCCATTTAATTGTACCTATGTGTTCTTAAGTCTATTACATGCTTCGCTTCATGCTTCACCCACTTTTAAAACATGCACATAAATGAGTATCAGCAGAAGACTATTTTAATACAAGCCCAGGGTCTTGTACAACATCTTCTCTAAAGGCTGCCTAGATTAAAATAATAATAATAATAATAATAAAATAAAATTAAAAAAAAAGACAAAATCATCAAAAGAACAAAAACCCAAAAGAAAATTACTGATTCCAATTTCTGGACTCTTTCCTGGAGAAAAATATAGACAGATCTTTTTCCTCTCCTTTTTCAGCAACACTTAAAACTTTCTGCCACGTTCCTTGGTGCCTTTAACAGTGAGAGAAAATGAATAGCTTTCAATTTCATCCTAAAAAGTGATATTAGGTCAGTCTACTGTGTCTTTTCCTCATCTGTTTTCTCTTAATTTTATTGTTTTCTCTGTATTTGAATCATTTCCCTGCACTTCTCAGAAGGGTGACCAATCTCTAGGGGACAGGGAAATGCTTGACAGTGGTAAAATGGAATTACAGCATTTTCTCAGGTATTGAGAAGCACTGCTCAAATAACTGAATTATTAAACTGCCTCCAAATGAAAGTTCTCCGTAAGGAACCCCAAAAAATCAGAAGCTGAGCTGTTGAATCATGAATATTTTTGCTGTAACACCATTATGAGAAAAGTAAGGACGAAGACTGCGCTGGAGATTTGTCCACCACTGAGGGGGAAAGGGAAAGAACATGATCCCATTTGACACTAAAAATCTTGCTGGGTTAATTACCACCTCCCTAAGGAGAGAAATTAAGGCAGGGAGGGCATTCTCATGATGACAACCTCTACCCAGCAGCAAGCCTTGCATTTTCCCAAGGCTGAAGACAATTTTGCCCTGACAAATCCAATCAGTGATACTCAGGCGTACCCTCCGGAGCAGAGCTCCAATTTTTGAGGATACACAGGGCAAAAAAGATGGACTGCAGTGGGTCATTATTAAAATATTTACAGCATGGCTTGGCCAGTGCTGAAATGGCAGAGTCGGCCTGAAGTCACATCAAGTTCTTCTGGCATTTGAGTGTTTCCCCAATGGCTTTGTGCAGTAAAGTGTTACGTCCTCCTGAGCATTTTATGTATTTAAGGCAGTAACTTTAAAATAAAAAAAATCACAACCTTAGAGCAAAGCCGCTATTTTGAGAATTTTAAGCCATTATTGACTCCTGTCAGATCAGTTTCTAGACTTATTGACTCTAGAAGTATATATAGACTGAGAGAAAGCGAGGTCAAGTCAATATTTATCTTGCAGATCAATACATTTTGATACTAACCAAAAATTAAGCTCAATACATGCATATATTATATGCAACAAGGTTAGGAGAGATCCATTCAGAAAATTCGTCAATTTGAAATTTCCCCACGGAATCCAACCTTTCGTATCCAATTTCCATTAGGAAGTCTGTCCCTTTAAGGGTGGTTCAGTGACAGCAATCACAATTCCACGTCACCCAATCGGATGAGTAACAGCAAAAGGAAATAAAGAAAAAAAAAAAAAAAAAAAAAAGAAAAAGAAGCGAAAAGATGAGAGTTTGGTTAAGGTGTTGGGAAGAGGCAGGTGAGTTGTGGAGGACTAAGGCAATATGGAATGTGATTTATATAATATTGGACCTACAAGGTCACCTTGGATGGACCTGGGGACAGCCTGGGCTAGTGGAAGGTGTCCCAGCCCCATGGCAAGCTGTGGAATGAGGTGATCATTGAGGTCCCTTCCAACCCAAACAGTTCCATGATTCTCTGATTATAAACATGAGGAAAAAGTTGGAAGAATGTGGAGGTCGACTTGGAGCAAGCTTCCAAAAGGAGGGAGCAGGAGATCCTGAGCTGCAGCTGAAGTCAGGGAGTTTTCTGTGTGGACTGAGCTGATGTTTCCTGGTGAAGGGAGAAGAATTTGTAAACTATGTAAAGATTTGACAAGCCTGAAAAGCAGAAACCAAGTAATTTAGTGTTTAATGCTGACACTTCACAATAAGACAAGAAAAGGGTGACTTTGTCATCCACAGCCTGGCACAGCATTGGTAGAAATTGTATCTTCCCTTCCCTTCGCTTCCCTTCGCTTCCCTTCGCTTCGCTTCCCTTCCCTTCCCTTCCCTTCCCTTCCCTTCCCTTCCCTTCCCTTCCCTTCCCTTCCCTTCCCTTCCCTTCCCTTCCCTTCCCTTCCCTTCCCTTCCCTTCCCTTCCCTTCCCTGTCCTATAATTCTTTCTTTCCTTTTTAGTTTTTCCCCCTTCTTTTATCCCCATTTTTCCCCTTCTTTTCTTTTTTTTTTCTTTCTTTTTTTTTTTTTTTTTACTAATTTTTTCCCCTTCCATTTATTTTTTCCCTTCCTTCATTTTCCCCCTTCTTTTTTATGTTTTGTTGGTTTGGGGTTTTTTTTTTCCCTTCATTCTTTCCCCCCCCCCCCCTCCCCCTTATCTTCTATCACAGCCCAGGATGCATTTGCACCCCAGATAACAGCAGTGACCTCACTTTTACATAGCACCTCTCACCCCAAAGGATCTCCAGACGCTTTGCAAATTTAACACAGGCTGCTCTCCACTCTGGGAAATCCCTTCACCTTCTGCTGGAGCTCAGGCAGCTCCTGCTGAGAGGAGCAGCACTCACAGCACTCCCCAACAACTCAGGCAAAGAGGGGGTTCCTGCTGCAGAAAACAGACAAAAAAATCCAGCAAGAATTCAGACAGGCTGAGTGTAATTTCATAAATCTGGAATTTGGGCAGAGCACTGCAGGTACAGTGGATGTTTTCCCTGGAAAATTTGGATGTGCATGACCAGGAGGAAAGGGCATAAAAGTGAGTGAATGTTCCTTGCCTTTTCAAAACACTGTTCTTTTCATCTGGAAAAAAATATGTTGTAAAAATAAAACCTGTGTGGCTGTGCAAAATGCTTCCTTAGAGGTAATTTCAAAGGGAGTGAAGATGATAAAATGATATATTAATTGGTAAAACATGATTTCATTCAAAATAAAGTGGTGGAATCTCACCAAATTTAGCTCTGCAAATGCAGCAAAGTGTATTCCTCATCCTGCATAAAAAGGTGGCATTTGTTTGATTTCGGTTTGATGAATTATTAATTTTATCACAGCTAAGATGACAGCTAATATTAGGACATTGAATTATTAATTTTCAAATGTGGCAATAAAAAAGCAGAACAAACACAAATTGAGACACATTTTAGGTGTGAGGTGACTTGCTTACATAATGTATGTGAGAAAACACAACTGCAGAGACAGATTTAAACCTTGCCAAGCAACTGCTTTTGCCTTCATACCTCAGGTATGATTTTTAGCCTCACTTCAGAAGCAGAATTCCTTGACTCCTCTAATGTGCACATTGGATATCACACTCCTCCTGTATTTTCCAGCAAAAAAAGGGTCTCCAGGTAATTTTTCTGGCTGTGGATACAGTTTTGGGGGCCAAGGAATAATAACGGAATGTGTAACCTAGGTAGAATGTTCATTTTTTTTTTCCAGGATGAGCAGGTTGAAAAGTACAAGAGAATGTTGTTTAGTTTATTCTTTTGCTCCTCTTTCCTGCTGTTTTTTTCACCACTGCTTGTCATGTGGCACAGGGTAAATAAGCACTTCAGGGCTTGTTTCCTTAAAACTGTTTCTGTGAGGTTTCAGCCTTAAGAGCCAGCACAGGATTTATCTGGCTCCTCTACTACCCTACAGGCTAATACTGATTTTCCTGTCAAATGTCTCCTTTGCAAATATTCTTCCTTCCCAACTCTCCAAATGAAGATTGGAGCTTTGAAGTCTTTCTTATTCCATGGCAAAACAGTCAACAAAACATTTCCAAATGTCATACCTTTTTTTTTTTTTTTTTTCTTTTTTGAGAAGCAGACACTGGTGCAATGCTGCCCCTGAACATAGGGTGAAACAAGGATCTGAAAATGAGCACAACTCGAGTCCATCAGGGATACTGACAAGCATAGGTGGGTTTTTGAGGGCAGCATTCCCAGGCCAAAGAAGAGAAACAGCTGTCTGTCCCCAAGCCTCATTGGGAATTAATCCAGCTCAAAGCTGGATTAACTTCTATTAAAAAAAAAAAAAAAAAAAAAAAAAAAGCCAAAAACTTGTATTCCACTGCCACATATGGCGATTATTTAGACTACAAATATTAGGCATGGCTAGCTGGTTGGGTACTAAAGGGAGGCTGATTTAAATCACTTATTTTTATCCTGCTGACAAAACGGGGTGGGGGAAAAAAGCATCTGTCACCCATGTGAGTTGGGAGAGGGGCCATGGCAGAGGGAGCAGTGCAGGAGGGGTTGGGGTGTCCCCGTGGGACACGGTGGGAGAACCCAGCTGTGCCCCTCTGGTGAGGCTGGAGCTCACCTGGCTGCTGGGAAAGGGGTGGAAGGTGAGCAGAGATGGGAAAGGAAGGGATGCTGGGCACTGATGTGTCCTCTGACCTCTCTGCTGATCCCAAGTGGATTTTTGCTGTGCTCAGAGTGGGAGGTGAAGCCTCAGAGCTGGAGCACAGGTAGGCTTCAAAGTGCAGCTGGCGTGGGAAGGCCAGAAAGCATAAATCTGTGCTCACTGCCACTGAGTGAAGCTGTTTATTGCTCAGATGAACTTTGGCTTGCTGTGTGCTCATCTGAGAATTTCTGCAGCGACAAAAGCGTTTAAAGTGTTCAGACGTTTTTCAGGTATGGCCATGACCTGCAGTGCAGAGGTGGTGGGAGTTAAAGGTAACATCTGCTACAGATGTGTGAACCCTCACAGCAAAATCCCAAACACAGGCTGAAGCTTTGGCTGTAAATACAGATTTGGGTCAAGAGGAGAAGGAAGTTGTTGATGTTGTCCCAAGGAATGGGGTGTATTTGCCAATGTCCCTCTTGTAGGGAGCTGCTGGATATAAAGCTCCTTCCTGAGATTCATTTTATCATGGACCTCTGCTTCATTCTTTTAACTTTGAAAAGAAACCTCCTTTTTCTCCTTTCTTTCCTTTTTTTTCCTTTTTTTTTTCTTTTTTTGTCATTGTTTGGGTTTTGTTTGTTTGTTTTCCACTTCAGTGGGGCATTCCATGGTCACACTTCTGCCATGGCAAGAGAAGTGATTCATGGGTGTGTTTCACTCATCCTTGGTTTACATGTTCATGCATAACACAACCTTTTTTTCCTCCCCCCCACCATGCAAAATCAGTAGAATATATATAATTTTTACTTGCATTTAATTTTTAGTTTGTACTTTATAATAAGTACAAAACCCCAAAATACAGTTGGTCACATCAGAGTGAGTTTCAAGATCTGCCTGACTGTGCTCGTCTCTGCTCTGGGTTTGTACACACTGGTGGGCATGACATTACCAAAGATTCCAATATCTGCCATCAAGCAACTGTTTTCCTAGTGGATTCCAAAATTTTTTTGAGGGATCTACTCCCCCTAAGAGGAAGAGCCAAAAAGAATTAAAGGATATCCCAGTCTTGCCACCTTTTAAAGGTGATTCTGAGTGTGTGGGTTTGAATTTCTCTGGTTTCACACATTGCTGGTTATGTTGCCTATTATAAAGGATTCAGTAAGACTCACTTTCTCCCAGTGGTATTTTATTTTGACACATCTCAAATGAAAATACAGCTCATTATTTTATACAGGATTCAAATGTGTTGTCACCTGGTTTTCATGCATTAAAATGTGATTCATTTTTTGCTGTAGGTACATGAAAAAGCAGAATGAGTCTGTAATGAGCCTGTTTAGTAATTTATTTATCTATTTTTTTGGTCATCCAAAATGGGGCAGATGTCAGGCTTTTTCTTCTTTTAAAATGTGTCTGTGTTGAGAGTGCCAGTGCTCTCTTGTCTGGCCCTGTTGCATTCTTTATCTTCATGGTTTGGCTCTCAAGAGGCATATTTAAATTGTCATAAATGTAGTAAAACTTTTCAGGAGAAAACACTCAGAGACCTTGTTTATTTAAGTTTTAAAAATATTATTTATCATGCCCTGTAAAATATCATGTATCCATCCCCCAGGGACAGGGCAGCCTTTTCGAATCAGTCATGAGCTGAAACTTTGTAGAGGATGCAAATTAGGAGCTTGATTAAATGAAAACTGGTGTTAAGTCTGGTGCCTGGTGAAGTTTCTGTAGGCACAGCAGCAATTAATGTGGGGCCAGCTAAGCAAATCTGTTGTGAACACGTTTCATTTTATGCAATATATGTACACAGAAAGCATGAAATTTTGGCCCAGGTGGATGTGCCAGTCTGTTGAGATTACCTGATCCAGGAGGTGTTTAAAATTATGGAAACCACAAGAGATCAATACTTCTCCAAACGTCTCTGGCACATGGAATAGATTTTTTTTTTTTTTCAAAAGAATGTATTTCTTTTGCAAGGTTCCAACAATACCCAATCCCAGCCCGAAAAAGGAGCCCGTTTAAGCTTGTGATTAACCAGACCCAACATTGGAGAGGTGGCCTCTGATCCCCACTCTTGAATTTCAGCCTTGGAACAGGGTGCAGGGGCTGGATTTAGTCTGAATTTTGTTTCATTTGCAGGAGAACGGCAGAGCTGGCAAGCTCAGGCACTACCAGTGCTCTGTGGAAGCCGACATATGAATTTGTTCTACAAATGTGCCAGGGACACACTGATCCAACAGTTAGATCACTTCCAGAAGACACAGAGTTGGATCTCTGAGCTGACTTCAAACACTTTATTATTACTACCCAGTAAAATTAAAAATTCTGCATCAAGGAACCAGGTGATGAATGCAGCACTCGGTGATATGCCCTGAAAATGCTCCCGTCTTCAAATGGATAAAATGAAATAAATAAATAAGCTAAAATATCGCAATCCTTCAAACAAAGAAGGTCACACTACTCTCATGGCCTTTGGAACTTGAGGTTGCAGACAGATTTTGGGTGTTTGTACTGGATTTTTGATGGGACAAAGTAACTGAAGTCAGTTTTGCTTGCAGGGAAGAGAAGGAATCTGCCTGGGAAGGACAGAAAGGCCAGCAGGAGGAAGGAGAAAATAGGTAAGACAGAAAATCTCTTCAGCATTATGGTAGGGTAAACCCTGCAGATTTATTACATGGAAGAACATTTTTAGGTCTTTTTGTCTTTTTTGTATTTTTAAAAAGTCTTAATCCTTGTGCATCATGACACACGGTTCCTTTTCTACGCTTCTATTAAAGGCCACTAACTTTAGGTTCTGATGTCATAACTTTCTATATTCCTGAATCCAACCTGCTGATAGCTGAACATGTTGCTGGAAAAGGAGATTCCCAGGGAAAACCCCATGAAAAGGAAATATATCAATAAGGAAATATTAGTAACTGTGATGTGATATCATTTGTGCTTTTTTTCTGAATGGATCAGAGGGAGCTTGCCTGTCATTGCAAAAGGGAAAACATTTTCTGTCAGAAAACATTACATTAAAAAGCTCCTCCTCTTGGATGAAAATATGTTCCTACAAAAATATATATATAATAATAATTAGGTGTTGATTTTAAGTACTGTATGAGAGTGAAGGATATATGGACTGCAGAGACACGGAGGAATGGTGTGGTGTGTTCAGGCTGGGATGGTGCTTCACACACCAGCAGTCAGAGAGGAGAGTGGAGGGTAAAAAAATGGGGAGCTGCTGTATCCTGAGTCATTAACATTGGCCATGTGGTGAACTTTTCCACAGTGCCACTCATTTATTTTCCTGTGAGGAACTGAATGAATTTTTTTCCTGATAACTCTTCCCCAGTTGCTTTTGTACTTGAAGGTAACGGAAAAAGAACAGAGGGCACCCACTGACCTGCTGCTCAAGGACTTCTAAATCCATTTGAAAACTAAATAAACCCACAAAATTTTAGACACTTATTGTTGATCCAAACTATACATACAGTTCAAGGTAATGCCTTATTTCACTTAGCATGGGTTTGTCCTCACAGTGACATTAAAAACGCTGAGTATTCTTTTTCCATAAGTGTCAATACTAAAAAGAAAGAAAATCTGATTTTTTAGTTTTTCATAGACTCACAGAATGGTTTGGGTCGGAAGAGAACTCAAAGCTCATCCATTTCCACCCCCTTCCATGGGCAGGGACACCTTCCACTATCCGAGGTGGCTACAAGCCCTGTCCAGCCTGGCCTGGACACTTCCAGGGATCCAGGGGCAGCCACAGCTCCTCTGGGCACCCTGTGCCAGGGCCTCACCACTAAGATTTCCTTCCTAATGTCCCATCTAGCCCTGCCCTCTGCCAGTTTGACTTTATTCCACCTTGTCTTGTCACTACAGGGCTTTGTCCAAAGTCCTTCAAGTGGGCATGTCAAGGAATGTCTGGAAGCTGTCCCGTTGCTGGGAGCTCAGGGGACAAGGTAACCATCTCACCAGCCTGTCTCTCCAAAGGCAACAAAAAGCAACAGAAGTGGCAGGAATGGTGAGCAATTTTTCCTTTCATGCAAATTTGTTCCCTTTTTTTCCTTTTTTTTTTTTTTTCATTCCCTTTTTACTTTCTTTTGCAGTTGCAAATGTTTTGAGAATCCATCATCTTCCCAGGTTGATGGCAAGGCCCTCGTGGCCCAGCTGTGAGTCACCATTCCCAGCTGGGTGGCTCTGAAGAGAGACAAGAAGCTCAGATGTGTCCCTGATTCCCCACCAGCACAGGCCAGGAACATCTGTCTGCTCCTTCCCTTCCTTCAGACGGTCCCAAGGAGGGGGCAGACAGGCAAGCAGGAATATGAAAGGGAAAGGATCAACTGGCCGTGTTATATTAGCCAACTTAAATAATTCCTCTTGGCTGTGGAAACTGTCTTCCCATCCAAAGCTGCTTTTTCTTTTTTTTTTTCTCGTTTCCTTTATATTTTTTCCCAAACAGGAACAATTTATTTCCACTTTTGGGCAGGTTTCTTGGCCAAGGGCAAGCTCTCCTCGTTGCCTCTCATGTGTCACTTCCCAGTGCCCCCCAAGTGACCTTAGAAAGTGCCTCGGGGACCGAACTTTGGTGAATAGCAAAATCAAAATATGCAAATTGAGCCTGGATTATCACATATATAATCATGCAAACATTTTTTTTTCCTGCACTACTGCCTGTGCCCAGCTTCCTGCCCTACTGCTCTGAGTGCCTCAGCACTGTCTATAGCTGTTGAGCTGAAGCACCCGGGGATGGCTCCTGAAGCAGGAAGAGAGTTCAATCTGCAGGATGGCTTTTCCAGACACTTTCTTTCTCATTCCCCACAAGATAGTGGCTGTTCCTCCGGATTTCACTGTTGCAATTTGGATGCGTCTACTTCAGAGCGAAGAGGAGATAAATGCCTCGTTCAGCCTCTTCAGTCCACTCTAGTTCTATTTTAGTTTGAGGAGCCTGTGCTACTTGGAGAGTGGGAGCAATTCCTGCCAATAACTCCATCTTTCTCTAAAGTTCGGCATCTCACACTGGGGGGAAAAAAAAAAAAAAAAAAAAGTGAAAAGTCAAACTACATGATGCAATGCAGGGAGCTGAGTCCTGGAGTCAGGTTTAGGTGACAAAAACATCCTGCATCCCAGAATGGGTTGTGTTGGAAGAGAACTCAAAGCTCATCCATTTCCATCCCCTTCCATGGGCAGGGACATCTTCCACTATCCCAAGTTGCTCCAAGCCCCATCCAACCTGGCCTTGGACACTGCCAGGGATCCAGGGACAGCCACAGCTTCTCTGGACATCCTCAGAGCCTCCCCATCCTCACAGGGAAGAATTCCTTCAAGGTACAAGTGATGAAGTTCACCTGGGAATTTTATTTTATTTAATGCTCTATGCAGTATTTTGAGTATTAGCAAAACTAAAAAAAATTAAAAAAAATCCATAAAAATCTTCATTTTAAATTTGTAAGGAAAAAGCCCTAAACTTTTGCAAGAAATTAATTTTTTACAAAATTCTTTATATAGTTTGGCTCAATTTTTTAGTACAGTCTCAAAGAATGATTGATTTTCAAGGCAAGCCTTTTGTCTCAGCCCATAGGAAAGCACTCCCTGTGCTACCCCAGTCTGTGTGAGATGGGAGCATCCTGTGGGCTGAGGAGCAAGTGGAGAGGAAGTGTCATTCACAATATGTGAACAATGAACAGAGCACCTTCCCACAAAGTCAATTATCCTTTCAAAACAACCATCACACATGCTCAGGAGCCAGATGTTGGCACTGTGATATTGTGATATTAATCTAAAGGGAAGGTTGAATTTATTTTTTTCTTAAATGTTGTCTTTTTGAGGATTAAGTCGGATATTTTCAACATAGTTGATAGAAGGGGAGTCATATCCCCAAAGCCTGTTTGTTTCAAACTCAATAATTTTTTTCTGGACAAAGCATGAAATGAAAAACCCACTGTGAGTCTCAGAATATGGGATTTGAGGTAAAGTGACGCATCAGCTGATGTCATTAAGAAATATACATGCATCAAAAATTGTACATCCACCAGTGTGGACTGGGCTTGGAATAACCTGGTTTAGTGGAAGATTTACCTGGTCTAGGGGTAGGAATCATGGAATAGTTTGGGTTGGAAGGGACCTTAAACCCCATCCCATCCCACCCCTGCCCCTTCCACTCCTCCAGGTTGCTCCAAACTCCATCCAACTTGGCCTTGGACAATTCCAGGTGTTTTAAACTAATGTTTTATAACTGTATCTATCAGCCCCTGTGCTCATTCAGGGACCTTTCTTATTTATCCACTTGGACATCCTAAATTATTTTTATTGTAATGCTGGAGAAATAATTGTCTTACCTCTCTCAGGACATGCTGTAGGGTTTATTCTCCCCTTGCTATCTAAGTAGTTATGCACATAAATCCTTCTGCATTGAGAACAGAATAGACTTTATATGCCCAGAAATTTCTTATGATTCCTAATCTATTATCCCCAAATCCTAATTAACCATTATTAAAAATAATGTGTCCTTTTTAGAACGTGAGATATAGCAGCACGATAAGATATGACGTGAAAACCCCAAATATCATGTAGTGTAATTTTGCTGCTTTACTTCTCTTCTTTTATTAGAGATTTCCAACATACTGCTGCATTTCCATTCAGAGTGGCAAGACTCAGTAGTATATATTTTGCAAACTGCCAAAACAGAGCCATTGGATTTAGTTTTCTAATAATCAAACAACCGTATAACGTGCCTGTACATGTCAGGGACTGAAGAAAGCAAATTTATACACAACACCGTGTATTTTGTGGATAGCGATAACCCACCCAAATCTAATTTAATCAAATATTTAAAGAGGTAATAATTAATTTTTAAAGAATTGAAGTGAACCGTAACTAGGAAGAAATGTTATTGTTTATTTTTAATGCCAGAACAGTATTCCTGATGCATTTTTAATATTTCATTAAGGCAGTAACTTTCATACTGTATTTCTTTTCAAGTTTTTTGTATCTCAGTGATACTTTTTTTCCTTGAACAAAGGTGAAATATTGCAGGCATACTTGAGGCTTGAACTGATACATTCTTTGAGGATCTTTTGTCATAACTAATTAAACACAACCAGAAGTATTTTTAAACAAGCTAAGACACAACACCTGGTTGGGAGCCAGGCGAGGGCTTGTTTTTTTTAGCTTGTGACTGAGTCTTTCCCATCAGATATAACTTTCTGTCCTTTCTTTTGAGCTATTATTCATATTTCTTACTTTTTAGGACTTATTTGCAAGCAGAGTTCTAAACCCCACCACTCCCCGTGCCCTCCAGAGCTCCAAACTGCTCTGTCTTGGTCTTCTGTTTTTTTGATGAAGTGTCTCTCACATTTCCAGCCTTTTATACTCAAAACTGTGGAAGGCTGTTTATTGCACTCCGGCTCCAGCCCTAGTTAAAGGTGTGAACTACCAAAGTGGAAAGGGGGCACATGCACATTAACACTGCTGTGGGAAACATCGCCTGACAGATGGATGCATGTTAAATGGATGTTGGAAGGAAGGTGTTTGCAATAAAAATCTTGAGTATGGCATCAGAGGAGGACCACACGCAATTTTCCAGCTTTATGTCTGCAGTATATAAGGGTCAAGCTTGTTGTAGTCCTCGTGCTTTTTTTTTTTTTACTGTCACAGACTTTGCTCTGCTGCTCTCAAACAGCTTTGACAAGAAGGTGAAGTATCAGGGTTCAAATGCCACATGTAAGTAGTTCTTTTTGAATTCATACGTACACAGAAGCATTTCTATTTGATATTTCATAACAGTATCCCCAAAGAAGGGCAGTGGAGCTGGGGAAGGCTCTGGAGCTCCAGAAGTGGCTGGAGTGGGGGCTCAGCCTGGAGAAAAGGAGGCTCAGGGGGAACCTTCTCCCTCTCCACAAGTCCCTGACAGGAGGGTTTTTGTGTCTCCTCCTCAGGATCAAGCAGTAGGACAAAAGGAATGACCTTAAGTTGCATCAAGGGAGGTTTAGATTGGGTACCAGGGAAGATTTCTTCACTGAAAGGGCTGTCCAGCCCTGGCACAGCTGCCCAGGGCAGTGGTGGAGTCCCAATCCCCAGAGGAATTTAAAATATGTGTGGAAGTGACAGTGATGGTTTAATGGTGGGCCTGATGATCTTAAAGACCTTTTCGACCTAAGTGATCCAATGAAACATTAAAAATTTTGCTTTTATTTTAAATACACAGCTATTTCCAGGAGCCAGGGGATCTGAGAAGCTGTGGTATAAATTGTCGGTTCATTCAGTGAAAACATAACAAAATGGTCTAAGGGTAAGCTGAGTTTCTCCAGTTTCAGTTACCAGTTCTTGATCTGTGGAGGATGAAGGAGATGTTCTTAACATCACCCAAATACAGAACTGGGAATTTGATGTGCAGATCTTCCCTTGTTTGTGAAAACACATCTCTGAAGAGCCCTGAGAGCTGAAGTGTTGAAATCCTGGCTGAGAATATATATCCAGGATTAGCTACTGTGAACTTCAGTGGGAATAGTCACCTGGGATTTCTTAGACATTCCTCTGGTTGGAAACTTGGTTATAAAAATTCTTCCTTTTTTTGTCCCCAAGGTATTGTTGTCAGATGCCTTGTACCTGAAGATTTTTCTTTCCCATTATTGAATTTTTCCTAACCCAATATGAAGGGAACTTGACTGGAAGCATGGTAGGGAAGAGGAGCTTTAGGCGAGAAGATCTCTCCTTATCTGACATGAAGTAGATGGATCCCTTAGCTGTTCCTTGGACAGAAAATGAGGCTTTTCAAGCAGAGAATTGTATTGTCTATATTTTTGCTCTTTTCCCAAAATATTTTTTTGGCTAAACCATCTCCTTCCTACACAAGGAAATTTTGCACCCTCTACCTTAGATGAACTCTTTTTTTCTTTACATATGGATCTCTTTTTTAAACTGAGTTCATAACTCCTGTTTCTATTTACTTCTCTGCATTTTCAAATATCTAGTCCAGGAATCCTTTCACCTGAGATTACCAAGAAAAGAAACCAAAAAACCACAACACTTGAATAACAGCCATGTACAGTTTACAACTTGTAGATTTGAATTTGTTTACATAAATTAGCAAATCTGAAAGGATCTGTGAGAAGACAGAGGGCAGGAAACACAACACAAGTCTCAGTTTTTTTGTGAGTTTTGCTTGGCTTTGTGGAGACCTCCTTATAAGTGGTCCTTGTGCTTTGACAATGGGTGGTTCTCTGGGTCCTAAAACATCCTGGTTTGATGGGAAAATTCTTCCTTCAAAACTTTTGAATAGGAGAGGAGCATTTGAAGCCACACAAGTGGAATGTGAACATTCACACCCACTGTATCAATGGTTCAAAAATCCTGTCTTCTCCCCCAGGCCCAGCTCCAGCCAGCGCTTACACACATGCTTAACTTTATGCACAAGAGTAATCCCGTCAGTTAAATGGGATTATCCCCATGTGTGTAGTTACACACACCTAAGTGTTTGCAAGATTGGGGTCTATTTCTCTGGCAGTGATTTGAAACCTATGGTAGAAAATGCTGTATGCAAGGTTGGTATTGCTTAATGGCCAAATATTAAAACTTAATTTTTCTGCTGAAGTGAATGGGGCTGTGCCAACTCGTCCTGTCCTGTTCTGTGTAGTTTGAACTCTCTAAATGCAACACATTTGTGACTATCACAGCATATAAAGGGGATTGGAAAGATAATTAAGAGCAAAAATATCAAGAGTGGAAATTCTCCATGTCTAGATGTTGTTCTAGTCCAAATCTTGATTTAAAATTTGAATTTCATTTAGAAAATGTTCAGATGTGTACAATTTTTTTCCTCTATAATGAAATAGCCTGTAATTATTTCAGTCCTGAAGAAAAGGTTTACCTTTCAATGTTTAATTATTGAAGACTATATGGATGCAAATTTATAGGAGAAAAGTATTTCCAGGGAAAAATGTGCATAAATCTGGATGCTCACATGCAGGCAAACTTGCATGTACAGTATGAGCGCCACGAAAAATAAAAAAAAAAAAAAAAAATCCACCAACCAACTTCTTAAAAAATAACCAAACTTACCCTTTTCTCCAACTTTGGGAGTTTACTCTTAATTTGAAATTCTGCAGCCAAGATATTATTTAAAAATTTAAGGCAAGTAACCATCTGCCATAAATGATAGAAATGGAATATAAATAAAATAGTGCTTGTAGTATTCCAATGAAAATCACATACCAAACGCTTCCACAGCCCAGGCAGCAGCAACACTTTCAGATGTCAGGAACAAAGGCAGAGAAAGGAGTTGCTTTGGCCAGGACATGTTTTTCTGTGCATGGTATATCTTCTTGGCTGTCCTGAAAGACAACATTATTAAGCAATTTGGGCTGGAGCATCATTATGCCCCATGAAGAATTTAAGGAAGATCTTGACTTGTGCGTGCTGCAGGAGGAGTCCTGCTGTGCCATTTGGTACAAAAAGATAATCAGTCTTATGCCACTGGCACACTGGAACACCTAATGGGACATGCCAGGCATCGATGCTCAAGGTTTTATATAAGGTAACAGCTGCCTTGGTCAGGCAGTTAATTAAATGTGTTAATTTTCCATACAAGCAGCAGTAGTGACAGCAGATCCGAGTGGGATTTTATGACATTTCGGGGTTCCCTTATGTGATCACAGCCATGGATTGCACCCACATCATCCTTCACATCCCTGCCTTCCCCCTTTGGACATGGGGGGAGATTTGGAAATTCACTCCCTGATTCCATGAATATTAGAGCAATGGTAATGCTCTGGTAGCACTCACTGCACGTTGCCAGTTGTCCCAACTCCAGTCTGGAAAAGCTGTTTGGGCTTATTCCCACACTGATATTGGTTTAGTCAGAGATGCAGCAATTCATTCACAAGGGCAAAAGTGATTTTTATTTTCTCTGTCTATCTTACATTCCTTATTAGAAATGTTTAATGAGCAGATACGTAGCCTGGAAATAAAGCAGTGTGATGTTTTTGAATAGATAGTGTGTTCTTCAGATGTAGAATTACGGAAAATTATCTCCTTTCTCTTGATAGTTTGGCTTGTACAACGTTGCAGGATGACAAATTCAACCTTTTCTGTACATTATTACTTTCATAGCATGATAATAACTCAAATGCATCAAGAAAGAGAAGGTAAATGGGGACAATTCGTGAAAAGGACTAGGAGAACATATTTAGAAGTAATGGTCTGACAAATATGCAGACTGAATAATATAAATGAACTGAACAAGTTTCCTCCCTACCAACTGGATAATACGGTGTGAAGGAAAGTGGAAGAAATGCAAAATGCCAAGTTAGGCATGTGAGGACTGACCAAAAATGAGTCACACTCCCACGCTTTTGGCTCACAATTCGAAATATTTGTTTTTAGTTGATTGAGTAGCCACTAAAAGTATATGGCGAGCTTTGTTTGAATTTGATCTGTCACTTTTTTTTGATGGGTGACAATGATTTTATGACATATGTCACAGTGTGTCACATCACTCACAACACATCAAGTCAGGCTCTATCCCATCATTTCTGAAGGCAATAATGCCACTCAACACGACGCGACGTGACGGGATCTAACGCGGCTGAAAAAACAACAGGAAACTTCTGTAGGTGTGACATGGGTCCCCAAAATTACACCGGAACGAGCCTTGAGAAGGTCCCAGGAGTCAAGTTTGCAAAAATGGGGCAGTTGAATGGCCTCTGTCTTTGTGAAGGTGGGCTCTGGGTTACTCAGTGTGGAGAGGCAGTGAGTAGTTGCTCATGGTGGGAGTCTGTTGTTAGGCTTGGTGATAAAAGTGAGTTCTTCAAGGAGAAACTTGCTGGGAAAATGAGCCTCATGCCTGAAATGTGACAAGACTGGAACTGTCTCTGACCTGAAAGGCTGCGTGTCTTTAAGTGTTTTAGAGCTTTAAAAATTTCTGAAACCTCAGGGGATGTCCTAAGCATAAACATTACTTTAAGCCAGGATTTAGCTGGATGTGGTCTTCTAATATATTTCAAACAAAGATGGCTGCAATCTTTACGAGTTCTGCCCTAGTTTTCTAACAATTATCTCCTTTCCTGTGTTATCTGCTTTCCAGTGTTTGTGTTGTATATGCTGTCTTATCTGTTCTTATTGATTGCAGCAAACTATATCCATGTGCACACAAAAAGGACCTTCAGCTACATCATCAGCAGAATATTTCCATTTAAACACACCACTTAAGCACAAAATGTGAAGTTCCCTCAATTTTTGAAGATTTCTCTGGAACAGTCTGAATTCTTTAGCTGACAGGATTGCACCAGAGATGTTTTTTCAGGTAGGTTTTTTTTCGTTTTGCGTAACCAAAGATCAGGTTCTTGCTAATCCAAAGCTGCACATGGCTCATCAGTCCTATTAATCATCTGATTTCTTGCACTGTTTGGTCAGTGGAGCCTCTGAACACAGTTTATCTACATATTGTGAAATCAGGGATGGAAGCCACATCCCTGGAGATGTCCAAGGCCAGGCTGGATGGGGCTTGGAGCAAGTTGGGATAGTAGAAGGTGTCCCAGCCCATGGAAAGGGGGTTGGAATGAAATAGTCTCACTCTTAGGTTGGTGAGTACTGACATGATGTCCAGAAGACAGCCTGTGGCTCTGAAGTCAAGCAGAAAGATGGACTTCGCTTTCTGAACTTTTGCACCACCCTCTTTTTCTTGATTTCGTGTAAATGAGCTTCTTGTATATCCTTTTCTGTTCTTCAGGTCTGATTTTCCCCATTAATTATCTTGGAAATCATCCTTGATATGTGGAGTTTTCATTATGCTCTAGGGCAGATGAGAACTGAGCTGAGTAACACCCACACCCCTTTCCTTGGTGACATTTTCCCATCGGAACCAAAAAAAAAAAAAAAAAAAAAAAAAAAAAAAAAAAAAAAAAGGAAGAAACAACTCCTGCAGCTCTCTACATTTCTTTTCAAAATGCTGCTAAGTAATTTACAGACTGAATAACTTGAGATTCTTCCACCTTTCCTGCACACACCAACGAGGAGCTCATGTAAATTCTCACTTTATTACCACACCTGTTAGAAATCACTGCTGCAGCTTAGGTGTGAAGAAAATGTGGCTGTCCCATACCTAGCCAGGAATCCACCCCAGGCTGGGCGTGAGTGCATCACCACTGCTATAAAACAGACACAACTACTTTGGTGACATTCCCTGTTACTGTACGTTGACAAGTTCCCATTTAATTTACTACATATGGTTCCACGTCTCCATAGCTACTCTCGTGAATTCATTATTCATTAAATAAGTGATGAATTTACTTAAATATTGCGGCCACATGGCCGACACAAATGCATTCTAATATTATTAACACGTTGCCAACTTGCAACTCTTCGAAGTCTGAGTAAATGTTTTGACAAGAAGAGGCAGCAAGAACAAATAAGTAGTAGCAGCCTAGATGAAGTTCAGCCATAGTTCTAACAGCTTTAAAGTCTTAACAGTGTTTTCACTGGGGCAGTACCAGATAAATTGCTCTTATGTGTGCATACAAGAGACTAAAATTCCTTTGAAAGTTTATAATTTCTCATGGGAAAACACAACATAAAAGTTACTTTTACTCATAGAAAAACAACACCATATTTTCCTGTCAACCTTTGCTGTTGGGAATTTCAAACTTTTTGCATTTTTTCCCTGTGATTCTTTGTCGACCCGAGGGACAGGCATTTACAACATAATTTACTCTCAGCGTGTCTCTGTAAATCATTGTAATGCTATCTATGGCTAGTGGAAAAAAAGAAAGCAGCACTCTCCAGTTGGACTGACAAAAGTCTTTTCCAAGACTTCAACAGCAAAGCAAAACCCCCCACTTCGGGAGGGCAGCACCGACACGTGAGATACACAAAAGAAATCTATTTTATGAGGGTTTTCATACAAATTTTTGTATTCAGAGGTTGTAATATTTACTGGGAAATACCTATTGAACCGTGTTTTCTTGCAGTGAAATATTCAGAATATGTGGAGTATAAAACATGTCTGGGTGGGAGAATTCTGGTGCAAAAGGAGAACCGCTTATGTTTCTTTTTGGGAAATGTCTGTTTACTTTTTCCTACTGTTCTTAAGGCCTGTTGTTGTCACTGCTGTTGTACAGGCTTAACAGTGTTGTCGGAGGTGAGGTGCTTTAAGCACAGGCTGCCATAAAAAAAGCTGGAAACCTGTAGAGCCTTTCAGCCTCACTTTTTGAGACTGCTGCTAATATCAAGGCTCATTCAGTTTTACATTAGAACTTGATGACTTGCACATTGGTTGAACCTTCACCTTTTACAACCTTAATGGGGATTTATTAGCTATTTCACAGTGTGTAAATTTGAATCTAGGTCAGATGAGGAAGAAAAATAGGGCAAATCTGGGCCTTAAGTATAACCTGCATATAATATATCAGGATAAAAAAAAGGTGCAAAATTAAACAGATGATTAAAAGTGTCTAGAGCAGGCAGAGTTTGAAAAAAGAGCTTGATAAATTAGGGGTATATGTAGGATTTTTTTTTTTTTTTCGAGTTCAAACTCAGGTGACTGGTGAAAGTCTGGTTTCCACACAAATTCAGCAGATTAAGGAGTTAAAATAGCTTGTTAACCTGTTTCTGCTAACTGCTTGCAAGAGGAAATGTAACACAGGTGTGTTTGATATTCACAAGATTAAAGCTTTTGTCTACCATCAAATGTTCACCACATTAAAGTCGTTTTAATGAGGTATTGGGAGATAATGAATGTAAGCCTCTAATTCGGTGCAGCAGAGACAGGCTGCCCCTGCTCTGACCCCGCTGCAGCCAGGTATCCAAACCAACAGATTAGTCACACTTTTACACCAAAAGATGTGTGCAGAGTGGAGCAGCCACTACCTGCTGCTGTCCTGCCCTGCTAAAAATGCATCTGGTTCAGATGCCTCGAATTATCTAAAGCCTGACATCAGACATTCCCCATCTGATGGTACTCATCCCTCACCAGCTCCTTCAGGAAGATTATCTGGAGGGGAGAAAACACAGCTGGTGTGAGATGGAAGGATTTTAATAGTGTGTGTGTGCATGAGGTAGGCAAAAATGGGTACAAATTAATACTATTTATGTTATTAATGTTAGCATTCGTTCTGGTGCTTAGAGATGTTCAGAAAGTCAATAGCTGGAGTGAATAAAGGTTGGAAAGGTCTCTGTGGTTCATCCAGCTCTTTACTCACTGCTCCATGGATCCACCTCCCCCTGCTAAGCTAAGGTACGTTGCCTGTTTGCTCATTCTTAATAGAATAAGCTCCAAATAAAAATAAAATTAAGATCCTGAAAGGTTCTCCAAACCAGATTTATTTTGGCATGCATATGCAGGAAACTATGTACTGTAGCAAGTTTTAAATACTGTATTTGGACACTAATTCTCAACTGCCGTCATCAGTTTGCTGACAGCCATCTGCTTGGACCCTGCTCCTTCCTCCCGTTCAGCACCGTTAAAGTAAAATATTGACAGAAACAACTTCTGCAGCAAGAGTGGAAAAGTTAATAACACAACTGAAGTCACACAGGATTTTTTTTTTTTCTCTCTAATGTTCTGGAGCTCTCCTACAATTTCGTTTTACTCATGCCTTAATTTAGAAGTGTCCCACCCCGGCTTAAAAATAGGCCGTTGTGTAGCCAGCTATCTATAGATGGCACAGGTTCCTGAGGAGAGATCTGGAGCTGCAAGTGCCTCCTGTACAGTTCATGTGACTTCATGCAATGAGTAATGCACATGCTCCTGGAGGAGCTGACACACCGGGCGGGATGTTGTCAGTCAGGGCTGGGAACAGAAGTCATCGCTGCGAGGTTGTCGCCGTGGCTGCCAAAACCTGCCACAACATGAGCAGCAGGTTGATGGAATTCAGGTTGCCCTGCAGAAATGCTTTGAGCAGTGATGTAGGGAGCCTATGGAATCCCTCACATCATTGCACACTGCTGTACTGGAGCTCTTGAGGGTACCTGGAAGCTTCCAGAATGATCCTCAGTCTCCTTGGGCTGAGATTATTTTTTGTCCTGTACATGCCCTGTGATGATCCCCACATTAATGAGTCTGAGATGCTCCAGTTCAGCACAGAGCAGGCTTTACCTTCAGCTCTTTGCATGAAAAGTCATTAAAGCTCTTGCACAGGTCATAGGGCAATGCACAATAAAAGAGTTTGCCACTAATTATTTCAAAAAGGAAAGTGAACGTGAGCTCATGTACACACACACACACACAGATATACATTCACATAAATAATTTATTTGTCATACCTATTTATAATACATGAATCTTTTATGTTTTATGGTGATACCATTGCAGTTTGCAGATTTACATCTCTTATTAAATTCCCCACACAACAAAACACAGTACTATGGAAATATATAGCCCTACAAACTGATTCAAGATTTCTAATCCAAGTGGTCTCACTGTCTGCAATATTCCTTTCTAAATTATGCCATTACATCCCACAAATCGACTTGCAATGAAAGGTAATTTCTTTTTATTCTCTTACAGCTTTGTGGGAGAAAGGAAGGAGGAATCTATCCCCTAAAGAACAGCGCAACAGTTCCCAGGCTGAGCTCTCTAACATACACATCCTCCTCTGTGCTTCTGCAGACACAGACCCACCAGCCCTGCGAGAAGATGAGTGTGTTTACCACGTCGAAGAGATCAGCAGTAGATTTAGTGGAGAGAGTAAAGCCTTTGGGCAGATGAGAAAAATTCTAAAAAATCCAGTTTCCAAGCAGGAAATTTTACGAGATCGTGGCAGAAGCTGAAAACTGTGTGCAAAGACAATGCCTCAGTGTCAAACCTAACACATGAAAACAGGAACAATACATGTTTTTGGGAAATGTTTTATATGTTTGACCTGGGTTTTGTGTGGGTTTTTTCTTCCTCCGTAGAGAAAAAAATAAATCAATCCATTCACCACCCTGAGAGAGTGCACTGACTCCCACTTCTTGCCTGGTGCCCAGCCCTCAGGTCAGTGTGTGGATGAGGGAGGTGAGCCCCAAGCACTCTCTGTGCTGGGCAGAGTGGTAAGAGGCTCCTTCTCCTCTCCTGTTCACTTCTGTCATCCCTGTTCAGTTTCCTCCCTCACTTTGGGATAACCTCCTCAAAATTGGTTTCAAAATCCTTCACCACAGTCCTCCAAGGGGTCCACAACTCCAAATTCTTTTATAGACCACACAGTTCTGTCTGTCCCCACATCTCACCTGAAACACACAGCCAGAAATCCCTGCACTGCCTAAAGTCCCAAAGAAATTGTTTTTTTCTCTAAGCAGTTCTCTAGGCTGAAAGGTGAGAGTTCACCCTGAAAATAGGTATTATTTTAAACAGCCTGTCAGGCATGTGGTGAGGATGGCTCACCAGCCTCACCAGGCTACCTTGAAGCTTCTCTTTTATGGTCTGGAACTGCAGGTGCTGATGCATCCTCAGAAAGCCACAGGCAGAAACCACACGAAGAGATTAAAGATGTGATAGGGAGAGGCGGGAGGAAATGCCTCTGCTCATTTTCTTGTGCTCTTCTGAAGGTAAAGCCAGAAGGAGTTCCTGCATAGGTTCATGAGTTTCCAGAATGACCTTTGGAAGTTTCTGTCTGTTTTCCAAAGGAAAAAAAAAGCACCACCAAACCCAAAGCATGGAAAAATACTCAGCAGAATTAACATGACAGGAAAACTTTACAAAGACATTGCTGTCTCTTTACTCAACCATTTTCTCCTGTTCTCCATCTACAAAGGAAAAGTAAAAGAAGCAGCTTTGCTACCTCTGTGCACACTGGTGGAAGGCTGTAATATTTTCTCAATTAAAATCCCTGGAAAATGTGGGAACATTTAGCTCCACATATTAAAGAAGGTACTTTCTAGCTGTTCTCACTAGCTCTGTCTGCTTCCGACACAAGCAGCTCCTTGTGACTTTTTTTCCAAGTTCAGCCATTTAGAGCACTTGGATATTTTAGAGCCATTTAGAACACTGAGATATTTTAGAAGTCACAGCAATTTCTGAGAAACTTTGGACCGAAGACGGCATTTGTTGGTTCGAGTGGAACTATATTTTTTAATTTGCAAAGAAATGTAGAACCAGGGCTCCAGTGATCAAAATCCATCCGTGATGAGTGACATGTGGCAAATCATTTCGCTTTTGTAGCATCTTTAATGCAAATGACTGTGAGGCTCCTGAATATTTGACATGAGGATGTATTTATTAAAGTGTTAATAGCACAAACGAGCATTGTTATAGCAGGCAGACACACTATTAAGGAGTTTATAGCAAGCAAACAAGCTTTCAGAATTGGATTAGAAACCTGATTTAGCTGCAGGTAAATAAAAGAATGAAGAGATAAAATATTAAGTGAACATCAAATACGAGGGCTCAAAGCCAGGTTGGACGGGGCTTGGAGCAACCTGATCTAGCAGAAGGTGTTGGAGCAAAGATGGTCTTTAAGGTCCATCCCATACCAAACAATTCTCAGGTTTTGTGATTTTATCATGCATTTGGGTTAATAAAAGAAAAAAAAAATCTTGGGAATCTTACAAACAAGTCAGAGTATGAAAAATCTTGTTGCCTGCTGTGGTGTGGAGACACCAGAGATATCTGGACTCCCTGGAGTCCATCAGAGCTGCTCCAGGTGGGCAAAAAGCATCAGTCAATGTCCAGCTGCAGCCAGGGATTGCTGAGGGGATTCCTCACTGTAAAACCCTGGCCACGAGTCCAATCCAAAAGCTGGAAAAGAAGACGAAAATCGCTGAAGGTCTTTTCTATATATACATCCCAGGCAAGAGGAGCACCGTGACACAAACTGCTGCCTGGTTGGGTGTCTCTGCTGCTGCCAGCATTTGTGTCAGCTGAGCCTTCCAAGCTGGCAGCTGACGTCACCAGAGAACCTACGAGATTTCCACCAGGAAAGTGTCACAGAAGAGAACATCTATTTTTCCAGCAAACCCAGTCCCTCTCCCTGGCTGGCATATGTGAGGAATGCTCTGTGCAGCCTCCTTTAATTGTGAGGTCACACCTTCCTTTAATGAGTTTCCTTAAAGTTTGCAGCAAGTTTCCTTAGTGACACAGGTAGGGTTCCATTGATCTCCAGCCAGGGCTGTCATTATCAGAGGACGGAGTTCCAATTTCTGATTAATGAAAATTATAATTATGTCCAGATAATGTGGAATGAGAGGGAGAGAAAGATGTTTTCATGTTACTTTAAACAAAGAAGAGTTAAGGCCTTATCTTAACTATGCATTGGCACCGCAATGCGAAATGGTCATGCAAAATTAATTTTTAATGTGTTCAATTTATATTAAAAATTTCTGCAAGTGTGTGATATTTTTTTTTCTAAGGCTGGAGTGCTACTTCATTTACAATATTCCCTGAAGGTGTTTTTTTTTTTTTTAAAGAGACTCTTAAACTGAAGCCATTTTAAGGGTTTTATGAGACATTATGTGAGCTTTCATATGCAAGTTAGTCGTTAAGTACCAGATATTATATTCTGTAATATGCTTAAGTGATATTAGAGGCTGTATATAGCCTGCAGTAATGGCTATTGCTGCTTTTTTAATTTATCAAGAAAATGTTGCTTAAATAAGGAGCAAATCAGTGCTTGGGTGTTAGAAAATATAAATGTAAAGGAAGTAACAATATTGTTGTGACATTTTGTGCTCTCAGCTTCACTGGGGAGCAAAAGCAGGGGCTGCTTTCTCCTCCTCCTGCTGACACACATGGCAAGTCCCGTATATAATATGCCGGACATGTGAAAAAAAAGAGAAATTTCACTAAAAAGTCATTGCTCCTCGTGACTTCATGAGAATTTATATCATGCGTCTGTTAACTGGATTGAGATTTTTTTTTTTTTTTATCATATGATTCCTGGCATTCAAACAAAGTAGCAACTCACATTTGGACTTAAAGGAGTGAAGTCTTTGAATGTTCAGCCTACAAAGGGAAATGTTTTTGTTAAGCTGGATTCACTGGTCCAGCTATAAAAGACAGGATAAAAAAAAAAAAAAAATCACAACAAACCAACCCTCACATGGTGAACAAACTTGCTATTTTTTTCTCCACCCTCCCTCCCTTAAGAGCCAGAGGAAGAAAAAAGAGAAAGCTTTAAGCTGACAAGTTTGCAGAAATGTAAAAGTCACTTGACTTTCCTTTCAAATGAGCCTCTTGCTCCTTGTCCTGACACCCAAATAAAGCCCGTCTGTGGCTGTGCTGCAGAGAGGGGGAATGCAGGAGTGTTTGAGCCTGACAGCCCTTGGCAGTGACACCTCGTGTTGGCCACAGAGTCCCCCACCTGCTCCGACCCCTACGTGGAGCCCAGCTGACTGCAGAGCTCGCTCTGCCCAAAATATTCCTCCTCTGACCGCAGACCCCTCTGCTGTGCCCAG
This sequence comes from Chamaea fasciata, assembly GCF_029207755.1. Classification (NCBI taxonomy): domain Eukaryota; kingdom Metazoa; phylum Chordata; class Aves; order Passeriformes; family Sylviidae; genus Chamaea; species Chamaea fasciata. The sequence goes on from NW_027094093.1 coordinate 36,159,784, forward strand.
CTGCAAACTCCCGCTCTCAGGCAGGCTCGCCATTAAAGAAATGTATCTCAAATGAAAAATAATCTTTTCCATTTTCTTCCCTCCTCCCAGCTGCTGATTCCCACCCTGATTCCTGTTCTGGAGCTGTGATTAATACTTTTTTTTTTTTTTTAAAATCACATCATCCTTCTCTCTCTCTCTGCCTCTCCTCCTCCCCCTCCTCTTCCCAGTCCTCACAGCTGTGGATCCTCACTCCTCCTTCCAGTTGCCTCTGCTGTTGTCCCCGCTCTCCTCCCTCCCCTGGCTCCCTTAAATATTTCAGAAGAAAGTAATCTAGCTTCATCCAGGCTTTATGGCACTGCCTCTCCTCTTGTCTGCACTTTTCCTCTCTCGCTGCCTTTTGGAGGAACAAGGCCCTGGGCACCCTCCAATCCCTGGAATCAGCCTCCTTAATGAACCCGCTGGCAAAAGAGCCTCAAACTGGGCACCAAATGGGCAATATGGACCCAGCCAGTCCCAGCGGGGGGGGGGGTTCTGAGGACTCTCCATTGAGGAGCAATTTTCCAGGGAGCACATGGGGCTCTCCAAAAGGATGCAGAGAAAGCCAGGGATAAACATCTCCAGGCTCCCGCTGCTGCCTGGGCCCCGCCTGCTCGGTGACCTCACATGGAGCACCTGAAATCCCCTGAATGCCAAAAGCCAGTGGTCCAGAGGGATCTTCTTGGCAAGGAGGAGATGGCCAGGGAGCAGCAGGTCTGTGCTCCAGAGGAGAGGAGGTCAGCACGGGGTGAGCTGCCTTCCCTTGCAGGACAGGCAGGACATGCCTCGCGCATTTTTTCAATGGTTGATGACTACAATGAATTCTCATGGACCAAAAAAACTTGGCCCCAGCCTCTGAACTCTACAGTAGCAGCCAGGAGAGCCATGTATTCACCAAAACACAGAATCATTCCCACTTTCACCATGGAATGCTCATTGATGAGCAGCCCAAGCATGAGGAAAGCACAGTAGTCCCTGAGGGCAGTGATTTTGGTGTCTCCAGCCCAGGCACAGAGATTCCCTGTGGTTAGAGGACAAGCTGATGTTGTGACCTGCCCATTATCCCTTCATTGAGGTGGCTTTTGACGTTCCCTGGGGGTGTCCCTGCCATGCATTCCCCCATCTTCTGGCTGAGCAAGCCCCAGTGTTTTTGATGAAACAAAACTAAACAAACAGATGAAACAGTAATAAATATAATAAATCTCCCAATACCTGAGCCACCTCCTGTCCCTGCTCTGCACTGTGCTCCCTCCCCATGATGACCCCCCAGCATCACTGTCATCTCTGTTCCACAGCCACTCCTGAGCTCTGAGTTCAGGAGCCAACTTTTTAACCAGCTTTAAGCTCTTTCGTATGGCCCAAACCATTTTAACCTTTCCCCAAGGGTGTCTCTGCACGGAGGTTTCCTGTTAGTGTCCTTGTGGTCAAAGGGCAATTAGGTTCTTCTCCTGCAATTTGGAGCTTGAACTGGCTTAATCTGTGTTAGGCAACACAAGCATCTGCTTCTCTTCTCCCTCCCACCTCCTGCTCGTGCACACACAAAGCCTCATTATATTAATAAAATATTTTCCCATTCTTCACCTGATTAGCTGCCTGCACGTGCCCATGAGCCCATTTTCCATGAAAAATGTGTGTGTGCATTTACACCCATACGTGCCAATGCACCTTCCCCAGATTATGTACAAACAGATGTTTATATATAGAATGCATATTATAAATTTAAATTGATACGGGAACATAAATCTGAATAAATCACAGCTAAGCTGCGGCTTAAAATAAACATTCTGGAAAAAAAAAAAAGCAAATAAACTTTTTTTTTTCCTGTTTTGGCAGAATGTTTATTTATTTAACAACAGCGATGCAGTTGCTTACACTTTCTACAAATGTTTTATCTCTTCTTCCTCCGCACCTGTCCCTGAGTGAATAGAGCCACATCTGTCTCATCTTGGCATAACAAGTACACATCTACATCTGTGAAAGATGATTCCATTTTTGAAGGAAACACTGTCTACTTTTACACTCCTGCAGTCTGCTAGAAATTATTGCACAATGGATTTTGTGTCTTGCAGGAAGGCTGCTAAATAGTGAATAGCGAGTTTGGAAATGGTACAACAAAAGTAATGCCCTACTTTAACAAATGCATGCCTAGATATAAATATATATTTATTCTAAACTTTATGGGCAAGAGAGACCCACTGATTAATGTTACCTTCATTTTACTCTTGCTGGTGTAGTAGACTCAGTTAAAAAGCTCAGGAAACTGTAGAGTAGAGGGTGATAATGGGATGTAGAGGCTTTCACTCATCAGCTGCCGTTTCAGAGCCTACATGAAGTTGATAATGACTGGAAAAATAGTCAGAAAAATCCTTCCCTGTAAGGGTGGTGGGGCCTTGGCACAAGGTACCCAAAGAAACTGCGGCTGCCTCTGGATCCCTGGAAGTGCCCAAGGCCAAGGTTATGTCATTCATGACATTCAGTAGTTCACTAAATAACTGAAGAGGTGAGCTTTGGCTGATAAAGGTTTAATGATTAAAAACTGTGAAATAGCCAAAAGCCTCTCTAGTGATACTGAACGGATGAGCAGCAGTGGTTTTGGTGCTCATCTTTCTTTTATGGGCTAGACTATCAAAGCTGAAGCAAAAATAAAGGAAAGATGAAGTTGTCCTGAAGTTTCTCTGTTGTATTTTCCTCACCACTATTACTTCCACTGTACCCAACAGCTCTTAGATAGACCAAAATCTGTAAAAGCAGTGCAGAAAGGTTATCCATCCATCCATCCATCCATCCATCCATCCATCCATCCATCCATCCATCCATCCATCTATCCATCCATCTATCCATCCATCCATCCATCCATCCATCCATCCATCCATCCATCCATCCATCTTTCCTCACTTCTCACCTGGAGGGATTACCCCAGGAAGAACATTAATCCAAGGTGTTGCAGGACCTCTTCCACCTGTCACGGGCTGTGTTTTGCCCTGTGCCAACTTGTTTGTATCTGCTGACCAACCAGATAAACAAGATGAGAAAGAAATTTCACCGAAAATGGAGGCCAGGAAATAGAAACTTTTTCTATGGAAAAAAAATCTGCTTGTAGTAAAATTTTCATTCACCACTTCCCATCTCTTCATGATTGTTTTTCATCTTCTGTCAGGCTGGAGTTCTTGTGGAAAGTGTGAGAAGCCTTCCTTACTTTTAAGACTGAGAGTCTCCTAATTAAAAAAAAAAAAAGAAAAAAAAAGTAAACGCAGAAGCAACAGCAATAATTTTGAAGACAGAGGCAGCTTTTCCTTCACTATGTTGCTGGACAGACAGTGAAGGCAACACAGGTTCACTATTTTCATGATTTCAAAACGGTCTGAAATGTTTTCAGATCAAAAAGAAATCAATACCTCCATGAGTGTGATTTCAGAATTGAAATATTTTATGGGGGAAAAGAATCCAAATTAGAACATATTATTAATTGTAATTAATTTAATGGTTTAAAACATTTATAGAGGCTTAAGGAGACATTATTCTGGTCACTGTATCATTCTAAGAAAAGGTCAATCCTTAATAGTTCAACAATCAGCACTGATTTTCTTTTAAAGCAAGTTTGGAAGGCAGAGCACAAATTGTCCTTCTGTGGAGTATATTGAGGTATTGATATGCAGGTCTCAGATGCCATGATGCCAACCCTCTCCCTCCTTTTTTTTTTTTTTTTTTTTTTTTTTCTCCAGTGTTTCATGTACTATCTTTAGGCTTTCTCAAAATCAACTGCTTGATTTACCCATCCTTCCTGGGAATTTATGATTCATATCTTCCCTTCTTTTCCCTCCCCTCTCTTCTGCCAGACCTTTCCAACTCCCAACTGCTGTTCCATCTTCTATATTAAGCACCCCAGGCTCTGATGTACTTGACAGTGCCCTGTACTTTAAACACACACACAAAAGCACTCTGGTGATCTGAGATATCTCCTACAATGTGACATACATACACCAACCTCAGACTCCAGACCTTTCACAATCTTGATAAATACCTCATATTTAAATTTTTAACCTTTTAAAATTTGTTTTATTCTATTATTTTTAAAAGGGGTGGAAAAAAAAAAAAAAGCAACCCAAAACACTGACAGTTATATAAAGTGCATTATTTACTTAATAGCTGTTCTGGTCTATTGGGTAAATATATAGCCAGGCAGATTTTAAAAACACGTATTACAGACCCAAGAGACCAGAGAGACTCTGAAGCAGCTGTTCCAGTCTATTGGGTAAATATGTATTTAGGCAATTTTTCAAAATATGTTAAAACTCCTTCAGTGCCATTCTGGTCAATTGGTTAAATATGTATTTAGGCTTCTTTTATAAATGCCTTTTATGTAGCCGATAGACTGAAGGAACTGCAACTGCTGAATATGTTTTCATAATTTTTACCTGTGGGTATCACTGGGAGTTGTTTCCTGGATTCCAGCTCCGTGCCCTGCTGTCACAGCACTGAGGGTGAGCTGGGTGTCACAGCCATCCTCACCAAGAGCAAATACAAATATTCCCATACCTGCAATGACATTATTCCTTCTGATTGTCATCCCTGCTCACGGAGAGCGATGCTCTCCATCTATTTTTCCTCTCTGTCATTGGACTGACACACTTTGCATTGTGCTGTGCTGGTTAGGCTGATGGATATTTTTAAACCAGCCATGCCTTTTTTCAATATTCAGAGGCACAAAATGGCATTTTGAAGCCCTGCTGTCAATTCTGGGGTAGTTTATATGAGTAAAGTTTAGCACATGCTTAAATATGAGCCAGATCAGGGCTCAACCAACAGGACTTAAATTGCTTTATGATTAAAAAAAAAAAAAAAAAAAAAAAAAAAAAAAAAAAAAAAAAAAAAAAACCTCCAAAATCTTTTTAGGTGTTCAAGGTGATATGAAAAGCAAATCTGATGGCTCAGCTGTAACAAGGGTTTCTGAAAATCTTAATGTAAAGTGGCTGTGACAGATGTGAACATGCTAGGGTTTGTGGAACTTCAGCTGTATTTCAGCTGAAGATTTATATTTACATCCAGTTCTTTGAGGGTGAGCTCTGGTGAGAATTTTATCCAGTGAGAGAAGGAGGGGCTGGGCTTAACTCAGTGGCTCAAGGGAGCTTTTCCAGGCTTGTTTCTGTTAAACCACATCTTTCAAGACAATTATATTTACTCCGTGGTTCCCTCTTTGCCTTCCCTCCCTTTGTGGAGCAGACACCTCCATTGAACTGCTGTTGTAAATTAACCCAAATTTTATTGTTGCAAAAACAGGATTAAATAAGTATCTCCTTTTATCCCCACTGCATGAAGTGGCAGGATAAATTCTTCCTCAGTTTGTTCCTTAATGATAAATTATTAACTCTCCACATAGAATCGATCATGTTCAGCCTGCAATGGTCTGTTCACCTATAGAATGCGTCTTCATTTTCCTGTGCTGATAATTATTTCAGGAAGAAAATTTTCATTATTTCAGGAGTGTCTCCTCAGAAAGCTCCTCAGAGCTTTCCTTGAAATCTGAGTTACTACTGGTAGTAAGTGGCTAGTCTTGCCCCATGGTAGAGTCAGTTCTGGTGTTTTTATCCCACCTCTTGTTCCCTCAGGATGGGTTTGCCTTCCCCCTTCCCAGCAAAAATGTGTTACCCATCCAACTATCAGAGAGATTGTTCTGTCTTGGGGTTTTCCTATTTTTCAGAAATTTTGAGATAATTTATTACAAGTTGTTATAATTTTCTGTTATTTTTGTTCCTTTTTTTATGTTTTTCTCAAACAACATTCTTAACAACAAAACGAAAATTGATGTAAATATTTCCCTCAAATGTGTTTAGAAAGCTGAACTTGATGAGTTTGGGGGTCTTTCCCAACCTTAACAATTCTATGATTCTCCTGTGGAAATGGAAAGGACTAATAGGCAGAAACTACGTGGGAAAATGAGGAATGCAAGTGTGTGCTCACACAGCTTCAAACACAAGTATAAGTTCATATGGAGATGGAAATAAAAATCTGGTGTTTAATAAAAAAAAATAAGTATTTTAAACAGGCACTTGATAAACTGGAAATATCCTTGTTGAAGTCAGTGTGAACACTTTAATTCAGGCAAAGTGCAAACCTCTACAGACTGGAGTAAAATGATGTCACCCTTTTAAATAAATCAACTGTTTTGCATTAATACAAGTTTAATACAAGTTTAAATCAGAGGATTTCTAAAAGGAAAACAAATGTGGAAAAATATTGATAAGAATTCTGACAAGGAAAATTAATAAATGAAAATGTTGATAAGAACTCTGGATACATTTGATGATTTATTGCCAAAATAAGTAACTTTATTATCCAAATTATTAGACCAGCTGTAATGCCAGGATAAAAATAACAGTGATGCTATGTCACTCACATAATCTCATAAACAATGATCAAATCCCATCAGAATAAGAAACATCTTGTCTGTCAAAGATTATGAGATGCCTTCCAGATCCACCAGTATATCCAGGCCTTTCCATTAATCAGTGCCACAGAGGGTTTTTTTTTCTCTTTTGAAATCACTGAGCTGGATGCCGGGAGATGCTCTCAACAGGAACTGCTGCTGTGTAATAGACTCAAGCCTGAAATGTGATTCTATTTTTGCAATACAAGGATCCCTGCTGGCTTAGGGGAGTGCTGGTGGAGCCTGTGCCCACATCTGGATGTTGGGTTCTTTCTGTGGAAAAGGTGAAATTGCATTTTTTTAATAACATTCCAGTTTGTTAGGGTTGGCAGAAGCCAAATGTGGTGATTTCTTTTTTTATTCACCAACTTACTTTATAAGTTATTGGTAAGGTTTTCCTTTTCATAGGATGCTCATGCCCTGCCAGGGAAAATGTGGGCAAACTGGAACTGGAGCTTATAGAGTTGTTCTGCCAAACTGCTGTACTTCTACCCCTTTAACCATATTAATGGTGTTCTCCTAGATAAAAAATAGAATTACCCATTTCTGTGAAAAAACAAACAAACAAACAAACCAACAAACAAACAAACAAACAAAACCACAAAAAAACCCAAAAAAACCCCCAAACCAAACCAAAACATTACTGAGCCAAAGTGCTTAAAAATTAAAAAACAAATTTTAAAAGGAAAAAAAATTGAGTAAAACCTATCAATAAGTAATAATTCCCTTTACAATGCATAAAGCATATGAAGAAGGAGAAGCCCCTGTTGCTGCAGAGCAAGAAGGTTTTAGTGCTTAAGTGTGGCAGCTCTCAGAGAGGTCAGGAGACTGGGTTAACCCACCATCGCCATAATTTGGTTTGGCGATTTCACTGATCATAAGAATATTCTTATTTTATCAAAATGTGTGACAGCTTTGTGATGGGCACAAATAGGGGATGAGATCAGACCCCGTTTCATTCATTAGATTAAATGGAAATGTGATGTTTTCCACTGTCAGAAAACACTGGAGACATCATCAAAGCTATCAGTGTCCATCTCTCCGCAATCTCTGCTATGATCATTTTGTTCCCTTACCATTGATCTACTACAAAACTGGAAATTAATTTAAAGGAGGAAAGATCTTCAAATATTTATATCTGAGTATTTGAGTGGGCAAAATGCAGGCTGAGCTAAGAGCTTCTTACACTCACCCGGATGAAAACTAAACCCAGAGCATTGGCCAAAGCTCTTAAAGAGTAAAAAGGATGACTTTGCACTGGCTGCAGCGAACATGAGGGTCAGCCCAGGTCTTGAGTTCTCCCTCCAAATCCTTGCCCGTGTATATTTTTTTTTCTCCTGCTGCAAAACTTCTTGCCTCTCTGGTCAGGAAAGTTTGCACATGCAACCCTTTGATTTGTGAAGGTGTCACTTGGCCAAAGCAACCAGAGCCCAGATGAGAAAGAGAAAAATGATGACCGAGGTGGAGGTGCAGGTAAATACACAGGGGAGATACAGCACGTTGGGCAGCTCATTTGTCAGCTGAGCAGTAGCCCAGCCTTTCCTAGCAGGCATTTACTTTGTTCCATGTGATATTAGGTAAATGTGGTATCGTAAAACTGATAAAAGCAGTTGATCTATTGAAACTGGCTGGACTCGAGCCACTTCTGTATTCTGTCACCACCTGCAAGAGGAAAAAAAAAGGTGCTACAAAATACCTGAGTCTACCACTCTTGCTATACTGGCTTTCCACTCAAAAGAGCACACACCAGCACATCCAAGGTCTTCCTTGCCTTTGAAATACGCATCTTCCTTTCCTTCGTCTGCTCTGGACACCACTCACAAACTGAAATGGATATTCTTTATCACCATTCAGAGTTTTACTCTGTTTCTCTGGCCTCTGCAATGCAGCAGTGGGAGCAGAGATTCCTCCTCAAGATTTCTCCGGCTGGGGAATAAAAGAAAGGTCCTTCTCAGTGATGAATAATGTGCACACCCACCATCACCACTGTCACTGTCTCAAGAGGAGACCAGCACTGAAGAGTCCACTGAATACAGCAGAATGCAGATCCACTACAGCCACTGGGAGCAATTTAAAAGGGGTCTGAGGAAGGAAAACCCTCCCAGTGCCAAAAACTGCTCTTCTACTCCTGTCTGTGGCACACATGGATGGATGGACTGAGCTCAGCACATCTGAGCACAAGGTTTGTTCCTCCAGGAGCTGGCGAGCCCCAGGCTGGGGTCACAACTCAACACTTCTCTATCAGGGAGCAGAGACTCCATTCAGCTCTGTGGGATGCTCTTATACATGTCCAAAAGAATAGATGTGGTTCTGGCAGGGCTTTTCTTTTTCTAAATTTAGTAAAATATTTACAAGAGAGGGGTACTTCCTCAGAGCACATCAGGCATTAGTCACTGATAAGAGCGAACATAAATTCTGGGCTTTAATCTTACATCGTATTATTCCAAAAACCACCTTCACATGCAATGGTACCTTATAATATCGAATTTTAAAACTCCACAACTTTTAGCACTGTTACAGAGCATATGTTTACGGGAAATGGAGCATCAGACTCCTGATGTTGAGCTTAAAATTAGGTGACATTACTTAAAATACTTTCAGAGTGCTTAATCTGATATTTTTTGTCCAGTCTGAGCACTTGAAAACCCAGTGATAAGCAGACTTGTTTGATATATAAAACTTTAAGTATTTATCTCTCTAAAAGGAGAGTTTCCTAGCTTTTGAGAATTTTTCTTACTGGGAAGGCTTCCAAATCCCCTCTCATGTAGCTTCATGGAATTTTCTCAGCTCTTGTTTTTGCTCCTTCTCCACACCTCTTCCCCAGTGCAGAGAGGCACATCTGTCTGTTTTCTGCCTTATCAAGCAGACATCTACATCTGTGAGGAAAACTCCACTTCCTCAGCTAAAAAAACCTGTATCTGATTGTGGTAATAAAGCACTACTTCCTCAGTTCAAAACATACATCAGACAGGACCAATTACTCCAAATGACTCATAGCAACAGGCAAAGCAACGCTCGTCCTGGCGGAGCCTTTGAACTTCCACCGCTTCAAAGGTGTACTGAAACGTGGTTATGAGGAGATTGTCTAAAATTGCCAAATAACCAGGTTCCCAGCTTTGACATTTGTTATTCTGAGCCATGAGACAAAGGAAAGCAGCTCCTTCACCCGCTGAGAAATGCAGAGAGGAACAAAAAGATGTTTTCTAGGTGGGGAGAACTCTTAGCTCTCGGTGAATTCTCAAATGTGAAAAAGAAAAAAATGCTCGCGCCTTAAATTAATCAAATAATATAATTAGGTGATCAAACAATAGACAACAATAATGCAAAATGCAAACAATATGAGCCAAAGCTACTGAGGGAGTTTAACGGGCTTTTAATCACATCCTGGAGGTCAGAGAGGCTCGAAGTGTTATTAATGGGAATCAAAGCTTTTCACCTTTGGGTCACCAGCTCGAATGTGGCACAGGTTGGTTCTGACTGAGTTGAACCAGTCATTTCCATCTGGTAATTACTGGGGGGGCTTGTGGTCTCAGCAGCCCCACAGGAGAAAAATTTGCAGAATCCAGCACGAGAATGTGCATCAGCTGCAGTGGGCCAAGGGGTGTCCAGCAAAGGACAGATGATCCAGGAGGAGACACAAGAATGTGCAACCCAGTATTTCTTTCAGTAAACATTTCAGTGCTTTCTACTACTTACAGGTAGTATTAAATAAAGTTCTGAAGTGATTGTCCAAAATTGCCAAATTAATTATTTCTAATAAACCTGTTTCCACTTTCCCTGTGCAGGGCATCGTCCCTGATGATCATGCCTCTCTCCTGACAAGCACCATGCCCAACGAGATGCAACAGTCTAGTTGGTTAATAGTTATTTTGGGGTGGGCTGATGCAGTCTAACTGTCATTATAATTCAGTTAACTCTGAAAAATTAAATGAAAGAAGGACCCTATACTAAGCATCATGAAGCATATTATTACTACCTAGTGACACAAAGTTGTTTGAGTATTCATGATGCAATGGTTATTTTATCACATTCAAATAAATATGGCTCTAATTTGGAATGCATTTCTATTTGTTCCATTTTCATATCAAAAATTTAAATTCTATTTAATTCAGATTATATTTTAAATTTAATTTAAACTCAGTTTTAATTTTGCCATTTTGTTGAGTTTTTACCTGTTTACTTAACACTGAAGGTGATCAAGAACATATTTGGAGGGCACGTGACAAATGACAAAGATTACTGAGGTTTGTTCCCAAAAAAGCTCACTGTCAAAATTCCGTGATGGGACTGGCCAGAACAAACATGATACAACCCCATTCCCTATTTGGTGTAATTCTTCAAATCCATCTTTTCTGGCAAATACCTATATATAATCAAGAATATTAAGGTTCCATTAATGTTTGGCAGTATCTGCATTAAAACTGCTGTTTCTCTACAAGTTTTGCCAGAAATACGTTAATGCATCTATTCAAATAGAGAAATGCAGCAACAGAGAGGGCAGAGAAAATACACTTCAAAATCCCAGTTGTCACAGTGGAGGTCTTTTCAGGGCTAGAAGTCACTTCTGGCTTTGGTAGGAAGCCTACAGGCACTTCTTTTTATGAGTAAGTTACATCTGTTCAGGCACTGCACTTTCCTAACACCATACTTTTGTTTTTTAGACTGAGGAGCCTTCAAGTCTAGCAGCTCAGATGCTTGCATCCGTCTGTACCCTTTTGGGTAAATACCTGTCACTTTAGGCAGCCTTCTCTGGCTCTCTCCTCCACACTGAGGCTCAGATTGTCCCACTGACACTCTGCCTGCTCTCCTCTGGCACACAGGACAGTGCCACCAGCCCAAGACCTTCCTCGTCACTCCAGCTAAGGAGACACAGTTTGTTCCTGACAGTTTCTGCTTTTTCTTGCTTATTAAACTCAAAGGATCTTTGAGAGTGTTTGATGGAGCAAAGAAACCTGGATTGTCTGGTCAGTCCCTCGCTGGTTTTTGTGCCTGTGTCTTTGCTGGGCAGATTTGGGGGTGTCTGTCAGCAGAAAGAGGCACACCTGGCTTTGTAACCCTCTCTGGTGGATGCTATGCACACAAGGCACGTATTTCTTTGTGTTTGTCACAATTCTTCCCATTGAACACAAATCCCTTTGCTCTGTTTTGAGGAGTCAATGAACAAATATTTCTATGCAAAAGCAGAGTGTCAGGTTAGCCCTGTATCCACAGAAGTGCACTGATGTCTCCAGGAATATACATGTTACAAAAACAGTTATTCCTAAGAAACCATTGGTCACTCATCTGGAAGGACCAAGAAAACTTCGCCAAGGTCTGTGTCAGAGGTTCTAAATTGTCAGTGCAACCTAGACTAAGAGTAACTCATTTTTCCTCTGTACCTTTCTCTATGTCAAGGGTCCACCTGTATTTTCCTGTTCTCCCAGAGCACCACACATCCATATCCATAGAGACTTCATTTGTGACACCCTCACTACCCCTCAAAAAGAGTTATAAATCCACTTTCCCTCAAAACGAAGCTACGACCATTATCATTATTAAACACTGGTTGTACCTCAGTTAAAGGGACACTGTCCTGGAAAAGACGAGAAGCTCATAAATAGCCCGTAAACTCCCTTTCATCTCAGGACAGCGAATGAGGAGAACCAGAGTACAAACAACTCTGGAGCAGCTATGAATGTTCTCCCCACTCCGACACAACCAGGAACGATGTTTCCTGTCATCCACGCCGGAGCTGGATTTACGAGCACGTCAGCGCCTGCATTTCAACTGAGGATGCCCAGATGGGGAAACCCTCTCACCAGCACCATGAAATACCCATCTGCTGTGTATTAATATTCCTCAGGGAATTATTGTTTCCTTCTGCCTGGCTCCTAAGGGTTGGTGTTGGGAGGCTGGGATGGAGGAGTACAAACCCAGAGTGGCTCTGGAGTGAGGATGAGGTCGAGGCACTGTGGGACAGGGTCAGCTTAAGGATATTCTTTGAAAGCTCTGAGATGGTCCACTCTCAGCAGAAACAATATTGAAAAACAGAATGTCCCCTATGCATCCATTTGATCAAATAATACATTTATAGCACTGTCATTAGATCAAGAGAAACAGTTAACTGAGACATGACATGTAACTGTTAAAAATTACACACCATCAAACACCAGCCAGGGACACTGGAAGGAAGAGTTGACGCTTATAAATAAAAAATGATGTAGAAATTAAACAAACAACCCATGGAGTCTCTTTCAGGTTTTTTCTTCACCCCTCCCCACCCTGTTTCTTATGTAAAACCACACAATAAATGGTCTTTGCGTTGCAGAGGTTTAATCTATGTGCAGAAAGGGAATTAGAGGCTGATTCAGGGTTTTGGTTTTTTTTTTTCCCTTTCCTTTCCTGGAGGCCTCTTTTTTATTTTCTTTCCAGGTATTGATCGTGAAAGTGATATCACACCAGAAGGTGCATTGATATGGTGTTGAGTAACAGAAAACTGCAAAGACTCCTTACAGTATAATCAAAGCTTCTGTCCAAGCCCCCCACTCTGATGAAATCCAATCAATAGGGACGATTAAATGACACATACAGAGCCATCAATACTAAATACAATCCATTTCCTGTACAAGAGCAGTGCAATGTAAAGTGGACAAGATAAAACTTGAATAGGCAGGTTATTTACGATGCTTGTACAGTATTTAAGCAGTGATGAAAGCTGGGAGCACGCATGATGTGCATATTAATCAAAAAAAGCCAGCAAGCTTTTTGATTCACATGAAATAGAGTTTGATGGGTTTGCAATGCTTCCAATCAATGTATTTTTAAAAGTTGTTTTTGGGGGGGCAAAGTCAGAGAGGAGTTGACTCCAAACTGAAAAACTACATTCTACAAAATCTACATTCCACAAAAAAATTGGATTCTACAACCTGTGATTTTAATAATCCATCGGGTTCCTACAGTGTTTTTTCAGTATTCCAAATCATTTCCCTGTTGTCTGTACACTGGAAGAAAGGGTTTGAGATAATTCGCTGCAACTCTAGTCTGATTTTACCTCCAGAGATGAGGAAGAGACCACCAGGAAACATCACAATTTCCCACCGTGAGTAAAACGGGCAATATCGGAAGACACCTCTCCTTCCATCTCCTGCCATGGGCTGGGACACATTCTGCTGGACCAAGTGACCCCCAACCCCATCCAACCTGGCCTTGGACACTTCCAGGGACGGAGCAGACACAAATTTTTGGATCTCTCAGTGTCTGTTATGTTTTCCTTTGTGGAATTCCCTCATTACCCTCAGAGACACTCTGCAGTGCTGTCCCTGGGCTAGGGAGGGTCCACCAGCTGAGATAAATGTTTTTTGGTAAACTCCCTGCTCTTCTCTGCTGTACACAGTCAAAATGCTGCCACCAGTTCTTACAGAGCCCATGTGTTACAAACACTGGAAACCACCTCTAACAAATCTGGTTTCCTTCTCACGTATTTCTTCACACCACGGCTTTACAACATGCAGGTGGGGAAATAGAAAAATTAGGGATCTACTCTCAAAGGAAACAAATTGATAAAAATACAGAAATAGATTAAAATATAGATCTCCAGCAAATCAGGCCCTGAATCAAACTGTCTTTTGTTCTGGAAAAGTAAGAGCAAGGATGAATGAATTCACCTCAGAGGGAAGGAGACAAAAGGAGCAACAGATTGGTAGAAAGGTATCACTATGCTACCCCTGAGCACATTGTTCTTTGCTTTTCACACATGGATCCTCATCATATTGATTGATAAATACAAATTCTTTTCCCTCTTTTTTAACATCAATTCATTCTTTTTCAACATTAAACTTTCACAGTGTCTTTGAAGTGAACAGATAAAATTCCTTACCACCAAAGCTTGTGCTGGTTTTAACGGAAACCTAGAAGGACCGTTGGCAAGTTTAAAGTTAATTGTGTACTTATGTCCTTTGTTATACTGGGCCATAACTGGATTTGGTATCTTCAGGATGAAAACCCTTCATCTTAACACAATTTTCAAGGATTTTTTTTTAAAAAAACTCCTCAATAAAAGTTTTATAGAGAAAGTGAGCCTGAAAAATGTTCTTGGAGATGACACTACTCTCTGCCAGGACACTTTCACAAATACTGTGGGGACAGCAGGTTGTTTGCCAATGAAAAGCTACTTTCTCTTGACAAAATTGAAAATTGATGACAAAGTGATTGGGTATTTCTCAAAATGCTGTCAAATGTAATGACATTGGGTGTGTTCCAATTAGTTTTGTAGGCTTTCGAGATGCAGCTCTCTCTCCTTGCCTTCTGTGTAAAAAACTTTTGTGGCGTGAGTCTGGTCTGCTGAAGGACAGCTAGAGCTGCTACAGCTCCCAGAATTTGCTAGGGAATACGGCTGCACTGACACATCTAGTCTGGACTAAATAACCAACTTCAACTTTGCAAAACTTGAGCTTTCTGGTCCAGTTTGATGTGGCGTTATTCACACCCGGTGCAGGTCTGTAGGTCACGCTGCCGCTGAGAGAGCAGGGGGAATTTGCTGATAAAATAACAAAGTTCATTATGTTTGGCCAGTAATTAACCACTCTCCTATAAAATCAGAGGTGCCTGGGGTGTGCTGAGCATCTCATCAGCAGGAGCAGAGAGGAGAGGGAAGCCAGAAGCTCCAGCAACAGCAACGTGTGTCCCCTTTTAGGCTGTGGGAGCTGGAAACCAGGATCTCCCTCTCTCCTCCCTGTCTGAATCACAAATAACATAAAGCTGGGATAGGATTGATATGGAATGCTACATAAAATGTTTGCTTATAATTATTTCTAGCACCCTTTTGAAGCTTAGGGATAAAACATTTCTAATTATTCATCAGGCCGTTGGAACTGCTAGGCCTCTGTAATAGGGATTTAGCAGAACAACAAATAACATACAGGGATCCAGATGAAAGGAGTGAATTTGAAGGGATTATTACCATAAAAAAAGCAAATGACTATTTGATGGAGTTACAACAATACAGAGAGTCAGACAGGGATAGAGAAATAATGCTAATTGATAAATACATAGCTGCTTAAGCTTTAATTTGAGCTGTGGAAGAGTTGTAAAACTAGTGATACCTGTAATTTCCTTTTTAAAAAAAGATCCCTCTGTTTGAAATGCATATATAAGGAAAACGCCTCAAATGCAGCTTTTCTGCCTTCCTCCCATTTTCACCATGTTAGAGTCACAAGAATTAATTCTTCAAAAGGCAGGACCATGGAATCTTTTATGGTCGTGGCTGGCTTACAGCTGCAAAAAGATTTGTTCCCCAGTTTAGGATGGGAGCCAGGACATCTTCTGCAGGATCCTGTGATCTGTTCACGTGGGAACCCCATGGGCCACAGAGAGCAATAGGCATTCAAGGGATGAAGAGTGGATTTTGTGTTCACTACCATGTACCACAAAATCACCGCCTCATCTTAACCAAAGCATTGCAAAGTAAAAAGCAAATCATAAAGAAACTAGAACAGAACCCCACGAAAAAGCCCCAGAGTCAGCAAAAGCAGGATTTGTGAACCATCAGAGGGGCAGCCATCCCTACTCTCTCATTTTTTCAATAAAACAGACAACCTTTAGGCAGTTTGTTTTAAATAAAGACACATAAAATGGATAAGTGGAACTTAAAACACAAAATAGGATAAATCTTCCATATTCAGTGCTCTGCTCTTATAGGCAACATCACCACCACCACACCAGTGACTCCACACAAAGATAATTTTTTTGAGGGTACAGAAGCTGTTTTGCCTAAAGGAGGGAAGGAAACAAATCTGACTTTGCACATACAAAAAAAAAAAAAAATCATGGATAGGAGACTTACCAGCTACTCTGCAAGCTGTGTGCTTCTTTATATCACAAATACTGGTTTAAAGGGCAAAGGTATGCAAAGCAGATGGATTGTGCCTATCTCTAAATCAGAATTTCAATGTAAGACGTTCTCCAACAGCTCAACAGAGTGGCTCAGAAGCTTTCTTCCCCTCCTTAATGAAGGTAAAACGTTAGCATTATAAATTGCAGCTTAGAGAAATTATATTCAGATTAAAAAAAAAAAAAAAAAGAAAAGAAAAAAAGAGAGAAAACCCGTATGCTCTAGATTAGCAGGGGTGAATCGTCTTGTTGAGACTTGTGCTGCCAAAGCCTATTAAAGTAATTCACATTTTATACACAGACATTACCATTTTCTCTGAACTATAACGTCCTTGGAGCATTACTCCACAGAGACATCCAAAATCCACTTTAGATGGGGCACAAAGGCACAGTTTGAGATTTACCTGTGTGACTTGTCTCGCAGGTGACAAGCATTAAGGAAGGAAATCTACGCTTCTGTCAGATAAGCAGGAATTCCTGGTTTCTTAATTCACGTGAAAAGAAAGGATAATTACCTGAACTAAATTTCTGCGCCCATCTCAAATGGACTCCAGGGACAATCCTGCAGATTAATGCTCTAAGAACATAAGATTCAGAAAGAGAATGTAGGGATGTATGAAATAGGATCTCTTTTAACAACCTGGATCAAAAACTGTATCCTGAATGGAGGGGAGGGAGAGGCAAAGGAAGGGGCAAATCCAGTGCAGCATTAATGCATTCTGCAGCCTCAGCAGAATCAGATTTTGACAATAACTATAATGATGATTTTTATGGGCTCACTTTTTTTTCCTCTACGTTCTGATGGATTTGAGAGATTTCCACAACCTGAAGGCTGCAGGCAAGATCCTCAGGTGATGAAAATCTGCATTGTTTCTCTGAAATACCGACAGATTCATCCCTTCACACCCTCTACAGCTTTTCTGCTCATCTGCAGTATCATAATCATCTGGTAACATTAATTAATTTTCCCGGTGTTTTTATGCAATGCTGCCTCTGTCTTCTCCCTGCCTCAAATTGTTTTGATTTTGTTCCTTTTTTTATTTTTTTTTCCTTTTTTTTATTGCTTTTACTGCTCCACGTCTGCTGAGTAAATCTGCGGCGTGGTTACTTTAAAAATGAAATAAAGCTTGTGTTCATAGTGACAGTCAATAACACTACAGCATTATAATCAATTGCTATTTGTAGCAGCAGGACTAGCAGTGGGGGCAGATCAGTGCAAATTACTGTCACTGTGTGCTGTCGTGTGGTGCAGCCAGCCTGGATCACGGAAGACAAACGATCCCAGATCCAGTGGGAGCAGGGAGGGCTCAGTCATACCTGCACAGCCACGCTCAAAACACGAGGGGAAAGTGGTTGTGAACCTGCAGGATGGAGAGGGAAGAGAAATAAATTAAATTAACTCGGTCGTGCTGCTGAGATCCCAGGCTAAATGCTCCTGCTTTCGTGATGTGCTGGAGAATGGAGGATTACAAGTGTCCAGGGATCTACAAAAAAGGTTGGATAGCTCTTTTGTGAACACCAGTGATGTCTCTGTTGTAGTTTAAACTGAGGGTTTGTACAGACTCCTGTAAGCCATGGGGGTCTTCAGTTCAAAACACCTGTTAGGATCAATAATAATGCCAAAAATGAGAAATAATAGCTCCCCCACACCAATCTTTCTGTAGAACCAGGAGTGTTTGTTACTGCTATGGATCACAGCGATGCAGTTTTTTGTCTGTGTTTCATTTGAGGAAAGAGATCCAGGCTCTGATCTCAGTGGGGGACAGAGCTGTTATCTCAGAGCTGGTCTTTGGGAGCAGCAGGTCAAACAGGTAATTATAAAGATGGAGCTACCCAATTCCTTGTGTGTTTCTGCACACTTTTCCCTCCATGAATTTGGCAATTTATTTGGAATGCCTGTGATTAGGGAGAAATGCAAATGGTGTTTAGTGGGAAGAGAAGAAACTTAATGCAGATCAAGGTCACATCCTCTGGAAAACAAAGCCTTGGCTACCAGGCAGTGTACGGTTATGAGATTACACCTGATTACCTGGCTGAAGGGTGTCTTCTTTATTAGGGAGACTGCATCGCAAATTCCAGCCCCCTGTTTTGCTTTCCAGCAGGGAGAGCAGGAAGGGGAAAGGAAAAACCCACCTCCAGGACCTCCCAGCTCCACACACATCCTCCTGGAGAGGGTGATGCAGCAGCAAGGCCAATGCAAACACTGAGCTCACTTCTGGGACTGCTGCAAAGGATGACAATTTATTGCCCTTTTTAATGATAGAGTTTGTGATACGCACACTTGCCAACTGGGAACTGGAGTGAGATCAATGAGTTATTTTACATAGGTCCCTGCATCCTGGGCCAGAATGAAACTGTTGACCTAGAGGTGAAAGTCTCTAATTTTATTTCTAGTCCCTCTGAGTCATGTAGTCACCAGAAATAACACTGACAGCAATAAAACCAAGCAAACAAACAAAACTGAGCAAACATCAAATATTAAGGGAAAAAGGGCTTTGTCAAAGAGGCTCAGCACACGTTTTGTGAGACAGCGTAATCTTTGACAGGAAAATCTGGACCATAAAAACCCCTCTCTCTTGGAGCCCAGTACTCTCCTCTGAAGACAAATGTTTTATAATAAATATTTCTGTGCCTGTGGAGCTTTGTGCAAAGTCAGACATGATATTTTTGGCAATATCTGCGTGTCAGTAGGAATCTGAGAAAGTGTCACACGCTGTACTCGAGCTGGCCCGTTGGTGAGAGCCATGGGTTTGAATTTTCATGTCACACATGTGATGGGCCGGGCTGAGCAGAGCCGGAGAAACAGGAACATTTCTTGTCCTCAGCCTTTTTGTCCTCTTTAATCCATGACCTGAATCACAGAATTCGTGTAAAGTTGTGACGTCTGACTTCACCTCCCTACTGCAAATTCTCTCCACCTTCCAAAAGCACAGAGCTGATGCCATTGTATATTTTTAGATCCAACTTTTTCCCTGTTTAGCCAAATCAGAATAGCCCCATTCTCATTATTACTATTAATACTATGAATAATAACAATAATGACCATCATCACCATCATCATGGATTTTTCACCACCCCTTTAGAAGGCAGTTTCCAAAGGAAATTTCTATGTCTATCCCTGGCTAACAGGCAGAGTGGTTTGGGAAAAATAATCTTTCACTCAAAGGCAGTTTAACTTCCAATAAGGACTTTTTGGCTCACAGATTGTTAAGGAAAATTGCTTCATTTTGCAACTGTAATTCCTATATTTAAATGAACGGGATTTTCCTTCAGAGAGATTTGAACTATGGAATCTTCCTTTGTTGGACAAGAATCAATGGAGTGTTTGCTGCTAAATAAACCAAAAAAATCAGCTGAAAAGGGAAAATGAGTTGATTTTGGAGGAACTTCATACTACAATTGCAGTTTTGAGTAGAAGAAGATTTAATCTAATTTAATTTTTTCCCCTTAAATTTCATAGGGTTTGTGCTTCTTTATTATTTTGAAGATTATCAGGGATACCTCCACTTTGATGTAAATCACTCGACTTTATGTGATCTGTGTTTAAGGTCTGATTCTATTACCAGTGAAGGCAACGGGGTTTGGATTAAACCTTTGCAGTCAGTGTTTTTTAAGGTCTCAGACAGCAAAGATTCAGCTCTCGAAAACCCTGAGATCAATCACTAAATTCAGAAAACTGGAACACATGCACCGAAATCACCACATTCTGTAGTGACAAAATATTTTGCAGAAACAGGGCTGTGATGCTGTTAGTGGCTTGGTTTGACCTGATTTTCCTCTACACAAACAGAAAATGTCAATGGGAGACGCCGACAGCAGATTTCATGGCTTTGGAATTTGATATTACTATGGATTTTAAAACATAAGGGGGAAATGCATAACAGCAAATGTAGGCACTGCCTTATTTTTAACCTGTTCAGCAATGAAATGATTGTAATATTGAAATACTGCAGACCACTGCGGAGCACAGACACCGAATTCCTAAGGTTTCTGTACATTTTATACCTCTAAACTCACAGAAAATTACAATAATCTCAAGAAAAAAAAAATACTTTGGTGAAATATTCTCACTGTTGTGAAAATACCCTTTGAGAAAGACTTTTGTGTTAGCTTTTTTTTATTATTTTCTGGTGTTTGGGGAGTTTTGCTGAGTGACTGGAGCTGCAAAGTTAATAAAAATCAATATACACTTTGCTGCAGTGAGTAGTGTCTTTTTTTTTAATCCATTTTGAGGAGTGTAACCACTGGGATAAACAGCACAATAGTATCCCTAACATTATTTTTAAAAAAATACAAACTGTGTATTTTAATTAGCTTGAAAGGGTCAAATGGCAGGAAAAAAAATCACCTGTGATAAAAAAGTCTGGCTATTATAATGATACAGAGTGTAATTCAATATATCTGTTTAGATATTGACCTTCTGCATTATTAATGGCTTTGAAAAGGCTACTGCTGTCTTGCAACTCTTTAACAGGTGGAAGCCACTGGAAACCCACCATTTATTGGTTTCTATATGCCAGATTACTTTCCAGCTAAAAGCCAGTGCAGATATGTTTGCAGTCTGAATGTAAGAGGGAATCCTGATTTTTGTGGCTTGGTTGTTTTGGTATATTTTGTCTAAAGCTTCTTCTCTACTTCCTCCCCCTCCAAAAAAGATCTTATTGTGAACGAAGGATTCAATTTCCATTAAAAGTAGTTCATTTGGATAGGAGACATTTTGAAATCCCTGTCTAACTCCTTCTGAGTAGCCTTCAGCTTCAGAAAAATCCTCATTTATTTGAGATACTTGGTAGCCCAAAATCCCTATTAGGTACCTCGGGTTTTCTGACAGGCATTTGAATCCCTGATTAAAGAACAGTAATCACAACAAAAAATATTCTCTTTTCTCTATATTCACCTTCCAACAATATTTTTTTTTGTGTTAGATACCATGCCCACATGAGATCCCAAAGCAGAGCAAAGGGCCTCCCACACTAAAGGCACCAGAAATACTACAAATGGAAATTTTGGCATTAGTTTTATTTCCTTGTTTTTGTTTTTGTTTTGGGTTTTGTTTGTTCTGGTTTTTTTGGAGTTTTTGTTTTGTTTTGTTTTGTTTGTGGGGTTTGTTTGGTTTTTTTGGGTTGGTTATTTTTTTCCTTCCACCAGCAATTAAATCCTGTTCTGTCACATCAAAAACAAATATTCAGACATCACAAGGCATACCTGGTTGGGCAACAACTTCAGTATTTATATATTTTTTTAAAAATTTTCAGAATGCTGTTTTGATTAATTTACATATTAAAAAATGATTTTTTTTTGTCTCATAGGGTTCTCAGAAACATTTCTTGCTAGATGAGCTAAATTTGAGGATCTCATTTTCCCCCCATCTTTATCAATTATATTATAGAGAAAATTAAAACTACCATAATGACATAGTATTTATTTGCTGCTGTGGAAAAATCAGTTAAATATAAACCAATATCTTACCAAATCTCTTGTGAATATTTCCCCTAAGGGCCAGATCCTGTGTGACTTTCAACATAGCAGAAGGAATTTATGTGCAAATCAACCATCAAGCATAAAACAACAATAGAGATGAGGAAAAAAACCCCAAAGAAATAAATAAATAAGGACAAATTTTAAATTATGTCAAAATTCTGAATACACTATAAGAAAGATTGCAAAAAAACCCCCCTATTTTTATAGTTTTTCCTATGGTCTTCTTACTGACAGTTTTTGAAAGTCAAATGTACAATTGTGTTAGGAGAAACCTTAAAAAATAGCCATGACCTCATTTGTAACACCACCAAATATGAGCATTTCCCTTCATTCTAATTGCCAATCTATTTACATACATCATCCTATATTCAATGTATAGTGATGCTCAGCTGATCTGGAAGTGCTGACCTCCAAGCAGAAAACAGATAAAAGCAGATATTAATTAATTTTAAAACATTTGTTCTCATTTTAAAGGTCTGTTTGTAGTTGATTTTGTTTCCTCAGGAAGAGAATTTATATCTTCTGTGGGTTCTCCTGTTCCAGGGAAAACGAAAGTGTACTATGGGAATTTTATACTGGAGTCAACTTCCAATAAAATCATCATTCCACAATATCATTCCTATTCCATTAGCTAACATTTGCTTCCTGTGAATGATACTGGAAGATGCACCAGTGAGACAAGTCAGTCTTGTAGCTTCTCATCTCTGGATCTTCTCCTCATCACAGATTTCATCTGCTGGTTGATCCAGGGCAGATTTTCATGCATCTGACCTCTTCCTATTCTTTGAGATAAATGGGAATAGGTGGTGGAAATATTCTGTGATCTGCTGTGACAGAGGAGGGAAGATCTTTTTGAAGGAAGGTCTTTTTCCTTCTCAAGTTGGAGTCAGAGAAGGAAATCTGAGCTGGGGTCTACGTGGGGCTTTCCTTCCCTTTCGCTCCAGCCATTTGGGTAAAGAATTCCCGAGTTCATCGCAACCACAAATTCATCTGCAAATATTCTCATCCTTCCCAAGTGAGCTAAAGTCAGCAACTGAGTTGCAAAGCACAACCAGTCTCCTGAACTTCAGGTATTTTTAGGATCCAGCCAGACTGAGGTTCTGACGTGTTTGTGCTTTGTTTTTGGCTTTGTTTCTGACAATTTTATGTTTCCAACCAAATCCAAGAATTCCAAGTGATAACATGTATTCATCCATTCCATTCCCCTCCTCTGAGCTCTAGTGAAATGGTGACAATGTCTAAAGAAAACCGGCTTAATGGGCTTTTGGATTCAAGGGCTCTAGGTAAGCTCACAGATCCCTGATTGTTTCTCCAAATTAAATTTGAATTCTGATTTTATTTAAGCTCTAGATAAGCTCATAAATTTCTGATTGTTTCTTCAAATTAAATCTGAATATCTGAATTCTGATTTTATTTAAGGTTTCACAAATACTTTTGACTTTTTCCCCAGAAGAGATAAATAATATCTTTGCAATTCCGGGTTGATTGAGATATGGGATTCACAGGATTGGCACCAACACAGCACTTGCTCACATTTCCAAGAGTCATGACTGAAAACATGCAACAGAATTTAACTCAGTAAAAATATATGGAGTTAAAATGATGGTTCTCATTTTCTCGTAGTGCCATGTGTTCCAAAACAATGGCTAAGGGTGAATTGTTGCTGCTGAGAGAAGCACTTTCTGGTGACTCACCAAAGTCTCTGGCCTGGACTTCGACAGAGAAATTCCCTCATCAGATTAGGAACAACTTTGTGTTTCTCTGGAAACGTGCTGACTGGGCTGCAACTCTTTGAACAATGCATGGAAATACACCCAAAGATAAATCCTGCATTATATCCCAGATGAACAGCTCATTTGTGAAGAAACTGAGATGTAACAACAAACCCTGGTGCTGGGGGTGGAGGCAGTGGGCCGGAGTCAGGAGGTCTGGGATGATCTCAGCTCTGCCAGCCCTTGTGCCATGGTTGGTCAGAGCTCTCCAAGTCCCCAGAGTAGACTGACTTCTAAGAGCAAGGGAAAATTTACCTCCAAATATTATTGGCACCCTTATTGTCATCTGTAATGTAGCACTGCTTTTTAAGAGAGGTTGGAACTACTGGTGCTTCATGGTACGAACCTGTTGGAGTGGGTCCAGATAAAGGATAAGGGGAATGGCTTCCCACTGCCAGAGGACAGAGATGGATGGGATACTGGGAAAGAATTTCTGGCTGGGAGGGTGAGGAGGCCCTGGCACAGGATGCCCAGAGAAGCTGTGGCTGTTCCTGGATCCCAGGCCAGGTTGGACGGGGTTTGGAGCAGCCTGGGACAGTGGCAGGTGTCCCTGCCCATGGCAGGCCAGGAGACAAGAAGATATTTGAAGTCCCTTCCAACCCAAACCATTCCATGAATCTATGATTCATTTCTCTCATCCCTAATACACATATGTGCATACTTGCAGTGTTTAAAGCACTAAATTTTCACCTTTTTCTGCAGTTTCAGCAGGAAATCAGAGCGATCACATCAAGAGGTGGGAAAGGAAAGCAGGACCACCTGCTAGCCACGGTTGCAGCCCCAGTTCTGGGAACCTACACGGATTTACCCGTTGAGGTTATGGCCTTGACACTAAGGATCAGGCATGGTGGCTTCTATGCACAACAACAGATGATGAAAGCAAAGCATTCTGCCTCCTGCCTTTACAAATCCACGCAGTCAGGATGTCTTTCCTGCACTCAGAAGTTATTGGAGGTGGCAGAGAGGGGGAGAAGAGGCGTTTTACAGCACACAGGATCATGGCTGGCAGGGGCAGGGGCAGCAGCCTGAGTGTGTGTGTCTCCTAATGTCCTGAGACAGGGATAGGAGGGACGGGCAGAGGAATATTCTGCACACTTATAAAGAGGATTAATAACGACTGACACTGAAATCACTCCCCCTGGCCATGAGGAAACAAGGAAAGACTCGGGGTCCAAATTCTGCCAGCAGTATCCAGCACCAATGAAGGTGGTGCTGAGCAGAAGGATCTGTTTCAGCATCTCTATGTTGGAGAGATGCAGCTCCTAAGTGCCTTTGCCAGTGTCCCTGGAGGGTATCTGAGCACCTCGGCACTTTGCAGATCCTCCAGCACTGCCCCTCTCCCCCCGGGGCCCTGCAAAAGCCATAATTCAGCCTTTAATATCGTGATACTTAACGTGAGGGATTTCCCTTTTAGTGCAAGCTGATTTGATCTGATCGAGGCACAGAGCTGTGCAGGTTTCCCTGCATTTCAGATGATTTTTAGTATAAAACATGCAAATCCCACAGTGCATTCCCCCTGTTTCTGTGGCATTATGTCTGCAGAGCGGTGTCACGAACGATGACACCTCTTCACGGAGAAACAGAGAAATATCTTCTGCAGGATGTGAGATTTCTAACGAAAGCTTCCCTGTGACATGAGCTGCTGAACTGTCTCCACAGAGTTCTGATTTAATTTGAACTGTTCTTGCCACTCCATCACAAACAGCACCGTCCAAAATGCTAGACAATAATTAGATTTCAAAGGGAAATATTAATTAGTAAGGGCGCAAGTGAGCTGCCTCTTCATTTAAAAATATTTCCTTGGCATTTATGTTCAGTTCTTCTGAATAGCCCAGGAGTCGGAGAGATTAACAAATTGTATTGAAGCCTCCCACTTTTGAGGTATTCTCAGTGAAAGGACTCTCATCCAGTTTGACAATTGTGTATTTTTAAAATGTTACCTTCCTATCTCCTTCATTATTCTCTTTGAACTAGATACTTTTCAAATGTGTTCATAAAATGGTGTTATTCTGATGTATAAATCAAATTGCCTCTGTCTTAAACCTATAGTTCGAACATATTTTAAAATTAAACATATGAAGGAAATAATAATCAGAGACAAAATGGATGAAGAGGTTTAACTTTCAACATGAAGAAACATGCTAATGTATTTTCAAAATCAGTGTGGTTTGGATTTATCCTGGACCTTCTTAAGGCAGGATCAAAACATGAACTTCTTTTTCAAAATATATTTTGATATGGTTAAATTATGTTTGAGTTGTCCTCTGTCCTTCTCTCTTGCCCACAGAACATGGGCTATACACATGCATATTTATTCAAATTTCTTTTTCTTGTAGACATTCCCGCAGCTCTTTTGTTGGCCAACTGTAAACTGATCACTTACAATTGTACTTGAGTGTTTAGTGACCAGAAAATGTACAAATGCTGCTGCTGCCAGAGTAACTGAAAGTGCACAAGCAGATTGAGGGAAATACTACAGGCAAAAATTAGCCATCATTAGTTACCCCTGCTAATATTGCAGAAAATTGAAATGCTTGCCTCACTGAGAATTGAAGAGCATTTCTGAAGTTTATCCAGAACAAAATATCTGACTTTTAAACACAAATAAGATATAAAGTGCCTCCATGCATTGTTGGGCTGCACGGTAGCAGTTTGCAGAGAAATCTGCTAAAGCCCCTTCGTGGGAATCAATCCCAGGGAAATGCAACCCCGTTAATTATAATTTTAACAGCTTCAGATGCCACGTAAGGAGCAGCGGGGAGAGGAGAGGAGAGGGAGCAAACTGGGTCTCTGCTCACAATGATAAACATAAGACCATAAATGTCAGACAAAGGCCAAGAACGATGCAGAGGACAGATTGCCGGAGTCCCAGCCTAAACGGAGGCAATGTTTGTTGGGTTGTGCTTGGGTTTGGTTTTTTTTTTCCACCCTGAAAAAAAATGCCAAATGCAATGATAATCCTACAAAATACCTTTGCCCTCATAAAAGAGCCTAAGCTTCACCATTCTTTACGGTTAGGATATGGTCTGTATTTTGTGTTTCTTCCGTATTTTATGTTTCCTCCATATTTTATGTTTTTAACTCTGTTGTCTTGGAGGAAACAAATTATCATGCAAGAAGATGCAGAGCAGCAGCTCGTTCTCCGTCCAATTTGTTCAATTCAAAGCGATGCCCTTCTGAAGGTGTCATAATCCCTTTTATCACTTCTCGTGTTTTCCCTCGTACATCCTTACTAACTTCACCCCAAACCTTCCTCCAGGAAAATAACACAGCACCTTTTTTATTGGTGCCCCAGCACCCTGGCAGTGCAGAGGTAACCTTGCACTGATATTTTGGGGTGTTTGTTGCAACTTGCACTGATATTTTGGGTGCTTGCTGTCGCAGATGACCTTCGCGCCGATATCTCTGCCGCGCGCGTTCCGGCAGCACCTGTTACAAGTGCTACAGGCTTCCATGCACATGTGGCACCATATTGGAATGCTGCAGTTCATTTGGCAGGATGCAGGAAGGTAGGGGGACGTGCTTGCCCAACATATTTCAGCAGCGTTGCAGTTGGACCAAGGGAGGCTTTCGAAATATTTCACGCAGCGTCGAGGTTTAGGCTCGATAAGGTATAGAATTGCAGGAGGTTCATTTTGGATCCTCATTACCCAAACCAACCAACCAAGGAGATAACATAGAAAAACATTCTATTCCCTTTTCTCTTTTCTTTTTCTTTTTTTTTTTTTAAGATAATGTCGTTATACACAAGGAAAGGTTAATAATTAACCGTGGTGGAGACACCTTTTTAGCAGTCATACGAAAAATAAAGTGCGCAGCAACTCTGATGGTTTGGAAGCTGTTCTACTCCTTGTGAAAGATTAAAATGCACAGACCTCACTACTTCTCCGAATGCCAAGTCTTCCAAACAATGCAAGAAAACTGCTAAAATTATTTCCTGGACAAACAAAAAAGCTCAACCTGTGTATCAAAGCTCATACATCTTACATGTTCTCGTCTCTTCCTATTTATATTTGGATTTCGGCACTTAACTGAACAACTGGTGTATTATTTTGTGTCTCTCTCACACCACAAAGATTTTTTTTTTTTTTGGTAACACTAGCAGATATGTCTGATTATTATTTCTATTAAACTTTGATTCGGAAGTGCAGGGAAAAGAAGTATTAAATAACAAAAGCCACTTTAATCTTGCCTCCCCAGGTAATTACTGATTTGGGAACCTTTTTTGAATGCACAATATCCACTTTCACTGAACCAAATGAATGGAAGATGTTGCACTAATCATATGGAGTTATTTGTACATAATCCTAAGGCATCCAAGGTAAATTGGATCCAAAGAAAAATTAGGGAGCCTCAACAAAACAACTAACCAACCCACCTCTTGCTAAAATAAAGCTATCAGCAAATATAGTGCTGAGGTATTGTTTACCCCTACAAACTGTGTCTCTTTTACACTCTTACACCTACACAGCTACAACAATTCAGTTTCTAAGAGGAAGGAAACACTGTGCAATTATGTATTTAATATTTATACCTGAAAACACTGGGTAGCGAGTATGAGATTTTCAGAAAACACTATATTGTGAAAAACATTTTTTATCATAATTTCATCCCAGGGTGCCTTTACAAAACTAGCAAGACAATGAGCAGAGCTAATCCGGTATTGCTGTTGCTGCAGCCTCACCTCTCTGTCCACTCAGACACTGCTTTACATCTTTAGGCTTAGTTTGTCTCTGACCTGAAATAACAAAGCTGTGAACTGTTAACCGGAGGGGGGAACCTCAGGCAGTCAACTTTTAATCTTCCAGCGTGGCAGTTCTTATTCTGTCAATAATAAACACATTTGTTAGCTATGCCTTGTGCAGCCTTGTGTGTGCATCTGTCCATCCCTGAGAGATGTATTGGCACTGGGCTATTAGCAACCAATAATGCCATGTGAGCACAGCAGCGTTGTTTAAAGGGAAAAGGAGGAAAAAAAAAAAAAAGAGGAAGAAAAATAAGACCTCATATATATATATATATATATATATATAAAATGATGAGAGTCAGAGATGCAAGTCCCCAGCTGATGGAGGAGAAAGTGGAGAAGAGCAGAGTGGGAGGAACTCTCTCTGGTGTGGTTACGTTATTGTGGCATTAAATCGAGTTATATCATCACTTTCTCACTCCCCAGGAGTGGCACAGATGGGAGAGCGTGGTGGGAGAGCACCAGGAATAATGTTGGCGTGCGTTGCTGCTGCGAGGTGAGGACAGAAAACCACATTGCTCCTCGCAGGTGAGCAGAAAACCACCAGAGGAATGCAAAGCTCCATCCCCAACCTCCTTTTCCCAAGGATTTCCATGGCAGCCTTGTGGTTTCTCCTCCAATCCCACCCTGTCACTGAACCTCCCCGTGGCCCCTCACTGAGGACATGCCCTACAAGGTTAATTTTTTCACGCTTCCTCTGTCTATTTTTTAATCTCCACTGTGATTCCCTGGGGGTAGAGCACAAGAACAGATTTTTTTTTTTTCCTGCACACTTCTCTACACATTTGAATTCATCTCCCACATCCCAGAAATGAAGGGAGCGAGCCTAAAACACACTTCCTCGACCCATTCCTTCAGAAAAGGTCTTTGCTGTGATGACTTAGGAAACATAAACCCATGATTTATAGAAAAAAATACAGGGAGAAAAATGGCCAAAGGCCCTTGAATGTATATTTTCAGACTTATTGAAGCCAACTGGCTGAAGGATGCCAAGTCAAATTGTGTTACTGTCCACAGAGCTTGCTTCAACCAGCTTTTTTCAAGATACATTTTCCACTTTTCAGAACAAGCAACAATTAGACTAAATCAGCCTAATCTCACAGATCCACTCAATTTTGATCTAAACTATAGATAAAACTGAGCTGATGGGTGCTAAGGATGTTCTGTAATATTAATACGTGGTGCTGGACTACGCAGCTTCACAGTAAAGTTCCCGTAATTGGAATTTTTATCCCCTGGAAGTCAGAAAAAATTATTGACAGTTTCTGGGTCCTAAATGCATCACCGTTTCAAGTAAAATAACAAGCTTTGCCTGGGGCTGTAGTTCATGCTATGTGATCACTTGATACTTTGTCTGTGTGGCTTCCCATGGCAAGGGAGAAAGGGAGAGACAGAGAGGAGCCTCCATCAGGAGGAGGAGGAGGGAGGCAACAGATCGCTTCACAAGCAATTATTATTTTTATTATATTATTTCAACATCGTGATAATTAATGACTGAACTTCCCAACATGTTTGTGTGAATTCAGCGTGCCGATGAGAACGGCTGTGTTGTGGGTGATTTTTTTTTTTTCTTTTTCCCTATTTTTTTTTTTTTTTTCTTTTTTGCCTGGGTGCCTCAGCAGCAGATTGCTGCTCTCTAACTGCATTACTGTGGGGTAACTGGAAATGTTTTACAGGCAACTTCTGCCATTTAGCATACAACTGTAATATGGTTCTATTATCCATTTTCAATCAATATTTAACCTTTTCAATAAACAACTTAAGTGTACTAAGGCAGAAGGAGGAAAGCTAATTGCCACATGATATATTTGGTTTCCAGGTATACTCAGCTGGCTAAAGTAAAGTTAATTAGGTTATAGGTAGCACAGCAGCATTTAGAAAAATACATCTTCTGCCTCATAAACCTTTTGTTCAGTCAATAGCATCAACAAATACTTGCAGATGATGGCTGTAACATGATGACCATCACTTGCAGACCCAGGCTGTGAGTTCTGCCCTTGCAAATGGCCTGTGTTACCAAAGGACATGATGGAAAATGATGGCACTGGGTCATGGTCACCACACATCTCCACTTCCAGCTTTGGTTTTCTTCTCAGGATCACATCTGTGAGCCCAGCTGTAGGAAAGCCAGCTCCTTGGTGACTCCATAATGGGTAGCAGAGGCCTTTTTTGTTGTTGTTTTTTGTAGAAGATAAAACCCAAGAAATTAAAAGGCTTTATTGTTATACTATAAAAAAGCTCATTGTTTATGGTAACTTTGCTGAAGCAGTATAAGCTTGAAAATACTGTTGCTCCTTACTAAAGGATATTATTGTCCACTGTTCATATATGATTGCAGTTCCATTGCACCCCTCAGAAACCTTTCTGCTTTGTTATTGCAATGCTCCAAACACCAAATTACTTAGAGAGTGCAGTCTCTCTTGGAAAGTCCTTCTTTCACTAGCAATTATAACAGTCTTCGAGGCAGGTGTAAGGAGAAAAATAACATTTAGAATTCACAATGTCAGTGTTAATGAAGAAAAAAAGGTAATAAACTTTAAAAAAAAAACAAATGAAAAACAAAGGAAAGTTTGCCTAGAAATTGTTCCCATAGATCTATTTCATTAGCATTTCATCATCTGTTGATGTGTATTTTGTATTTGTTCACCTCTTCTGGTTCTCATTTCTATGACATGAATTTTCATTTTTTTAAAAAAAAAAACCCTACTGCTAATAAACCCCAAGAAAAAAAACCAACATTCTAAAGACCAGTTAGAAAATCCTGATGAGAACACCTATCTTGACTCAAGCAAGCAGTTCTGTTCAGAAAAAAAGAAAAAAAAAAAAAAAAGAAAAAAAAAAAAAAAGAAAAGAAAAAAAAAAGAAAAAAAAAAAAAAAAGAATGATTGCCACTCATTTAACTGAGGGGAGCCTTTCCCTGGATCAAGCTTTAGATCCCTTGCTTATTTGCCAGTGAATACTGTATAATAGGGATTCCAGGGAAGTCAAATGGCAAGCCAGGCAGTGATTTCAATGAGCCCCAAACTAGGCCCTGAATGATCAACACTGATCCTTATTATTTGAGGGTAATAATGTGCCCCTCTAGTTTACCCAAAGTGGCTGCTCTGAATATGCTATAGTTTCACCAGGAGTGAACGAATGCATCTGTCTTCATGAATGGTGATTAAAAAAAAATGCAAATCTCCTTACATCTTTTCTTCCTGACATTAGGTCATTGCTTTATGGCCTTCCTTTCATTTGCACATCCATAGTAATTTCTATTTTGGGCCACTATTGAAAATATGAGATTCACTGGGTCCAAATAGACATTCTTATAATAAGCAGATTGTACTGAGCTACAAAAGCTGCAGTATAATAAAACAAATTGTATGAATGTGAGAAGAATGTGTAAAGAAGTTTCATCATAAAAAAATGACCAATAACATTAAGATGTTTTGTGCGAGGAAAACACTCCAAGCACTGTTCTTTGTTACTGTATAAAAAGCCTTTTAGCAATTGCTGTTCCTTGACACAGGGTCTTTATATGGGGAATAATTTATTGCCATACCTGTAACTGAAATAATGACTAAATCATTTAAAAAAAAAAAAAGTCTCCTAGCTCCAACAGAGTAAATCTTCTACAACTTGCTGCAGTGCTAATCGTAAGCATGTTATACAGTAAGTTTGCCTGAAGCTAAGTTAAGCAGGCAGATTAGGACTGTAATATAGTATCAGGGCTCATAAATCAAGTGTGCTTGCAGATTTTCTTTCACTTACTGCTCCTTCTTACAGTTCAGACAAGTCATAATTACACATCAGTAGGCATTGTGAACAGAGGAATGAGCTACAACATAACGCACAATAAACCCTGTCATATAAAAGCAAACTGGATAAAATAACAGAAGCAATACTCCATTTTACAACATCACACTAAAGAATTACACCACGCCATTGTGTAATATTCTGATCAATCACGAGCCCATCCACAATTGACAGTCCCAGGAGGCTAAAATTTACTATTCAAAGAAATTTTCTGTTCGTAATTATTATTATTATTACGATGATTATTATGATTATAATATAGGGTGAATGAGAACTTAAAAAAGCCAGAGGTTCAAAATAAGAAGTGCTGGGTGCAAAATACAATTAAAGATATTTTCCTAAAGCTTCTCAGTGCAGTCAAGCTTTTGACAAATAATAATGGGGAAGAGGCAAATGATTTTTCATTCATATTTTGTGAGTATTATGACACTGAGCACAGGTACTGTGTGCTATCTCCTTTTTAAAGCAAAGCTGGGCTGACTGATGTCTCCTCGTTATTCCGGGGCTTAGAATGAGATCAAAGGTGCTCCGGCTTTAGCGTGTGACATCAGCGGAACGCTGGGAATGGGATTTGGTGAAATGAGAAAATACAAAGTACTGGGTATTTTAATTCTAATGAAACACTTCCCAAAGAGGCAGGGTGCGGCAGGTAAATACTAACCCCTGCACATTCGTGGGGTTCCTGCTTTCTCCTCTGGAAAATTATCCAACATTTTCATTTTTTGTACAAAGAGAGGAGATACCTGCCCCTGATTCCACTCACACAACTACAAGGCTCTTTTGTTGCCAGATAACTTGTATGGCAGCCCTGGGGTTTGTTCCTTGCTGCATTCCACCTCCAGGTGATTTTTCCACACATGATTATAATCAAGTCCCCATATTTGTGCCTTGATAGGAGATGTTATAGATTTGTGCATGGGGTGGTACACAGAGAAGACAATTCTGCTTCCGGAAAGGCAAGCTCTTGGAAGATTAGCCAAGTATTTATCCTGGGTTGGCTCAGGTAAGTTAAATTCACCCCTGGTAATGACGTATCAACAGAATTTAATTTTTAAATTTTTCAATTAAGTTAATTTTTACTAAAGGTACACATTAAGCTTTACTGGTGTTCTTTTCTCTTCATCTTGGGGTTTGCAATCCTAAATAATTTAATGTGTTTTAAAACTGTCTGGAAGGACGGCAGCTGGAAAAAGGGAATTCTGTGTCATTTCTCTGGTTTGCTGTGGATTATGTCCTACCTCCTTCAGGGAAAAAAAGAAAAAAAAAGAAAAGGGAGGGGAGGGAAAGGAAAAGGGAAAA
Source organism: Chamaea fasciata (assembly GCF_029207755.1). NCBI lineage: Eukaryota > Metazoa > Chordata > Aves > Passeriformes > Sylviidae > Chamaea > Chamaea fasciata. The sequence continues at coordinate 36,193,193 of NW_027094093.1, forward strand.
GGGAAAAAAGGGAAAAGGGGAGGGAAAAAACCAACTAAAAAAACCCCATCAAAAACCCCAGGAAACTGAAACCTGAAGATACATCTCAGTCAGATGGAACTTCCCTTTTTCAACTTGCCCTGACCTTTGCTGCGTCCCCCTCAAGACCTGACTGGGAAAAGTTTTGATATTTTTGAGAAGAGAAAGGGTAAAGATTTTCAACTAAATTTGAACAGTAGAGTGAGGAGATACAGGCTTAAACAAGGAACTCTTAATGCATATTAATTTTCCTTCACAAAATGCAAAAGGTGGTTTAGTTAATTTACAGAAAGCAAATTTCTGAACACGGTGCCCTTCTGTGTCCTCACCATTCTCCTGAGGCCACCCTTGCTCTGCACGTTATCCAAGAAGTGCTTTTATCTGATAACCTCACTTGTCTTGTCTCCAGAAGTGCAACAATAATCATTTCATTTCCCTGCAAACCATCTCTGCTGCTGCTCTCCTGCCACACATCCCCTGGGAGCTGTTGGGCAGAGGACTCTAGAGGGACAGTGACCACCCTGGTGCCAAGTCCACCTCCTGCAGCAGAGACATTTGCTTTTTACAGCCATCAGCTGCTCTGTCTAAACTTCCCACACATCTCCCTCCATCAGATCTCGAATTCATGGCAGACACACAGAGAAGGAATTGTCTCCCACAGACAGAGGGCTGAGGAGCACTGGGAGATTCAGGAGCTGGAGGAGAAGTCAGACATTCAAGAGCAAATCACCTCAAACCATCAGGTTTTCCCTCTAAAATCACCCCAATTCCTAAGATGTATGGTGAGCATTCTACTCTATCAACTTATTAAAGACTCTGCATTATCATCTGTAGTTATCTGGGAGACAAAAGGCTGGTTTAAAGATGTTATGGTGCAGCAAGGCATTCCAGCAAGCAGGGTGGGAGAAGATTTCCCACTGTGTTGCACCAGCACATGGTACCTCAGTCCGCTCTGGAGTCCTTGGCCACGTCCTCAGATCCCTGCTCTATTCTCACACACACCATCTTTCCAGAAAACAACTCTTGTGCCCTCAGCTAGTTATGAACTCAGTGCAGAGGCAGAGTCCAGCTGCTGGGGGGTTTATTTTCCTCTTTTTTAGGGAAACCTATCAATCTGCCTGTTATAACTCTCATTTTGTGTTGGCATTCACGTTTTCTGTGGACATTTTCTCTCTGTAGCTCTGACAAAAATTCCATCATTGTTTGAGTCAACACAACACTAAGGGTTGGAGGTTTTGCCTGAGTGTGGGGACTCTGCTTCATTTTTTTTTCACTTTTTGTTTCAGAATGAGTGTTAGGATCCAAAAGGTGATGGGCTAAAAAAAAAAAAAAAAAACAAAAAACAACAACATTGAAGACCTGCATAAAATTCTGCAAAGTTGAATTTAGAGACAAACTTGTCTTACTGCTTGTCATTGGAGTAGGCAAGAATCTCAGTCAGCCTTTCATCCCTGGAGTATTTTACTGAGTGTTCTGTGCTGATTGAATTGATACTTTTTGTTAAGTGCATAAAGAATTGCAAAGTCTAAAAAGCAGAAACCAAGGAATACAGCTCCTGCTTTACAGGAAGACAAGAAGAGGGCAATTTTGCCACCTGCATTATGGGTATAAATTCCATGTGAGGGGCTGATTTGGTTAAGCATCCATCTCTGCTACATCTCTGCAAATGTTCAAGGCTAGGCTGGATGGGGATTGGAGGAACCTGGGATGGTGGAAGGTGTCCCTGCCCATGGCAGGGTGTGGAATGAGATGATCTTTCAGGTCCCTCCCAACCCAAACCAGTCTGGGATTCTCTGGTTCTCCGATTATGGTCCTATCTTTCTGTACTTCAATGTAATTTTTGAGGGCAGATGTTGCAGTGTGATGAAGTACAATGTGTTTTATCCAGGGTGGGGAGGTCACCCAAGCAGCTCTTTGTGTGCTTTTGCCAACAGAGAGGGTCTGCTCAAGTTTTATGATAAAGACAAACATATTAGCAAGCCCATGAATCAATATTGTTTAAATAGTGTACCAGAAGGTTCACTGTCAATCACTAGTTTCTGAAAGTTGTTCATCCCAACTGTTAGGTGAATACTGAATATATTCACAGAAGTTTGGATCTGTTCATGAATAATTCATGGGGGAAAAAAAATCCAAACTGATCAATTTGCAATTAATAATGATTCAGCTTCTCCCACCCATACTCACCCAACACAACACTCTTACAGGGCTTACCTCGCTCCTAAATCCTGAATCCATACCCCTCCCCTGAATCCTGGTGGAAGCAGACTCTGCTCCTGTCTCCACAATAAATAATTAATCATCTTCTTCCCTAACAATGCTCTGTGGAAATTTCAAAGCTTTAGCTGAGGTATGCAAAAAAAAATCCCAAACACACCCAAAAAGCCCAAACCTATTGAAACGACTCCATGAGGTACTGATAACTCATTTCTCTTCCCACAGCTCCTGGAAATCAGAGAGTTCCCTTATATGTATCACAAAACTCTTCGAATCCCAGTTGTCCTCTCTTTCTCCTTCTACAGCACAAATAATTCCAACCATGGCAACATTCTGACCAACATTTCCTCTCAAAATTCAAGGAAATTAAAACATCTGATTTCATCAGGTGCTTTTGCTCAGGTTCTAAGCTCACACTTTCACGTTCAGCTTTTCTAAAGTAAAAATTTTCAAGCCACTTGTAACTTTAAACAGTAATATCATACAGAAATCCCATTGGGAAAGAGAAAATAATTAATTGCATGGACTTGGATATTCTGCTGGTTTAGTCACCCTTGAAGGAAGAGGACTGGTGAAATTAAATCAAAGTAAATTTGTGAATTTAAGAATTTAGAGAAAAACCTGCTAAATTGCAGCTGCAGTTGCCAATGAGGGTAAGATTTTAGCCAGGGTGAAAAGAGAGATAAGTTGTTAAAAATCTTGTTCTGTCACTGTGTAAGATAACAGCAGAACCTACCAGTTCTATGAGTCCTTTTCAAAGAAAATAGCTATGTCAAACTTAAGTCTGCATGTAAAGATTACCATTCCAAAAACATTTTATGTTCCAAATTTCTATTTCATAAGCTAAAATGGTAATTTTCTACTTTTCACGTGCTCATCTTCATTGAGTTTCAAGAGAAAGCACATTTTCTTAGGTAAAAATAATAATCAGGAGAAGCCAGATGATCTTTAACTTCAGTGCTTTTAAAGAATGCATAATGAGGTGTGTTATTTAATGCCAGACACCTCATTCATTTGGGCTCTTTTTATTTTATTTTGGGCTTTTTTTTTCCACCTTACCCTGAGAACAGCAATGATAGACAATACCTTTTCATTCTGTAAAACATAAGTGCCCTGTAGCTGGTAGATACAAAACCTACAAACCAACCTGTTAAGAACTGACCCACAGTGTGATAAATTTAATCCAGAAATGGCAAAACAGAATGGAGAAATTCTCCACCCCTGCGGGTTTGTGTTGCACAGACCAGCAAAACAACACAGCAACACTACCCATTCCATCTCTTTTTTGGATTCCCAGGACAAGTACAAATCCCTTTTCCTCTTCAAGAGATGAATTCAGACTCCACACGTGTGGCTGGGCTGGACTGTACGCCCAGTTGCTGCTGAGATTAATGGCAGGGGTCCCTTTCTCCCCTCATTCTCCCAGATGAGGTCTTTGTGAAATATTGTCACCTGGAAGGATGTAATGCACTGCTTTGTGCTGAGAAACGTCCTGTCCTGAGCAGAGATCCATCACACAGCTCCTTCCTGCTGCAGCTGAGGGATATTTGGCATTTTCAGTGCTTTCCAGCAGGTCTCTTCACATGAGGGTGGTCACATCAACCCAACAGTGCTGAATTCCACTGCTACCCCAGTATCTCCATTGCCCTTTTGCAGTGCAACATCCCAAACATCCCATCCACTGCCAGAGCAGGAGGGCATGTACTGCCACAACAGGTGGTTCTCCAGGGTGATGTTTACTCAAGCTGCAGCAGAAATCATTAGCAGGCTGAACCCAAGCCTTCAGAAGTGAGGAACAATGCAAAGTTTCAGTAATGAAGTGCACTAGCACAGGATCTCCTCATTCATCTGGAGCCAGGAGCCTGTAAAGTGTTTTTCTGCGTGCCTATTTTTCATCAAACACCATACAATCTTTACTTGACTATACTGTATATCTTTCCTGCCTAGTGGGAACCCTAATTTGCTTTAAATTGCCAAAGTGCTCATTATGGAATGCTTAGTAGCTAGAGTTTGTACATAATATTTGAAAATCAGCCTTAATTTTTCTGCCTGAGATGAACACTTGGATTTCAGAGTAAACATAATCAGAGATTTACACAAACTCACTGAACCCTGTTTATTATATTTGCCTGGAATAGCTACAAAAGAGGTCAGAGGTCCAATGTCTTCCTGCAGAGACAGATCATGTTCTAGCTGGTAGTGAGGAGGAAAAAAACAGTAGGTGATGCTTTAATGAATGGCTTATCATGTGGAACACACCATGTGATAATAGCAGTGCTGGTAAGGAAAGAAGGAAGTAAAAAATATAAAGGCTTTTTGCTAGGTTTACATTGCTTGAAAGCTCCCATTTCCACAGGAGCAGATGAAGAGGGTTTATTAAGAATTTGCAGTAAAATTTGCTGCCAGTTGAAAGAAGCTTTGAACTTTTTGTTTAAACATGATTTTGGGAATTGAGATGGCATTGCTCTGACTACACAGAAACACGTATCGGAATAATTTTTGATTTTGTGTGTCAATTTTTGATATCGTTTTTACTGAAGTGACCTCCCCTAAGAACTCAGTTCAGAAAAAAGAAAAAAAAGGAATGAGTGTCACAAGCAGATTGTTCCAAACACTAAAAGAATAGTCAATGCACTAAGTTACAACTTGAATTTTGTTTACAAATCGTTCTCAGTTAGGAGCTGAGAAAATGCTTGTTCCTTGAGACTAAAAATTATGGGGATAGAATGGTTCAGCTCTTCCAAACAAAACCATTTCTACTGCATGGCATGGGCCAGATCCACATCTTAAAGCAGCTGATTAGGCAGCTTTATACAGCTTATTATTTTATAGATCTTCCTTCTGAATTACTCTTGTCTTTTGAAAGAAACAGGTTCAACATTGGAACAAAAATGTGCCTATCCCCAGTTGTGGCTTTCCATTTATTATTTTAAGCAACTGTTCCGTGCTTCCTTTTTTTGAAGCAGGAGTCACAAAATGTTCTTTCCACCATTTATCCAGAAAATGCTGCCTTGAAAAATAGCTTGCCAGCACAAGAAATGCCAAGATGTGGTGGCTCTAATTATTAATAATTTTGATGATCCTGGCCCAGGCATTTCACTGTAAAGAAAACATAAAGTCATAGAATCATTAAGGTTGGTAAAGGCCTCCAGGATCATCAAGTCCAACTTTCAACAGAAGAAAGCCACAGAAGCTAGTAGGATGTTCAAAAAAATATTTAGGAACCATGGATTTCTAACCCCCCGTTGATACCAGAGGAAATAAGGTGTCTAAGTGAATACAGGTTTCTATTTATCAGAGAGGGAAAAAAAAAAAAAAAAAAAAAGGAAATTTAATATTTATTTTTAGAGGTCAAATCTTGGAAAAACAGAACTTCCAAATTCAAATTTTCCATGGCCACCTGTACCCTGGTTGCTTGGTTCAAGCTGAAGTGTCCCTCCTTATGCTCTTGCCTTGCAGCATCTTGAGTAATAAGAACTGAATGCCTGGGTTAATAGAGTAATTAGTTCTGATTTACATAGGATAACCCTCCTGCAGTGAACACCTCTGGCTGAAATGTGAACGGTGTGGCAGGAAATTCTCCAGGGTGAGCAGGGGATGACAAGGATGGGCAGCAGATCTCTAAACAGCCCTGCACATCCCTGCTCTGCTAAATGGGGACCACATCCCAAGCCACGTCTTGCTGGGCTCATGTTAGCAGGCAGCATCCTCTCCCTGGGGGTGTAGAGGCTGATGAGGAAGTGTCCTCTTTCCCTGCTTTTTTTCAGAGTGCTGGGAAGAGGTATCATCCTCCTCTACAAGATTCTATGTTGCTCATCACTTCCCAACCCCTGCAGAGGCCGGGCTGCCTGAAGAAGTGACTATCCTGATTCAGCCTCTGTCTGCTCCTAAAAAAGGTGTATTTTTGGCCTTGACCCACTCCTGAGAAAGCAAACCAAATCCAGAGGGAACACCAAGGAGAAGACACAACCTGATCCAGAGGCACAGTGAGGTTTGGGTTCAGTACAGCCTTGCAAAGTCAGACGAAACACAGAACGCAAAAGTAAACTCACATCATCATTTAACCTGGGGTTTAATCTGAAATACTCTTTGTGCCTTTGATTTCTCAGACTTTCATCTCTTGCTCAGCAATAAGTTCTACGTGAAAGTCTGGTGTTCTGTGCTGTTTTAGAAAGTTTCCTACAGGAGAAAATAGGGAAAGAGTGGCTGCTGATGCCTCTGGAAGCTGATCCCTGCTGGCTGCTGCTCAGGATGTGCAGGGTGCTATCACAGGGCAGGCAACCTCTGTTCCTTTTCCAGAAGAGCCTATCCCACCCTGAAACGCATCAACTGCCCTAAATTTCATGGCCCTAAAAGCAAAGGTTAAATGATCCATGTTAACGCAAGGTGTAACTCCAGCAAAAGAAGCAAGGAGAGGAATGAATCTGGCCTTTGCCTCGCAGAACTCAGGAATACAAGCTGTGCTACCATCAAACTCCTCTTACAGGTGTGTCTATTACAAGTTAACCTCATTAATGGATGTGATAATGATAAATATTTAAAATTCTAGTCTCCTCTTGGTGTCAATAAGGCATCCACTCACCGAATTTGGCACTCTGAGGAGAAATGCACTGAGCTTTGAAAATATCTCTTCAGGAAGTTAAATAAAAAACACCACAAAAATAAACAAACTAACAAAACAAGCAAAAACCAAACCAACCAACCAACCAACCAAACAAAACACCAAAAACCCCAGGAAATAATCCCAGCATGTACAAGTAAGTTAGAGGATCACAGAATCCTGGAATGGTTTGGGTTGGAAAGGACCTTAAAGTTCATCATATTCCAGCCCCTGACATGGGCAGGGACAGCTTACACTAGACCAGGTTGCTCCAATCCCTATCCAATCTGAATCCTTAACTTGTAACATGCCTCTTGTCAGCTGGAACAACTCTTTTCAGCCCCCCTTGGAGAGATTCTGTGCCTGGGAATGTCACACCCAGCCCCAGAGATACCAAAGGGACATTTACAAAAGAAAAAAAAAAAAAAAAAAAAAAAAAAAAAAAAAAAAAAAAAAAAGGAAGCCATTTTCTATTCAACCCCTTGTACTACATGTGCATTCACACTGATGCCAATAATAAAAAAAAACCCCAAACATCTCACAAAGATGTTAAATATTCCCAAATCCCAATGCAAACATTCCCACATTTCTTCTCCGTGGTGTCCCAAATGGTCTTGAAATCACAGGGAATCATTCAGGTTGGAAAAGACTTCTAAAATCAGCAAGTCCAGCCATTTCCCCAGCACTGCCAAGCCCCTGCCTGTGTCTATCCACCATCCTGCTGCAGTATTTTCTGGAATTTCCTTTCTGAGCACAGCACTTTTCTCTTTGGCCCATCAACACCCAATTTATATCTTCTCGTCTTCTATTTCAGGGTGAGGGTTTTGGGACAGAGACCATCTTTTTATGAGCGTGCCCAGGGCAGGGAGGTCCAGGTTTGCAAATAGGCTTCTGACAGCTTGTTCCTATAAAAAATAACTGCAACCACAACAATATATCACACAACTGCTCTGACATGGACTTTCGCCACATCTCAGCCAAGTATTTCTTGGAAATTTGAAGCAGTATAGAGTCGTCAAAGTGCTGAAAAGCAAAAAAACTTAGTGTTGGTAACACCACCTTCAACCCACACAACTTTTCATGAGTTTCTTATGATATCAGACAAGGTTTGGGTTTTTGTTTGTTCTTTTTTTTTTTCAGCAGATGATCAAGGCTCTGCCTGCAAGAAATAAATAAAATTCCTCCTGTTATTTACAATGGAAGCTTCTAATTTGGTTATTACTTTGCTTATCTATTCATTGAGATAATTATCTGACACCTGCCAACAGCAGATTGTTCTTACAGATTTTTATTGGCTGAGATCAATTTGTTACTTACCATCTGTCCAGCTAAAGGTGGTTTACAGGTCAACAAGCTGGTGAGCTTTGGAAAATCTTAAAATGATCTTGAGCAGTATCCTTCCTGAACTAATTTCATTTTAATCTCCTGTAAAGCACATGAAAGGATGGATTTCAAAATTAGCTTTCAGGCAGAGAAGAGAAGAGAAAATAGTTTTCTCTGCTGTGAACTTGCATGTTCTATTTCTTATGAGGTTTTCTAAAATCCTAGGTGAACCTATGAGATGGTAAGTTGCTGAATGACACTACAGACATCTGGAAAGACAAAGAAAAATGCCAGATATGGTCCAACCACCATGGATGAAGGGAGAAAAAAAAAATTCTCCCAACAACAACAACAACAACAACAACAACAATTTGATTCATTAGCAGTCCAGGAACTACTTTTTGTGGTGTCCTTACTTCTTTGCTAGTGGGTAAAGACACGTCCCTCCCACAGAGTTCTGGTAGCTTGAATATCTCAGAACAATTCCCATGCTGCCTCCTGGATCTGAGAGGCTGGGCTTGGATTGAAATGAACCTTAAAGATCATCCAGTTCCTACCCCATTCCAAGGGCAGGGAAACCTTCCATTAGACCATGTTGCTCCAAGCCCCATCCCTGTGTCACAACATCCAGCATGACCATTTTGGGATCTGGGCAGAAGCATTCCCCAGAATCCCCTATCCCCTTTCTTCTTCCCCTCCAGAATTTCCAGCACAGCTTTCAAATCCACCTGTGGCTGCAGTAAGGATTTCTGCCATGCACAGCTCTGATGGATTTCTCTGCGGTACTTGTACTTTGTCGGCCACGTCTCTCTGGAAATGCTGGTAGGTCTCAAATTGCTCCTGGGAAATTCCAGGCCCCTGGATTGCTATTTTATCCTAAATGCCAACACTCAAACAACTCTGCTCTTGGTGTTCTTCTGGATCAAATTTTCTTTGTGCTTCTGTATCCAACCAGGTTTTGACAGAATAAGATGAAAAATATTTTAAATGCTCATAACAGAAAAATATCATTCAGATTTTACTCTAATTTTACTTCTGAGCTGTCAGCTGTAAAATGTAAACATCCCGTCACTCAGCTAATACTTTTTAGAATTGCAAGAACCATTTTGATGGCTTTTCAAACCATTCTGAAAAGCGGAGGGAGCTGACAGCCCCTACTGCAGGACCCATCAAATGAAACCATTCGAACTTAAAAAACTTCTCAGGGCTCCAGAAGCTAAATCGAGCTTTAAACGACAGCACTGGATGACACAGGAGACTTCTTTTTCCTTCAAGAAACTCATCCTAGTAGTGCCAGGAGAGCTTCCTAATGATTATGGATCATTTAAAGATAATGGCACTGAAGGTCCCCAGGACCGCATTTTGTGTCAGCACATCCTTCTCCAGAACCTTTCCGACTGTCACGCAAATGCGCGAGCTGGTCCCGTTGTGCCCAGATCACTCCTCAGCAGGTGCTGGGTCTGTCGTGATAATGTGGTGGGACACCCAGCCAAGGTTTCAGAAACATCCAAAAAAATCCTGGAAACTAAGCCCCCGGTGATAATTTTTTCGTTGGGGAGATGGGGACTGCGAAGGCTGTAAGTGGCAGTCAGTTTTCTGCGTCGAATATTGCAGCCATTTTAAACTAAACATAAAATTGCCTCCAGAGCACAGCTCTGTAAGTCAGTCTGAGAAAAAATGGCTCTGCATTCCAGTGCACGATTTAATCTGCACTATATGTGTGTTTATAAATGTGTATTATGCATGGGATTTTTTTTTCCCCCTAAAATTTTTAAATCATATGGGGTGTCAGGCTGAGATATTATGTGTTACAGTTGTAAGCTAGAAATAAACAGAAAACAGGTTTTAATGAAAAGATATGAAACAGAGGAGAAACTGCTGCCTACATTGGTGGTTGTAAAAGGTGCAAATATAAAACACCTTTCCAAAACTTGCTCTTTGGTTATTCCTGAATGAATATACTGTGACCTTCTTCAGATAATCATACAGTCATCAGTGAATTTTACTGAGCTGGTCCTCCAAAAGTCAAGAATTTTCTGAGAATTTCCAAAAGCCTGGTGTTACTCATTATCAGTCTGAGGAATTGATCCCACTGGAAATCCAGTATGGTCTCCCAAAAATGCCCAGTTGTACCTGCTCCTCAGCCAAGATCCCAGAAAAAGTCTTGATGACACCTTGTACAGAGATGGATTGCAAGAGGAAATGAAGAGGTCTGAACCTAATGGTTGGAAATCCCTGCCTGAAATTTGACATCTGAATGTGCAACTAGAGCCGGTGACATCTGTGTGTTCCCAGCATCTGTGGAAACCAGCCTACCTTCATTATTAAGGATCCAGAGTCAAACCCGGCTATTGATTTTTTTTTTTTTTGGGGGGGGGGGGGGGGGGGGGCTAGGATTTCAATCTCCACAACTGGGCTTTGAGCCTGGTGATTTCTTGGCCCAAGGAACTAAGTTTAAAAACTCTTCCCAGAGCCTCTTCTGCTCATTTATCACAACCTACTCCACCTCCTGCATACCAACTTAATTTCATTTCAGCTTCCAGTTTGATGTGCACGGCGGGGATCTCTTTCCCAGGCAAAAGGCAATATGAGGTGAGAAGAAGAGCATGCTGCCAGCACAGGTATAGGCCTGCATAATGGAGCTGTGACACTCTCAAAGAGGCTTTTCCTTTTAACAACTCTCCGAGTTGGGAGCGAAAAGACATAATGCAGATGGCATAATTGAAGTGGGAGAATGAAACATTAAGCATGCACAGAAGGGATTAGAGAGGAAGACTTTTGGGGTTATTTAATTTTGGCTCACTTGTTATCTAACAGTTTTTGTCAGGAAAAAAATGTTAAGGCTCCTTGCAGGTCCAGAAAAAAAAAAATAAGGAAGATTATTACCTGCCTAGGAGTATGTAAAACCTTGTAAAACTATCAGATTTGAGAGAATTTATTCTTTATTATGTGATATCATGTTCTACAAAATATCTCTCCTTGCACAGCTCTCTCAGGTCTCCTTTCTTCATTTTTATAGACTTGTCAATTCTGGGAATGATCTAATCATGATGAGGATTTAAGGTATGTACATGCACTGTGCTGAATGCTAACAATTCACGAGCTCTTGGTTTCAAAGATCTTCTCTGTGAAGCAGTGCAGTTCAAAAAGGAATGCCTAACATAAAAAGGATGCTAAGCCTTAAGTTTAACACCTAATGAAATCATTAAAGGGCGATCAGGCGTGATTGCAAATGTTAATTTATCAGATCTCACACCTGCCACAAGTATGGAGAACAAAGGAGGGGCTATTTAAACACCTTTAAGGTCTCATTAATTGAGGCAGAAAATAAATCATTAAAGAGATTTCAAAGGCCATGCTCCGCCAAGACAAAGGGATCAATTTTGCACACACCTTACTGAAGGAAAGTCTTAAAAATCACAGGGAGTTTTGCCAGAGAAAAGACTGCAGGATCTAGTGAAAAACCAGGCGTACTCGGAGCTTTTCTTCTGTGTGAGGAGCCCTGGTGTGTGTTAACGACACGACCAAAGGCTCGGCAGCTCCTGCTCCACGCCTGTGGTATCGGTTACCTACAGAACTCCAGGAAGAATACATATGAGGATAAGGAATAGTCGCTCTTTATTCCTGTCAGTAGGTTCTGCCTTTGACTCTGCTGATCAATATCAGCCGTGCATTGGTTACTATGGGAATGAGCCTTTCCTGCACTCAATAAACCCCAAGTTCTTCTTCTTCTTTTTTTCCTTTTTTTTTTTTTTTTTTTCACAAAGGTGAGCAAAATACTTTTAAAAGAAGGTTTTATCTGTCTTATGCCTTGGGGGACTCTGCAGCCATCACTTTAAAGGTACTTGGGCACTTTGAAATGCAGAATATTATGATCTAGCTTTGGGCAAGTAAAGACTTAAAACCATTTGTTTACCCCAGAAATCAATGTCAAATTCATGTAGAAATAAATCTATGTGTGCCTACACTCTGTGTCGCTGTGCTCGGGCGTGTGTGCACCACTGTGCTCATGTGTATGTGTGCTGTACACTAGGAATGTAAACCGTAATTTGGAATACCTTTAAGGCTTGGAAACAAGATGCTGAGATAAAAAAACTGTCTGGCAATACCTTGGACTCAGCGCCTCGGCTCAGCTAATTAATCCACCCTTACAATACTCCTGATTATAATTCTGGGATAAGAAATAACCTACTTTCCCCTTTTATTTATGATAATACATTGTTTGATTATAAAATATTTAGCAATGCATTAATACGTGATTCTGGTGACACAGAGTGCCAAGAATGTGTGAAATAATTTGTAGGGTATTCCTAAAATGAAATCCGTTTGAACAGAAACGATGATGGATGTGATCTTGGAGTGTTGCTATGTCAGCTCAGCGATGTAACCTCTTTAAAGACTTTCCAGGTGAAGCAGAAGAGTGGTAGCAAACTGCCACAGAAAATGCTGCCAATTATAGCCAATCTGTCAGATGTCTGTTCTTCAGACCTATTGCTAACTGGCTTGAAGAATGTTAAGAAATAGTGAATTAATCCTTTTGTACCCTTTTTGTTCATTTATGTGTAACGTGATTTTTCTTCTCATGTGCTAGAAATAAAAGTACTGAAAAGTAATGATGTGGATTTTCTCAACCTGAAAGGAACTAGAAAGGACAGAAAGTTACAGTAGAAAACTCTCTGGGTACCTTTGAGACCACTCATGGCCCAGAGAGATTTACAGAGTACATAAATCAGTGAAGAGTGTCTAGTCAAAACAGAGAAAGAGTTCCCTCATGGGCAAGGGAAACATTTGCAAGATCCCTCATCTCTGTAATGACTGCCCCAACTCTAAGTATCTGCTTTCAGACTATGAACAGGCTCTGCATTCCCTGGGTTTCTTCAGGGTTCCTAATTGATCACAGAATCGTTTAGGTTGGAAAAGACCTCCTGGTGGCCCAGCTGCAATGAGCTCCTCTTCTACCAGCACCCAAAACTCACCAGAACCTCGAGGCTTGTCACAGTGTCTCCAGCTCTACACACAGCCTCAAGGGACAAGAGCCCACTGTCTGTTTTAAATTATTGTTGAGAGATGAGGGGAAAGAAAAAAAAAAAAAAAAAAAAAAAAAAAAAAAGTTAAAAATGCATCTGTGGCTCTTACAATAAAAAACCTACACAGGTTCTGTTGAGTTTCCTACTGATCTTTCCTGATAGTTACACACCAATGACCTGGACTCAAGCTCACACAGAAGAAGCACAAGGAAAAGAGCTTTTCCCTTACAAATGGCAGACCATTTCAGAGCTGTCTATAACCATAACATTCATCTACTCCAGAAAATAATTTCAGAAACTAGTCCTTTAATTTCAAATCTGGCAAATAAATTTCAGACACATAAACTCCTGAGAAGGAAATATGTATCTTTGCTCTCCTGCGCAGTTTTGAGGCACAAAACAAGATTGCTAAGTGTCACTGGTTCATACCATAAATCCTTACATGAGGTTCAGATTACGGAGTCTTCAAAAGACTTAAATAAATACCTTTCTTGAGGAGGAAAGGAAGAAAAAGAAAACCGAAACAACATAGATGTTCTAAAGAAACTCAGAAGTGAAGTTGTAAAAGAGTTTATGCAAAAGCAACTTGGAAAGGACACTGGCTTCTGTTTCACAGTTTGCCAAACTAATGGGACCGAAGTGAGTGCTTAATCAAAGTCAATATTGGCCTGCTGACTCTCAGGAAACGATCTAAAAGTGCTTTGGGGGCTCTTTCTATGTTCATTATCTTTTCCTGTGTCACTCGGTGTCTCTAATGATAGACGAAGAAGCACTTAAAATGTCTCGACTCACTTCTCTTCACTACGGAAATATCAAATTAAATACTTATCCAGACCAAAAAAAAAAAAAAAAAATCATATTCAGAATGAGATTGTGACACGAGGATCTCCTGAAAAACAGCCTAGGATAATTCAGCAGCCCCACTGGATCTTGCATTTAGAGGAGTCTGAAGTATTCAAGTGACTCAGCAACTCAGCGGTGGGTAATTTACAGCTCTCTCCTCCTTGAGAGCAGAATTGCAAACTCACCAACTAAAGTGCTCCTGCACCAACCTCTCCTGAATGCAAATGCCCGGCTCGAGAAGCCCATGTCAGAACCAGAACTTAAAAATAAGGGCAAAACATCCAAATACTTATCTTTTTTTCTGACTGAAGGTAATTCCATTTAACTAGTTGGAATGATCCAAGTCTGGAGTTGCTCAAAGCAGGCAGAAACTTCATTAATGGATGTAGAAGATGAGGAAGGTAATGTGAAAAGCATGGTGGTTTTCTAAGCTTTTTACCAGGAAAGTATCAGATTTTAAAAAAATCTCGTCTCTATACAAAACGCAAATATGTATCTTGAATTTAAACATATATATATATATATATATATATATATATATATATATATATATATATATATATATATATATATATATATATATATATATTTAAGCTCAAAGATATTCCCAGATTTAAGTAGCAAAAATAATATTACCCAGTAGCCATTAATTATTTGAATATCCTCCATGAAGAACCAAGAAGCACACACTCTGATTTCCTCATGACAGAAAAAACAGTGTTTTAGTGTTCTGCTGCTCCTACTGGGTCTGATTGTAAGGGTCTTACTCAAGAAATTAAGTACTTCCTTCAGCATGAGAATTTTGCCCCATATTGAAAATGCAAAAGAATTATCTAGAAATGCATATACTTTTTTCAGTCTTATATTAACAAAACATCTCATTTTAAAAAGAGGTGGATTAAATTCTTTCTTCAATGAATGCCCAAGAAGAAGATTTATTTCTGCGAGGGAAAATAAAGGTTAGATTTTATCCTAAGAAGACAGGTTTATCCTAATTTAAGGTAGGTTGATATCATGCACAGCTCAACAGGGGGCTTATCACACTAAAAACTTATGGATTTCAGCCTAAAATATTGTCTCATGTTAATGCAACATAGTTTGTTTTTGAAGCAAAATGTGCCTGTAATTACTTTTAAATTGATTATAATTCTTCCTTCTTAAAGCAAAACACTAAACCTCAGTTGCACTAGGAAGACACGCAGCATAAAAACCTGCCCACATACATACTTAATATAGTGGGTATAAAAATACTAATTAAGATAAAACATTATACCAGAGTACCTACAATAAACACAAATTAATAAACCAATCAGAAATGAGAGCACCTTCAGGAGAACCGTAGCATGCATCATATAATCTCATGGAGACAAGTAAGGAATGCCTAATGTGATGTGATTTTTTTTTTTTTTTTTAATGGACCAGATAATTTGGGGCATAACTGGGAAAAGCCTCCATAAAGATCACAGCCTGTAAAAATGAATATATAATTTGGAAGAAATGGTACAGGGGAGAGTATTAGCAGCTTTTGGGCTCCAAATCCTTCCATAAAGGGCTATGTTTTATTGGCAACAGCTCAATGAGAAGAATTCCTACCCACCTCTAGAGAGACAGTAGGAAGGAATATTTTTGAATTTAATTAAGGTAACCTTTCTCCATCGAAAAATATTTAAACAGAGTAACCTATCTCACACAGATACTCTTTGCTGAGCATAAAGAGCATTTTTCACAGGAAATTTTGGGGTGTTTTACACCACAGTGACCAACCAAGGCTGTGCAAGCCATCACCCATCAGGAACTACTGGAGTAAATGCAAAGTTACATGTTCTGGCTTTAACCACCAGGAGAGTCTGAAGCAGCTGATGCAGTAAACACATGTCCAAAACTGATTTATGTTTACCTTACTGTGTTTATGTGCTCTAAATGAACACTGACTTTACCTACAAAAGCTGAAATTCAGATGATTCCAGTTTTAACGCCTATTAGGATATGCTTAAAGGGACTTCAAAGTAAATTTATCACATGTAGAGAAGCTTATAGGAATTCAGAACTTATGCTGCTCTCCTCAATAAGATGCCTCATCCTCATAACCTGAGGGGTTTTTACAGCTCCTGCTTTGGTGGTGGAGGTTATTCTTTCTCTCCCAAATGTCTTTTAAAAGGATTATTTAACTGTATGTCCTTCCCTGGTGGGAAGACCACCACGCCATGCATGAGACCCTAACACAGAGTAACTGAAAAATAGAGACTATTCTTACGTGAATCTAGATAAAATCTGGATTTGTGGAAAAAAATATATAAAGGAAAAAGCAAAACCAAGCGGAAGGATAAAGGACATTTTCTAAGATTATTTTCACTGTTTGTTCATAAGACTTTCAGTCACTTATCTTTTCCAGTAGGATAAAAGTTCAAACAGGAATTATAACAATTTTACCCTCTAACTGTTTGTGAGACTTACCCTGAGAGTGAACATAGGCTAAAAAAAAAAATGCAAACAGCTACTAAAGAGATTCTTGCAAGGAGTACTCAGCCTTGTTCATCAGGAAAAGCCATGATAACTGAGAAAGCAGTCAAATTTGTTCAGAGCCCATCTTGGCCAACAGAGAAGAAGAGAGAAATCCAGAAAAAGAGTCAGCAAATGCAGGAAGACATTAAAAAATGTCTGTTAGAAGCTATTTTTGGGACGTTCTTTACGCTTCTCAAAGGAATTCACTTACACATAGCCCAGTTGCAGCTGCGTAAATGCCCAGTGGCCGGAGGTTCATGTGGTCGATTAGAAAACATGATATTATGAGATGAAATGATCACTGCTGGCAGCACAGCAGCTGAGGACAGGCACATTTTTCCCCTTAACGCCCTGCTGTCCTTCCCCAGGTGCCATGTACGTGGTGATGCCACCCTGGATACGGTGACCCCACGACGTGGCGCGACCCATGAGGACAGAGAGTGACTCTCACTCAGCTCATGCTGGCGACCAAGACCCTCCAAACCTCTCCGTGCCCACTCACTTCCAAAGTGATTCATGTTGGTGTTGTTTCCAAGGTTTCCATGGCAAGTGTGTGTCAACATATTTCAGATTTTGGTGTTTTTTTAACAACGACTTGGATCTTCCATCTAAGAACCCTCCTCAACCTGCGCATTTCTGTTTAAATTCAACTTTTAGTTGTTTTGTTTTTTTTTTTTTTTAAGGAAAATAAAAAGAGAAAAGATTGACATGAAAGTGAGTCTGGTCAGCTGTTTTTGGTGGGGTTATTTTTAAAGTGACTCAGAGGAGCACTGGACGAAATGTCTCATCGGCGTTCCAGCGACTCTCTGATGGACGTTGGGTGTATTTGGAGTTTGGAGGTGCTAACGTTTGTTTGCAAAAGGAATTTAAACAAAACAAAGCTACTTTTCCCCAATATGCCATCCAAAAACCACTAATGAGTGTCACTGAGGCCTTCAGACATTCCTTCCATGCCTGATTGCTTCAGATGATAAAGTGTCTCCAGAAGGAGAAGGGATTCAAAAGGCAGATTCACTGAGAAGGCTTCTCTAACACTGTTTATTTAGGATATATGAGGACATGTTCCAAGAGTTCCTTGGTTATCACACACACAAATTACACTGAAAACTGACATTGCCTCCGTGGCCCTGATGCTGCTTCCAGAGAATTTCCAAGACCGGAGTTGTTTTGCTGTATGACGCACCAAGCTATTAGACAGGGACCAGAATTAGAACTGAACTCCTGGTGGTGGTGTCTAGAGCATGTGTTGCACAACTGGTACTCAGTGGAATTACCCTCACTCCCCACCACTAGGAATGGAAAGCTTCCCACTGAACCAAAGGGGTTTAGGGCAGAGCCTTGAAAATGGGAAGCGACTGTGGTTAATAAAACCCGAGGTCATTGTTCCACAGCACCACAGAGCTCCAGCTGCCAAAGGAAGACGCTGCCACTCCCTGTGGGGCATCCCACAGGCTGCCACCCCACAGACACGTCTGCAGCACGTGCCACGGGCTGGAGGCAGCTCCCTTTTCCACGATGTTGAAACAAACTGGGATGTGGGGAGCGCACACACTCCAATGTTTTGTCGCTTTCCTGGGCTCAAGCAGCTGCAGTTGAACACATCATTCTTCCCCTCGTCTGAGAAACATTTACTGCTTGTTACAAAAGGTTTGGGGATGGCCTACTGTGTAATAGCTCTAGATGACTGAAAACAAATTTAAATATAAGAAATGTGCTGGCTTATTTTTTTGCGTGTTGTAAATACTCTTAGAAACGGCATGGGGCCTTATTAAGTTTGAATTTCAGGTCTTTCAACTTCCTCGAGAAAAGAGAACAAATGGTAAAAGCATGAGGAAATAAGCAACCTCTGTGATTTCCCACTTCAGTTCAAGCCCAGAGATTTTTGTCAGTGGTTATTACAGTCATATTTCTTTAACACCTTTAAAAAAGAAACAGCAATAAAAAGGTGTCAAAGAGAGAGGTTGCTCCAGCTGCAGAAAGTTCTGGTTTCTCCAAACATGTGGAAACCCACTGGGCAAGGAAGATCTGGGCTTCCTGCAGATCTTATTGCCAGTTCTCCACAACAGACAACTTTTGATTATTTTCCAAATTTGTATTGAAATCAACGGGGTTAGTCACTTTAAAAAGAGACCCCTCTGTGCAGCTCTGTAACCCTTCAGTCTTTTGTTGGGTTTTGGCTTGTATGCACTCTTTTTGCAAGATACTGAATTGTATAAATATCTACCCAAACTTTAGCAGAAAATCTGTAGTAGGACAATAAAGAGGTAACTGTTGCTATTTATTTATTTACCACTGTTCCAGCATGATGATGTTGTCATTGCAACAAGTGTTTTCTATATTTGAAAGGGGAAATTGATAAATCCCTTAAGAATCTAAAAAGCATTTATGCTTGGGAAATATGCTCAGAGGGTGATTTCCATGGGGTTTTTCTTAAGGCAAGGGTTTGATATGATTATTTTTCACACAATCTGTTGTTCCAGTTATTTATCAAATAATGCTCCTTTCACTCGATGTTTTACTTCAGGCAAACATATTTAAAACACAAACCTGTGATTGCTATCACCATGAGCCATTTGGAGTGTACCTGAATTTTGCAATGAATGATGACCCTCTCTGCTGTTTTCATAGGTTCAAGCACATCTACAGCTGTAAAACCAACAAAAGCATAGAGAGTAAGGATCTTGTATCCCCCAAAAAACTCAGTTCCACAGCTGAATTTCTAAGATACCAAGTGATTTGTCATTTGCTCTGCCAAATGTGTGTAAATCCTTTGGCGGCCCCGTGCACTTGGGGGACTTTGGGTGGACGGGTTTGATGTTGCCCATCCTGAGGTTCTGCGGGGGGTGAGGATTTACAGGATCTTTGAAATAATGCTGGGGGCCACTGTTATAATTTAAATATTGAACAGATAAGTATGTGCATCTCAGTTCAGTTGCATCAATCTGTTGGTTTTAGCCATGCTGATTTCACATAAAGTGTAGGTTTTTATGTTTCAAATAAAGTGGAAGGGTTTTTTTTTGTTTGTTCCTGAGGAAGAGCAGGGAGCAAAGAAGCTTTGGGGATGGTCAAACACTGAGAAATAGAGCTGGGAACATGTTCAGCCGTGAATAACCAACTGATAAGATGATTCACTGCTATGCACAGGTGCCTAACATTTGCTATGTGGGAACACAGGGTGGTGACTGGGTTGTTCATCATGCCACTGTGTCTTAATATGGAAAACTTTCCTGGCTTCATGTCGAGACTGTGTTATCCCCTAATTTTTCATGATGTGCCGTCTCATTTTGGAAACTATCTGTTATCCAATAAATGAGTAAGCAAAACCAACTGCCTGTGAGCAATAACATGCCCTTAAGGAAGATCAGCCAATCCCAAAAAATGCTGATCAGGAAACTAAATATTGTTTTTCTAGGGAATACTCCCAAGTCACATACAGAGGTAGCTTTTTGGTGCCTAAGGAGAGGGAAGAGGAAATGGAGACTTGATGTTCCTCCATAAAATGCCAGATGATGGGGGATGCCTACTGAAAACTACAGCAGCAAATATTACACTGGATAAGGGTTAAAGCATGGCCACGAGTGCTTAAAATAGAGCTGGGAAAGGGGTTCTGGGAGCCTGGGAATGTTGCAACCCCCACCATCACATTAAAGGATAGCAGCTCCCGCTGCTCTCTGCATCACCTGGGATTTCAAGTGCTGCAAACACCGGATGCACTCCTTAAAACTGACTTAGTCCCAGTGCCAAATGGTCCCATTTCTCTCTGCCCAAGCAAGTTTTGGTGTGCCCCTCACACAGCACAGCCTGCTGCTTCCTCCTCTGAGCACACAGCCAGCTCCTCCATGCAGAGCTCGCTCTGGCTTTGTGCCTCCAGCTCTGCCTCTCTGCTCATGTGTCCACTCTCCCAGACTGACAGCCTTGGAGACAGGGCTCATTTCTAGTTCAAAACCAGGTAGGCAGCCTAGGAAAAAAAAAAAAAAAAAAAAAAAAAAAAAAAAAAAAAAAAAAAAAAAGTCGTCATTTTCCACTCAGGGACGTAGATGAAATTTGGTGATGGGATGACAATAGTTTGGGGGTGTAGGGACCAAATTCTTGTCTCAGTTACATTGCTTAGGTTTGGGAGTAAATCAGCTGAATCCAGCATGACTCAGAGCAGAATTTGGCTCTAAATATTTCAACTGTAGCATGAGTTTGCTGTCTACATGACTGAGTTGCCCTGAGAAAATCAGTGCCTCCTCTTTGTCTTTGCCAGTGGGGCCGCAGTGATCCTTGTGCTTATTTGAGGGGCACGGCGTTCATGCCTCACCTCCCGCATCTGCACGCGGAGCCACTCACCTTCCCTTTCATCTCTCCTGCTTTGCATACAGGAGCGTTTAACTCCTTCAACAATTAGTGCCAGCCTTCCAACCTCACGTTTTTTATTTCCCTGGATTTCCCAATCTCTGGAGGGCTAATTATAAACGTTCTCCAAGAGCTCCACATCAGATGCCGGGGAATCTACGCGGACTGCGAGAGAGACGCGAGGCAACTCCATCAGACTCTCCAACCTTCGGCTGGCGACAGCTTAATAGCAACAAACAGATCTGGGTGTCCTTCACAAAGACCTTTCCCCCAGCTGCTTCAGACACACAGGTTTATCTCTGGGTCTGCCCTGTCAGGAAACAGGTGCTTTTCTATTAATAGGCAGGAGGCAGCCAGGCAAGACGAAGGTGCGGTGCTGTATGGAAACAGGTGGTCTCCAGTTGAACAGTTTATAAACAATAACTAATCACTCAAGACCTGTAGCAGCTCCTAATGAGGACTATAATTACAAGCCAGGTGGCTGTAGTTAGAGGAATACATTGTTTTTAAACAGGTTACTTGACTCAACAGCAGTTTTACAGGAGGCAGGATTGTCTCCAACATATGTTCCCTCTGCCTCCCGTTTTCCTTTTCTTTTTTTTTCCTTCTCTCCCTGTGTGTGTATGTAGGGATGCCTGATGCCTTCCAGTATAAAACCCTGGGTTCTGTCACTTATGATTCCAGAGGCCTGTAATTGCTTTGGCTGAATCCCGACTACTTATGTCAGGGGTAATTTCTGAAAAAAAGTCAGCATAAACTATTCGGCCATTTTTCAGACTGATGGCAAGGAAAATAGGTTTAGTACGTTTATATTTATAGTTTAATGTGCTATTTTTCATGTTAAAACACTACAGCAGTGATAGGCCTGTTGCAGTGTCAGGTGCACAGCAGAGACAGAAGTTGAAAATTGTTGAAGGACTACATTCTCATTGATCATTTCTTTATATTAATTTGGATAGGTCAGCAATCTCTTTTCCTAAAACGTTTATTAACCCTAAAAAGCAGTTTTAATTACTTTTTAAAAGCCGCACTTTGCCCAGATTTTGACTCAAGATGTTGGATGCTACAGGGACAACATTCTCAATACCAAGACAAGTTTTACCATTCCACTAAAAGATCACCCAAATATTTTCAAGCCACCACCCTCACAGGGAAGAATCTCTTCCTGATATCTAATCCATACCTGCTCTCTGTTTAAAGCCTTTACACCTTGTCCTACCATTCATGAACTCAGCTCTTCCACAGCTCTAAAATTTCCAGTTCTGCCAAAACCCGTGGCCAGTTCAGAGCAGTACCACATGAAATCACCCCAGAAATCATTCTTACCCCCTGTTTATGTTGTAATAATAAAGGAAATCATACAAAGGAGACTACATTAAGGCTCCAGGCTAATTCACTTATGTCATTACGGCATCAAGGTCGGTCTTGAAGCTTGATTTGAAATGACAGGCTGAACTTAAGCACTTTCTGGAGTGATTTGCTGGATCAGAGCATACGTGTTATGATACGGCAAATCATTACAAGATCACATGTTAATTTCCACAGGGCTTTCAGATCTATGTAATTAACACAGTTTCCACGTGCAGAGCTCGTGCCTCACGTGCTGCTGTGTTCCTTACCTTGATCATTTTGACATCTGGAAAACAAACCCAGCTATGATGAAAGTTGCCTTGATTTGGGCACTAAAAGTACAGCAGGGTTTCAAACTTAATTTTTCTATACTCCAGCATTGTTGGTCAATAAAACAAGATGATTAATCACAAGGATATTGCACAGCAGAGTCATAATTTTGTGGATGCAACAGTGACACACTGAATAATTTTATAGTCAATAATAGGTTTGGATAGTGCCATATAGCAAAGGATTGTTGTGAAAGCAAGCACGTGAAAGGACTAAATTATTCTCGATATACCCAATTTAGAGTCTACTCAAGCATATTTTCGTGTGATATTGATATCTTGTTCCTACAATGATTACTGGTTTCTAAAAATAAGCAGAGGGGCAGGTAATGACCATTTGATGGCAACACCATAGAAAAATATTATCAGAGTCTGGAAATGTAATGGCGAAGAGTTGTTTGGAGTTCTATGTTTTATTTTTAAATAGCCTATTTCTAATCCTTACCCTCTTGCTCACCCTCTGGGAAATTCACAGTTTTGGTTTGGGCTTGTTATAAAAAGC
The DNA here is from genome assembly GCF_029207755.1 of Chamaea fasciata. NCBI lineage: Eukaryota > Metazoa > Chordata > Aves > Passeriformes > Sylviidae > Chamaea > Chamaea fasciata. The sequence goes on from NW_027094093.1 coordinate 36,216,242, forward strand.
AGGAGATAAATGTGGCCCTCAAAAATTTTTGGTTGATTTTGGAAGACACAGCATCAATTTGTCAGGATGCTCTCAGGGCTGCAATGAGCTGCACGAGTTCTGGGTTTGGAGAGATTTTGTGTTTTCTTCTGAGTGCACACAAAGGTCAAAGCCCAGGTTGAGGAATGGATCCTATAATTTAATTTTAGCCCATTATGATACCTTCTTGCTACTGCTTTACTTTTCCTCAGGACAATGGCATCGTTCAGTGGAAAATACCACTAGATACCACCATGTCTCAAAAAGGCTTTATTGGTTTATTTCCTGAAGTTCAAAGAGATTTGCATGGGCAGGTTTTTCCCCACTCAGACAGGCAAAGAGTGAAACTGAACTAGACGATCTCCAGAGGTCCATTCTCCCAGCTTCTCTGTGATGTGTGTGAAGTCTGGCAGCCAGGAGCTCTCATAATGATGAAAAGAAAAGAGACTCTCTGCCCGTATCTGGATCACAGAATCATTAAGGTTGGAAAAGACCTCCAAGAACCCCAAGTCCAACTATCAACCCAACACCACCACCAAGTTCACCACCACACCGTGTCCTCAAGTGCCACAGGCACACATTTTTGAGTCATTCAGAGGGATTCTGAGGTTCTGTCCCAGTCATTGTTATTTTTCCCCACATGCTGACACAGAGTGAGAGATGAGTGGCTCCTAAATGTTCATCTGTGCTCCCTTTCCTGCAATGTGTGCACCCAGTCAGGGAGTGCTGGATAATGCTCTGCCTCTATGAATTGTAAATTCAGGAAGGGCAAATTTGCTGTCTCTGGATTTTTGGATGGGGGTTGAGATGGATTAATTATATGTCAAGAGGGACTTGAGCAATAATAAGTGACTTTATGACTGTCTTTACCACTTGGTGGAAAGGTTACATTTAAAAATTGGCTTTACTGCACTGAATTTTAGGTTAAGTTCAAAATGCAGCTTCCGCTGTTAGAACTGAAGGGTCATATAAAATTCATTGCAATAGAATATTTATAAGTATCTGGGATATTTGTAGGAAACACAATAATGGTAGAATCAGAGCTCACAGATAGAAGGGGGAATTGTTAAATGGCAAATAAAAGCTCCATTTTTCCAGCACTTAACCCTACATATAATAATAATTATTACAAATCTGGGCAATGATTAAATTTCATTCTGAACCCCGGTTAAACGTGTGTGAATGGAGGATGATTTTTTGTGCTAATAACCGGCGTGCTGTGAGCACTCAGGGCAGGATTGATGTGCATGCACGTCACACATCTCCGAGAGCCTTCCACACGCCGGCGAGGCGCAGGTATTCCTGGAGGAGCTTCGGGATTGACACGCCTCACTTCCCATGCCTGGGGAGGAGCGAAGTTCCTGCTTGTTTACAGCCTGTCCTCTTCTAATCGCATAATTACAGCTCTGAAGGCAGATATCCGACAAAAGCCCCCCGAAAGTGAGCAAGGTGAGGGCGCAGCGGCTTTTGTGGCAGCTATTATCTCATCACCCTCTTCTCCTGCGAGATGCCGGGGGTGTGTTTGCGCAGGGCTATCATTTACCTCGCTGGCGTGTGCCACCACAATTATCCCCCTGAAACACAAAACTGAAGCGGCTGTTGCAGAAACAGAGGCCACTCGAAGGGAGGGGAAGAGAGCAGCCCTAATTAGCGTTAAGTACCTGTAATCCTCAGAGATTTTACCCGACGATAAAAGCCGGGGAAAGTCCCTCAGGTAGGAGCAAAAAAGAGCCCAGCCAGGTTGGCGGTGGATCAGGTGTTGCGTGGCAGCTCTGCTGAATGCAGCCTATTGATCCAGAAGTTGCCTGTATTTTTCTGCCGCAAATTGAATTTAAATTGCTTACATGAAGAAGACATCTGGCAGGTTAAGGTTTACCTGCTTCATGTTTCGAAATTATTTTCTCCGCCAGCAAATAGGCAGGCAGGAGCTCTTTTGGAAATAAACCAAGCAAAGCTTTTTCAGAGATCCAGGCATGGTTGCTTGCAGTGCCTGAGCTTGAAGTAGAGAGTTGTCAGATGAGAAATTTCATATTATTAAAATAATAAAGCAAGAGAGTTTTTACAGATTAAGTACCTGCACTGTGCCTTCATTCCTGATGAATAAAATATTTCCTCACCTTACAAAATAATATAAAAAAGTATAACCCTCATTGAAAGACTTTATTTTATTTGGTGGGGAGGTGTTAGTTGGGGGTTTGGATTTTTTGTTGTTGTTGTTGCTTGTTTCTTTGTCCAAATCAAATAAATTTACTACTTTATTAGCACATGATTACAATTTTTTTATTGTTTTATACAGGACAGTAATTTTAGGATGTCTGCCAATGGTAGGGGAGTTAGAGTGAGATAATCTTTAAGGTTGCTTCCAACCCAAGCCATTCTGTGATTCCATTAAATGCTGACTGGAGGTTGTTGTGTAGGACAGAATTATTTTCTGAACATCTTTTGAGAGGTTTGTCCACCCATGAAGTGGTCATTTGAATATAGGGGGTGGTCACCCAGGCCCCTTTTCTCCAGCCATGAAAACTCTGAATCACCTTAATCTCTCTTCCAACCAAAGATGTTGTCACTTTAAAATTATTTTTCTGATTTCAGAGTTACATCAACAGTCCTCCATGTGTTGGAATCTTCAGTGCTTAGGGAAGAGTGGAAACTCACCAAGACAACCTGGGATCTCCAGGCCTCTGAATCAGGGTTCTGAATTGGACAAGTGTGTTCTACACTGACAAATTAATATAAACCTTACACTAGTAAGGGCTCTGTGAGTGCGCTCAAACAATAAAGCCAGTTTAGATACTGGAAGAAAAAGAAGAGGAGGGGACAAAACACCTTCAGAATAAACAGAGGCATGGGAGAAACCTTTAAAAAATGTTATTATGTGTTTACTAACTTTTCTTAAAACTGTTTTTACTTATTGAGCCTGGTAAATCCTGGCCACAGCTCGTACATCAGCCTGTTTGTCTCTGTCATAAGGCACCTAAGCTGCTGTTTGGACAACATCCATTTGATAATGAAGCAAGATGCAGGCTAGACAGCTGCTTTTTTCTCACTCATTTCACTCTGTTATTGGTTAACTTAGTGGAAAAATGTAAATTTTCCAGGGACTTTAGGTTGGAGGTATCCCAGCCAAGGTAGATGTGTGCTTGACTTGAGGTCTAATTTAACTCCTGTGTCGTATCGACCTGCCTGGCCCACCAGGGAGCCTCAGAGCCCTCCTTTGGCAAAGGTAGACAATGGGATGAAAGTAAAGTGTAATAAATGCCCCTGTCCAGTCCCATGTCGATATCCAGCTGCTTCTCTCCCCCCCTCCTTTTTTGCTGTTTTGAGTGCATCAGTATTTCACGTTTATTGTAGTGTGATGAAACACCTTTCAGAATGGCCAGAGGGACACTCAGAAGTAGGCATTTAGGCAGTACAAATTGGAGTGAACAGGAGGACAGTTAGCAGGGAATATTTCTGAGGTCAAAGCGAGCTGGATTGCAGCTGAATCAGCTAAAAAAGCAGAGCCGAGAGCTACAGTACCTACTGCAAAGTAAATATAGATTACATTCCTTAAGACAAATTGATCCACTGGAGGACGAGAGGTCTCCCAGAAAAAGAGGTTGCTACAAAAGAATTAAGTATTTTACGCTGATGTACATGCAAAGAACACTTAAAAACAGCAGCCAGAGGTGTGTCACCTGGAGAATCCATCCCAGACCCTCACAGGAATCATCTGCAGGGCACTGCAAGATTTAAGGGTCCAGAATCTGGCACGTTCCTGGGGATGCTGACTTGTGCTCTGTAAACAAAGCCTTAAGATTTAGCTGCTCATCTGAGCAACAGCTCTCCCTTTGGCAAGTGGAAAAATCTTAAAATCGCAGGGAAATTCAGTGGGAAGGAGCTCCAGGAAATCCCAGGAAGAGGGGAAGACCTCTCTGAGGTCTGACCTGATCCAGTCAGGTCCTGGAAACCTCCAAGGATGAGGGTGGTGCAGTCAGGAAAGGTGAAAGAACATCCAGCTCAGCAAGCCTGTCCTCAATACTGTTAACTCTGGAAAAATAATAATAATAATAATAATAATAATAATCATCATCATCATCATAATCATAATCATAATTTTTAAAAAGGGCAGAACCTTGGATATGAAACAGTAGTAATTTGTCAAGAACAACTTTCAGATTTCCTAAAGAAGGTACTAAATTCTTGGAAAAGATGATGGAATAAATGACTCTGTGAGAGCTCTTCTCCCTTTCCACTGACCCTACAAGTGACAATGATTTTTTTTTTCTCCTGAAAAAAATGTAACCATTGTGTGCATGACTGCTTTTCATTAGTAAATTATTCATCAAGGAACAGAGGATTGCAACTACCAATAAAGGTGCCATCGTCCAGCAGTTGAAACAAACCACTTAAAACCAGGTTATTCCACAAGATCAATGTGAATAATTCACAGAGGTTAAAAAAAAAAAAAAAAAAAAAAAAAAAAAAAAAAAAAGAAAAGTAAAAAAGATATGAATTATCAGACTCAAATTAGGAATGTCATGAACATATTTCTAAAAATACCTTGAAACTGTTTGTAAGAACATATTGAAAGTATTTGTGAAAAGTTTTGCTTTCTTCCCAGAGATTATTCTAAGCCAAGTGAACACTGAAGGCACAAACGAGACAATTTGAACTCAGGGCTCTTCTCAAAGCTAAAGAGCTGCATGCCCTTCTGCTGAGTGTTCCTGCGAGCAGAGACCTTCTCTCTACACACTGAGCACACCTTTCCCCAGTCACTACCCTGATCCACATCTGGAACATATCACAGAGTTTGATTAAACAAAAACGAGCCACATTTACAGGTGAATTCTTCCCAGAACACCTCTTTACTCCCTAAATCATAGAAACAAGATCAATCATTTCCTACAAGGGTGTGCTAGGCTATAAGAGTGGTGTCACCAGCGCTGTGGATGAATTTTTTTTCCAAGGAGGATGCCCAGGACAGAGCATTACAGGGACTGGGATTTCAGCAGCACACAGGCAGGGCTAATGGATTTGCACGCTCAGCACCCCTCTGCCAACAAGCTGACTTTTAATATGGGAAATAAACCCCTGCTCAGGATGGAGCAGTCCTGGGCAACATCAGGGGTCCAGGCATCACTGCAATTTTTTTTTTTTTTTTTTTTTCCAGCAGGAGGTGTTTTGGATGCATCTCCACAATGGAATGTAATGTTATAGAGGGCTGGAATTAGCTGGAACTCATACCAATTTATTGCAGCTTAAAACTACTCACACACAGTCTTTTGACAGTCCCTGGCAAAACTGGGCTTGATTGTCTGCAAGTGGGAGAAAAATCACCAGAAGTGGAGAGATTAGCTTTTTATTTAGTCCATTTGTTCGTTGTTTTCTACAAGAACCTCCCTTAGATTTTTCCATTTTGTCCTCGGTACGCTGAGTTTTGAAAGGCATGTAACTCTGTGGCTGCAGTACATTTTCCCATCTAAAAGCCATCAGTAGAGTGAACGGGGCTGCTCTCCTAAGTGCTTGATGCCTCGTGTAAGAGTTGCACCATCTAGCCCAGAAGTAACACAGTTACCTCAATTACTGCAGTCCCACCAGGCTGTTCACAGCGGTGCTTAGGAAATGTTGTAGGCTCAGGCTCCGGTATTATGAACTCCTCAGGGCAGCGTGACTACACACGGCATCTCATCAGGAGTTAACAAACAAGTCCTGGATGAGACACTAGACATGATTTTTATTTGTGCTAGGTTGCTATTTATTTATTTATTTGCATCCAGGAACGAGCCCGGCGTTATTAAAGCAGCGCTCTCAGCGCAGCGCTCTCCTAAAGCAAAGCGGCACAGCGAGCTGCCCTGTGTACTTTTTGTGCTTTTTTTATTACATTGTTATCAGGGAAAAATATGTCTTGCCATTTCCCAGGGGGTTCCCCGGGACAGTGTCTCAGTGTGAAAGGGCACCATGGGGCTGCCTCGGACAGTTTTCTTTCAATGAGGTTTTTTTTTTTTCTTCTGGTTTTGTTTTTGTTCTGGTTTTTGTTTCCATTGTAACCACTCTGCTCTGCTGCTTCGCTGATTTCCCAGCTGTTCTTCTGCGGTGTCTGAAGTCGAACGCAGTGAATCTGTAGCTGAACAGCTCAGAAACAAGCAGCCCATCATGGCAAGCATGAGAAAACCATGAATACATCTCTCCTCTCTTGACATAAAGCTCCGACTCTCTGCTGCGCGCTCCAGCACAATGCATGGGCAGAAATCTCTCTGCAAGGTACCAGCTGGGGCAAAACCAGACCTCAAGCATCCCACCCCGGAGCTGCAAAAAGTGCAAGGTTCCCAGCCGAAAAACTTGTTTTGTTTCATTGTTAGTTACGCCCACGTGCAGAGCCGTGAAAGTTGCCCAGGTGTGCTTGAGGCTGGACCTTGGTGGAAGGAGTTAATTGTCCCCGGAGCATCGAGCTTTCCCTGACAGTGCACGGCTCTCACTCTGCTACACCAGGGAATGACAAGATTGAAGGCCCTTCCAATTGTTTATCCTTTTTTTTTTTTTTTTTTTTTTCCTGTGGAATGCCCCAGAAGGCATTATTTCTTGTGTGACTTCACATGGGGAAAAACCAAGCAAACGAAGAAAAAACGTCTTTCCAATGACAGTTGACAATTCATCTGCAATGTGTTGTGCTCGGTTAAAAAGTCACTTTTTAAAATGTATTGTAAAAATACTTTCTTCTGATAAAATAATTCTGCAGGAGCGTGGAATGTGTTTTGAAAGTTACAGTAGCATCATAAAAAAAATGGATTTAAAGTATCTAGAAAAGTCATTTTTCCCGAGGTGAAAGACTCTCTGCTCTTCCTCAAAAGACTCTAGCTCATCCTCAGTAATTTTCTTTCAGATTATCCCAGTAAACCCACAGAAATCAGTAAAAAAAATTGCCAATCTATAGCTCATTGTTTTTATTCTGCAGCAGGAGGAGAAGTAGCAAGGGAAACATTTGAAAAAACAGAAGCATAATGTATGGCTACTTTCATAATCAACCTTTTTGATTTCTTCATTTGAAATATTGTAAACCTAAAATGCCATTCATATGCAATTGTAAAAATAACATGATAAAAATACTAACATTGGAAATATGTGGTGAAAACTTATTCCATGTGAAACAGGGTTTTATTTCATGAAAACTTTTTCAGAATAATTTGTATTGACTTGGTTCAAATACTTCTTTTTTTACAAGACAGACTAAAAAATGGAACAGCTTTTCAGATGACTCCATTTCAACTTGTTTGAATTTTATTTAATTAAGTGAATGCAGTAAATTAGGTGTGCTTCACCCTGTCTGAAAACAGTGTCAGATACAATACAATCCTTGAAGAGACATCTAAAGTTATTATTTCACTTATATGTAGTCATGTTTTGGTGTACGTGATCCATCAAATCTCTGCCCAGATTGATTTTATTGACCTTATAATTATTTTTTATATTTGCTTTATATTACCTGGATTTTTTCTTTATGTGTTTGGAACATTATAATTTCCAGGTGCACTTGACGTTATCCAAACACGTTTCCTCCAAGCGAGATAATCTACACCCTGTTTTATCATCCCTTTTGGTATTGCCTACTCATCTCCTGATGGGAGTTTTTGTGCCATCTGGTTCAACCCTGCTTTGGTTCAGAGGCATCAAAGAGTTTCCCTGGTGGGTCCTGCTGCACCTCAAGGTGTGGCTGCTCCTCCCCACCCTAGAGAACAACAGAGTGAGGCTCAAAGAACCTCAAAAACATCCCTGAAGGATCCACAACGAAGGATCCAAGCAGCACAGCCCTTCCAGCATCCAGCTCCAGCAAGCAGGTTGCTTCTACTACTTTACAACCACCCAAACCCACTGCTGCCAGAAAAACCCAGTGAAAACAAGGCCCTGCCACTTTTTGGGAAGATTAGAACCACATTAGTTTCAGTGTTTCCCAGCAGGTACCTAAGCACAACCATTGCTTCAGTCTCCATTTTTATTGCTCTAGGCAATGGAAACTGTAGTTTTTATATTTAATGTATTGAAACTGCCTGGTCTCCAAGGTAGCAGGGGTATCTCATACACAACTGGTGGAATGTGTTTCAGGCTCAATCACTTTGAAAGCCTGGATAATAGAGGAGCACTTGTACTTTGGATAACAAAGTTATTTCCTTTAACATCAACAAGCTGCTTGGCTAGTAACTGCATCAGGCATTGATTTTGTGAGCCTGTTTGTGAGCACTGGGGGGGCCTTTTCCACCGATAAAACTAAAAAAATTGCAGATCATTCTCCTCGTGCATTACCTCCCAGAGCAGAGCTGACAGGAGAAGCTGTGTTCACTTCAGCATGACTGTTTGGAATGTCAGTGGAACATCTGCAGGACCAGCCCTGGGTCTGTGGGCTTCACCCTCCCCATTTTAAGATAGATTGAAGCCTGAACTTACATCTCCAGCCAGATTTTGTACCTGGTTCCTATTGGGGCTGTAAAAGTGCAATCACTTCCCAGACTTGCTGCTGAGATCCCAGACTAATGGGTTGAACATTCAACTGGATTCAGATGTGGGCTCCTTCCTGCTAGACTCAGGTTCATGGATCTCAGCAGGCCAAATATCTGCCTGTTTACTCGTTTGTCATTACAAAGTGCTAAATTAAAAGTATCAGGAGCTACCAGTCATATATTCCCTGGCCATATTTGTACTTTTTCTTGTAAGAAATCTTCAATCTACATTTTTTTCCTTGCATCATGTGCTTTCCTCTGAATAGCAGCAGTGCCCAGCACGTACCCCCTCCCAGCCTTCACCATCCAGCTCCTGTTATCAGTAATGGGAACTAGGCATGTCCATGGAAATGAAAGCAGATCCCTCGCTGGAAACTTTTTTTGACAGAAGTGTTCACAGCAACTTTAAAAAAAAAAAAAAAAAAAAAAAAAAAAAAAAAAAAAAAAAGAACCCATGTCTCGTTTATTTTCCCCTTTCTTCCTCCCAGCTTTCTGTCAGTCATCAATCGAACAGGAGACAACTCATTTCATTTCTGTGACACACAATGATGGACTTGTGTTACAACCCTGACTTATTTTGAGAACTTCAATTTCTCAAGCTGAAAGCCTGAATGTCCCATGCTTGGAAGGGCTATTGATCTGATGTAGATGGACAGCTCAAGAGGAACTGATACATTCCTTACAGCAATTTTTTTTTTTTTTCTGACCACTACATAATGTAGACTTTCTGCTTGTTTGTTGACATCTAAAAACTTTGATCCTGTGATTTAACTGATACTCTTCTGCAGCTTCTACTCAATATTTCCCTGGCCTATTTGATGTAGGAGTTATTTATTATCCACTACCTGGAATGGAAAAGCTGGTTCAGTGTGATAAAATGTGTGAATTCATGAGGAGGCAGGAACCTCTAAATGCACATCCCAATGGTACAGCTGCAAATGTGGGACACTTCCCAGTCCTGATCCTTCCTCCTTTCAGAAGACGTAAGTCACCGTGGAACAAGTTTGGATCCTCACTCCCAGCCTGGGACAGGAGGGACCAGCTCTCACAAGCATTACTGACCACCATGTGTCCGGCCCAGGTGGAAAAAAAGCCTCAACATCCACAATTTAATTACAATTTAAACAAAGCTAATTTTGCTTCGAAACAGGATAAATACCACAGATGCACATCTCTTCCCTTATTTCGTTCCTTTTCCTCAGCTTTGCCTCAGCTTCCCTGCGCTTCTCCTGTGTGGACAGAAGGTACTTGTCACCGTGGGGATGTCACCACGGTGGCAGAGCCCCAGCACCCCACTCCTGGCTGTCTGCAGGTCACAGGAAACAATTCATTCCACTCTTAATGATTTATGTAATTTCTTTGGACTTGCTCCTGGCTTAGGGGGTTTTCTGCTTTTTCTATTACAGCTTAGAGAAGCAAACCAGAGTCTTTCAGAGGCAGTTCCTCAGCCAAGGTAGCTCTTTGTGACAGAATTAGTCTGTGTTAATACCAGCCTAGAATCAGCCCCAGAATTTCATTATTATTGCCTTTAAAGGAGGGTCTCCTCCTCCTCCTCCAGGATTAATTTAGAGCAATGAAAATTAAACTGCATCTCATCTAATAGTCAAAAAGATCTGCAGAAATTGTCCTCCTTTAAATACCAATTCAACCATTTTCTGTCACAGCAGGGTAGTGCATCTATGTTTTTTTTGTTCTAAAAGCCAAATACTATTCAAACAAAAGAATCACTTCCACATTAATTACACAAAAGAAAAAAAAAAAAAGAGAAAAGAAAAAAAAAAAAAAAAAGAAAGAAAAAAGCCACAAAAGAAAAAACTAAAAAAGAAAATTAAAGCATGTTTTGAGAACTTAGATTGTGCAACTAAAGCACGATGTGGTCTTAGACCTTTACTTTGTGTACCAGAGTCGAACTTTATTCTTTGATTTTTTGCACAGGATCGCAGCTTATTATGACTACAATGGTTGTGATTTTGTTGACATTTCAACAAAATAAGGAAGGAAAAAGGAATAAAGGTAAATGAGGTAGTGGCAGAAAAAGCATCTGTGATTCAGCTGATGGGAAGAAAATGTTAGCACTGGAAAGTGCTTAATAAAACCTGAACAACGTGTCCCATCCCAAAATCTCTCAGTGTTGCCATTGGGCTCTTTATTTGAGTTAAATTCATAGTAAATTAGGAAGAAATAATTTGGGGCTCTTGGGGTATTAAGGACAATCAATCACCATTGCAACAGTTTAAGACTGATGAGGTCAGGTCCTTTTCTAGTTTAACCCCCATTCCTCCCCTCTCCCTGGTCCTGAATCCCTGTGTAAGGTGGAACATCCCTAAAAAGTCATCCACTTAAGTGCCCCTTCCAACCTGGGCTGAGACCATTTATCATCAAAAAACAACCCAGTGAATTAAGAAAGGCTTTGGAAAACTGATTTGCTTCCATCTTCTAAAACCTTCTTCACAGTGTGACCCATATTTAAATTGTTCTCTCTTTTCTTCCCATCACCAAACCACCACCTCATGCACAAAATCCCACACAGGATCTGTCACTGGCACCTCAGAGGAGCAAAATATTTGCAGGGAGTTCAGTATTTTCCTATTAATAACTCCTTCCCCCTCCTGCTGGAAGATACCAGGGGCTTGGGTCAAGACAGATTTCTGGATTCCCATCTTGGAAATCCAGGAACATCCCATATGTGGTGTGAGCAGCCACTTCTCAGCATGGAAAATCCTTTTATTTCCCTGGGGAGAGGCAGCAATAGACCCAGCTTTTCCCCTTGGAAGCCCTTTTCCCTTCTCCTTCCCACCCATCACTTGTTATCCTGGATCTCCACGGTGGCTCAGGGACGAGGGGAACCTCGGCAAGGCTCCACTTCTGACAGCCTCTGTGAAGCCATCCCTCCACAGTATGGAAAACTAATAATAATGAAAAAAAATTTATATTAAAAAAAAAAAAGAAAAAGGAAATAAAAAGGTGGAAATTCCTGGTTAAAGCCTCTGCCTGTGCAAAAAGCATAACAGCTTGTATGAACTGCAGCATGATGACTACTGCTGCTAATGCTTCCAATGACATCAGTGTTTTCCAAATTACAGAGCGCAAGAGGCTGGGTAGGGAAGCTGAAGAAGAATAAACTGAAGGTAGTGAGGGTTTTAAAGAATGTGAGAAGAAAATATGCTTCTTTAGATAGTCTTCCTTATTTCACTAGTTCTTTTATTTTCTCAGTTTTGGGGATTTTTGGAAACAACACTGCAGCAATCTCCAGACAATTAAAACCTCAAATTCCACCAGACCCACCTCAGATCCCTGAGTAACTTTGCTGCCACCATTCCTGCTCACACACCCTCTGCACTGTTGCGTTTTGTGTGCCCAGTCAATCTCCCATTTTTCAACCAAAGTGATTTTTGAGGTGAATATTGAGCGACGAGGCCCAGAAAGCTTTCCTAAAATACAGATGCATTGCAGCTATTGCATTTTCACTCTGCCCCTTGCAGAAATACAAGGAGCTTTTGTCAAGATTTCTGTTTCAAAAATCCAGGCTGTTCACCATCCAGGCACTCAGAGGGGGTTTTTTTCTTCCCTTTAGGCTGGAGGAAGACTCTCAAGCTGCTTTTCCAGGTGTTGGAATAGTGCAGAGCACTTGAACCATGCTCATGGATGGTCGCCATCTAACTCACATGGCCAAGAGTGTGTTTTCCTTTCTGGCAGTGCTTTTGTTCCAGGTGGAATAGTCTTTCATCCACATGAAGGAAACTCTTGCTTGTCTCACTCTCAGGTAATGGTCTATAACCATCCAGCTGGAGTGAAATACAGAACCTATATGGTTATAGATATATATAGATAGATAGATTCTTTTTGTTTTGCTTTTATATGTACATGCTTGCAACTTTTTCATGCATTCCTCACATCCATGCTGCATTCTAAATTAATTGGATTAAAAATAAAAAACAAGGGCATTTTTTTTCCTGTCCTGTTAATGCCAGAAAGCCCTGGAGTAGCTGCACTTTTACAACGCAGACGCTCCAGACCAGGTTCCAGCTGTCGGAATTTTATGTCCTCGAGATCCTTCTGGAATAACAAAGTGTCATACACGTCCCTGCCAGTACACGAGATCAGCACATGAGATCAGACCTGCAGATGTTGCCTCCCCATCCACCCACTGGCATCTCATTATCAGTTTAGTTGGGATCCTCCACCCATTCCCAGCCAAGAAGGAAGTCAGGAGCCGTAATTTGTGAGCATGAGCTGTATAGCAACCATTTATCTGCAAAACAAACCTCTGCTGGCAAAAAAAACTTGGGAGGCAAATGAGAATCTTGTGAAGGTTTTGTGTCTTGGCACACGCAGGTAATGAGTGGGGAATGCTGTGATTACACAGTTCCATGAGCAGTGGGACTTGGAAGTGGAGGAAGGGACAGGGATTAGCACTGGACACACAAAAACCTGATTTAATTGACTAGAAAATGCATTGGTCAAGGGTTGGATTTGATGATCTTGGAGTTCTGTCCCAACCCTAATGATTCCCTGGTCCTCTTGTATGATTGCTTTGGGGAAGGAACACCACAGACCAGCGCACGTGACTTCCTTCACCCTATTTCTTGTCAAGAAGGGAATGTTTTCCTGCCAGGAAAAAGAGCTGTGCCACAGTGGGAGGGGGGCAGAGGATGGTCCATCAGGGAGAGCAGTGCCAGACATCCAGGGCCTTCACCTGGGAACTGATGAGCACTGACCACCAGGGCCAGGAAGGAGACTCCCTGATACCCCAGGTCACCACAGGGTTCCCAGCAGCAATTTTATTTCTGCTTATTTAGGATGGCAACCTTATCAGCACCATGCACAGCACACAATACAGAGGAAAAATGAGCCTGGGAGGGAGGACTGAGTCAGGATCCGTGCTGCATGGTTAATTACTCAGATAATAAATCCAGGAAGAAGGTGTGCTTGGAGTCCTTGTCATGCAGGCTGCTACTCTGGCAACTGGGGAGAGACATCTGCTCAGCCCAGCCCTGCGCTGTCGGTGTGGATGATCACACCTTTCTAATGAGCATCCTAAAGCACTTCCTGAGCAGAGAAACCAGCCTGGATTCGGCCCCCTCTGAGAGCTTTGGTACCCAGAGGTTGAGCAGCTCAGAGGTGGGGCCAGTCAGGCTGAGCGCTGTGAGGTGCTGAGGCAGAAGGCAAGTCCAGCTCCATCATCCCCTCACTCCTGACCTCCCCAGAGCACGAAGGACGGGAGTTTTGCCTGTCATGTTTTTCCTCCTTCGCTGTAATTATGATTCCTTGCTTAACTTTCCAATCTTTAATTGGATTGGAAACTTACAGTCACAGTACAGGGGAGAGAGAGAGAGAAAAAAATAAAATCCCAGCTCCTCTGCCTGACTCAAGCGTCTGTTTTCATTTACTACTCCAGGCTTCTGAGTTACTTTGTTACCTCAACGAAAATAAGGATTTCTTGAATTAAAGGAGATGTTCTGCCCTTGTTGGCTGCTCTGCCTCTCCCTGAGCATAACGAGGTGCCCAGTACTGCCTCTGCAGGGGAGTTTGGCCCGGGTAGCTCCATGTAGGAGGTGATATAAATAGATAAAAAAACCTCACCCATGGAACATAAACTTATTGCTACATTTACCTTCCTCACTGGCACACCATGTAATGCAAGCTATGTGGCTCTTTCTTGCCAGAGAGGCCCACTCACAAGTTTTCTGTTGAGCACAGCTATTAATGTCACACTTTTGTTCCCAAGGAATAAAAAAAAAACCAAAAAGTGCCACTACAGAGAAAACTGCTCAAGTTTCTATTGCACAGCGCTCCAGTTCCAGTGAACACTCTGCTCTCCTAATCAAGTTCTCCAGTGCAATTAAGCAAACCACAGAAGGTTAAATGTGGGTTTTCTCACACCTGCCTCCCCCCTGGCAGGAGCAGAGTTAGAACATTTCTAATGATGGAGCCCGCTTTGCCTGAAGTTCAAAATCCATTCACCTGATGGTAATGAAGGAGGCCAATTTAGCTTAAATCCCCCCCCTAAAAGGTGGGGAAGGGGTCAGGAATCAGTTTGCACAGAGGAGCACAGAGCAACCCTGGGCAGTTCTACTTCAAAAGGTTTTGAAGTGCATCAGTGATGCAAAGCTGAATTCAGAAAAATGCAGCCTGGGACTGCTGTGCTGTGTGCAGCTCGTTCCAGAATTCCAGGTCAGATGTAGACAATTGAAGTTTAAATTAGTAATAATAGCAAGCTTCCATTTTAACCTCAGAATCTCCTCTTCTTTTTTTTTTTTTTTTTTTTTTTTTTTTTTTCTCTTCTCAGTGAGCCCTGAGAATGTAACACCTTGGAGGGTAAATCCTGGAGCATGTGAAGTGCAAAGGTTCTGGGTGTTCACAGCCCATCAGGAGCAGCCAGGTTTTAGCACCTAAGCTGGTGCTCAGATTTTGCGGGGCAGTGACAGCACTCAAACACACAGAGCTATTGTCTGATCAAGCCAAAGTGCTCACAGGCCCAAATCAGCCTCTCACTCGTGGCCGTGGACTCTTTCTGACTTCAGATGGCAGCATCTGATCCATAAATACTGATGGGTTCCTATGGCTAAATTTAACCTATGGAAGTGTCGGTTGTTAATATTCATGGGCTGTGTCGTGCCAGCTGAAGCCAGAAGGATTCCATGGTTATAACCTAAGTCATTGCTTCATAAATTTCCCTTAAAATACGCAGGCCACATATAAACTGGCTTTCTGTTAAAAAAAGGCATCATTTACCACTCCTTTTCTCATTTTAGAAAATAACTAGACACGTTTGGGGACTGATAGACTTGGCTCAGCTACACACATCTCTCATGGAGCATCGAGGCTCAAGTGTGACTTTTAATGCAGAAAAAAAAAATATTAAGCCACATGCCTAAAGAAATTCCACTTAATTACTGTCTCATGGTGAAGTCTACAGCAGCAGAGAGAGAGGGATGCCACTTCCCATTCAATGCTCTTCAGCCTCACAGTTGCAGCCCTGAGATATCAGAGCTTCTTTGAACATCTTTCTAATGGGCAAATTGTGCCAAAGCCAGAACCAGAATCTTTCTTACCTCGGTCCCTTGGCAGACCAGGCAGTCCCAGGATCAACTCCCCCATGCATGCACAGTTTTCACCTCAAAAATCAAGCCAGTGCTATTCTTCCTCCCTTTTATCATCATTAAATTCATCCCCAGTTAGGAGAAAATGCGGTTCAATCCTCTGACTTCCCATGAAATTATGAAGCTCTGCCTCTGAGCTCAAAAAAAAAAAAAAAAAAAAAAAGAAAAAAAAAAGAAAAGGGGAGGCACTCATTTATTTTCAATCTGAGGCCATTGATAATCACCTGTGTGTTAGGATTTGTACAGTGAACTGAAAACAGGCAAAGTTCATCCTAAAGCGCCAGCACATTCTTCCATTAATCTCCAGCTCAGTCCCTTAAAGGAGGAAGTAAGAACTGTGTAATGATAAGGCTCGTGGCAGCAGCCAGAGTGCTTGAAGGTCTGTTCTTGTAAAGAAAATTTTTCAATTAGTTAAAGAAGCCAGGAGCATAGGCTTTCAAAAAAAAAAAAAAAAAAAGAGCTTCCTTATGAATCTTTGATCTCTCTCACTGTACCATGTTTCTCATGAAACACAGTCGTAGTGGCACTGTTTAAATAACATCTACAAAACAGTTCAATTTGCAAATCAGTAGGATTTCAGTTCCCTTTATAATCTTTATTTAAATGAAGTAGGGAGAATGAGCTGTTAAATTAAGGGCTTGTCTACGAGAGTTGTGTCCAACTAGAAGTGGCCAACACTTGAGAATAACAGGAGGAAAAAGCAAATATGATTTGTGCAAACTAAAAGCAGGGGAAAAAAAAGGCCAATTTAAAATGCTTGATCTCAGTTCTGTTCCTAGAGCCTCAAAACCAAGGAGACTAGTTCAGGCAGGTTACCCACCCTCTTAACTACCTGTGATTGATGCTTTTATCTTAGCTTAGTGCTGGTAATTAAATTTTAACAGAAATAAGAAATTTCTGAGCACACCAGAAGCTGGGCATGGCCAGATATCACTGGTGGGGCAGGGACAAGGCTGGAAAAGTCCTGCACATCCCCTGACAGTGAGTTACCAACACCTTCCAGAGTGGAGGTGGTGCTGCAGGTCTCTAACTTGGGCTGTGGGCTCCACGTTCCCCACCCCAAACTCCACCCCAACAGGGAGCTGTGTGCGGGATGTCTCTTTGAGAGGCAACAGTCACAGAACCCCAGAATGGTTTGGGGTGGAAGGGACCTTAAAGTTCCACCCCATGGGCAGGGGCACCTTCCATTGTCCCAGGTTGCTCCCAGCCCTGTCCAACCTGGCCTTGGACTCTCCCACTGGGAGATGGGGCAGAGAAAAGTTCATTTGCCTTGCCCTCAGTCTCCCCCTTGTCTGGATGATGTCCCCAAAATCCCCTTTGCTTCCTCACCAGGGCTTGTAAGGAGAAATCCTGGTGCTGTCTTGTAGCCTAGCCAAAACTTGCTCCCTGCCTCCAGCTCTTAAAATCCCAGACAACCACGGATCCACCCTCCCTCCCACTGCAGCTCATCCCATCACAGATTTACTACTGCTGCTGCAAAGTGTGATGGCAGAGGTTATGTTCCAAAAATGTAAATGTCACCAAATTACGTAATCATCACTTCAACTTAATAATCTGTATATATGGGATTCAAATTCCCAACACGCTCCCTCGGATTATCCATGTTTTCCAGTGCTCCTGTGGTTGGTAAAGTGAGCACAAAGAGGTCCTGAGCACCCTGCAAGAGGCAGAAATGCCTGATGGTGCTACAGGAGCACGAAACACTCATTTAGCATCTAAGAAATCGGGATTATTTTCCTTATGGCAAATGCCAACTAAGAGTAGAAGTAAGATTTTTTGATGTTTATGATAAAAATATGCCAGAACACTACCACATATTTCACAATAAAAAGGAAAAAAAATTGCATCTTGAAAGCATTTTTGACAGGCTTCCACTTTACAAGTTAATGGCAACATCAGAGGTACAGGAGTCCTGGAATAAATGGAAAATTGGCTCCAAGTATTAAAGACAGAGAGCAAGAAACCAAGAAAAGCGTAGTCATAGATGGATGATACTGCCTTGGCAGGCAAGGTAAACAGTGAGGAAACTCACTGCCAGATGCAAAAGGCTTAGATCATTAAAAGGGAAAAGAGATGAAAAAACCATTCAACACAAATAAATTAGGACAGTATCACCAATATTGTCTGTCAGCATTTCTGCTATAAATCCTGGTTTGCAGGAGTGTATTCCGCATCTGAGAGAAATATCTTCCGGGTGGGACTGGGCCTGCCAGATTTCTGGCCCCTGTTAACGTGTCTTTTGTCTTCACTGGGTTTTGTGAGGCATAAATGGAAATTTAATCTGGATTCACCACGATCAGCTTGCACACTCCAGGCACCCACACAGGTTTGGGCTACCTGAAGTTTGGAGAAGCCTTCAAGAATTATTTTTTTCCCCTCCAGAAGCAGCAATAGGGCTTTAGGGTTTAATCTTTCATGACTATTAAATGTTACTTCAGTAAAAAATGTTAAGATGGGGCAAGAGAGAGCTGGTGGTGCCTGTTCTGCAAATAATTTATGTTAGAAAATAATGTGTGACCATGCAATACTCAAACTATCAACAATGCAACGTCTCAATAAAACTTGAGAAATACAGACAGATCTAAAGTCCAGCCTACAACAGATGAATCTAAGAAGCAGCAATTTTTCAATGTTTGGTAAGAAAAACTAGTACTTAAAAAAAAAAAAAAAAAAAAAGCTTAAAATTTTTTTAATAATCCTAAATAATTTTTGTTTTTAATCTGACCGTCAATAGACTAACATTTGAATTTTTTTGCTACAGGAATTCTGGAGGATAAAACATTATCTTCTACTAGAAGCTAAAACATTTTTTTGGCTGATAGTACAGACTTTTATTTTTATTCTTGGCAGCTTGTTTTGATGTATCGATACAAAGCATTTCAAGTGATTTGTCAGTGTAAAATTGAATTAAGTATAAATTGTTTAAATTATTGTATGCGTACCATAAAGTGCCTTTGAAAAATAAGGCTGCAGCTCTGGGTGTGCTGGTAAAAATGAGAAATTCCAAGCTGGGAATAGGTCGTGCCCTCTGATCCGTGGTGCGCATCACTGCTGCCTTTGGAAATGCAGCTCCTTCACCTGTCCCCCTGATAGTATGAAGACAGAGGGAGGAAGATAAATTGCTCTTCATAGCAGAGATTAGGCCAGAGCAACAGAAGGGAAACCAGAAAGGAACCAAACTCTGCTGGAAGTGAGAGGATGTATTTACTGCTGACCATAGCTGGGCTTTGCCTGTCCTCCCTCGGTTTGTTTTGTCTTCTGGGGCACTTTTGTGTCTCTAAACTCTCACCTCTGGTATAAATAAGGTCTTCTAGAAAGGGGCTGTGTGTTCCTGTGCCTGTGAGTCAGCCTGGTTTGCATCTGGGGTTTTCCTCACCCTGACATTGTAACCCACATTTCTTAGCAAGGCTTTGTCAGGGGTTTGACTCACGGGCTAAACCTGGACGCGTCTCTGTTTAAGATATTATTTATTTCCATAATTTACTGATTTACCTGCAAGAAAACACACATCTAGGCTTTCACACACGGAAAGAAATTAAAAAGAAAAAAGCTGCCTGCACCCTGGATCTTCCAAATGAACTGAGAGTGACATGAAACATGAGGATCCCCCATGGCATGGGGCACCAGGCAGACCATCCCAGTTCCTGGCATATGGAATGTGACAGCAGCTCCCACTGGGACACACCATGAAGAAGTGGAAGCACTGAACACATTTTGTGTTTTTCCAAAGGAGATATATATATATATTTTTTTTTTTTTTTTTTTTCCTGCCAGTGTTGTGTCCTGAAGAATGAGTTACAACAGAGCTGCAGCTCCCAGGGAGGCTTCATCCCCTCCCAGTGTGCTTGTGGCGCACCTTGGAAAAATATCAGCACTGGGAGATCCCACAGAAAACACGTGGAAAAATAAGCAGTGAAAGAAATAAGTACTGGGGAGATAAAACACTATTTTCAGAGTGGAGGCAGAATGCATTGGAGGAGAGTGGAGAGACAAAAGCAGCAGCTCACAACTCTGAAAACAAGGAAAACAAACAGAAACAGATTTTTTCTTTTTTGCTTTTCAACTCTTCATTTCCACATAACCCCTGTTTTCCAACTTCCATTGTCCTGTTCAAATGTTTTAGTTCTCCAGATCTTTTAATGAACTCTGCACACATCCATGCAGCTCAATATAAATCAGAAAATCTGCTGCACATTCAGATCCTCGCTTTATGCTGGGAAACATGGCATCCAATGGGGAGCAAACCCGAGGGTGGAACATTTCCCTACAAGGTAAGCAAAACCCCCTAAAAAGCTGACTTCATCAGGCCAGGAATTCCCACCAGGCTCCAGCTGCTCTGGGATCTGTCATAGCCCAGTGGGTCTGGAGAACGGATGGTTGAGCTATGTGAGATGCCCCAAAAATCACAAAGTAAAGAGTTTTCCACTGCATCAAGGCCTTGGCACCTTGTTTGTTCCTTCCCTCGGTACCTTCTACTTTCAGTATTTTCTTTCTGTGTTTTTTTTTTTTTTTTTTTAATATCTGTGGTATGTTATGGCATCTTCTTAATTCAGCTTTAATGGGCATGAAAAGGGAATTATATTCTTGCCTTGGAAGAATTATAAGGAGAATTCATGTATGGTGAAGGTACTGACAGCAATACCTTAAAATTTTACTGTGATTTCCAGAATCACAGAATCCTTAGATTCATAGAATAACTGGAATCATAGATTTGTGCTGAGCTGGCAGGGTAATGCTCATTGCTGGACACTAATTTTTCTATGCTTACTACTCATATATCTCACAGGTTTAAATAAGTTTTCTGTCTGCTTTTTATTCTTTATTGATAGCCATTTATCCTGGGAGAAATTTCCTCCCCTCCCCATTTTAAAACCTCTCATCCACAAACTGCTTTCTGTTCTTGTCACATTACTTCATGCCCCTGTAACAGAAATTACAATTTAAAAAAAAAAATCCCTCTTTGAAATTCTCTTTAAGTCATATTTGCTATATCTCCAAAATGAGTAATTTTTTTTTTAATAAATATTTTCCTTTAATCCGTGATAACTGAACAGACGTTTGCTAAATGAAGCCAACAGACATGAGAAGATTCGTTAAGTATCTGAGTTTTCTGACACTGCAGATTGGAAGGGAGCAGAAAGGGACTTTGCCAAAGACAGGACTTTGAATTTTATTTCTCCTCATACCAGCAAGTGATGGAATTGAGGAGTTGGAGCAACTGTACATTTCACACCAGGCTACCACAGAATTAAACTGTGCCCTTTCCCACCACACACAGCACCCTCAGAAGCAGATAATATAGGTCATGGCTTAAAAATGCAAGTAGCATCTTTAAATATTTAAAATCATACATTGAATTGATAACATTTCTTTCAACAATTCCCCACCAATAACAACTGGAAAATGATGGCAACAGATCCATCTCAGCTTCTTAAAACCTTAAGCTTCTGAAATCAGAGTCTTCATATTAGCATTAAATACAGCAACATTCTGATTTCAATTATTGACAGCCTGAACTAAATTAGTTAGCGTCTCATCTAGTTTCAACAGTCTGCTATTCATTGAGTTGTTCAGATGTTGGATGGATTCCATCAACATCTCCTGAACACACTTTTTTTCCCTCTTCTTTTCTTCTATTCTTTTTTTTTTTTTTTTTTTTTTTTTTTTTTGTTAAGCCAGTCTGCTGCTCTCTGGTTCCTTTCTGACACCTCCATCCCTTTTCTAATGTGATGTTCCATGAGCTATCATCCCTCATTTCCATACTCTTGTTCTCCGTCATCTCCACTTCCTACTCTTACTTTGCCTTTTTCCTCTCCTTATTATTTATTTGTGTTTTGTATCAGCCCCTGTGCCACCTAGCTCACCAAAATACTGATGTTTATTTTGCTTTGGCAGTTTTTAATTGTTTCTTTGGGATCATGATTGGAAAGGATGCACTGTCACCGTCCCCAAAATTGTGTTTCAACATGACTTTGCACTGAACATATGAGAAGGAAAAGAACAAAAAGAACAAGACTTAGTGAAAATCTTAAAGCCACAAGGCTTTTCAGGTAGGTACCAGAATTTTCTCCTCATTCCATACAGAAATCAGGAACATCCTCCATGGTGACTACTGTCCTCCCTGTGTTTTGTGTCTCCTGATGCACCCTCACAGCCTCCCCCAGAGTCCCCCACAAGGTCCCTGCTGCACTGCCCCAGGGTGTCACAGGGTGAGAAGAGTGGCTGAGTGGGGATGGCAGGCCACGTGGGATCTGGGAGAGTGTGGAACACAGGAGGAACACAGCTCTGAAGGGCACATTGAGGAACATGGGAAACCTTCTCAAATCCCCTTTGGAAAAAGCCTCTCCAAAAAATGTAAAGGATGTGTTTGTGTTTGGGTTGATGTGCAAGCATAGCAGAGCACCATGTTTTTCACATTTTTATCTTTGTGAATCAGTGTTAGAAATTATAACCCTTCCCTGCTCTTATTTCAGAATTACTGGTCTCCAGTTCCCTATGCATCCTGCTAAAAGTGACATTATTTCAGCTCCCACTTCCACCAGAACTGCTTTTCCTTTGCATGAACCCAGAGTTGCTGCTCTCAGTGTAGGTGCAGAGGCTCAGATAACAAACTCCAAGCCATGGCAGCCTCAAGGGGATCACTGAGGGCCCTGGATCTGCTTTTCATTCCCAAATCACTGCTCTTTATTCTGATTGCAGGTAGAAATCAAGTGCCAGCTTTAGGCTAGCCCAGAAGCTGGGAAAGTCAGTCTGCAAACCAGACTGCAGATGAGGAAGGAAGAGGAGGAACCACTAAGATTGGTAAATTCTTATATTCCATTTGTCAAAGAGGGGAAAAAAGAATTGTGATCTTCACATGGTGCATCTGGCCAAATACTGCAGAAGGTCAGGTTTTATTGAGCTGCTTGTCTGTCGCAGTCCCATCCAATTTTAAATCTTTCTGATGTAAAAAGCCACAGGGTTGGCTGGTAAGAGACTGAAAAGGAGGTGATTCTGCCCCTCTTCCCTGCTCTGGTGCACTCTGCATCCAGCTCTGGGGACCCCAACACAGGAAGGGAAAGAACCTGCTGGAGAGAGTCCAGTGGCACCAGGATAACAGAGGGATGGAACAGCCCTGCTGGGAGGAAAGGCTGGGAAAATTGGGATTGTTCAGCCTGGAGAAAGCTTTGAAGTGATTTAACTGCCACCTTCCAGGACCTAGAGGGAGCCAACAGGAAAGGTGGGGAGAGACAATTTACAAGGGCCTGGAGTGACAGGACAAGGGGGAATGGCTTCAAAGTCAGACGGGGAAAGTTTAGACTGGATATTGGGAAAAATTTCTTGGCTCTGAGGGTGGGGAGTCCCTGGCACAGGGTGCCCAGAGAAGCTGTGGCTGCCCCTTGATCCCTGGAAGTGTCCAAGGCCAGGTTGGACATTGGGACTTGGAGAAACCTGGGATGGTGGAAGGTGACCCTGCCCTTGGCAGAAGATTGGGACAAGAGGAACTTTCAATCCAAGCCATTCCACGACTGTATGAAAACTTGACCTGTGGACTCCTCACCACCTTGTGCCTTCCTTGGGTCTAGACTGGAGAGCTAAAACAATTTGCTCAAGACACAATGGAAACCATCTTCTTGACTCAGGGTCCCTCAGAACCCTAAAGCAAATCTTGCTCCAAAGCTGCCTATGGCTCAGAGCTGGGCCCATATCAAGACCTTCCAAAACAGATAACATTCCTATTTTCAGTGCATTTGTGGATGGCTGCATGAAGGTGTTAATCCTCTATGTACAGCCATTAGCAAGGAATTCATTATTCTGCCCTGTGAGTTATCCCTCTATTAAACGTTAGGAAGAATTAGCCTAATATTTACTGTCAGCTATTTGTTATGTTAAAGAGGTCTTTGCCAAATCTCCAGCACCTCCACCACATGCACAAAATCATACTTTAAATGAAGTAATTCTGAATTAAACAAGTGTGCTAGTACTACTAGTGGGATTTATAGTAACCAATAACAGTCTAAGAATGTATTTCACAGATTGCTTCTTTATATTGCAAAATTAATAGAGTTTTATATCTGAAGAAACAAATCTGCACATTAAAAATCAATGTTGCTCATGATACACACTTGGTATTATTTCTGGGAATGCTACAGCTGGCATGCACAGCCTAGTTAAAATATTATAATTTACTTGACTGCATGCATAGTCGATTTGCAGTCAAAACTGCCACTTACTACATGGGAGGAAAAACAATGACTTCCATGCTACTGCAAACATCAAAGGTAGTTTTTGCTCTACTCCCCCTCAAAACCTCCTGGGAAAAGCCCTGACTCATAAGCTTTCCACTGGTTACTAGAGTGCTTCTTAGGTTTGAAGGGGAAAAGAAAAAAAAAAAAAAGTCATATTTTGCTACAGTACCTCCACTGAAAAATCCTCAACAAGCAGAATGGATTGAAAAATTCAAGCATGACTAAAAAGTACATTCCCCACTAGTCAGTGAATTTTGCTCCCTATTTGTCACTGCCACCTTGGAGAGCGGTGAGCATTAATAATGCATGGGTGCTAGGAATGTATTAGCAACTAACCTTGCGAAGAAAATCAACTGGGGACCCAGAAGAGCTGTTAAAAAAAAAAAAAAAAAAAAAAAGAAACCAAGTCAGAGCTCTCCGGTATCCTCTTATTTATTGAAGAGATTTTGGGAGCAGTGTCAGGGATGGCAGGCACTATGTATCACTGCAAACTCAGGCTGGAAGTCTCTGGAATGGGGTGGTAATTGAGTTCATTGATCACATTCAGGAGCAGACCCACCCCCACCCACCAAGCTCCCCAGCACTGGCCACTCTCCAACACAAGAAATACCCCAGAGGACCAAGGATGTTTATGCAAAGTGGTGGTTGGAGCAGAAATATCTTTATTAAACGTGTTTTTAAGGAAAGCCTTCGTTCTGCTGTTATTGGCTTTGCAGCTGCTTTGCATATGTTAATTGTGATCAAGTTTTCCTGGGAACTGATCAGCACACCACGTTTGCCAACCAATATTTTCTAGGATAGGGCTAGTGAAGGGGGTGGAAAAGACTTTACCTTCTCCTGCCTCTACAGCTGCACCGTGCTGATCATGAGGTTACCACCACAGCCATTCAAATGTGGTTATTCCCATCTTTTATTTCATGGTGACACAATAACATATGGACTTTATTCTCGTTTTGAAACCCTTCAGTCCTCTCAAATCCAAGTTATCCAGTACCCAATGAAAATATTCTGCTTTCTAGAATAAAACAGCTTTGCCCTTACACTTCTCTAGTTTGAAACAATTTGTGCAGGAAGCCCTCTATCCCACTGTTACACTTGGCAATAATGGTTTCAGTTATATATTTATGTCCTGCCATCCCCTTTTAATATATATTGTTCATATTCCCAGGCCTTTTTTTCTGGTATAACAATCATTACAAGTTTTACATGGGATATAGTTGCTTTTTGTGCTATTAGCCAAAACAAATATTGTGTTTAAATCCACCTCATTGATTCACATTCTCAGTGAATGTATCCAGCTTGCCACCAGAATGGAGAGATAGAGAGGAGCAGTCCTAAGTTCTGCAAAAGAAGGGAAAATAACATGGTTTTCCTTTCCCCTTCAGCTGGAAAAATGGACAAAAAAAATTGTCCTCTACTTTCCTCATCAAGGAAAAAATGCCCCAGAATTTTCTGTGTGGATCCATCCTCCTCCTCCTGAAGTAATCAGAACAACCTGATGCTACAAGCTAAATTATTTGCTTTGCAACTCATTGGTTAAATTTTCAGCTGCCCATTGCAGACCTTCATGCAATTAATTAATTAAGCTCATTATGACTTAATGTCACATCCTAAATTCAAAGTTCTCCATACACAATTTAAGCTTTGGTCATTTTTTTTTATTAAGATGCGCTTTGAACGAGCACTTTCCCCCCAACAAGGGTTTGGGCCAACTCCCTAATTAAATGCTGCAGCCTGTGGATAAGCTGGAAACCTCACTGTGACACAATCCTCCTGCCTTTCACCTGCTTTCCTAACACTCATCAGTTAATTCATGCCATTCTTCTCATCTCTATTTGATGCTGACGACAAAATAAAGTTAAAAGACACCTGCTGGTAGATAGATTTTCCACTGAACATGCTTATACAGGCCTTCAGGAAAACTAGATTCTGGCATCCTAAGAGGATCACATGATTAAGATCTGAAGATTGAGAAGAGAATTGGTTCAGTACCAGTTTCTCATTCTCATTACAATTGTTCTCCAGAGAAATGAGCAATTTTTCACCATTGTTTTCTTGACACAACGCTCTTTGTTGAAATTTAGTGTTTTTGTTTGTTTTTTTTGGGTTTTTTTTCCATCTTTCTTTCTTTATCCCCTTTTTCCTTTTCTTCTTCCTTCCAAACCTGCCTATGTATGCCACAGTTGTTTAATTTTTGTTATGGAAATGATTAAAGTTTTATTTTGTTTTGGTTTGTTTCATTTACCTCCCAGGAGTTTTTTAGGGTGATAGTCACTCTGTAAATGAATGTAAAAATGCTTTTGTCAGATTAGCTTGCATATTAACTGGTAAAATGCTTGTTATTTTACTCTGATGTTGCATTCACAACAGGATAACAGTTTTGATCCTGTTATGCAAAAATCTGCATTATAAATTAGAAGGCATATTTCACACTTTTTTATCTTGGGCAGATTCCTAATGCAGTCATTTGGTGTTAGGATAAAAAAAATGGAGATAAGGCAACTTCCATTAGCTCAGCTCATGTTGGATTCAGCAGGCACGAGCTCAGGCCATACGTGGTGACACCTTACTTGTATGATCTGAAATTGGGTGATGTCTAACAACTCAAGAAATGTTGAGCTTCACAAACCCTATGCATAAAACCTGCCAGTGGAATGCAAAGTATCTTGGGCTGAAAGCATTTTTATTAGGTTCTTTTTAAAAAAAAAAAAAAAAAAAGAAAAAAATGCATTTAGCTGAACAAACTTACAATTATTAGTTACAGTGAGCTCCTATTCGTTAGGTCCTGGAAATCTCAGAAACATCTTTCAACTGCAGCCTAATGTTTCATAGTCAAAGGCAGTTTTTCAAGAAGTCTTTTTCTTCTTTCAGTTATTTATAAAGTTTCTAAGCAAACCTGAAATCAGTCAGATAAACTGTTTATAGAATTCTATTTTCATAATTTCTAACAACATTAACAGTGCAAAGCTTCTCTAATTTTGCAGGTTTGTAGACCATTACTTTAAATGGTGCTAAGCTCATCAATCAGGTCCTGCTAAAGATGTTTAAGATCACTGAATATCACAGCTGACTTAATGGCCCAACTTTTAGAAAATCTCTGAGTGAGTACCACCTTAAGAAGATATCCAATTTGCTTTCAGAAGAATATTTTATATCAGCATGGCCAGTACAATCTGATAGGACACAACAGGAATCATCCATCAAACATGACAAGTTCAAAAGGGATGCTCCTATAAACTACACACACAGAGGAAGGGAGGTGTCTCAAGTGAGACAAAAGCAAGTTTTGGGAGGCTGTGTTCAAAATGTTCACCCTCCATGCTACTTTACCAAAAAAAAAAAAAAGAAAAGAAAAAAAAGAAAGAAAAAAAAAAAAAGACAGAAAAAGGAATTGCAACTCTTGAATTATTTTTGTTCTGTGTTTTATCACAATGAGCAGTAGATTCCCATATTCACTTTCCATCTTTTTACCTCTCTGTCTCTCTGCCAAATTTCGGACTGTTGCTCTGTACAGAACATTTCCAGCTCTGTATTTGCACAGTGCCTCAAAGGCTCAGGTCCTGCTGTGGGACTCAAACTTTTGGCCTCTGTGTTGATTTATATATATATATATATTAAAAACTGTATTTTGAATTCCTGTGGTCAAAAGCAGTGCAAAGAGAACTCTCCTCCATGTCCATGGGGATGTTTGTTAGAGCCATGGAGGCCTGTTTGTCACAGAAACTGGAATGGTTTGGGTTGGAAGGGACCTTGAAGTTAATCTCATCGCACCCCTGCCACCTTCCACAATCCCAGGCTGCTCCAAACCTTGTCCAATCCAGCCTTGGACGCTTCCAGGGATCCAGGGGCAGCCACAGCTTCTCTGGGCACCCCTTGCCAGGGCCTCCCCACCCTCACCAGGAACAATTTTCCTCCATACACCCAACCTAAACCCACTCACTGTCAGCTCAAACCCATTTCACACTGCCCTATCACTCCATGCCCACATTTTCTAGGGGAAAAAAAAAAACAAAAAAAAAAAAAAAGTGTGAGTCAATGAGAATGGTTTGGGAGGGGGGCACTTGAAGAAGAGAACAGATAAATCTGCAAGACTGCAGGGTAGGGGTGTGAATGAGGGTCAGGAGCCAAAAAAGCAGATTATAATCACTTACACCAATGCATTTGCATGCCCACACCAATATAGACTGAACTGCTCCGACAAGAACAGGCACAGAATTTCCCGATCCTGGATCCTGGTGCTGCAGTGGCCACTGCTGCCCTGTCCAGGCACAGCTCCTCAACAAGGGCATGTTCACCTAAAAGCCCAACCTCCCTACCCTCACCCAGAGGAAAGATCCCAAATTACTCTGCTGGGATTTAAATCAGGGCTTCTACGCCCTGCCTGCATTGTCCCAGCCACACACACAGAAATTAATCAGTAAGAAGGGGGGAAAAAATTCCCAAAATTCTAAACATTTCAAACAGCACAGCATGAACCCATTCACAAATATGCACTTTCTGTCCTGAGACAAAGTCAAAACACTCAACACTCTCTATTCTCTTGACCTCGCAAAATCTTGCCATAGCCATTACAAGCTCCAGCCCTTTTTTTTTTTTTTTTTTTTTTTTTTTTTTTTTTTTTTTTTTTTTTTTTTTTTTTAGAAACGGAATTTACAGATTACAAAAATGGTTTGCTGGAGTCATCACCATCCCTTTGAACTATGAGGCCATTTGAATTTGATCCTGACCAGGCTGACCATAAACCATTCTGTTTGCATAATAGAGGCAATGGAACAGTTTGTCTTGAGTAACCTTATAATAAACTGCAGCTCAGTAGTTATGAATTAAAACTAAAATAGCTAAAAAATAAATTATCGTATGTATCTGTGTGTACTCCACATATATGTGCACACACACATATAAATCCACACTAAACTTGATGCCACCAGAAGTGAATGGGTGAAGAGCACTGACAATGTTAGGATTGTTTTTTATCTTAACAAATTTCATCTACGTGTTCATTATATTTTTATTGTATTAATAAAATATTGCTCATTTTGATGGGCTTGATAAATAAAACCCTCTAAATTTTCTGTTCATAATTCACTATAATCTGTGTACAAAGCTCAGTGCAGTAGTCACAACTAATAGAGCCCCAAAATATATTTGATTTGGATTTTAAAGTTTTGTAAAGTATTTTTTCACAAAATCATTGAAAAGTGTGTCTTTCACCCCAACGAGACATATGGACTCAGGTCCATTAAAACACCCAAAAATCTGAGTTTTGGGATGATTTAGATGCTTAAGCTTAAACTCTGGTGCTCAGATGCAGAGGTGGCTGCTCAACATAGCTTTAGCAACAAGAAGTTGTGAATTCAGAGGCTGAGATTTTGAAAAATTGGATATTCCCTGGTTTAAGGGCTCAGGGCTGTGCACTGAATGCCTGAAGGATGAGTAGAACTGGGGTAGGACTCTTTCAGTCACTGTTTCCCATCTTTTCTACCTGTAGACAGACCATTTTTCAGCAGAATGGTGATTTCAGCCTTTTGGAGGCTGTGATTTTTTTTATGTGTACACACTGCGCCAGGAGCTGGGCAGAGGTTGTGGCCCCTTGGTGGCCACATCCCTAAATTCAGTGAAATTTCAGCCAGCCATGGCTGACAGGACAAATTTCAACATTTCAGCCCAGAGTTGTCCCACCCTGGTTAAAAGGAGCCCTGAGGAGAGGAGCTGGGAGAGACCAGGTGGAGCCAAACAAAGTTAAACCCTTCTGATCCTGCAAGGCTAATTACGAAAAATGTCGTGTGGCATCATCTGCCAAAGAGAGATTTCGAGCCTCTCCAGTTCTACAACTTGCAGCTCATCAGAGGAAATTAAAAGCAAATAAAAAACAACCACCGAAACTCTGCATGTGGGTCCCAAAGCAGAGACCCAGAGTCCACCAAAAATAGTGATCCATCGGAGGAGAGGACTGCTGGCCAAAGACACAGCCAGAAGCTCCCAGGGAGCTCTCAGCCCACTGCTGCTTCCCAGATTTCCCAGTGACCACAGAGTTCCTGGAGCTCGGGTTCAGCACACAGAAATACCCACAACACGTTGTAAAACATCTTGTTTTAGTCCCTGCTTGTAGGTGATGATGAGAATGGGAGAACTGAGTCACCAAAGCCTAGAGAGAAGTGCTGGAACAACTGAAAACTTTTGTGATTTGGGGCTTTGGTTTTCTTCTTTCTATAAGAAATAACCTGGTTTTCCTTTGCTGTCATTCATGCCCTGCATACACGTGACCAGCAGTTTTATGAATGAAAAAATATCTGAATTTAAAAGATTGCACAAAATTAACAGATGATCAATGCCTGAAAATTTGTGCAGGGTGTGCATTATTCATTAATAGCCTTCTCATTTGATTATTCACCAAGAACTATTAATTATTTCCCTCTTTAAAAAAGCTTCAATGATCCAATCAAGAGGAGAGGGGGGTAAATATCATGTGTCTTAGGAGACCAATAGTGTGCACGAAGAAACAAGGATGAATTGGAAATAGCCAAAATGGAAAACAAGTGAACACCTACAGCTCCTGTTTGTGAAGTGTCTAAAAATATCTGGGCAGTCACAGAAATCAGGAATGGTTCCCAAATATAAAAAGTGTTTGCTAGAGAATGGTGCATAATGAGCAATTTAACCAGCTATTCAGCAGTGATCCAGGGAATTCTTTGATTCAGAAAAAGGCAATTAGTGCAAAGAGGTATTTGAAGGCTGAGCAAGACTATTTTGACAAGGAGTATCAGGAAAGAAGCAGAATTTAGTATAAACTTGACTTAGAATTTTCGAAGTCTCAGCTGTCCTGAGTCTGAGAAAAAGGGGAGAGATTTGTTTCTGACAGAGGGAAAAGGTGGTTTCAGAGGCATCCAGAAGCTGATTCTAATCCCCACTTTAATTAAAGAGGAGCAAGTTCTTCACACTGCATCTGCTAGGCTTCCCTGGCACCACCAGCTGCTCCTCTTTCCCACTTCCATCAGTGCAAGGATTCTCCCAGTGCCAAGAGGAGACCAAGGGGGAGGGCAGGAGGCAGGGAGAGGACTGTTTTCATTCCAAACTGGAGCTTTTTATAAACTTCAAATATTGCAACTTTTCCTTCAGCGCCTCAGAAACAATCTTATTCCAAGTGTCTGCACATAACCATAATTCACATCGTTCCATAAAACCTCATTTCCAGAACTATCAACAGGCTTTGGCTTTTAAAAAAATTTTTAAGTTAACTGAGCCTAATGTGTCTAATGATGCAAGATCTAATGAAAAGCCAATATTGTTGTAACACAGCATT
This sequence comes from Chamaea fasciata, assembly GCF_029207755.1. Taxonomy (NCBI): domain Eukaryota; kingdom Metazoa; phylum Chordata; class Aves; order Passeriformes; family Sylviidae; genus Chamaea; species Chamaea fasciata. The sequence continues at coordinate 36,247,362 of NW_027094093.1, forward strand.
TTCTTGCAGACAATACTAGAGAGATAATAGGTTTTATCTACTAGGTAGATAATAACATTTTATGCTGGGAAATAACAACAAGACTTTCCTAAAGTTAAAAAAAAACAAACCCCAAAACAACTATAATCTTCTATAATTCAGTACAGAAGACACTGTACCAAGGAAATTCTCCTTGGCAAACCAAGCTGTGATTAAAGGTAGTCACTGGTACTTGTGATCATTTCCTAACCTTGAGACTGAACTGTCCTCCAAGCTGAGTTTTTTGGTAACCTAGTAGTTTATGGTTAGGACAAAACTTGACAGCAATCCAAAGTCTTCCTGAAACACACAAGTGGCTCACTTTCCCCAGCAGATAATTTAATTCAGATACAAGTTTTCTGTCAGATCTCTACAAAAACAAAAGGCATCATGAAAATCTACACACAGGACTAAGATGATTGTCGTACAGAAAATAGGGAAGAGGTTGCTCCGTAAGAAATATTTTCTCCCCAAATTGTAGTCCATTTAATATTAAAAGATTGGCAAAGGACCAAAATATTCTAGCCTTTCCAGAATCATGCTCCTGTACTCTTCCAGCATTTACAACTTTTTCTAAATTGGCCAGAAATGCTTTTCATTTCATTAGCAAACACTGCAGCTCTTTCCCGCAAAATTATCATGACGAGATACCAGTACAGGCACAGGAATCCTCTCTGTTCCTAACCACAGTGACAACATTTCATGGAAAATGGAATTATTTTACTCGCCTGTCCATTCCCCGGCCCTAAACCATCCCAAACCAGCACCTCCTTATGGCAGCCAGATCAACAGGATTTTTTTATCACCAATAAAATCCACCCTTCTACAGGACATGGCTGATATTAAGACATGAGAGCTCCCCAACAGATTTCCCATGGAATTCTGTTCCCTCCTTAGTGAACAACCAAGGACTGCACATGTTCAATGTCTCCCTGTGCCAGGGTGATGGGTGTTAGGAGGCTGTGTCTGCTCAGATCTGCTGTCAGATGGATTTCCAAAGGGAAAAAAGGGAAAAATTTCCCATCTGAGAAGTTGGTGGAAGACCTAAAGCAGCTGAGCTGACAAGGTAAAATTCCCCAACACAATGCTTACAGAAAAAAATAATTTAAGATTGCTTTAAGATTTCTATTTAATGTCAATTTATATCAAATTATTTTTATTAATTCATATCAAATTATATCGAATTAATATCAAATTATCACTGATTTTGTCACTGTTTTTTATTTGCACTCAAACTCCTCTTTCTCCTCCCCTATTTTCTTTTTTTAAAAGCCACATCTCCCAGGCAGGGGTAGGAGCATCACGTGGAGCTGCAGGAGTCAGGCCAGGTGAAATGAGGAGACTGCACATTGCATCCCACTAATTCACCTTCAATTTCCCAGAGCACATTAAAGAAGAGCAGAGTCAGGGCAGGGCTCTTGGTGCCCTCCCAGCAGAGGCTCTTCCCTGCTGAGGGGTAATTGCCATCATTCTCTCTCTGCTTACTCTCATATTAAAGGAAATAAATGTGCCAGAGCTACTTCCTTCACTGTGCCAAGGACAAGAGAAAAAAATCTAAGAGCATATAAAGGTCTTATTTAGCATCGTGGTCATCTTTGTGTTTTCCTGCCCAGATGATGGAAGGAAACACCTTTTTTTTCTTTTTTTTTTCTTTTTTTTTTTTTTTTTCTGCAGGGTAGGAGATGTGATAAGTTTTTTGTGGGAGTGAATGGAGCTAAAGTTTGCAGAAGTAGCTTACAAGCAAAAAATAAAATTGTCTTAATGTTCAGCCAAAAAAACCCAAACAACCCCCAGTGAAAAATATACCCCAAAAAAAGCCAAACACCCACCCCCCAAGTGACAAAACAGAAAAAAAAAAAAAAAAAAAAAAAAACAGAAAAAAAAACTATCACACAGAAAGAAACTTTCTTGAAAAGCAGCTTTGCTTGGGAATGATGTCCAGCCTCAGAGGAAAGAGGTGTCTTTGGAAAACCTGGTGAATAAACCCCTGTGTGGTTCAAGATTCAAGTAGAGACATCAGAAGAGACACTGACCTTACACCTCAGTGACATTGATGCAATAAAAAAACAGGATGAGTGACTTTTTCTTAAGGCAGATACTGATAGGGCAAGGTAGGTCTGATTTTAAACTAAAAGATTTGGATTTGATGTTAGGAAGAAGTTCCTCACTCAGAGGGTTCCAAAGGCCTGGCACAGGTTGTCCAGAGAAGCTGTTGCCTGGAAGTGTTCAAGACCAGGCTGGGATGGATCTTGCAGGGGACACTGGAAGGTGTCCCCGCCCATGGCAGGAACATGGGCAAGATGGGCTTTATGGTCCCTTCCCACCCAAACTGCTCTGGGATTCCATGATTCTGGGAGATTTTTTTGGAGAGCAACTCACTAGTCCCTCACCTGGTGCTCATGGTCCTTTCATTGCAAACTCACAGGAGATGAACTCCTAAAAATGTTACATTTTCTCCCTAGAAAAATGTATGTGCAGTTACAGGATGTGCTGGAAATGAAGGACACCGTGAGCAGGACAGGGCAAACCGAAGCAGCTGATGGGTCTGAGGTGGCACCCAAGGTCTCAGGCTGGAATGTGCTGGCAGCCAGGCTGCAGCTGAACCTCCCAGTCTCATTTTGCTTTGTCTGGATCCTGGGATGTTGGAGTTTTGCCTTTGCCAGCTGAGGAGCACCTCACAGGAGCTGCATCACAGCTTTTGGCTCATTCCCAGCTGGTGGCTGCTGTGAATATTCCACACTCCACGAATGGCAGATGCAAACTGTTTTACATCCACTCTGCTCCCACTGCCTCGTGCTAAATGCAATTTCTGGTCCCTGTGGAAGCAGCAGCAACTGTCTACACGGTGAAAACTGCCATGAATCAAGGCCTTGGTTACAAAAAAAGTCCTCACCTCTCCTGGAGCACTCTCATCCCAGATATAAGGCACCAATATAAAGCACCAGCACAAAAATCTCTGTTGCAAAAGAAACTTCCCACACAGCACCTCTTTTTGTGGGCCAAAATCCCCACTGACTCCCCTGCCCAGGAGAGCACCGTGCCTCGAGCATCAGCCCCCAATTTCTGTCTGCACAGAATTCCCTCTCAGAAGCACGCACCAAACCTCTCCAGAACAGCCCCTGTCAGAGCACGGCTCTGTCTCTAATGCCTCTCTCCAGCCCTTTCATTTCTGTAGAATAATGAACCTACAGAGGGTGCCGAGTTCTCCCTTTGGTTTAACAACCCCTGCCACCCCTGCCTGTTGCTGATGTGCTCCCGTTAGCCATAGAGGAATAATGATAATTTACACCCAACTCAGACACTTTTTTTCCCGGCGTTTCTGCGAGTGATCCAGAGGCGACGGGAACAAATTGATGGAGACAGGAATGGGAGAATCCCACCCTGTCAGAAGATGAATGAGCTGAGCTTGCATGATGTGAACCATGGCTGACAGAAGCGAGGGGGAATCAAAGAGTGAGCAACTTTTGACAACACACGCTTCACAGCTCTGACCACTGAGGATCTACATGATTATCTCCAGACAAAATAACTGTGAGTAAAAGGCTTACATACACTTAAATTAAACACAGCAGGGTTTTAGTAATCTCTGTTTGCATTTTACTTTCTGTTAAGAAGGAAATTGCTTGGACTGGGAACATTTCATTTAATGGCATTTTTAGTTACCTTTTGTACTTCTAATGCCATAGTCTAAATTCACCCCAAATTACCCAGGAAGGCAAAAGAAACTTTTGTCCTTTATTTTTAATTGCTGCAGCTTCCTTACCAATTTTACTAAATTAAATGTGTTTTAAAACATCACCGTATTTGAAACCTAATTATCCCAATCTCTGAATGAAGAATAGCTAACAATACAAACCCCATTTATGTAATTTATTTTGCAAAAGGAAAATAAATGGAATGCAGTTGCAGTAATGATATACATGTTTGCAATTCCACCCTGCTTTTTTCTCTTCCCCACAACAACTTAGGGTAGCTGCATTTTTTTTTATTTTTTTTTTTTTTTTAACAGATGCTTTAAAAGCATCTCTGCTGTGGCATTTGTTGTATCTGTACTGCTCTCAGAATGGAGGAAACTCTGCATAATGTCATGTTCTCTCTAAGTACCATGAAGGGCTTTTGTTTTGTGTGGTGGGTTGGTTTTTTGTTGTTTTCTTTTTTTTTTTTTTTTCTTTTTTTTTTTCCCCTCTTCTAGCTGGTCATGAATGAGGATTATGGCCTGTCGCCCACAATAAATCATGAATGAAGATCATGGCTGGTAATTGTGATGTGTAAAATAAAAAGAGTGCAGGGCTGAGATGCTCTGGGTGTTCAATCATTATTCAACACATCCCAGCCAAGTGGAGTTTAATCTTTTCAGACCACCTAGTCCTGAGAACTTAAATTTGGGTTTTGTTGGATAAGCCACCATTTACTCACTGCATTTATCAATTACTTGCTGACTTCCCAGTGCTTCCAGCCGCATTAAACTCTGTCCCAGTGAAGAAAATTGCTCCCAACTGATGATCCCACTGCTTAAAAGCAGGAACACAACCAACCCTCACCCAGACAAACAAATAAAACATAGAGAAAAACATTAGTAGAAGAGTTCACTGCTAGAGCGAGCAAAGAAAACTACTGGCATTTCGCACAGCAAAATTTCTCATCAGTCAACACGATTTTGCTTAAATTTTCTATCAGGCTTCCAAAAAAAAAAAAAAACTTCAGGATTTAAAATAAAAAATAAAGGGCTATTTTTTTAAAAAAAAATCACTAAAAAATAGCATAGATACCATGAATTCAGTTCATATTTCAACTGCTTTGCTTAGGAAGATGCCTTCAAGCTCAGTAGCCTGCTCGCTGTGAGTAAACACTGGGACATATGTGGTCAAACAATCCAAAAATACTTGCTGAAGATTACTTTTACAAACAAGCCTGGGAAATTTGCTTTGCTGTTTTCTGTTGGGTCCTGTTATTTGCTCTCAGTGAGTGTTCAGATGGGCCCTGGCTGGTTTATTCAGACAAATATTTGCAAGACCTTTTAAGTTTGGCCTAAATGTTTATTTGTTCAAAAAAAAAAAATCATATGAGGAAGGACTTTGTTATCCTTCATTCACTTGCCAGCCTTGTTATTCCTCATTTTTTTAAAGCAATCAAACACCCAGTAAGAGAATGGAGACAATGCTCATGTGATTTTGATGACAAATTGTGTATTATAAACAATGACTGGTAAAAATGATCAGTGCTCGAATGAGGCCAACACTTGTTTGCATAAACCATCCAGTAAATATTTAGAAATAACAAATACTTTCCTAGAAATCAGAATTGCTGCGTGAGCAAATCGCCAGCAAGAAGGAACAGAAAACTTGGGTAATGTTTTATTTTGCCATGAAAAGAATTGTACCACTTGTGCGTGAACATTTCAAACAGAAAAAAATTGAACTCAAGAATTTTTTTCCATCCCTTCCAACACAACTGGTTGTTAGCAACTGTTCTAGCTGAGGATACTTCTTGGGACTCTTTAAAAGATATTTCTTAAATTAGGTAAATCACACAGCCATTGAGACTTGCTCTGGGGAAGCTCAAAATTCAATTTTTTGTTGTGTTTTTGCTTTTATTCTTATCTTTTCCAAATGTGGTTCCTTCCTTGTGCACATCTGCTACTCTGTTAACCTTGGTTCCTGCCACTTGCTCACATTCCCACATCAATTTTATCCTAGAAAACCTTTAAACATCAATTTTTAAATTTAATTTTATCATTTCTGGGGGAAAGAAATAGCATTAAAATATTTAACGCACGTGGCCAGTGGATAGAAGGAAAATAATGCATCAATTGGGGTCTTCCAGCTTTCTTGGTGTCCCTTTACAGCCTTAAAAAAGGGCAGAAATATCAACATCTACTTCATGAAACGTAATAATGGTGACCAAAGCGTAACTTTAAAAGGAGTTTGCCTATTAGCTGGGAAGCATTTATTTATGCAGTGCTGAGAAAAGCTGGAGCTGAAAATATCCTTTCAGAGACATTAAAAGCACATTGTTAGCAGCTGTGGCTCACCAACACACAGGTATCACCCAATTTAATTACTACCTGGTTAATTAACCTGCTTAAAGTGTGAAAGTTGGCACCTTGTCATTAGAATCCATGGGAATAACTAATGAGAAGCCATGAAATAATTCATTTCTCAATTAAAAAACCCCAAAAGGAGAGGTCTTGTCTCATTATTCCTCTTTCCTGTTATCGCCTATGCAAAGCCAAGAAGATTTTGTAAAACTTAAATGTCTAAAAAAAAAAAAATAATATAAAATACTCTATGTAACATCTTAGGAAACACTTCACAGATCTTTAATAAAATGTGGTGTTATCCAACACCGACAAGCAAGCCAAGGACTTTTCAGGGAAAACGCATTCAGTAGACAGCAGGAATGTGAATATGAGTCCTTCAATTTAATAGGATTTATTTGCTATTCTTTTTTAGCATATCTAGAGGTCAAAGGGACAAAAAAGACACACTTGAGTTATCAATCAAGAACAAATTCCAGGATAAAGAGGGACCTTGTTTTCTATTAACAAATTGCCTGCAAATAGATAATAATTTTAATGGGTTAGGATTACCAATTTATGGAAAAATGAACCTCAGTTTCAGAAGAAGGTTGTTATGAGAACGGGTTATTAATTTTCATTAATATTTGCCACTTTGGGGGATATTCACCTTAATTTACAGATAAAGGAGCAGGTTCAGGAAAAATTTAAGCACCTAAACATATCACTTGAGGTGTTTGAGTCTGAAGTTTGGGTTCTCAAGATGACTTTCCAAAAAGTCAGGTATTAAACTGCAAAAGAGTCACTGGGCTACTCTGAATGCAGTGTAGGGAAGTCAAAATTAGATAGATAGACAGACAGATAGATAGATAGATAGATAGATAGATAGATAGATATGGAAATATATAGATATGGAAATATATTTATGCAAATAAATATATGTATTTATGGAAAATGAGAAGTTTGGGGCATTGTTGGTTCTAAGCAGACAGTCACACACCTGGGGGATTGGGAACTGACATTCTCTACAGATATCCAAGCCACTGACAGCAGGATGGGTGATGGTGTTCCCTGAACAGCAGATGGGCATTAATGAGGTAAATTGGGAGAGCAGCTCTCAAGATCAAACTTGTGGCAATAGGAGGAAATGGGAGAAAAAAGTATGAAATCTGAGCTGTTTTTCCTTTTTTTAAATAAAAGGTGTGGAAAGAATGAGTATCCTGAAGAAGAGGAAAAACTAGTGATTATGGGCATTAGAGGGGAAAATTTAAAGCTGTAATTGAAAGTATTAGATAAAGGTTTAGGGAAAAAAAATTGTCTCAACATGAGATGCATTGAGAAACAACAGAAAATGGTCTTGGGAATGATCTGGTTTTGTGGGAAAGAAAAAAAGAAAAGATGGTGCTTCCATGATGGATTTACATGTCTTGTGGGTGTAAATAAGCTTAATTTTTTGAGAAGGAGCTCAGGAATGGGCTGATTGTAGCACATTGCTGAGACAAGATCCCCCCTTTCTTGCTTTGCTCCCTCCATCCCTGGAGACTCAGATGCTGCCCCATTGAGAGCTCCCAGCCCTGGCATCCCACTGGAAACATCCCTGCCTGGCTCCAGTCCTGCTACGTTGCTGCAACCTCAGAGTGAAAACTGAAAGCAAAGTGAAGAGGCAGAGTAGTTTCCTGGTAGCTGTTAAAAAAATAAAATAAAAAATAATAATAAAAAAAAAAAAAAAAAAGCAGATGTTCTCCCGTGATTGGAAACCAAGAAAAAATAAATAAATAAATAAAGGAGAAGAGGAAATGAGGTAGCTGAAAATTTGCTGACCTCTTCAGATTTTTGTTACTTCTTTGGTTGTAGTGTCACCAGTGGTGACAGGTGACACATGACTTCCCCAAAAGACTAAAAAAAAACCCCTGTTTGTCTTTGTTTCGATTGCTGTCATGATTTATGGCAGGGCTACCACAGATACCCCCTGTCCCACAGGCCTTTGGTCTAAATTTAAAGTCCAGTTTGACACTGGGCTGCTTAAACATCTTCATACAGCCTGAGTTTAGGTAGGGAATAAAGGAGATGTCATTTAAAAACTATGGCAGAACTGATTTAAAAATGCTTTGTCTGGGTTTTTTGTTCCTCCTCATAGGGGAACTACTCTATGGCAATGGGTTTGTTTTTCCTTGAAAACCTCTTATTTCACTGAAAATTAACACGTATGCAAAGTAAAATATTTCCCCTTTTCTTGTCTTTCCTGATGGGGAGAAAACTTCCCCAAAGGGCAGAGATATGCCCAAGGAGCACAGGCAGCACCTTCCTTCACCTGCCTGCAGACAGAGACTTCCAACCACCTAAAATGAAATATTTTAATGGTTTTCTCAGTGCAAAGAGGATCTGTTTTGTTTCCAGAAAACAGAAACTGACTGAAACGTTTTGGCTTTGCAAGGCAAGAAAAGAAATACAGGCCGTGTGTTGGAAGGGAACTTAAAAATCATCCAGTTCCAACTCCACTTCTATGGGAAAAAGGATTTCCTCACTCATTCCTGCTGGATTAATGATCCAAACAGAGAATGAGACAGAAACAAAAGGTAGAGAAAAAAACAATATATGCCACCACTTCACCTCTGCTCGTCCACACTAATGCACACACACACACACATCCATAATGGATGAACTTTGAAGTTTTTTTGTTCCTGAAAACCAGCTTTAGATGATCTTATTTATTTATTAGCGCTACTGTTCAATTTATATTTTGGCTTGCTATTTATTATGCAAAATAACATGCTCATATTTTATTCAGCAGAGCATTTGATTAGTGTAAAGCTTTATTTGCTGGCCTCCATAACAGCATTTTGTCTCGTCTGCAGGCGATGTGAGATACCCCAGATCGTTCATAATTCTGACTGACTCAAAAAGGGAAAACTGTTAAAAGACTGAAACTCTTTCTCAGCACGTAGATGGCAGCAGGGCCTTTGGTTAGACCAAGCTACAAGATCATTTTGTCTTTGATGGAATGACTCGCAACTTTTAACAGTAAATAAACTTTTTTTTTTTTTTTCTCACAGGAGATTTTCAATTGCTGAAGGTATCTCAGGATCCTGTGAACAAAATACTCTTTTCTTCAGTGTGCAGTCTCTGAAGTCTCCTGGCCAGCATTTCCATATTCAGAGTCTGTTTCTGGTTTTTAGAGTCATCTGCAATCTTTTTATGAGATCTTTTTAATCAAAATCTATTGCATTTTATTAGTTTTTAGGTATTTCATAGATGTTCTTTTTTTATTAAGATGAATATAAAACATTTTAAGATTTGTCTGCATTAAAGGTAGACAAAAACAAATACATTAAATAAATATTTTTGGTGTGCTTGAACCCAAGTAACCAAGGAAGACCAGATGACTTCAAAAGCTGCCTTTAGTTATCTGTGTAAAGACAATTCAAATAATTTTCATTTTAAATATATGACAAAAAAAATCTACAATACTGGGTACAGAAGAGTTGATAACCAATAAAATGGGAAAACAACCTAGGAAGGTCAGTCCAGGAAGCCACAAGCATATAAATTCAATGTATTTACTTTAAATAACAAATTATGAGCCTGATTCACAAGGACATTATTGACCCCCACATGTGTAGGGAGGAAAAACCGTTTGAATAGTTCAAGGGGGAAAGTCCAAGATGATTTCCCCTGATAAAGGACCATGAATGAGGAAAACTTCTTGTGTTCCATGCCACAACCAAGATCCTCTTTAGGGCAATATTTTGTGTAGCCCCTCAGTGGGGTGGGGAGTGCTCCCAAAAAGAGGAAAAATTTGCTTTTTTCCCCCCCAAAAAAATTTTTGCTGGGAAGAAACACAGCATAGAAGGACCCCATAGGCAACCTGAGAGAAATACACCTCTATGTAAAAATACTTCTTAAAGGAAAGAAAAAAAAAAAAAAAGGAAGGAAAATAAAAACCCACCAACCAACCACCAAATATGAATTAAAAAAATCATCTTCTCAGGGCAAGGGAAAGCTGTCTCAGCAGCATCACTTTTAAAATGGATAAAAGCCCTCCTCAGAGCTGAAGATAAATCAGTGGCACCAGCTTTAACAAAGAGAGAAACCTTACTTAGGGCTAAGAGACAGCAGGAGTGGTAGGAGTACCAGCTGGAACAGAGATGCACATCAAAGAAATTAAAGCCCTTTGGCTGAAGAAATTACATGGATACTATAAACTAATAACTTTAAATATTAAAAAACCCTTTTCAGGCTACAGCAAAGACACACGTTCTGAGCAGCCAGCCCAAGGTTAGCAAGCACTGAGTGAGCACAGCCCCTCAGAACCAGAGACCTTCACCTTGATGCCTCCCAGGTAACAAAGTGAATTTTTTAATCCCTACTGGTTAAAGACACAGCTTGCTATGCCTGGTTTTTTTTTTTTTTTCCCCTTCCACTCTCCCCATGCTTTTTAGTCTCTGTTAAAATACATTTGTTAATCATAGAGCAAAGTTGCACAAAATGTTCTGTCTCAGAACAAGGAGCTACACACAGCCTGTGCTGAAGCAACAGCTTGCTTTTCAGCATGACTCTGCCTTTTCCCTTGCCCTAGACGTTAGGCTTTAGAGAGTTAAATTTAAGGTCTAATTTTCTTTACCAGCAGAATGTATCTCATTTGCTATCAGTGCATGCAGTAGACTTTTTGTCAACATGGTAATTCAAGGAGGAAGTCAGGCTCTCTTTGTTACCAGATTTACAATGGTTTCTTGAAAAGACAGCTTGTGTATACCTCCTGCCTCACTAGAATACTTGCTTGCTTGGTTCCTAACAATGGCTCATTAAATTCAGTCAAACTAGTATGAAACTTACCTTCAAGCAGTTTCACTTGCTGAACCTCATTCTCAAAGGATTTTCTAATCTGCAATTTCTATTTTAGACTTTGAGCAGGAAATTGGAGAAAAAAGAGCACGGAGCACTTTCTGCAGAAACACCCAAAGAAAACAACACTTGATGATACCGTTTGAGAGGCAGAATAGATTTGTGTCACTCCTGTTTTGAAGGCAGTCACACTCACAACATTTATTCGTAAAGCAGGAGCATTCCCTGATTGCTTTGGCTGTAATTAATCTCATATTGGAAGAGAAACTAAGGCTTTTAGCAAACTTTTTTTTTTCCTCCCCTAAAATCTGTTACTTGGCCAGTCTGCACAAGAAGGTCCAAACCATACAGAGCTCATTACTGGCTAAACTTTTTATTTATACTTCTCACCACAACCCTCCAAAAAGCTGAGATTTAGCTGGACAACCATCAGCATAAGGACAGAATCTTCCCCTTCCTGCTACAAGTGAGACTAATTCAGATTGGTAAAACTTTACAGGAATTTCCTGATACACCATTTTCTCACTCCTTTTGTTATGGAGTATCTCCTTCAGCATTCAGGTCGTGGCCAAACCTCATCTATTTCATATGGACAGTTAAAGAAGGGAAAGGTCACAAATTAAATCCCCAAAAAAAGATCAGAGAATCATAGAATGTGCTGAGTTGGAAGGGATCCACATGGGTCATTTAGACCAACTCTTGTCCCTGCACAGGACATGCCAAGAATTCCACCACATGCCTGAGAGCACTGCCATAACACTTCTTGAATTCTGACAGATTTGGTGAAGATATTGGGGTTTGGTGCCTTAAATAATTAGACATAGGGAATTATATAAGTGAGAACATAATGCATTGGGTTTCGGGAGGGGATGTTCCTGAGTCCATAACTTTTTACTGCTTGACACAGTGATGAAGAATCTGTAGGAGATCAGATATTTCAACTGAGGCATTGAGGATGTTGTCTTTCCCATTCCTTTAGGTTTACTCCCAGCCCTGGATTTCACATGCAAAGCTGAGCATGGAAATGTCCCGGCACAGCTAAACCCTTCCACATAATCCAACTTTTTCTAAGATCTTTTTAATGAAAATCTACTGCATTTCATTCGTTTTCAGGTATTTGATAGACATTCTTTTTCTATTAAGATGACCTTAAAACATTTTAAGATTTGTCTACATCATAGGTAGTAAAAAAAATACATTAAATAAATGTTTTTGGTGTGCTCCAACCCAAGTAACAGAGGAAGACCAAGGAAATATAACCAAGGAAACAGATGAGGTTTGGCCACAACCTCAATGCTGAAAAAGATACCCCATAACAAAAGGAGTGAGAATTGGTAAATCAAGAAATTCCTGTAAATCTTTACCAATCTGAATTAGTCTCACTTGTAGCAGGAAGGGGAAAATCCCATCCTTGTGCTGCTGGTTGTTCCAGCTAAATCTCAACTTGGTGGCCTGTCCTTGTCCTGTCACCAAGAAGGGCCTGCCATGGATTCCCAGTCCTGGGAGCAACCCATGGCTGCTCTGATCCGGGGTTTGTATCCCATGGGCAGCTCAGACCACACGTGCAGCACAGCAAAAGTGCCATCTGGAAGTAATTCCCTGTTATTGCTTCTTATCAGGACTGCTGAGGGGTTTTTATTTATCAAGTATAAATGAATCACAGGGCAAACTGATGTCTGCTCATTAAACTATGAAAACTTATTAGGCTATCCTTTTACTGCTCAAAATAGAAGCCTAATAGAGGTAGGCTCGATCATGCTAACCTACAGCATGAATGTGACATGCAAAGGAAGAAATGGAGTGAAATCTGTCTCAGTTATGCCAGGAAATTACATATTCTTCTTAAAGTAAAATAAACACTTGACAAAGCTGTTAATCATCCCTAGTGGAAAGGATTTACAGATTCAATATTAAGATGATGAGCTTCCCACTGGTCTTAGGAGCACTATAGTCAAATGAATCAATTTTCCTCTGAAATCATTTAGATAAAAATTACATTCACATTGAAGAATATGAATGGTTTGAATGCTAAGATGTCACTTTAAAAATGTGTCGTCCCTCCAGTGAGCTCCTATTAGTTCTCAGTTAATATTTAGTATATTCTGAATGACAAATTCAAAGCTGGTATCTTATATATAAATTGTATATCTGTAAAGTACCTTATAAGCTCACATACTTTTTTCCCTTACAGAAACAGTGTTGCATAAACATACATAATCCGCAGAGCTTGAATTTTAAAAAATATACATTCAAGATTGATTTTTAAATATCACTCGTGCCCAGACATTTCACATCAAACCACACTGAAGATCCGCTTCAGAAAACTAAATTTGCACATTAAATAGCAGAAGAATAAAGGATACATATTTATCTTGATTAAGATGATTTCATAAAAGCTCTCAACAATTAAGGGGTTTGGGTTTTTTTTTTTTTCAGTAATGTGAAACAATGCTTTGTTGAGAACATATTTGAAAATTTACCTGCAGTTAAAGAGTATCTGGGGACTCCACTCAAAAAAAAAAAAAAAAAAAAGGCAAACAATTTTTAGAAGTTACCCATTCAAAGAGAGAGGGAGAGAGAGAGAAAAAGAAAGAACGAGGCAGGGAGATTATAGAATTTAATGATTAAGAATGTGTGCAGTGCAGTATAAGTACATTTGTTTCCTTGGAAACAAACTAGTACTGTTGCACTGAAGAAATTTGTAAGCATTAAAAAATTCTGTAATCAGGCCCCAGGAGAACATATTAAATTTTTTAAAAGGGATAAATATTTGACATTCCTGGCCGTTTCCTGACTGTACTTGTTGATGGGGCCTGCTGTCAGTGGGTAGTGTTCCTGACGTTGAGGAAACGGATCAGTCAACCTGCACACCCAAAACAACTCCATTAACTGGTCGATCCATCCAGCAGGATCAACAATTCTGGAATCCACAGGCAGATTTAGATTTTTTAAGTAGTGGGTACATGGTGAATGCAGCCAAATGTGGAATAAAGGTAGACTACCAAACCTGCAATAAAGGTTCAAGGGGGGAATTATTAAGAAGAGGGTCTAAAACCTCTGTCTAAATCACCCTTGCTTGCAGAAAGCAGCAGGATGGCTCCCAGGGAGAAGACAGGAAAATAATGACCCCATTCATGCCAGGTATAAATTGTACCTATTGGACTTCTGGACTTTATTTGATTCAAATAAAACAACAGACTCAAAACTCTTCCCTTGTTTCACAACGAAACTCAACGCAGTTTTTTTTCCAGCTGGACAGGAAGGCTTATTTTATTTCAGTTTTGCTAACAAGAAACAGAACTAGAGGGGCAAAGAAATCAAAAGAAATTCAGGTTAAAAGGTGGAGAAAAAATACACAGAACACCACAAGAAATAGCACTTAAAGAGGCTCTAGAAGAGCTGGAGAGGGACTTTGGGCAGGGGCATGGAATGACAAGACAAGGAGGAATGGCTTCCCGCTGGAGGAGGGCAGGGGTGGATGGGATATTGGGAAGGAATTCCACCCTGTGAGGGTGGGGAGGCCCTGGCACAGGGTGCTCAGAGAAGCTGTGGCTGCCCCTGGACACCTGGAAGTATCCTAGGCCAGGTTGGATGGGGCTTGGAGCAACTTGGGATGGTGGAAGGTGTCCCTGCCCATGGCAGGAGTGGAGTGAGAGGGTCTTTAAAATCCCTTCCAACCCAAACCATTCCATGATTCCAATTTGATGAGCTATTATTTTGATACAATATTCATTTGCAGATGGGAATGACACCAATAAGTCAGAAGAACACACCAGGACTTTAAATATCTATTTTTTCGGCTCACTTGCTGTATGGTGACCTCACCCAGGTTGTAGCTCTGTGGCAGTAATGTCATTCACCCTCGAATTCCATACAGATTTATCTGTCAACAGGTTTCAAAACAAATATTCTGTCCCATAATGTACACTGGGAAAGGTGAGACTGGTCACTACAAAGTAAACTTGCTTCATATAAACAAAGAAAAAGGAATATATGGAAATTAGGACTAAAATTATTAATGCAATGAGCCCCTTTCAGTTTATCCCTGTTACACATGAGATGTAAGATGTGGTGGATGAGGTTTTATCATTACGAAAAAATAATAATTGCCAAAATGATCCCTCAGTTTTCCTGAATGGAAAATCAAGATGTGGGAAGTTACAGGGAAAGAAAGAGGCAAAAATAATTCTAGGTACAGGTTTTTCATGTAAGTATTAACCTTGAAATTAGTTTCCAGAAGCAATCTGAAATGTGGAAGTGGAAGCTCACACTTTTCTAAAGAATTAGAGGAATATAAAAAGAAAGGTCCCTTTATCCTTCACTTCATCAAAAAAAATGTCCGAGTACTTCTTTAACCTCATCACTTAAAGTCAAGGGATTAAGACTCCATCTTTTACAAAATTAGAAAAGAGATTCTTTCTGCCTGTTTGGATACTGAACCCAGGGCAGCGAATTTGGTGACGTTCGAAACTGGTCTGAAGAAAAAGATGCAGAACTCCAAAGGAAGAATTGTCTTCCATTGGAGGAAATGCAGAATTCCAAATGGAAAGAGCTGGATGCTGTGGAGAGGCATTGCCAGTGCTAGAATTTGTAAACTTCCAGACTGCAGGCTATGGGAGATACTGAGATCCTCCTTGATTCCAGTGATATTTTCATTATTTCAGCATATTGCATGGATTTCTTTTGACTCACTGTTTCTCTGCTGCTCTTCAACATTTCAGAGAGTTTTTAAAGAGCCCAAGCAGAAAGAAAAGTGCTCTGATTCTTTGATACTTTACTTTATAACTATATAATATTTAATACTAAAATGCTTTCACCAATACGATTTTAAATTGTTAAACCTGTCTCTTACCAAAGCCAGATGAGGAATATTTGTGTCTCATAGATCGAAAATATGAAGTTGCAGGGGAAAGTTAATTTGAGGCCAACTTTCCTTCCCAAACACACACTTGAAGTCAATAAATGCAATGGAAAACAAAGACAAACTTCACCTATGTATGCCTGGGTTTGTCCTGGTTCATTTTGTCAGGGAATCACAGGGCAATTTATCTTGGGTGGCACATCTAGACCCAATACCCAGGCAAAAAAAGACCAATCTTACAGCTAGAGAATATTGCGCATGACATCCTCAGCTGGGTTTGGAACATCTCCAAGGATAATCTTTCCTAAGATTCCCACTGACCCCTCTTCCAGCACTTGACCAGCCTCAAAGGGATAAATTTCAAGCTTGATAAAAAAATAATGGTCTTTTTTTTTTTAAATTTTGTTCGTTTGCTTTACATCCGCCGGCTGATAATTTTATGGGATAGAGACCCAAGTTAAAATGGGCATTCTGGTCTTTCCTGTGGCTAATAATGGAAAACAAAGCCCTTTTCTCAGCTATCTCAGCTCTTAACTCGACCCTGCCCTCAGTGTAAATACAAATCAGCTCAGAGAATCTCTGTTCTTTTATTTATAGGGAATTTGAGAGGAAAAAGATCTCATCCGGAAACAAATTGTGTTTCCCAAATTATACACCTGGCCTTCAGACTTGGCTTGGGAATAACTCTTCCACTCTTGGGGAATCTTAATCCGTTCTTCCCCTATTTCTGTCTGCTAAAACAAGACTTTTAGGAAAGGTAAAATTCCATTCCTCTTGAGAAGGGAGACTATAAACCCCTGCCAGCTTCTCCAGGACAGGTTTGTAATTTCCCATCAGGTAATAAAATATCCCACAAAACAGCATAGTGTGTTTCATGCAGAAATCAGGAACTTACATACCTTTCCCATACCCAAAATTCCCCTTGATATCAATATTTGATGTTATCAGATGAAGTCACATAATCGATTTTGACCTTTTGATGGTATTTTTGTTTTACCGGTTTTGTTCAGATTGGCACTTTTTGCTTTCAAATTTTCTTCCTACTCGCCCTGTATGCCACTTTTCCCTAAATTCCTTATTCTCAGGGTAAATTTGAGACTGGAACCTCTGACTCCTGTGCACTGTGATTATCTATGGGAAAAGTAAAACTGAGCCAGCTCAAGGGAGAGCTTTTCCTTTGGATCTCTGCAGGGACCCAAGGGCATTGCTCCTTTGATACTATTTTTTTTAGGAATCCTCAGGCCTGTCTGTGTGCAGTGGAAAGTTTATTGTGATATGACCATGTGGTAATAATATATCAAAGTCCAGCATTAAAATATTTCTGAAACATGAAAAATGGGCTGTTCATAATGTTAAAGAAGGACAAGAAAATTTGCTGACAATGTGGGTAATTTCCTGAAATCAGAATTCATCTTGTAGCAAACCCATGTTCTGTGGACAACAGAAACAAGCAGAGCATAAATCACTCACTCACACACACAATCTCCTCTGTCCTCATAATCACATGGGTTTGGGATCACAGCAAAGCACACTGTGCCTTAGAAGAGTAATAAGGGCCTCTTTCAATATCCATGGAAAACAATGGAAAGGCTCCCGTTGACATGGACATCAAGGGATGAGTATTTCATCTGGCTGTAACACCACCAAGGTCTTAAAACAAGACCTGCAGAGAGATTTTTGCCAAAAAACCCTATACTGAAACCAGATATGAAAGTGTGCTTTTAATCTATACAATGAATACACACGTGTAAGAAAGTCACAAAGCATCAAAAATGGATTTATCAGTTTTTCACACTTGGCAAATGGATTGTGGAAAGTTTTTCCTAATTTAATCAATAGTCTTAAATGTATGATCAAATATTCTGATTTTTTAAACATCTGTATATTAGTTTAACCGTTGGAGCATAAACACTCCCAATAACTTTGAGAACACACATATTAGAACTATGACCACATTTGTATTCTAAATATATTATTATTTTATAAATCATTTTGAGGGTATTATATTGTGAAGGGCATTAAAACTCATTGTACTCCTCGGGTTTTTGCAATTTCAAGTTTCTAAAGTAGCAACTTTTCCTTACTCTTTATAAGGAATTTAAAACAGCATCATCTAAATGCAGTCTCATTTTCTAGTTTGGGACGCATCCTGCTCTGAAATATTTTAGAACTTCAACATTTCTTTTCAGCAAGACAGGAAAATTTTGGGGGGGCTTGAGGCATGTCCACCTCTCACAGCCTGACATCGCATTACCAAAAGAGAAAGAACCCTTTAACACAGGAAAAGTAAGGCTGGGTAGCAAATAAATTAGGTACAGACATGAGATAATGGAAAGCACAGTAATCAGAAGACATGTTTTATTATTACAGGTGGAGATAATGTTGGGAAAAAAAGTGTGGGAGAATGCCTTGGGCTTGTTTTAAGACCAACATAAAAATGCACTACCTATATGTTTGCTTTAGCATCTTTTTTTAAAGCAAGGTTTATTTTTGCCCCATATTTATTTACTCTTCAGATGTAAAAACAGGCCTATTGAAATATTTAAACGTGCCAAATACTTGGTGATTTAACGTGACCGTGTCTGAATGCGAGGTCATTGTTTTGCTTACAGCAAAATTTCCTACAGTCACATAAAAACTTCCCCCTCCTTATCCTTCAGTGGGGGTCAATCAGAAATTCTTCTACTGACCTACAGCAGGTTTCTAGATTTTTATTATCTTTTAGAAAATAGGTTAAAAGTTCAGGTAAGAACTTTGGTCCACTCTAAGATCTTTCCTCATGTGACTGTGATTACTGTCCTGGGAGAATGAACGTGGCCCATCAAAAAGTCTCGCAGGTATTTTTTTGGTTTCTACATCTCAAATTGCCAGAGAAAGTTGTATTTATAATCCTCCACCATTAACCTTCATTTCAGAAAGAAGTAAGTCAGGAAAGATGTGCAAATGTTCTACAAAATTTGTTTTGAGGAATTTAATGACCATTTACTTGCTGTTAACCAATATTAATAAAGATCTAAAGTACTTGCAACACAAATAAGAGTAATTATAGAAATTAAGTAGCGTTTCTCTTAAATTTTTAAACTCAAACTTGGAATAAGAGTAATGCTCCATAAATAGAACCACTTTAATCAACGGAAGACTTGCTAGTATCAATGTTAGGAACAGGACGTTTAAATATTGGCTAAATTTTTCACCTTTATTCCTAAAGAAATTGTCCATTTTATGAGAGGAAACTTTAGAGAGCCCATTATAGCCATGAGAAAAAAGTTTTTAAAGAGTTGAGAGAGAAAGCAAAATGAAATGTGAATATTAACTACACGCCCCAATTTCTCCACCCACCCTCCAGTCATTTATAGGCAGTTCATAGAAGGTCTACTGGATTTGCCATCACACAGTGACAGAAAAAAAAATATTTCAGTACTTTGCAAACTTGTAATTTTGTAAGTGAAGACTGTAAGATCTTTGAAATGTTGGTATCCAATACAACTTCTACAAAATTATCCTTCTAATTAGCATGTGCTCTTAAAATAGTTTCTGAGAACATCTTCCAGCACATTCCTTTTTAAACAATATTATTATTTTTTAATAATCACAGAATCATATGATACTCCTTTTTGAATAACATTTTGAAAGTGAATGCAAGGAGTATAAAAGTTGTTAGAATTTTTTTTTTTAATTTGATTATTCGGATGAATACCTGTGTTGCCTTTTTGTTTGTTTTGGCAAAGTTGCCTGAAAATACTGGAGCCAGATCTGGTTCAGGTAATTGTAAATGATTTTGCTCATTTCAATAAGAATTATACCATATGCCATGCTTGAAATTATAATTTAATCATCACCCACCACACAGAGATACAGACAGTTTTGATAAAATTCCCTTTTCCAACTAAAACAGTCATACAACATTTGTGGCTTCTTGAAACTCTCTGTTCCTTCAGTACAAGAAAGAAAAAAGAACTGAATAAAAGCTGATTCCATTAAAGAAGGATTACAGCGAAACTTTTCCAGACTAGTACTCTCTACCAAGATAGCACTGGACAAATGTTGGGAAAAAAATGACTTATGAACCTGGCACACAGATACCCCTGCCTTGAGTTGCACCACAGTTTTACTCACAATTCTTTACCAACACTTAATTTTTGAAAACATCTTTATGCACAAGAAATGGGTTCAGATTTAATGAATTAATCACCAACTGGGGCCTATCTATAGACAGGTTATTCTACACAAGTTTATCCAACCAGACCAGAAACAAAAATTGTATTTGTGCACTCTAAATCATCACCTAACTTTGGGTTACTGAAAAAGTAATTCTTAGTGCAAGGCAAAATTCCTCCAGCCTCGCTGGTAGCACGACAGCAAGGAGACAAAATAAATGCATCAGCCAAAAGAAAGGAACACTGGGAAGAGAGCTGGGTCACCACTTACACCCAGACTTCAGAGGAAATAAAACAGCCAAGAAGGAGCTGAAAATATTTTCTGATCTCTTTCAAAGGGAAAATTGAAATGAGATGGAGATGGCAATCAGTGATGAGCTGTTTCTGCTGGCAAGGAAATGCAGACCCACCATGTCCTGTCCTCCTTTGTATCTGACTCCACAACCCCCACCAGCTTCCCCTCTCTGGAAACTTTTCCAATATTTAATACCTGTGTGGGAGCTCTACGTCGCTGCGAGTAGGAGAAATTTACCATGATCATTATCAGGTCATTCTTTTGGGCAGCAACAACTCTCAGATGCAAACTCCAGTGCTGATCCAATGTTTTCACTGTAAAATATACTCCTGAGTTTAGAAGGAAAACCTAAAATATATAATTCAGGGGAAAACTCCACCAAAATACATTTTGCTCAAGCAGAGTTTGCCTGATGAAGATGCAGAAGAGGAGACAGGTAATGTGTATGTAAACACAAATTTTCTAAAAATCAACAACTCACCCTTTACAAAAACATCCATGTTCACATATAAACAGGAGGAAAGACAGGCAGGTAGCAGAAAGTGGAAGGAGCTAAATAAATAAGGAAATGCAGTACATAAAGCTAAATTTGAAGGAATATATTTGTTTTAAACATTGGTTGAGTAGGGTAGAAACAGAGCCATTGATATGCTGATCACTGCAACAACACGGAGCAGAGACAATTTAAAACTTTACTCCTACATTTGATTCAGGGTATTGTTGAATAGCAGTCGTTGGAATTTATAAAAATAACTATTCCTCTAGTCTACGTTTATGATATTTTATTAATCTTTCTACTATTACTATTATTATTAATAATACAGGAGTGCTGTTTTTGCAAAACTGCATTGTGTTCTCACAGAAATCCGTGCTTTGAAGAATTTCCTTTCAAAATTGTAAAATGTTTATACAATAAATCATCAGATGATTTAAAATTAAATCATTCTGGTTGTATTTATGTTCATGAATCAAATGTGACTTTTCTCGCTTTACATAGGTCTGTTCTGTTTTCAACCTCAACCTTTGCAAGTGACATTTTCATTTAGAATCTTATCATTTCATAATTATTACCTTTCAGAACTCCTAGGGAGAGAAAAAAAGCTTCCTCTTTGTATTTCCATTGTTATGTTTCTTTGAAGAGCAAATTAAATTTCAATCCCAGCCAAAACAAGTTTTTAAAGTACAAAATAAATTGGAAATTACGTGAAAAAAATAACAAGCTGTGCAAGCTTAAAGCGGCCTCTCGTGAGCACAGGTACATTCTAGATAATTTATTTCTGTGTTTTCTTTGTTTAACCAGCAGACCAAGCTCAGCCTAAGGAAATATGGCAAACATCTCGCTGAATGTGATCTGAGCTGCTCTAGACCGACACCGGGACTCTTGTGATGTTAATCAAGGAGAAGGGATTGTTCATACCCCCAGAGTGACTATTTACCATCTCTCAGATTATTGTCACCTTTTAATTGTCCTCTGAGCTGTCCAAAGAGGAGAGATCTGATAATTTCTCAGCTCGCTTTCAAAATGTGGAGGCACACTTCATAAAATAGCACATTTACACTGTCGCAACTAATAGTAATCCTTATCACCATCAGATTCTTTTGATTTCTCTCCAGTGGGCAGATCATTCTTTTTTTTTTTTTTAGGTAAATGTAGTGGTTCAGATTCATAGAAAAGGCCCAACAGCAACAGTAAAATGGAGCAAACAAAATAATTTGCCAGCCTGGAAGGCACTTATGCTTTTTCAGGGAAATTTCGGTTCTCCTTACGGAAACGAGCAAACTTTGCATTATGAAAAAAAAAAAATTAAAAAAAAAAATCAGCCTGGAAGGAGGAGGAGGAGGGGGGAGAAATCAAGGGGCCTGGAGAGAGTTCAAGTCCCAGCAAGGGACAGGGAGGTAAGTGGCTCCTGGCAGCCCCGTCCGGATGAAGAGCCGGGGTGGCGGCACTCAAAGCCTGGCAGAGCACACGGCGCTGATAGCGACGAGGGGCAGAGAGAGGCACTCACCTCCTAAAACAGTGACACCTGGGTGACCCACCCTCCTCCCCAAGCCTGGCAGCCATGGCTTCTCCAGCCCACAGAGGGGTTTTATGGGATCCACCGAGGCCCCAGAGGAGCGAGGAGGTCAAGGACACCATAACCCTGTGCCCCAAACGGACCCAGCGCCTGCTTTCATTAAAAGTTGTGAGTCCGTTGTGCTTTAACATCCAAATCCACCGAAATCCACCCAGTCCAAGCTAAAACTATCTGCTCAGTCCAAAATTATAAGCAAAACAGAATAAAATAATATTTTGTTTGGACTCAAAAAAGTAGTTTATTGAAAACAAACGTTACAAATCTATTTTATCTCCCGCCTGGATCCTTGCAAAGGGAACCAATATTCAGCTGATATATTTTGTGTATGACCACAGTTATACATTAATCTTGGTGATTTAAGCTGCAGCTGTGCCTAAATGCCCTTGGCCAGCACGGAGCCCCTCACACAAGGCACAAAGTGCCATCATGGTAGAGAGATGGGACAGGGTGGGGACACTGAGACACCAAATCTTCCTCAGCTGGAAAGGCTTGGGGCTCAACTCCTTCGTTATCGAGGTCTCCAACCCACCCTGAACATCTCCAGCTGCCTGGTTTTAAATATACCACTTTTTCCAATCCATGCCCTTCCCAAGCCACCACTAATCATCCCCTAACACCTCTGCTACTGAAACCACCTTTCAGTTTTTCCAGGTTTTTTCAATTCCCAAGTGTAGCATCCCTAAATTTTTTGCCTGATGCAGATATCAGCCACAAGGCCAATCCTACTGTGTTAAAAAAGACATGGGAAAGAGCCCCAAATCATGTCAGCCAGGGACATAAAAAACTTAATTTTTAATCCTTTCCAGTGATATCACTGTTTCAGGAATGAAAAGAATAAGATATTATTTCAGTCATTTGATCTTCTTATTTTGGATATCCACTGGATTACTTAGGGGGTTTTAATCCAATTAGGATTGCCTCTCTCAGGCTAGGCAAAAACCAGTGGGGAGATCCTTCTCAGTGAAGGACAAAACTCACCCTAAATAAAGGGAGAAGCTGCTTCATCAATATTCCTCAGATACAATTTTAAACCTGCTACATCTTCAATCCTGTTCTTCAGAGAAATCGGTTTGGGTTTTGCCTTTTTTTTCTTTCTTTCTTTTTTTTTTTTTTTCAGACAATAAAATGTAAATTTACTGCCATCAACTTCGTGTTATTCCAAAGCTCTAAGAAGAAAACCACCTGGTATTTTTCTTCAGCCCCTCTATATGCATATGCAAATCCAACAGCTTCAGGATCTGCCAAACTATTTACCAAGTTTGTCAGGGAAACAGCCTCCGAAACAATCTCCTTTCAAAATAAATTTCTGTGATTCTAAATTCTTCCTCTGAACGCTATTTTTGTCTCTGAAAGCATATTCACCCTTGCCAGTCTGACTGCTTGTTAAAGGAAAGTCAACAAGAAAAACACTGAAATCTCGCTGTTGGCCTATGTCCTACTGCCAGTGTTCAAACATCAGGATCCCAACAGTATCCCAGCGCCTGAAAAACATCTCCCTTTCCTTGAAATCTGCCCGGGTTGTGGATGAGAAATTGCCAGTAGAAATTACAACATTTGCCATGACTGAGATGGGGTGGGTTTTCGCATTTAGATTGAATGAAACCATGGAAAATGTTGTTAGTAACAACTCCAGTGTTATAAAAAATCACCAAGTGACAGATTTCGAGATTAAAAGGAAATATTAAAAATCCCCTTCAATATTTAAAGATTACTTAACTAGTAGCACTTCACTTGACACTGACTCATGTCATTTTCTTTCATTCCTCTTTTGATCCATGCAAAGCAGTTACACGATTGCAAATATCTTATCATGTCACCTTCTCATATGGATATGAGATGAAAGAATATTATCTCAAGCTGAGTGATAAGTCCTGTACCAAAACTACGGGTGGAATCTGCACAATCTGATGCTAAATGGGAGCAGGGGGGTGGCAGCACTGGGCATTTTTTATTTTTTTCCCTGATATTCCCTGTTGAGGATAGTTGAGGAAAAGGGTCTTGTTTTAATAGGTTATTCAAGGCTCCTAATTAACCACTGAGATTTTACACCAGGTTAGCTGAGCTTCTTGTCGAGGCACAGGGATCACTCAAATTGCTTTTATTTGCATGATTACGAAGTGGCAAACCATCAATACTCCTTCACCTCTGATTTTAAACATGCAAAGGGCATCAAAAGGCCTATTAACATGAAATAAAATTAGCCCTCATCTGTTTTATTTTAAAGGGACTCTTCCCTCCCCCTTTTCTCCCCCCTCCTCCTCCTTTCTTTCTTATTTAGGGAACTGGGTTCCTTTCCCATACTTGGTATGTAGTACATCTTTTTTTCTCAGAGTTAATTCTCCAAGTCTGGTCTGTCAGCCAGTATAAACAACACTTGATGAATGAGACTCAAGGTGTTTAGTCACCTGAAGCAGCTGTTTGAAGTAACTCTACACACAGCCTGAGGCCCGTGTTTTCACAGCTGTGGGAACTCTTCAAAAGCTTTTCCTCTTGGCCTGCTCCTTTGCTGTGGCTTTAGACTCTTAGCACAAAATCTGGACAATTTCAAAAGGGCACAATGAAACTAGAGACAGCAATTTTTGATGATTTCGGGCCAAAAAAAGGGCCTAGAATAAATAAATGAAGTACATTTGAAAGTGCTTTACCTAGGTGGGCTATATATCTAAGAACTGCTCGCTCTACATGTGCCCATGCACTCACTTAAAAGGGAAGACGGGGGGGTTCAAGCCCCACTCTCTGTTTACAACTATTTTCACTTTCCTCTCTGATGCGGCAGATTAAAAGCTAAATGTTTATGGGCCTGGAAAAGCACATACCTGAAATAAACTCAGCAAGTTTCTCGAAGTTGGAAAGCTCTCCCAACTCATAAATAGACCTGCAGTGATTGGTGATCTGCTCTCCCCTCTGGGAAGCTTTGGAGAATTGGCCTCATGAAGGTCGTGTGATTGCTTCTCCTGGCTCCAGGGCTGTGCCTTTGTGATATACCTCACTGTGTCCGTGTAGGTAGCCAAAGGAGTGATGGGTCCAAATTAAAAAATAATATTAAACCAAAATTGAGCAAGGATTGGCCCTGAGCTGGCAGGGAAATCACAGTTTTGCAAACGCGGGACCCAATCGTGCAGCTGGGCTGAAATATTATATGCAGAATGAGGTCATGGATCAGAAAATGGGTTTTATTTGGAGGTGGGAGTGGACTGCAAGCCTCAAAGCAGGGGTGATGAATTCACTGGAAAATCCTGAGTGCTTAATGGCCAGGTTGTGCCTCCCCTGGATGGGCAGCACAAGGCTCCTGATGGGCTCACACAGATATTGCTCAGCCCCATGAGTAACAATGGGGTCACCACAGCAGCACCACAAGGTGAGCATCCCACGGGAAAGGGACACGGAAAAAAACTCCAGCAAAGCACTGACGTGAGCCCCAGAAAGGGATGTGAGTGGACAGATTTAATCGGGGAGGCTGTGTCAGGTGGATGCTTAACTCACTGAATAACGCTTTCCACTTCTGAGTCCACCCAAACAAGGAAACAGGGATACATCCAACCTCAGGTTTCAAATGTATCCGACAAAAGGCATCAGGAAGCTGGCCAGGAAGAGTGAGGATGGGACAAACTACTCCTGAGACAGCAGAACAAACATGCCCCAGCCGTAGCTGTTTTAACACCGCATGCCTGCCACACATTGCTCCATAAATCCTTCTTCTCTTGCCTCTCATTTTCTCCAGTTTACAAAAATTCTTATGTTAACAGAAAACGTTTAGTTTAAATTGATCCTCAGCCATCCTTGGCATGTATTACACAAGCTCACTCTTTTATGTTTTATAGCTTATGTCATCCTGTATTTATCATTTAGTGAAGGCCTTATATTTTTGGCTTGCGTTGCCCCTTATCAAATGATAAAATGTTCCCTCAGGAGGGGGAGAATTTTTATGAATTATGATGATAGTATAGAAAATAAATGACTTATTGGCACTAGAGACAGCCTATACATGGAAATGTGTTCTTCGAAAGTTTATAGAATCAGAGAATCAGAGAATCCTTGAATGGTTTGGGTTGGAAAGGATTATAAGGACCACCTAGTTCCCATCTCCTGCCGTGGTCTACATGAGAAAGATGTGTGTGCCAACGGTGTCACTCCCAGGGAAGGGAATTTCCTGAGGTGAGAGTGGCCATGGGGTAACAAGGATGGTGTTTCTGCCCAGTCAGTAGTTTAGGATGAGCCCTGCGGATGAGCTGTCCTGAGATCTCAGCACAAAACTGCCTGTTCCTTCATGGCTTTCACTTTCCTGTGTCAGGAGGTGGTGGAGTTTCCAGACAGTTTGGGAACAGCAGGGCAGAAACATTTTCAAAGTAGAAAATGACAATTTGAACATAAATAAGACTTTGAAAATGTATTTTATGCCATTGCCCACACCTGGGTACCCACAGGTCCATGGGTGTTTTGTTATGATACTGAAGGTCAGATGGTCCAAAGTATATCCTGGTCATTGACTTCACCCTTCTAATTTTCTTCCACCCCATTCTCACTCCTGACCTACTGGAAAGGTTTCAAGCAGCCAGCACCAAAGCACATCTTGTACTACCAGATTCACAGCTGGGCTGGTCCCTTCTCTGCAAAAACATGACATAAATACTGACACTGGTCACCATACACATCAACAGAGTCAAACTTTGCTAATGAACCACTGCAAAATTCCAAATAAACAGACAAACCCGCTGCTGAACAGCGTATTGCAACCCTCCCCACCATGCACATGTGACAATTATACATAGAAAGGCTTGCTGTCTTTCTCCTCAGCAGCAAATTAAATAAGAAAAGTTTTAGATGATTAAAGATGTTTTCTTAATATTAACTAGAATAGTGGTTTAGACTGTCAAAGCCTGGAGCTACAAAGAAACAGCCCACAAGCAGCCAGTGGAGTGTTCTCCTCAGGGAGGTACTCCAAGACAAAAAAAGGCTTAATTTTAACTTTTCAGGTAAATCCTGTTCAGGTGATTGA
This sequence comes from Chamaea fasciata, assembly GCF_029207755.1. Lineage (NCBI taxonomy): Eukaryota > Metazoa > Chordata > Aves > Passeriformes > Sylviidae > Chamaea > Chamaea fasciata. Next base: position 36,274,622 of record NW_027094093.1, read on the forward strand.
GGGCTCCCAGGGAGCAAGGCCACTCCCCATCTCCCCATCTCCCAGCTAGAACCAGATCTGCCTTTTGATTTTACTCTTTGCAAAGCAGTTTCTCAAGCCAGGCCTAATAAAAAATCAACAACTCCCAAGGCAGATTCAGGGTTTTGTCAGTGCCGTGGGGCTCTCAAGGGGACATTCCTGGACAACACTAGAGCCAAGGAGGATCCCACCTTCATGACATGGACTCCTCTTGACCATCATCTCTGAGACCCTTGGTCAGCCAGCCCAAGGACTGAGCCACCTTTTGGGTTGGAATAGGTTTAAAGGGATGCAGGACTCTACGGCCTATTTTGAAGGGGAAGCTAAAGATTTCATACCAGCTGAACAGCAGAACCTTAAGCCTCATATGAACAGTAAGGTAAACATTCCCTGGAGCATTTTATGAGCTCCTTCTCACCACAAATGGCAGCATTTTACAACACAATCTAAGTGAAGCACATTCAACAGATCACCTATGCAACGTGATGACTCTGGGATCCATTTGCTGTGACAGAACTGTGCCCTTCCAACCTTGTCAGCTGGATCATTTTTGAGGTGATTTTATAGAGTTTTTAGATGAAAAGAATGAAATCTGGGACGACTGGCTTTAAAGCAATAATATACTTTTGTTATGGAATGTTATACCTCCATTAACCAATATTCAAAATTGTTGAATGCATAGGTAATGGCAACTATATATAGAAATGGCGTTTTGTCTTTAAAGAAGTGAAATCCATTAAACTTTATGTGATGAGATGTTAAAGTAAGGATTGTTAAGAGAACCTTACTCCACATATGCATGTAAATGGCTTTATGGGGATATCCTGTTGGAGATGATGGGTTCCTTATGAGCAACAGCTCCTGAGCAAAAGGTTCCCTACCCTGTAAACACAAAAAAATGTAAGACACAGCTGGGAACTTTGCCTACGGGCAAGGCTTCAGGTGAGTAAAAGGAACAGCCAAAGTTTGAGGAAGAGAATTCAGGGAGACCTATCAATGCCTTTGCCCAGAAAAGAGAAACTGAGAGGAAGGAAAAAAAAAAAAAAAAAAAAAAAAAAAAAAAAAAAAAAAGACAGGGAAAGAAAAAAAAAAAAGAAAAAGAAAAAAATGGGGGGGGGGGGGTAGGAAAAAGAATGTAATTTACTGCCTAACTTCTAAAAACGTGGTGTAATATTTCAGCCTGAACACGTATGTGTACATATTATGTATGTAACATGGTGGTTATTAGAGACGCCAGAGACACCACAGTGCAAGGTTTTTCTTCTCTCTGTCTCTAAAACATTTTCCCAGGTTAAGTACAATTCCCATGACCATCATCATGGTTCATCTGGCTCTCAGGCTGGATAGTGGTACTGTGCGTTGTGTTTGGCTGTGAATACCCGTGCACCCAATGATTTCCTTTTCCATGACATTTCTGAGAAACAAATACTGGACCTGATTCACATCCAGCCACAAATATGAATCAAAACCCAATACAGAATTGGACACACGCTGGAAATTTGATAACTTGTGAATATGAATTTACTCCTGTAGTCGCTGAGCTGCTAGTGGAAATCTGGAGCATGCTTGGAATTACAATTCTTGCTGTCCAAAAACGTGCATAGCTTGTTCCCTGTAATCGTGTTTCTGATGAAGTCAAAGACAGAAATCCCACTGAAAGAGCTTGGAAGGAAGGACTTTGTTTTAAAGACGTACACTTTATGGAAGCTTTCCTACTTGCTGTCCTCCCAGTGTAAAATATGAGTCAGTCTAATCCCTTTCTTCTTCTGTGTATTAATAGAGATTGAAACAAAGAAGTTATAATTTTTATAAATTGGAATGTAGTGGCCTCTGTTTTCTAACACTTGCCAAAGCATATGGGGTCAAACCCAAACAGTTACCCACCCTGGCCAGCTACGTGTCTTATTTAAACAATAAATTAGTGTCAAAGTTTCCAGTAATTAATTTCTCTACCAATTTCCATATTTCATTCCTTTATTTTTTCTTTTCTTTCATGTTTTGAACTGTAACGCACTAACATCTATTTAAAGCAACCTCCCGTACCCGGTGATTGATGTTAGATACAACAATTACAATGCCAGTACCAGGGATAATTCTTTGCAGATGTTGTCAAATTACAGGTTAAATGAGGAAAAAAGTTCCTTTCTTCCGGCCACCCACCCTAATTCCCTTGAAATAGGTGCACATACTGTATATCCTGTGCTGTAGGTGCAGTAATTCCCTATCCAGTCACTCATCTGGTTTAAATGACTTCCATTTGCCATTTCAAAGGATGACAGAACACTGTGTTCAGATTGTTTTGCAGGTACCAAAAATGCAGTAACTCAGCTTTGTGTTTTAGCTGGCAAAGAGAAGTGAGCTCGATCTGGCAAGGCTGTGCTGGTTTTCCCCTTAATATAAATAACATTTGCCATTGTGGAGGGAAAAAAAAAAAAAAAAAAAAAAAAAAAAGAGAATTGGGGGGAAAAGAAAAAGTGAGGTTAGATTATTTTAACCCTTCATAAACCTTTGCACTCTGAGATAAAACAGGATCGTTGTCTTCATGTTATAATCATAACAGTGTGTGTTTGGTGTTGACAGCAGAAAGATTGAGCATAGGTCCTGCAGTCTGTGGAGAGGTGATGAAACTTCTCCATTACCCATCCCTTGTAACAGGAGCCAGCCACGGTGACATTCCCTGCAGGCAGGAGAAGGAAGGGAATGAGCCATGGAGAGAATATGGAAAAAATCAAGAACAAACTGAAGGTCTGGCTTTGCCTGCCCTTGTGTGAGGCCGGGATGATGCTGTGCTCAGGAGGGGAGCAGAGTGTGCTGTTGCTGGGCTCACGAAGGAAACCTGCAGCCTTGGCACAGCCCACAGCCACTCCCTGGGGTGGCACCGGGTGGCACAGGCATGGGCCCTGTGACACCAAGGTGAGATTGGCCATCTGGCACCAGTCCTAGGCACGTTTGTTCCCTGGTGTCTTGGGATTGCAGGGGCAGGTTTTGGCAGCTGGAGGGCTACAGTGGTGGCTTCTGTGGGGAGATCCTAGAAGTGGAAGCTGAGGCAGGTTCGCTGGAAGAACTTGGGACCCCACTGAGGACCCACATGGGGGAAGCTCCCGAAGAACTGAGTCCATGGAAGGGACTCAGGATGGAGCAGTTCACACTGGAGCAGTTCCTAAAGGACTGAACCCCATGGAAGGGACTCAGAATGGAGCAGTTCACACTGGAGCAGCTCCTGAAGAACTGACCCAGTGGAAGAGACTCACAATGAAACAGTCCCTGAAGAACTGAGCCCACGGAAGGGACTCACACTGGAGCAGCCTCTCCCTAAAGGACTGAACCCCATGGAAGGAACTCACAATGGAGCAGTTCCTGAAGAACTGAGCCCATGGAAAGGACTCAGACTGGAGCAGTTCCTGAAAAACTGAGCTCATGGAAGGCACCCACATTGGAGCAGTCCCTGGAGGACTGACCCCATGGAAAGAGACTCACAATGGAGCAGCTCACACTGGAGCAGTTCCTGAAGAACTGACCCCACTTAGGACCCACACTGGAGCAGTCTCTGAAGGACTGATCCCATGGAAGGGATTCACAATGGAGCAGCTTCTTCCTAAAGAGCTGACCCCATGGAAGGGACCCAGACTGGAGCAGTTCCTGAAGAACTGTAGTCCAAGGGAAGGACTTATGTTGGAGAAGTTCATGGAGGGCTGTCTCCTGTGGAGAGAACCTTGGGCTGGAGCAGTGTATGAGTGTGGAGACCAACCCCTGAGGAGGGAGGAGCAGCAGAAACATCTGAGGAACTGACCACAGCCCCCATTCCCTGTCCCCCTGCACCATGAGTGGAGGAGGGAGAGAAAACTGGGAGTGAAGTTAAGCCCAAGAAGTGGGAGGTGTGGGGAGAGGCATTTTTAGACGTAATTTTTGTTTCTCATTATCCTGCTCTAGTTTGATTGGTGATAAATTGACTAATTTCCCCAAGATGAGCCTGTTTTGCCCACAACAGTTGCTGTGAGGGATCTCTCCATGTCCTTATCTTACCCCATGAGCCTTTTGTTGCTGTCTCTGCCCTGCCTAGATGAAGAGGGCACTGACTGGACAGGTTTGGTGGGCACCCGTGGCCCAGCCACAGCCAACCCACCACATCTGGGAAGTGCATCAATTTCCTGACTAATTGGATGAAAGGAGAGTAGCTAAAAATTCGGAGCCCCCAGGCACTGGGTACCAGTGCAGGATGGGCCAAAGCAGCTCCATGGCACAGATAGACCTCTTTGTGTCCCAGCAGACTCTGGAGCTGTGTCTGCATTCCCAGTGCCAGGTTCTTGCAGGCGTGCCATGCCTGAGCCCTAAGGCTTTGAATGGGATTTCCATTTTAATTCTTTCCCTACATATGTTAGGCTTGTTCTCCCAGTGTACAGGAATGAATCCTGGCCCCAGAGAAGGAAAACAAGAATAATTTACAAACAGAACCAGAGGACAGAAAAGCCAGGCTCTCACACTTCACACTTTTGGCCAGGGAAGTGGCTCATTGTGTGGCCTTATCCTCACTGCATCTTCCTTCCACATCTGATCTACAGCAGCACATAGAATAAACCCACTGAGAACAACTCATGACAGGCAGAGTGACCCACAAGTACCTGTGGTAAGCAGATATTGCTGCGGCCAAAAAGATCAGGAATGGATGGAAACACGCTGCCAGTTATTTGGGTGATGGTGAACCTCCCCACTGCCAATTTGTAATATCATCTGTTTCGTAATAAAATCTCCTCAGAGGCCTCTGCACAACTGTGTGCGAGGTAACTGTTGCATGCTATTCCCTAAATAATTATGTTCTCTAAATGTTCACTAAATAGTCCCTTTCTTTACTTTAAATCACCACCCCAGGACTCTTTCTCCTCCTGGCTACGCCAACGTGCATCCCGAGGTATCACCACCCCAACCCTTTTATTTTTAACCTACTAAGTTTAATAATTTTCTAAAGTGAGCTGCAGGGTGGTTTGTGAGTACTGAAGGCACGAGCGTGTGATTTGTGTGCTGAGCCTCAGTGTCTTGGCTTTCCAGAGGAAAGCACAGCTTGCTGATGAAGTTTGTGGTTTTCCTGTTTGTCATCTGAAAAAAAAAAAAAAAGCTTGTGGAGGTGGGGTGCCAATGGGCAGAGTGGGGTCAAAAAGGGAAAAAAAAATTAAAGACCTAAAGATTTCTTTCTAAATAATTAAGATGCTCAACTCCCATTCGCTTCAGGGGTTTAAGAGGTTGCAGTGTCCTAAATGGAAGAGAATCAGAGACCCTGCTCTTTGAAGCACAGTCTTATGGTTTAAACAGTATTTGACCCAAGTGCAATGGTCGTGGATGCTGCAAATGTGGCTGCAGCTGCTAGAAACTAAAGGGTTTTGGTCTGCCCCAAAGTGAAGCCAAAGAACCTTTGCATGTAAAAGAAAGTTTAAAGCTCTCCAGCAGCTTCTGCCCAGCCAAACAGGCAGTTTCTGTAAAAGGATCAAGAGCTTCCTGCCAGCCTCCCTCCCTCTGTTTTCTTTTATTATACACTTTTGCCACATTAAGTGATTTTAAGACCAAAGGGCTTGCTTTCCTGGTAAAAGAGGGTGGACAGGATTGTGAAACATGAGGGATGTCTAATCTGTGACTTTCCGGGGTGTAGGATGTGTAAGGCTTGGGTAAGGATTTGGTAACGGGGTGGATTATCCCGTGAACAGACTCACCCAAACCAGTCAGTATTTAGTGCACTCTTTAAAAAAAAATGTAATAATTAACATGTTTCTGATTTTATTCCTAGTATAAACCAAACACAACAGTTCAAAAACGCTGCTGTGAGCACATTTAAAGAATCAGCAAACAGCAGTGGCATCAATATTTCATGGACAGCTTGAAATTTTGCTCATATACTCTGACAACTTCCAAACCAGCTTCCTGCCACTGATTCTACCAGGGAGACTCACTAGTCCACACAAAAGATGAGTAAAATGGCCAGAAGTTTATCAGAAAATAAAGATTCCCCAGCTGACAGAGGAAATAAATTCCTTTAATATTATATTAAACATATAATAATATTTAATATATTATATCCCAAGCTTACAACCAGGTGGATTCCTGCACTCAGCTCCATCTGTGCATTCAGTTTTAGATTTGCAGCTGGTTGTACAAAGGATGCATCCCATAAAAGTTTTGTTTGCAATTGCCCAGTGTTGATTCCCATTGCAATGATTTCAAAGCCCTGACCACGTTAAACAAAAATATTTCCTTCACGGGGTTACAACTGAGAAGCCAACACTGTCATATTAACACCATAACCATGCACCAAATCTTTGTTTGGATAATGTCATTTGCTTTTTTTGAATTTATGGCTGAATTTAGATTGCTGTTAACTAATAGATATCAATAGTTAAAGAGACTTTATAACGTTCTGACATTCAATATATTATTCAGGTTTAAAAGGCTCTGGAAAATGGATGAACTATCTGAGCTGAACAACTTTCCAGTTGTAAAAATGCTTCTCGAGGTACAGAGGACTCAGATTTAATACTTAGTCTTGCTTGTTTAAGCACATGCTCCAGTGTGGACGGGTTTTTCATCTTTTAATCCTGACAGAACAATGCAGCCTCCTCAGAGCCAATGCTAAATGAAGAAATGACAGACATATCTTATTAGGGACGATAATTTAAGTAATGCTTATTTTTAATGCTTCACTTAAGCAATACTATTTTATGTCTTCAAATACGTACAGAACTCTTCCCTTCCCGTTGATTTATCTTTCAGCTAGCACGGCACAGATTCTTATAAAAATAAGATTTTGAGATGATTTAAGTCCCTAACATGTTGTAAGAGCTCTATTATATATCCCCCAAACACGGTGTGATGGATCCTATTTTCATGCTATGCTTCCTTCTTCACAAGCACAATCCCCATTTGCCAGATAGCAACTCAGATAAAAGCTCTAAAACAAAAACAAACTTACACACAGAACTCCTTGAAAGGGATAATTAATCTTATGGAATACATGGGAACCCAGAGAGTAATCTGTGAGTGATACAAATAATAGAAAATTTCCTAAATAACTTTTGCTCCTGGTAAGCTTCCAAGCAACTAATTCACAAAATATGACTTTCTTCATTGGAGAGGTTATAAAAATTTGTTTATTGGAGGTAGGGAAGGAAATGTAATTAAAGGCTAAATTCAGGCTCACATTTCATTTTAACTAAAAGAATATGTGTGATTTGGATATAAGTCACCTAGGCACTTCCTTCTTTTTTTTTTTAAGTTTTTTTTTTTTTTTTTAAGTTTTTTTAAAGCAGTGCACATTGTCAGCAAATGAGATTATCCAATAGCAGAAGTACATCTGGCTGAGCTGACTGTGCCAGGTAACCTTAAATAGAAACTCTGCTGCACTTAACTCTGTTGCAACACTGGGCTTTGCTGGTAATACTTATCAAAAGTTCCCCTTTGTAGCATTTCTATAAAAAAATAAAAAGGGAAGAGGTGAAATGAAAACATAAAACTTGTTGGGGTTTTCTGTATTTATATATATAAAAAAAAAGAAATCCTTCTGCAGTTGGAAATGCTTTCAAAGGCATATATAAAATACTGCAACTCCAGTTATTTTTAACTGCATATGGTCTGCATAAAATGAATCTATAGATCAGGGAAGCAATAATGAAGGCAAGTTAAAGGCCATAACAATTCAAGTATTTTAGCTTGTCTTGAATTTACAGTGTCTTCAGGTAATGCTTCAACATCCAAAGGACAAACAAAACAAATTTCCCCGTTATTGGTCTTAAAAGAAAATATTAATTTGTCCCCTTGGCAATTTATATTAATTATAGGAGTGAGATCCTCATCTTGGATACATTGCACACATGACCTTCCATCAGCTGTGACTTTTATTCTCACAGAAGTTGGTTTGACAAGACATATTGTGGGGATTTGCACTGTCTGCTACATTTTAGATCAAAATCAAGTTCTGGATCCTCAGTTCCTCACAAGTCGCTTTTAAACTGAGACAAAGCTTTAGTTTCTGGGGCTGAGCACTCAACTTAAAAAACCCATCTCTCCCCAAAGGCAAATGCTATATGAAAATAAATTAAAACCCAAATGTTGCTGGTCAGCTATTCTGAATATATAAATAGGCAGTTTCATGTGGAAAGAAGTGACCTGAAACTTTGGGTTTAATCTTTGACAAGTCTTGGAAGTGCCCTTCTTTTTGTCCTTTCTCAAGTAAATTTTAGCTTCATTCTGTCTTCATTATACCAGCGAAGTTATGCATAAAACAAGCTACTGTACAATATGAATAAAAATGGCAGAATCTCACCCAAAGTGAATTACCACAGGGGAAATAGGACTTGGAAAAGACTGAACCAAGAAAGCATGTTTGAACAGATGTGCCATTACATGCCCATAATTCATTTGCAAACTAAACCATTTCTCCACACTTTTAAAGTCAATTGTGCATTTTGAACTGTTATATCAACTGAACATTTGAATTTTCAACTTGCAACAAATGCACCAGTGTCAGAGAGAGCCACCTCTTCAGGAATCTCCCTTTGCAAGATTCCCTTTGGGATACAGAACTCATACTCTTTGAACACAGAATTCTTTTTTTAGCACGTGGATTTAATGTTGTAAGGTTAAATCCTCCAAACAGTTCCCTGTGTTGATGCATCCTGGATTTTTTAAACCTTAGATACTTTAACCTTAAGCTTGCTGGGAATTGTGTAAACTCAAACTATGGATCTTGACTCATTTTCCCAGTTATTTCCCCCTCCGAAAATTCCCTTTTCTCTGATCCCTAAGTGAAAAACTAAAAATATGTTTGTACAGAAATATTAGTGATAACGACCCTGGCTTGTGCTTTGGCCTATCTCATCCCATGGGTGTGGAAGAGCTGCAGTGAAGGTGAGCTGAAGGGCAGATGTGCTTTCTGAAAGAGTTCAGGAAGTTTTCCTAGAGCCAGGCAGAAACAGCTGAGACACCCTCAAAGTACAGAATACTGACAAGGCTCTGGCCAGCTAAAAGTCTAAAAGAAATGTGTGGTGCAGCTTCTTTTTTGGTGCTAGAGCAGATTTGCAAGATGTGGTGGTGGAAAGGTAAATGCACAAATCCCTGAGGATCCAGGTGTGACTGTGTTCCGGGAATTGAGCTGTGCACAGTGCATTCCAGGTTAGGAGGCTCAGAGAAATCATGGAATTACAGAGCTGTCTAGGTTGGGAAAACTGTCTAAGATCATCAACTCCAACCATTCCCCAGCACCGAAAATGCCACCATTGTTTCATGTCCCCAAGTGCCACATCCACATGGCTTTTAAATCCCTCCAGGGATGGGGACTCCACCACTGCCCTGGGCAGCTGTGATCCCACAGCCTGGAATTTGATCTAGCATGGACTCAGAAGCTGAACTTGGTTTTCATCTGGAAATAGGTAACATGGATAAATGCCCATAAAATATCCCTGCCTTAACAGAGTTCGTTCAGACTTTTCCATGGGTGACAGTGACTGACAACAACACTGTAGCACATGAGTCAGAGAAGGGAAAAAGTTTGACCACAGAAACTGGTATAAAGCTATTTTTGTATGAGAGAAAGGCACTGAACCCATGCTGGCTGTGTAGAGGAGGAGTAGGAAGGATCTCAGCCCCCAGTGTCTGTCCCAAAGGACTCCCACCCAGTTTGCTGGGGGGCATTTCAGGTTTGTGTACCTCAGCTGGGGCTCTGAGTCACCCTGGCCTGGTGCTGCATCTGTGCCTGCACAGGCTTTGGGTGCTTTGTGTCTCTTCCTCTCCTCTTCCACGCAGGGGATCATGAAATCAGAACCATCAGGTAGGGTAACGAGGGGGAGGAAGGAGCTGAGTCACAGCAGAACTGATAAAACCCACCAGCTGCTGGATCCAGGGGAAACACAGCCAGATAAAGGGAAGAAATCTTAACTCCTTACCTTCCCACCTCCCATAACCCCCCAGAGATCCTCTAGTATAACACAGCAGCCAAAAAAAAGACAAGGACTGAGACCTTGACGGTCCCCAGGCTCCCTGGAGGTGACTTCAGCCCATAAACCTCTTTGTTACACAGGAGCTGTCAAGAGCAGCAATCTGCACAAGGACCTGCAGTGACAACCCCAGGGACCCAGGAAGCATTCCCAGATATCCCCCATATCCCAGATATCCCCCAGGTATCCCTAGCCACCCTTCAAGCAATCCGGTCCAATCCGGTGGGCAAAGCTTCAGAATGTCAAACTCAGCTTCTGGGGGTTTTCTACTTCCAGAGGTGAGCAGGGTGATATACCCAACATGTGTGACCTCACCAATTAATTTGGGATTTGTCAGTCTCCAGACAGATTGTTCTTCCCTTCTGAATTATCTGCTGACCTTCCTTGCCCCCTTTCCACTACCCCTTGCCTATGAAAAACCACAAAACACTGAAGTTGCTGGGGTTTTCCACCTTAGATGCAATTCAAAGATTGCATATTTTTTACAGTGAACAGGACTCACCATGCTTAAAGATTATTTTAAAATAAGTCGACTCTTAACAATCAAAAAATGATTGCCACAGAAATCCAGATGACTGCACTGATTTGTGACCCAGCTTTGTTAAACAACCAACTAACCAAAGACTTGAACCAGAATCAGAAAACATATTTTTGCTCTCTGAATTCTGAAAAACCCTGGTTTGGATGTTTTGCCATGGGTTTTGACTTGCAGATGCTTCTGTGTCCACAAGTGCAAGCGAAGTGCTGAGTCACGGGGAAGTTTTTCCAGTTGAGTTCTGTCCCTCTGTGAATCTCATAGCTCTAAAATCATCATGGAAAACATCTGCACGTTTGGGTGCTTCTCTGAGCTCAGCTTGGCATTCAGGTCTTTGGAGGGGCTCCCAGGACAACAAAGTTCAGCAGCATTTACATGCTCTGACCCCACCTGTCCCAAGGTGCAGCTCCTGCCCCATTCCTGATGCCAGGATCAGCAGTGGGATGTTCCTGAGTGGTGACTGATCTCATTTCACAGCCCTGGCCTAGAGCGTAAGCAAACCAAATCCTCCAACTCCAAATATCCTTGCTTCTCTTGTTTCTTTTTTCCCCAAAATCTTATCATGTGAGTGCAGCGTAGTTTCTTGGTTCAAGAAGAATAATAATGGCTCAGGATGCAGGAAAATGACTCACATGGAGCCAGTCCAGCTCTCCTAGCTGGTTCTAGTCAGGTCATGATGAATCAGATGACCCTTATCTTACTTTAAGACTGTGAATAAAAACCTCTCCCCTCCACACCTCGGCCAATTTTTCTTACATTATGCAGTGTATCTCCCTCCCTCTCACATTTCCAAACTCTTCAAGTCTGCCTGTCACCTTCCTTGAAAAAATTCCCATGCATACATCCCTCCTAAGTTAACCTCTGAGTAAATCCTCTCCTATGCTCTGTAATTTCCCCTTTCTTATGCTTTTTCCTCCTTTCTTTGTCCTGTCTAAACCTCAGTTTTATAGCTCTTCTAGCTCAGGGCAAATACTGCCACAGGCTTTGTTTCTCATGACCTACATCCCACCCAAGCCAAAATTACTTTACTTGCTTTAAAACCCTTGGTGGATTTGTACCTTGGACCCTTGAGAGATTTCAGCTGCATCTGAAACCAAAGCAGAAAACAGATCCTTTCTTAATTTTTTTTTATATCACGTTTATAATGTAAACCACAGCAACACTTTCCAAACCAGGAATGCAAAACTGTTCTTGCTACCCTGACTAGACAGTTCATAAAGGTTTGGGTTCAAAACTGCAGTTTTTCTCCACTTTTCCCTGTAATAAAAAGAACAGATCAAATAATAAATCCCATGTTAGTGACCTTTCTATTCCCTTGGTAGTGCCTTTGTGGAGGCCCTGGCCTATATTATGATGAAAGCAGTAACTGAAAAACAACAGATGAAAGGAAAAATAGTATTTTGTATTGTTATGTGAAAGAGAAGCCATTACAGGTCTGGCTCCAGAGCAAGAGCCAGCCCAGCTTAGCTTGAAAAAGATGTTCCCGTAACAGGGGAATAGTTTTTGTTTCACATTTCTGCCTTTTTTTTGCTCAGAGACTGAGAAAACCAAGGAGCCTGCAGAAGAACAATTAACCTGCGTTCCACTTGAGCAAACTAAGATTAAGAAACAAAGTGGCAAAAAAAAAAAAAAAAAAAAAGAATTGGTGAACTCCAGAAAGGATTACAAAAGCTTAGGGACGATCAGCCTAAAAATTCAACCGTCCCCCAACAGCCGCAAACTCAGAAAGTCCCTAAAACACAACTTAGCAAAAGCCAAAGGAAGGCATACCAAAGGCCTATTCTTACACAGCTTCCTGAGCTGGCCACTGCTGGAGACAGGCTACTGGGCTAGAGGGAATTTTGGTTTGGCCCAGAGCAGCCTTTCCAACATTAGCACTGAGGATCACTGGCTAATCTTTAATAAAACCAGCATCGGGGTGAAGCCCCCGACTCTGTGGCTTTAACCTCTGGCCTGCACCCTCTGCCACAGTTCTGCAAATCTGCCTCAAACACGGGGAAAAGTTATTGCTGCAACACGCCCCCGTGGAAAACGAGGTAAAAGGAGGGTCACACCTTACAGTAAGGAAGGTTGGGAAAGGCCTCCGAGATTGTGTGGCCTAATTACAGCCTCCCAGCACCTGAAGGGAGCCGGAAATAAAAATAGAGAGGGATGTTTTATAAGGGCCTGGAGTGACAGAACAAGAGGGAATGGCTTCACATTGCCAGAGAGCAGGGTTATGTCAAGGACAGGGAAAAATTCTTCCCTGTGAGGGTGGGGAGGCCCTGGCACAGGGTGCCCAGAGAAGCTGTGACTGCCCCTGGAGCCCTGGAAATATTCCAAGCCAGGCCGGATGGGTCTTGGAGCACCCTGGGATAATGGAAGGTGTCCCTGCCCATGGCAGGGGGTGGAATGAGTTGGATTTTAAGGTTCTTTCCAACCCAAACAATTCTACAGTTTTACGACCATCAAGTAAAACCCAGCCTCCCTCTCTCGCACTTGGAGCTTTTAGGGCTGAAATGGGGCTGAGCTTGGCAAAACTTGGTCAGTGCATGGTCATTCCCAATCAAAATGGTTCCCAGCTCGCTGCTCTCACTGCCCAGGGTGTTTTCTGAATCCAATCCCCTCAGTGCTCCCATCTCTCTTCTCTGGAGGAATCTTTTTTGGAGCCAGCCCACGATGCTGGTGCACACAAAAGCACTCGAGCAATGAGCGAGTGCACAGCTGCCTTCCTGTAATTACCATCTATCCCTCTACCTGTGGATAGGGATGGGAATAAACCAGCTCCCCCCTTTCCCCTGCAGAACCTCCAATTTTCTGCTGTTCCAAATTGCGGGTAGCAGACGACCGAGTTGCAACTACACCAGTGTGAAACTGCAGTTGCATCACCAGCTTGCAGACACTGTTACAAAACTGAGGCAAGACGAGGCTCTGGGAGGTTCATAAATGTTTCAACATAACCTGAAGAGAGTTACGAGGAAGCTGGGTCTAAATCTGGAGATTTCTGGATTTGACTCCGTGCAGCTTGAAAGTCAGCCTTGTCAAGCCTGAGCGTAGAAAACCTTGTCAGCCTTTAGTTGATATGCACTGGAGGTTTTGTGTTGAAGATCCTCGCTGTATTTTTAGGTTCATTCAGTTAGAATCAAAAGACAGCTTAGGGGAGACAAGACTGCATATACAGAGTACAAAAACAGTGCAAAAAGAAAAAAAAAAAAATAAAAAGGAATAAAATACACTTGCATGAAGCCCCTGTGAGCACAAACTGCAAGCCATGGTTTGCTGAGTTTAAATCCAACAGTAGCTACTAGTTATCTGCTGTTCTGATAAATATTCATGTATCATATGTTCATATCTGACTGCAGGAAAAGAAAAAGGATTCAGAGAGCTTTGTCTGCCCTGTGAGCTTTTTATCTGTGCTTTAGTAACCTTCTTATACGTTAGTAAATAAGAACGTTTCTCTGCTCAGACTTTAACACTTTTATTATCCTTGCAGATTCAGCAAACCTTTGTTCTAAAACGCTTTGTGCCCATTAGGGCTTTTGATTATAGATTACACCACCATTTGATTTTTTTTTTCCCTCTCTCTCTCATGGGCAACATATTCTTCTTTCATTGAGCAATATTCAGAAACTTGGAAATCTAACCTGTGTTTTAGTCTCAGGACAGGCACATTCTTATGGTAAAAACCTCCCCAATTGAACTTGGGATGCATTCAACTCTTGTATGGTTGATACTTAGCCAGGTTAATTATGCAATCACCCCAAGTAGAAGAGGACAGCAGGATACACGAGCATTTTTCAAAGACTTGTTTTCAGCACAGAGACAGTTTTCTGGAATCAAATAAAGAAAATGGAGAATGTCTGTGATTTACAGCGAACTGGCACGCTGAAAATGCAAGGATTTAAAAGATCAACAAGGCCAAATTTGCAGTCATTGAGGGAATGATTACAGCATGTGGCTACACATCCAAGTTTAATCAAGCTACCTTGGGTACCAGCAGCAGAGGAACTGTGGCAGCAGCGGCCTCAGCCTGCTGGGGACCTTGGGGGACTTTTCAGGCAGCTGGCCCAACCCCAAGTCTGAGCTGATGTGGATCCATGGACCTTGGCACACCTGGAAGCTGAGCTTGGTGGGGTTTGCACATCCTGCAGTCACCCTGTGGCTTGTGGAGAGGAGGATCAGGCTCCCTGCAGCCTCTAGCCACACCACAGTGGGGACACATGGGGACAACAGGGGTCCTGCCCTCGGTGCCCCATGTGTGCCATGGTGCCGTCCTGCCCTCCTGAGGCTCTGGGATACAGCACAATCCCTGTCCTGAGGCTGGAATAGCCCTCTGCTAACAGGGGAGAAGCTCTCAGCATTTAAAAATCACCAGCCAGGATGCAGAAAGTCACACTGGCTTTAAAACTCGAGCCGTTCAAGAGGCAAGGATTGTGTTGGGTTTCATTTTTTGGCTATAACAGGGTTCGTGATTTTAAGCATTTTCTTAAACAGCACATGGGCTGGAAAAATACTTTATAAAGGGCTACATGTTCAGATTAACAACCTTACTGCAGCCATTGGGGCTTTAGGAACAATAGCAAATATCACTAGATCAGTGCTACAATTGCAGAAGTTGCCAATGCTTTAAAAAAAAAGTCCTAATTTGGCTTAAACTGTGAACTATTTATTAGCTAAATCCTACCCTGTCAAGCTTGCTGATGACTCTGGATGCCTCTAAACAAACTGAAAAACACCTCAGAAAGACCTGATTTCTCAGAGGGCGTGTGCTCAGTTATAACAATTTAGGCCAAAACAATTATGAAAAGAATGCAACGATCCTGACTTAACATTAGCCAAAAGGCTTGGAAATTATTTTTTTTTTCCCTGAAGTCCAAGATGTCTTCAAAGATCCTCACAAGATAAGTAACAAAAATGACTCAAACAACCAAGAAACCCACAGTAGGAATGAACAGTAAAATACAAAAAAAAATTTGTATTTTAACATTTCCCATGGGCCTTGTACATGCAAGGCTCCATTCCTCCACCGTCTCTGCTGGTCAGAAGATAAAGCCATCCTTGTCATCTTCTGCTAATACTAAGAAAGGCAGCAAGAAATGAAAAATCAAGTCCCTGTCATATTCCATCGAGCACGCTGGCTAGATACGGATGTCTCGCCCCCATTTACAATCTGAACCAAAAGATTTGAAGCCAAGAAAGCAGCTGGCACAATAAAAACAGTAAAAGCTCTAGCTGGCACCTCATGCTGACAATGACTAGCCAAATCTCCATGGGGAAAAATGCCAATATAGATTTCTGTGACAAAAACAACAAAATAGATTTTTGTCAATGTACATAGATTTGACAGGAAGTCAGACAAATCTATCAATAATGAGTGACATATATCTGCAATATTCCCAAACAAAATGGTACATTTGAAGACAAACTGAGAAAATAACTAATTGTGTTACGTGTGACACAGATTCATCTGGACTTTTTGATCACAACACTGTAATTCATTAATGCAGGTTAATTCCCAGTTTTCTTGGGAAGAACTGACCAGATACACAGACATATTTCTAAGTGCTTTCTCAAACATCCTTTAAAACACTAATATTTCAGGGAGGGAAAAATTAGTTCTGAAGATCTTACAGTTCAAAATCAAGCCTTTATGGAGATGGAAACCTGAATTTCCTACTCTGGAGCATAATTTTTAACAATTATCTTTAATTCCACACTTGGAAATATGATACAATATTAAAAAGTAGATGCTGGACAGTTGTTATACAGTATTTTTCCTGAGAGATAGCACCTTGCACTATGCAAACAAATGTATTGCCACTGTTCTTCTGTCACCGAATAGAACTTGCAAAGAATTACTGTTTCACTGACAGGTGCTTTCTGTGCCGCATCCACATGGAGACCATGAGAACCAAGTGTCCAAGCTTTTAGGAAGACCTTAGTCCTGTTAAAACTCCAGTTAAGAAGGGGAGGAAATGACTATTTAAGAAACCCCATAGTTGAAAAACTGAATTTGATGACATTTGCTCATTCCAAGCCAAGCCTCTTATCACACATAGCACCTTAGTGAGTACACAGGGATGAATAATTTATCCAAGATCTCCAGGTACACATAAATTTTACCCAACCTTTGGGACAGGTTCTGACAGAGCTGGGAAGATGCAATTGGGTTCAGAAGCCACAGGGAATTGCCTAAAAGTGTGTGTCTAGCAAGACAGCTCTGCAAACAGATGGCAAGACCCAGATAGAAAATGCTTTTTAAGTGAAAAGTCAGAAACTCATAAAAAAAAAAGTCTCGCTCATAGCAAATTCTATAGAGTCTTCAAAAACATCTGAGGTAGTTGTTATACATAAATGAAGGAGATGAGCCAAACTCGGCTTGACTCAGGAGGAAGTGTATCCAACACTGTGCTCTGATTCACCAGGAGGTGCGCACTGCCCTGAATTCCAGAAGGAATTATAACAATAGGAAAGCAGTGAGAGCCACTCTATCTCAGAAATTTATCCCATCAAAACTCTGAAGATTTGAGAAGTCCATTTCCACGGGCAGTTTGCTGACTGATGGAGAGGAGCACAGCACCTGCTGTCCTTGTATCCCAGAAACTCCCAGGTCAACAGCTAAACCATGGACAGAGAACCTCAGAGAGGCTCCCTGAAATCTACAGCTCTTCTGCAATAATTTATTAGAACAGAACATTCCTCTTTATACTCATGATAGTCACAATCTGAACTTATTTAAGGAGGGAAACTCTCCTATTTAAGGAGAGACCATGAGTAATACAACCAGGATGTGACAGCACCACGCAGCAAATATTTTAGGGAAAATTATCACCCAATGGCTGAGCCATTTCCAGCCAATACTGTGTTTTGATTTGAGCAAGCAAAGGGATTTTGAAGAGACTTTCCCAGGCCCCAGGGGTCTGGCTGGTGGTGGATGCTGTAAGCGATGACCCCCAGACCAGCCCTGGATGGAGCCACAATTTTGCTTTGAGAATGAACAGAGGCACAGCCAGACCCAGCCCATGATGGCATTTTCAAAATCTACACAGAATCACTGCAAAGATAAATGTGGTCAAGAACATTCCTTTCTGTAGGAGTGTTATCCCCTTCATTTTTTTTACCTTCTTATTTTTAATGGCCTTATCAAAGAAAATATGAACCTGTAGTTTTGAATCCATTCAGTTCTGTAAGGTAATTTCCTCTTCAAAATGAAAAACGGAAAAGAAGTAGGTAATGCTTTAATTTGTTATTAGGAGTAATTACCGTCTGGCCTCGAGGGGTTACTTGTACATTGGTTTTAACAAGAAACCCATTTAACATATATTTATCTTTGTAAATTGTCCTGAATGATCAGCAAATACCTAATCATCTGCAAAAAGCTGTTTAAAACATCCTCACCCTGATAACAGGAAATTATAACCTATGAGACCAAAGAAGCTGAAGTGGTAGTTTAAATCATGATAGACGTTTGCAAGGAGGCAAGAAATGGGTGTTTTCATTTGTTTGCTTTGAATCTTTTCCTTTGCTTATGAACACATCAGGACAGATGAGGACATTTTGAATTGGACCTACTGTGTTCCTCCCATGCTTGGGAAAGGCAAGATCCAGCATCTGATGAGTCCTGAAGTTCTTGAGGAGAGCAAATTCCATGTGCTGAACCACCCAGGCAAAGCACAAACCACAGGTGGGGATGTTGAGAGAAATCCATGTCAGGATTAGCCCTCATTTGAGGCTCAAGGACGCTGCAGATGAGCAAAAACGCAAAGACAATTCCAATACCTGAAGAGTGAAGGGACCTACTCAAGACTTTTTTGTACTCCAAACAATTGCAAATTGTATTTCTTATTCATTGAAGGCCCTGTGACATGGTTAGAGATAAAAACAGACTACAACTGGACCTCACAGCTTTGCTTTGACACATGAGAACAGACGTGTGTGTCACATCATTCCTCTGCCCCGCTTCGTCTGCTCATGTGAGCAGACAGGGCATGGAAAAACACAATAATTTTCCTCTCTAGGGACTGCATAGCTCAAGGGATTGGTAAGAGGACACAAGCCTTTCAGCCCTAAATCAATTACTCAGAATTGACTCAGGTTGTTAGTAACTGAGTTTATTTGTTTGGCTGGACAAAATACATAAAATATTTTCGCTCTCGCAGCGAATGTCGGGTTTGGCGCAGAGCAGAGAGATGGATGGACACCTTCCCACCTTTTCCTACTTTCAATGTCCACTGAAACCAAAATCAAGAGCCAAATGTGCCAATGATCCTTATAGTTTTCATACAGCTAAGAATTCTCTCACACTCTGGACAAAACACTCCCACAAGTTTCTTTACCATATCTCCAAAGTTAAACAAGCTCACCCAAGTATTTGGCTTTAAAACCCCTCAGATGAGCAGATTTAGGGGGTTGTGTCAAGGAAATTTCAGCAAATCTGCTTCCAGGGCTCTTTGTTAATTAAGAAACAACGGGTTTTTGCTGTAACAAAGGTAAATATCATTTTACACAAGCATAACTTTCCCTCTCAAGAGGCTTAAGATATTCCATAACTCCATAATAATTCATATAAACTTTATAATGAGCCAATAAATATCCAAGTGTAGGTAGTATTCAAGCTTCATCTAACAATAATCACCAAACCCATGATGCTGAGCTGACCATGGATACAGAGCAGGAGGATTAAAAGGCTGAATACTTGAAGGGAAAAACTCCCATGAGAGTTACCAACAAATACCAAGCATTTCTTTATACACTACTTTTTTTCTTCCTTGCAGACCCAGAGAATGACCAGGAAGCATAAAAGCATGTGAAAACGTGTAAAACAAACACAGAAAGTTTTCAAAACCTTCAGAAACCTCAGAAAAGTTTATGTTTGGTTTGAGGAATGCAGAAGAAAAGAAAATAAAGGACAAAAGAAAAAACAGTTCTTTTTTTTTGTTTTATCTAAAGCGATTCAGCCACCCTGATTAATCCACAGGAGCTTGTACTGTGGGGACACTTGATAGACAAGGGTTTTCCTCCTAAGAGTGAATGTTCACAAACAAAAAATAACAAACAAAAAAAATAACAAAACAAAACATCAAGAAAAAGAAAAAACAAACAAGACCTACCTAATAACCAAAAAACCCTCCAAATGATAATTTTTTATGCACCTAAGTCACACAGCGCTGAAAATTGAGACCACTGTGGACTTATTCTATGCACAATACCCCAGATTTTCCATAAGAACACAATTATTTAGGAGCTTGGTCTGCAGTGGAGCAGTGTGAAGAGCAGCAGTGGTGTCTGGAGCAAGGCTCAGGAGATGAGGGAGCAGAGCTGATGTTCTGCCTTGGCATGGGAGAACAGACACCTGAAATCCAGATCACCCCCCGGGCCCAGAGCCTGCTTTATCTCAGAATTATTAAATTCTGCCCACCAGAATGCAGACAGGAACCTGTTAAATATCTGTGCTGCTCACAGAATTGCATGAGGGACCATAAACAATACATATATATATATTTAGCTTAACAGATAAAAAGATCTTTTCTGTAGAAAGTCCAGACACTGTTTCCAATTTTTTAAACAGAGCCATAGATGCACAGACACATGCAGACAACGACAGCAGATTTTTGAGATAAAACATATTTAATACTTGTAAAATCTGTGTCCTGCTTCCCTGTTTTCCAGGGCAGGTCTGCACAACCAGGGCAATGCCAGGCCTGAATTAGCTCAGCAGCAAAACAGAGAAAATTTAGGGGAAATTTGGTGTCTGGGACCCAAAATGAGGCGATGAAACTTGAGTATGGAGTGGCATCACTGGTGAATGGATCCAGGTGAGCCCTCCAGGCAGGGATGGAGGTGAAAGATTGGGTGAAAGATGTTGGGCAGCGGGGACAGTAAGGGAATTTATTGACAGGAATTACAAGAACTGGCCGTAGTTTTAACAGCCTTTTCCACCCAACTCAAACTTTTCCAGAGCCTTTCAAAGTGCTGCTTTAAAGGCTCAGCAGTGATGCAGGGGCCCACAAAAACCCTTTAGAGATTAACACAGCTGGTGAGTTTGCAGCACACACAGGTTAATGCTTGTATACCTCAAGAAATCAAAGAGGAGCTTGCAGAAATATGGGGGGGGGGGGGGATTGGAAACAGCAAGAATCTTAGTTTTGGAGAGCTGATAAGAGGGCAAACATAATTTTCATAGTTGGGTTTATCTTCAGCTCTGAGGCAGGGGCTGAGCAGGTTCTGAGAAGTCCGGAGCTCCAGGAGAGTTTGGACAAGGCTCTCAGGCACAGGGTGGGACTGTTGGGGTGTTTGTGCAGGAGCTGGACTTGGATGATCCCTTGTAGGTTCATTCCAACTCAGGATATTCCTTGACTCTGATGCCCTGCTGAGGAGCAACCTCACCATCTGAGAGCCACATTTTGGGGTCCATCTCAGGGCTGCACCATGTCCTGTGCCACCCCCCCCCAAACCAGCTCCTGGCATCAGCATCCATGTGTGGCAATTATTTCAAAGGATTTCTGGTGAGGCTTTCTTTCACACCATGGGACTTGCCTGAGCTGCAGGAATGACATTCCAGGCTTTTTATTTACTTCTTTATTTGCCAGACCCTTAACGTTCTCCCTCTGTAGCTTTTTTGGCGCGCGGATTTATGGCGCTGTCTAAAAGTCTAATGCTTTTCTTTGAATATACTTGTGGACATTTCTGATCTCACTTTAATTGGGCATGCTTTAGGCTCACATAAAATATTAACATCTCAGCCAATGAAAGTCAGTGCCCAAAGCTCAGATGGTTCTAAAATTAATATAACCTTGTTTCTTGCTCACAGAAGCCACAAAAGATCAATTCCAGAATATTTTTTTCCAATATCTGATAGCTCATTTTATCTGGGCAAAACATGCCTGTTTCATGACCTTCTGGACATGCTGCAATGCACATCTATTGTTTGTGGAGTTGAAATAAGGACAGAATGAAGCCTTTTGATATAAAGATCATTTGGAGAGAGTTTGATTATTCCTTCAGTTGACTTATCTTAGGTACACACACCTAATGATTTTTCTATCTCAGAAATCAACAAGTCCATTATTATTTTAAAAGTTAAATAATGTTGATACAACTCTTTGTTTATTAGCTTGGTTTCCCTCAGCAAGGGCTTTTAAACTCCAGCACAGGAGGAAAGGGCTGGGCCTGCTCAGTCTGGAGAGGAGACACAGCGGAGAGGGGACCTCATCCCTGTCTGTCCCTGTCTGCAGGGAGGGTTCCGAGCAGAGACCGGGAAGTTCCTGAACCAGGAACTGACCCCAGAAAGTTCCACCTGGACAGGAGGAAGGATTTCCCTGTGCAGTGGCTGAACCCTGAACAGATTGTTCAGAGAGGGCGTGGAGTCTCCCTCACTGGGGACATTGCAGAACCATCTGGACACAATCCTGTGCCAGTGATTCAGGATGGCCCTGATGGAGAAGGGAGATGGGACCAGATGAGGTCCCTTCCAGCCTGACCCCTCCTGGAATTCCCACTGCCCCAAAACAAACCCCCACACAAGAGCAGGTTAAGGAACTCCCATTTAGAAACCTACAGCTTCCTAAACACAGGCAAGTCCAGGATTAAAATTCAGCAGGATGACCGTGTGATGGCAGAGGTGCAGCAGAGGCTCAGCCAGATCCCTGGGCAATGAGGATTGGCTCCAACTGGGATGGTTCCAACACAAGGACCAGGATGCCTGGAGTACCCATTGCAGTGAGGGACACTGGGGATGTCAAAACTGCAGAGCTGTGCAATTCGTTTCAGCCTTAATTATACTAAATTTTGCCTTTACTGCTTTAATACTTCTGCAAAGACAAAAAAAAAAAAAAAAAAAACAAAAAAAGAAAAAAAAAAAAAAAAAAAAACCACACAGTGCATAATTTCTAAAGAGAAATACTGAGCTATAATAAACTGGGTCTGATATCATGGCCAGGTTGGATGGGGCTTGGAGCTGCCTGGTCTTGTGGGAGGTGTTGGGATGAGTCTTGAAGGCGCCTTCCAACCAAAACAATTCTAAGACTCTGTGATTGTTTTTCACTAAAGTCACCCATGTTTTTCCTAGTTTCCAGCAGCACTGGGAGCAAAGAGTCGCTTGTAGATAATGGTGGTTTTCCCCACAACATGCTCTGATTCAGAGCAGAATCTGACCACTTCCAACACTCAAAGAGTCAGATGTTTGCCACATGACAAACATCATCAATTCCTAGAGCAACCACAACTGAAGGCAGAGCCTGAAGAGGTTGGGAAATGTACTTCCCTGGATCTCAGGACAGGTTGGGAATTGTACTTCCCTGGATTTCAAAATTCTCCAAAGCAAGGATGCACAATGTACTTAAAACTATCTCTGTTCCTAACAGTACCACCATGTGGGTCCTCTTTGCCAACTGAGTAACAGAAATTAATTAACCTTTATATTTGCTTGAAATGCATTTCCTTATTTCTCCTCTATTTTGATTGCTCTATCTTTCAAAACAGAGATAGCAAAGTTCAGAAAAGAAAGTATTCTAAGTAAAATATCTTTCTTTTTGGGGGTTTTGGGGGGCATGGGGTAGTGGTAATTTCTTTGTAGGAAACAGGACTTTTCCTAAAAAGAAAGGGAAAGAAGTGTCTGTGAAAAAAAAAAGAAAGAAAAGATAATTTTTATCTATAATAAGAATGAGAACTCACTAATATTTTTATTGTTATTTTTAATTTCCTCCATCTGAATCCACTCTGGGAATAACATTCAAAACACGAGAACATTAATCATGTAAACTTCTGTTAACTCCTGACACCTCTCTTGTCCTCCCATACTACAAAAGCCCCTCAAAATAAACAAGAAATTAAGTTCTGACCCTTGGAGAGACCTCCCAAACTCCTCTGGAGGTTTTGCCCTGGCTATTCCTTTCACACAGAAAGTTCTGGGATGCCTTTCTGACGGCTCCAGCGTGTAACCCCTAGACAGATAAACTCAGAGCCGGGGAACCGAGTCCAAGTCAGGAATTTATGGGAAAGCATGTGGAGCAGATGGTGGAGGAATGAGAGAGGAAAGGAGACACAGCTGAGAGAGAGTGAGTGTTGAGACTGTGTCAGATGGGAGAAGGAGGAAAATTATGCTGATCTAGAAATGTGCAGTGGAACTCTTCACTACCAAATCAGTAAATAACCAGGAAAAGGCAACCTTTTCCCTTCAGGTATTCCAGGGCTCCCACCTCCACCAGGTGTGTTCAGATATCGCTGAAACCCTCACTGCACCCCAGACAGGAGAAAAGCTCCATTATTGGCCTTTTACTGATCCTACAACCTTCCCATCCAGTGCCTCCAAACTCACATTTCAGGACAGGCTCAATCCAGTTCTCCCTGACTGGGACCTTTAACTCAGCTCTCCACCCACTGCTTACCATGGGTAGTGAACTCCCACCAGGATGGTTTGAAATTCAGTTTTCAAAGAAATTTTCATTCCTTGTTTTTACGGGAGAAAAAAAAAAGTAGTATATCCTATAAAATATCTCCAAAGTGCACTTGTAATTATAGTAATTTTTAATGATGGTTAGTGAAACATTAGATTCCCTCAATTCTCAGTATATCTGCTGTATAAAAAAGTTATTCTAATTTGAATAATTCTGAAATGATTACCTTTGGGTTGCAAGTTTGGGTATTAGGCATGGATTTTATTTTCAGCACATGCAGCACAACCTGACCTGAGAATGAATAAAGATAACCTTTGAAAAGAGAAGAAATAAAAACAAATAAAAGGTTTTTATTAAACGGCTTTTAAAAAGTAAAAATCTGCTTGTCCATATTCTATTGTGAGCTAATCTATAAGCCTGATTTCGCTGGGGGAAATCCCCTTTTTAAACTGGAGACGGCATAGGAGGCCACACTCTGCAGGTTAAGAGGAGAAGCCTTTATATTTCACCCCCAAATACACAACCCCCAGCCAAGCCAAGTCCCCCCAGGGGCAGAAATCCTGGAGTTCCCCACCAACAGGGACACCTCAAAAGCACAGCCAGGTAACTCTGATGCCAAGCTCCCTTCTCACACTTCCCCCCCCCCCCCCCCAGCCTGGTGCCAAGAAGGAGCCAAAGTCTTGCTGCCAGCAACAAAACATTCCCAAGGCCCAGGGACAGATTTGCACACAGCATTCCTGGCTGTCCCAGCACAGCCTGGCAGAATCCAAAGGGATCCCAGCCGTCGGTGACGCCGCCAGCTCCGCTATTAAGCGTGAGATCCAAGTGACAGAAGTGTCCCCAGTTCCACCCACCTGGTTCTGGGACAGGCTGTCCCACAGCACCAGGGCACAGGAGAACAGCAACACCACCATCCTACAGGATGAGTTCTTGGGGGGAAAAAGAGCTGAAGAGCTCGTTTGGGAAACTCAAGGAGTTTGAGAGGGTTGGAATGGACCACATTGCCCTGAGAAAAGTTCACAACCTGGAAAGGTGTTTTCTCTCTGATCCCCCCCGAATTCAGGCTGTGTGTCACCACGGGGCTGCTCTGGGCTTTAGGGCCAGGTCTTTGATGGTTAGTGCAGGGCTTGAGGACACAGAGCAGTTCTACCTTTACAAGAGAGATTTTTGGCACTGAAATATTTGCTTTGAATCTAGTGCTGATCACCACGAGCATCCTGGACTTGCCTTAGAATTCCTTCCAGCCAGGTGAAAACAAGCAGGCTTCCTGCTGTCCCTTCCCCACACCTCTGGCCAGAATACAAAACATTAAAAAGACCCCTACAATTACAAACAAGCACATTCCACCTGTGACACTGTAGTTGCTAAACCCCTTTGGTCTCCACCATTGGCTGTATCAGAAGGAATCCAACCAAAAAGAAGTGAGGAGTTGAAGCAGCACAGCTTGATCCCAGTCTGAGGGTTAGTGCTGACCACATTTATACCCCATGCAGGCAGAGATTCCGGGATGGAAGCTGTCATCCACAAAGGCCAGACACCACATCATCCAGGACACCTGCCAGTTATTCCTCATGATCCAACATGATTTTCTGGGAATATTAGGGAGTACACCAGAATTGCAATTGCTATTTACCCTCCAGTCCCAACAAAATAAAATAGAGTGTTTAAAAGGGACAAATCGGTGACAAATCGAAAAAGCTCATTCAAACAGCAGTCTGTTTTTAAATTCAAAATTTAAACTTCTGAGGCCTCAACTCAACAACATCGAGCAGAAATTTCGTTTTTCTAGAGGCAGCATTCCTCTTGCTTTCTGCCCTGCCATTGAAGCACTTCAATTTCAGAGCCCAAACAAGAGGCAGAATTTTTTCTTTTTTTAATAGCAAGATCAGTATGGAAAAATAAGCAACCAAACACACCCCCCTTCAAAATCCTTAATAAATGTTAAATAAAAATTTCACATGAATGAAAAATTAATTTGCATTTTGGACACAGTTTTCTCATGTCACTTTTTTGGGCAATCCAGTTTTCCCGTTCCTTATACAATTTTTGTTTTAGCCTAAGCACAGCTGTCTTCTTGCCCAGATGTGGCCACATCTGGGGCTGTGCCAGCCCACTCACCTGCATTGTCTGAGAGGTGGCATGAGGAATGGTGAAGGGGTGGTGAGGGACAAGGGAAGTGTTTCTTCTGACTGTGAGACAAAATCAAGTTAAAAAGTGTTTTCCTTCAGGAAAAGCAACTCTGACACCTGTAAAAGTATCAATTCAATCTGAAGAGTGAGTGCTACTCTTCTGACATGGGCTAGAAGACAATGAGAGAAGGAAAGAGCTTTGCCTTTTTACTCCGAAAGAAAGATGCTGGAGTTTAGGATCCAGCCATGCTGAGGATACAGCACCAAAGATAGGGATCATCTCCTGAAGGATGATGTCAGCACAAAAATTATGGAATAAGAATAATTTCCCACGGAGAAATCAGATTTAAAATAGACACAAGGCTGTTTACTAGAGAGTAAAATTCTGGAACAACAGGGAGTAGGTTTGGCTCTCTTAATCTTAAAATGGATTTTTAGAAACTGAGGAAATGGATAAGAGGACCTGGTTGAAATAACTCAAGAAGTTTTTTCATGCATATTCACAAATTTCTGAAATGTTCCAAGTATTTTCATGTAATGAGAGGACTAGTGGATCCCTGGATCCCTGGCAGTGTCCAAGGCCAGGTTGGACGGGGCACCCTGGGATAGTGGAAGGTGTCCCTGCCCATGGCAGGGGGTGGAAGAAGATGGACTTTAAGGTTCCTTCCCCCCCAAACTATTCCAGGATTCCATATTTACAAGACATGTTCAATAATAACCCAAAGAAAAGTATTAACTTTGTTCCTCCCTACTTCTGCTCATATTTGTTTCCACGAGCTGCTATTTTCTCAATATCTCATATTTTAGTTTAAAACCAGTGTTGTTGGGGAAGGGTCACCAACTTATCTGTTTACGTGTTATAGTATCCATCTATAGGGACCCTTATAAATAATTAAAAATAGCAATAGTCATAATGGCTTTTTAAGAGCACAAATGAAGACACATTCAGAGTCTTAAAGGCCATGCCCTCTGTGTAAGAACAGAGCACCCACTCTTAAGGATTGGACTGTTCCAGGTCGGCAGGAAGGCTCTTAAAGGAAAATGATGAAAAGAGCATAAGGGATTTCTAGGAGGACAGTGAGGTTGTGAGGCAAACCATTTTAGACTCTACAGATAGATGGTTGGAAGATAAAATGGGAAAGAAAACAGAAAATGAAATAAAAATCACTCTCCCATTTGTCCCTACTATTTACACAAATGAGTAATAATGTTTCCCTAAATTACTTCTACATCAGATCATGTGCTCTTAGAAGATAAAGAGGGCAAAAATTTATATTTACATGGTGAGTTTAGAAGTGTGCTGCTAAACTACCTTGCTGGCATTTTTTGTGTTATTTTAATCAGTTTATAACACAACTACTTCTGAAGTTTTGTATTTGTTCGTCCCTCCTGTCATTTTTTACAGGCCATTTCCTTAAACTGGAAGTGAAATCACTGGTATGAGTGGTGCATTTTCTAATCTTATCACTGGTTGCAAAGGATGAACAAGCCAAGTGAGCCAAAAGTCAGACAGACATTTTTGAAGCCATTTCTTTCAAAAGCAGCACGGATCACATACCTTACCCTTTACAAACCGGGAGATTTTAATAATTTATTTCCCTGAGGAGTTTTATGACCCCGGGGATAACAAATTTAGCTGTCTAATTATTGAAGCACTTAAGTCTAGGAATAGATGATTTTTCTAACATTCCAATCGTTATCCTCATCAACACATCAGGGCTAA
This sequence comes from Chamaea fasciata, assembly GCF_029207755.1. Taxonomy (NCBI): domain Eukaryota; kingdom Metazoa; phylum Chordata; class Aves; order Passeriformes; family Sylviidae; genus Chamaea; species Chamaea fasciata. Next base: position 36,302,371 of record NW_027094093.1, read on the forward strand.
GATTTAACACACTCGGTGTGGCAAAGCCCTGCTTAAAAAAGCACTGACTAAGGCTGCTGAAGCACTTCAGAGCAGTCATAACACAGTACAGTAACAGCAATAATCATACTCTTATTTTAATTGTATCCATCTGAGTTACAGTCCAACACAGAACAGTCCACATTAGCAGTGCTGAGCTGCTTTGAGCTATTAATGTCATATTCCACCGTGGGGTATTTCAGGGGCTTGTAACTTTTCTTCTAAATGTACCAGGTTGTTAAAATTCATTGTTACATGTTTATCTGCAAGTAAATAATAAAGGGATTGAGAGTTTTTAAAAAACAATTTCAGCCATTAGCGAGATAGTCTGGTTGATGTTTAACAGATCCTGTTATAATCCTTCGCGTGTCAGAAATTACAGCTAATGTTAAATAAGAAAGCACAGAGTTTCACAAGCTGCCGAGTACCCTGCCTTTAACAGTCCCCACATGTCTCAGCAAGATGAGTAATTGTCCATCAGCCTATGGTTCATTAGGGATCAGAAATCAATTGAGTGGGAGGGCTCAGCATAGCAGGTTATACAAACCTTGGCTGTGCTGGATTCCTGATGAATAGAGTAGTTGGGAAAGGGAAACTTTAATCTGATGGCTCCGAGGTAGTTAGGCTACTGACAGCCATGCAGTGCAGGGCTAATTGGGCTGGCAAGGAACAGAGGTAGAGGACAGGGTCCAAGCAGAGAATCAAATGCTCCTTTGGAGCTCCAGGGCCAGCAGAAAGCTTGTCTGGGAGGATGACCTACTGTATAAATGAAAGGCTCACAAAAATTAACCAAGTAGAGAAATGCTCCTTAGACAGAAAACATGTTTTATGGCCGCGGTTAAAAGTGTGCTGCTGCAAATAGCGGCTCTGTGTGTCACAGGCCAGTTTCAGCCTGGATTTTTATCACCTATTAAAATTAAAATTATTTTGGCTGAATCCTCTCTCTCCACGGATGCTGTTTCCTCCTCACATTCTCCCCCCACAGCTCTGCTGTTTTGGAAAGGTAATGAATTATCAAACCAATATGATTTCTTCCCTTTTCCAGGATTCACAGCTCCTTCCCATTACCTCCTTAAAAGTAGGATTTTGCTGTAGCCACCCAAACACAGGGGATGTGAGAAAAGTTCAGCATCCATTTCCCTGCTCCAACCTGTACAAAAGGAATTATGGAACAGGCAAGTGTTATAACAAGACAACAATTAAGAAAGATATTTGGGGAGAGCAGCGATCTTCAGCAACAGATGAGCTCTCCTCCTGGTGCCGAAAATACTTGATTTATACTCCTTCGGCAGAATGAATAGGGCGAACTAAAGTGTCTACATCTGCTCAAGGCTGCATGGCTTTAATCACTGCTGGCCTTAGTGGTCTGCATATGCTTGCAGAAATTCTTACAATAAGATGAATAAATACATGAAAGCGTTTGCCCGCATGACGGCACAAAGCAGAGGTTCTGAATAATGATGGATGAACCTCAGAGGAGATCATAGGTTCCATTTAGCTGAGTGCTGGCGCATTAGGGTAAGAGCCCTAACTACATCAACCACTTAAGCCTGCACAAGTGGGCTGCAAACTGATGCAGGAGCTACAGCTCTGCCACTCCTGCCTGAGTTTGGGTGAGAATAACGGGGCAGGCAACTTTACCACAAGGCCAGCAACACCAGGATTTTAAGGACTACCTCCAAGAAAAACAAAACAAAACAAAACAAAACAAAAACATTTTAGGGAGGGTGGAAGAAACTCAGGAAAGTCGTTGTATAGCTCTACATGGCATTTACAAATTCAGGTATTTCCAGTGCAGCTCTTACTGTGGGTTTGAGGAGAGCTCTGGGGAATGTGGTTTACATCCCTGTGGAGCGAGGAGACTGGTTTCTTCATGCTATCACTATAAAATGCTGATTTCCTGCCATGGAATAAGGAGAAGGGACAAGTACAGACACAAGAGGATACTGAGGCCTTGGCACAGGGTGCCCAGAGAAACTGTGGCTGCCCCTGGATCCCTGGAAATGTCCAAGGCCAGGTTGGACATTGGGGCTTGGAGCAGCCTGGGATAGTGGAAGGTGTCCCTGCCCATGGCAGGGGTGGAATGAGGTGACCTTCAAGATCCCTTCCAACCCAAACCATTCTGTGATAAAACTCATGGGAAGTCTACCAGAACTTTTTCCCAATGAAGATAAAGATCTTCTTAAGTTCCTTTTGTGGAGCTCCCAGATGAGCTCAAAAGCAGTGAGTGATCTGTAACTCTTTCTAAAGGAAGTTTAATGAGTGGAATTTACCACTTTGAGGTTGCAAGTATCCTGCTTCCATATGGGACACAGCCAGGAACTTGTTGATGACTGCTCCACTTCTTTGAACTCATACTCCAAGCATGCAGCATCTTCCTTTTGCACATACTTCACTTTCTATGAAAAATATTATATGATTTACTCATATGAAAGATCCTACTACATCCTGATTTGCAGAACTAAGGGCAGAGCTTGCATCCAAGAGTACTGGAGTATTTACAAAGCCTCCCTATGATTTCAGCAAGCTCTGGATCTGGCTTTATATGGGCTGTATCTTTATTACCCAAGCACATTCAAGAGTAGGTAGATTTTTAAGACCTTGTGTAGACAGCTGTGATGACAAAAAATGAGTCACATACAGTGTCCTTTAATTACTCAGATTTTCCTTTTCTCATTCTTAAGAGAAAAATATAATTTTTGAAGCACTAGGAGTAGTACCATTAATTTTGTTTTGTTGTCCATAAAGAAGAATTTTCTGGTTTCTGTAAGTTTTCTTTGAAGTGACTCTTGGTAAAGACATGAATACAAGAGGCTGGAATGCTCACTTCAGTACAGCCCAAATCTAGAGCTAGACAAAGACATTCCTGGTATTTAACTTTCTTTTTTTCTTTTTTTTTTTCTTTTTTTTTTAAGTTGTTGTTTTGAAACTTCCATTTTTATGTGAAGCTCCATAACATCCTGAGTCAAAGCAATAAACGCAGCACATTTTCTGGGTCACAACACTCCCATCCCCTTCAAGAAATCATGCCAAATAGCTGTGTCTGTATTCACTCAAAATAATACTTCCTATAAAAATGCATGACATCTTATATGATTTACATCATGTTATGTTGCGGATTAGGTTAATGACTTCTTGTGCTTCTGTGAACCGCTCAAAGTACCATGGCCCAGATTATTATTTTATATAAAATATAAATAGAGTATATTGCTGAAGTGGTGGGTTATTTAACACATGTATTTCCACATGGGTCTAGAAAGAGGGGTGGAGACCAACGTGTAACGAGCTCCTTCTTCCTGTGTAAAAATGAATGTATTCTACTGCTTTTCAGAGCTAACTAGGCTATTTACAGATGAAAATTAAATACTTTTCTAGCTTTGTTCTGGGGGTTTTATTTGGAATGTGTGTGTGTGTGTGTGTCTTGAGTACCAAAGTGCTTAATTTCAGGCACAATGGCAATTGTAAGAGTAACAGTTAAAGAGAATTTTTTGGTCATTTATTGCAGTCCTCTTTGGATGAAATCCAGGGTAGGGAAAATGTTTGCTTAACTAAAGGAGTAGTGAGCAACCAGATCACAGAAGTGCCAAAGGCATCCTCAAGATAACTTAATTTCAACAAATTGCTATTATTTTACTGCATGTGTGAAACAATTTTAAACATATCAAATATTTCCTCTAAATGATAAGGCACATTTAGGTAATGTCAGACATTAAACTAGAAATTTTAGAGTCACTAAATCACTCATGGGTGGCAAATAGGTGGCATCATGATGATCAGGTAACTTCAGGCACTCAGAAAGTAAAATGGGTCTAAGAATTAATAGAAAAGAAATCTAAAAGAGGCACAGATATTACTGACAGAAGGTTTATATGAGATCCTAGCAATTAATTCTTCCCTGTGAGGGTGGGAAGGCTGTGGAACAGGGTGCCCAGAGAAGCTGTGGCTGCCCCTGGATCCCTGGAAGCATCCAAGGCCAGACTGGACAGGGCTTGGAGCAGCCTGGGAAACCGGAAGATCCCTGCCTTCCCTGGCAGGGAGTGAAATGGGATCTTTAAAGTTCCTTCCAACCCAAACCATTGCGGAATTCTATGATAATTCATTACTTTTTTTTTTCTTCTTTTTTTTTTTTTAATATGCTGTGTTCCCATATCTCAAATACTGAACTCTCAGTTTTCTCATCACCCTCACCTTGAAAACTGCATTACAGACACCAACATGGAATAAAGAAGGGAAATCAGGATAATCAGAGCTTATCACTTCTCAAAATAAAAGGATCCAAAGTTGTCAGCACTGGAAACACTTGAGAAAAGTTGCACGAAGTTGCACCAAAGTGTGAACAATGCAATGAGAGGTCAAAAACCCAACCCTGGAGCGTATAATAAAACAAGAACTCAGCAGCATTCAGACAAGAGGTACCAAACTGCAACCTAGCAAAACCAAACCTAACAAAACACAGCGCATGACTGAGTGTGGAGCTCACCGGGAAGATGAGAGCTTTAAACAGGATTAATTACCAGAGTATCTGTGCAATGAACAGAAAAGTGGAGTAGACAGAACAGAGTTATATGGCCACAGCCGTGTCACCTCTGCCTCGTGTCACCTCTGATTCACTGCCAGGAGCAGCAGGGTGTGCCAAGGGGAGTCTCTCTCTTCCTGACCTCTTCTTATACTTTTTCCTTAACAACTGTTGGAGACAAGCTATTGATCAACTTTGGGCTGATCTTTGTGGAGCCACACCTTACACAGAAGTGAAACAACGCACTGACTCATACCTGTAATGTAATCATAAAACTGACATATTTTCCTGGATTTCTTGAGAAAAAAAAAAAAAAATTTAGAAATACTGTGGGGGAAAGAGCTGTTTCTGACCAAAAAAACCCCACTGTTTTAAGTACAACATATCATGCTACCATGGAGCTTCTGCGAATGAACAACACGAACTATAACAGATTATCAACCACAGATTAAGTAGAGGATGTTAATTAATCTTTGGAAGTTAAGAAAGACTGTTTTAATGCTTTTCTGGGCCCTTTTTGTTGCAATCAACTGCAATTCACCACAGGAATAATCCACTGAGAGGAAACAGGGACAATCCAACTCCTGATCACTCAAAACAACGATTGGGTGATTTCTCCAAGATATTCTTCACAAAAACAAAACTTATTGGGATCAATCCAGAGGTAATTCGGTGAAATTTAATGGCCTGTGGTATACAGGAGGTCAGACTGGATGATCTAATCATTCCCTTTGGCTTTAAACTTTATGAATCATGCTTGAGGTGGAACTGGTAATGGGAGTCATCTAATGGGAGTGGACATTGAAGCAACAGCCCTGGTGCTTAGGGGAGCAGAGAAAGCTCACAACATTTGGCTTGAGGAAGAAGAAACCAATTAAAAAAGCCTCCCATAAGAGGAAAAAACTGCCAGAAAGGATTAAAGGGAGAGGTGTAGGCCTTGGTGTTTGGCATGAAAAGCCGAGGCCTGAGTTAGCCTAAGCGAGGAGCAAAAGGAGCATGGCCAAAGTCATGCCTGACCTCAAGCCTTTGGGGCAAGAGCAATTTTTCCTGCTCTGAGCATCCCTTTACCCCCTTCACCCCTGAATGAACCCGCTGGCTCCAGCAACCCGAGTCCCTTTGCTGCAGGATTTAGGGATTTGCCACGTGGAAGTTGGAGTTCCCAGTCCTCCCATGTCATCGTGCTTCCTCCCTATCAGCTCTGCCTTTGGAAAGGGTTGTGGCACGATGGGTTTTTGTTTGTCAGGACTCTGGGCCCCTCTGTGCCACTCACACACAGTCCAGCTTTTTTTCTCCTCATTAAAGAGGTTCAAGGCACCATTTGGGTCCCTTGTTTTCCGAGCCCCAAGAGTGGTAGACTCTTGATTGATCTGGAGGTCTTCCAATCATGCAGTAAAAAGGAACATTAATTTAAACAAAAAAAAAAAAAAAAAAGAAAAGAATTACAGCATTGACTTCCTAATACAACCACCCATGACACAGCAAAAACAGGAGTTTGGGCTTGAAGGGGGAAGAAAACATGGAGCTATTTAACAGGAAAATCTTGCAGCTTGTGGGAGCTCTGTGTTTGCCGAGTGTTAAGATGGGAACAACACCAGTACAATTTGCTGCTCTGCATTTTTTTAAGTTTATTTTTCCCTCTAAGAACTGTGCATTATTTATAGAAATAGCCTGATTTACATGTGGCCCCTTCAGAGCTGCCGGACAGCACATCCAGAGCTGCTGTATCGCAGCTTATCTCCTGGAACTATCTGTTTGAATAGCAAAATGAATATCACTCTGATCAAATATACAAGTCCCTCCGCATGAAAATCAATCCTCTGCACAAGACATATTTTGAAGATTTAAGTGGGGTCTAAGTACTGCTTAGTCCTTGTGCATGCACAAGAGTAAATACCACCCACAGGGAAAAATATGCCATGGAAAAATTCATAAATAACTTCCAATAACAAAGACATTTGAAAATGTCATGATCTTCTTCACATATTTCATACACAGAAAATGTAGTATAAATTCAAGGAAAACATTAATAATTACGAGTTATTTGCTCAGACCTAACGAGCAGCAGCAACCTAAAAAGTACTGGCAGATGTCTAGGCAAAATAAAGATAAACACAGTTGGGTTCAAACCACTTTTTAAAATTTTAGACTGAGATTTACAGGCTTTTTGGATCCTGTGACTTTATGCTGTTTGTTTACAAGTTTAAAAATTTTAAAAGGGAAAAAAAAAATGTTTGCTCAGCGAACGTGAGCCTTACATCTTTCTTTGCAGTTTGCCTGTTTATCTAGATCAAAATATAATGTCTGAGACATTTTCCTTCTGTTGAACATACCACTGTCAGAAGAACTTTGCCCACAGTTTATAGTTATTGTATGGAAAGTGTGCTTTGTACCAGAGATAAAAAGTTAGACTGCTTTTATTGATAGAGTGGCTGTGAAACAATTTTCTTTTATTTGAAAAAAATATAAATATTAAATATCTGCAAGGCTCCGACCTCCAGAACCAATTGTTGATTGCTTGTAGTGTAGGAGACGGTTCAGCTATGAAGATATGGTTCATGAATTAGAAGGGTGTTACTAAATGTAAGTGGTTTTATTTAACAGATCATTATGCTATGCCTTTTTTTTTTTAAACATACTAACCAGAGAAGTTCATAACCAGATCAGCTTCTGATACTCAGATATTTATATCATCACAAAAGGAAAATATCATATATCTAAACAACAAAACACTGCTATCATCAGAATCACATTTGCTAAATCCACATTGTTATCTAAGGAATACTACAAAGAAATACTTTTCTATCTCTCCATTTTAACAGAAGCCTTATAAAACTGGGAGTCTTGGATTTTGAATTTTCTGATTTCACACCTTTTTTATTTTTTCTTAACTTGGACTATTTTCCATCTAATTCTTGGAAAGTCAGCATGCTGAATGCACTTCTCATCCTTTCTTTTATTTGCAATTCAACCCTCCAAAGGGAAACATGATTTTTTCTTTATTTTAGATTAGTGGAATCTCATATACTTTTTTAAAAGTTCATATTTTAAGGAAAGGTTTGTCATAATCAAATCGGAAACACTGTCCAGAAAGTAGCAGGGCGTGACACCACATACCAATGACACATCAGGGTAATGATGAATATTATAACCTATAAAGTATCACATTTTGTTTGTTGCAAACAGAAACTTGCCAAAGACAGCGTGTTCTAGCTAGAGCTGTGAAAAAAAAAAAAATCACTAATATTTGTTTCCAAAGATCTGCATGAAGCCATGGCAATTTTTATGAATATTTGCAAATCAAAACCAGATTAAAAATTCAAAATTTTTTATTTTTTTTGGTTTTGGTACAATGATAAATTAAATGTTCTCCAAACAGATGAGAAATTCAGTGAGGTTTAAGAAACACTTTCCCCCCTAAGCAAGTCATCTTTAGATTGAAAATAATTTTCGTAGATGATTTGCCTTTCTTTTCTTTTAATGCCTTCTGAAGAAAGAAATGCTTCCTGGTTTAATTCAGAATAAAAATAACAGCAAGGCAAATTGTATTCCAAATGTTTAACTTTTCATGAAACAGGTGAAAAGTTATTACATGCTGGTGAGATTTTTTAAATGGGATCTTTATTCCTTGCTTAAGGGGGGCAGAGAGAGAGAGAGAGAAAGAAGAGATGAATGGCAGTGACATCTGAAAATATACAACTCCTTTATATTAAGAGAGTTTGGTCATATAAACCTTCTGTCTTGTTGCTCTGAGACCCTTTAATAATGTTTGATACCACTAAAGTTTATTGTTTTTATTCATGAAAGAAAAGAAAAATAAGAATTTTAAATAATAGGCTGATCATAAACCTGAGCTCAATGACTGATGAAGGAGTATTTTCCTCTGGGGAATTACAGTAGTTGGAAGGGTTTGTTTGAATGTAACCCCAAGTTAAAAAAAAAAAAAAAAAAAAAAAAAGAAAAAAAAAAAAGAAAAAAAAAAGGATTAATGCTTCAGCAGGTTGAAGGGGAAAATTATTTTCTACATTAGTCTTGCTATGAGCCATCCTGAGCATTAGGTGCTACTGTAATAAGTCAAACTATAAGTGAAATAATGTTCTTACATGTAGTTCCAGGCTATTTCATAGCGAAATATGGTGGTCTTTTTAATTAGAAGATGTATAAGAAAAAACAAAGTTCACGATTCTGGAGTCAAGACCTGATTTACACTTTACTTCCACGGAACAGAATCCATTTTTTTTTTTTCTTTTAAACTTCAAGCAGAGAAATTATTCTCAATTAATTTTAGTAAACAGGTTATAAACGTTTGAAAGGCAAACAAATCTGACATGCAACATGAGAACAAACTATTTTGCCTCATTTTTTCACGTGTAACTTTTAAAAGGCCTCCAAATTAGGATACTGCTTCATTAAGCTTTTGACATTTGTCCAGTTAAAACTATTGACTCATACTTTCGTTTCTTCCCCCTCAAATTACTACAGTGCCACAGCTGATCTAACTGTATTTTCCATTTCTTATAAATAGCCACAAGAAAAGTATTAATTATCCTTGTACGATTTAATGCACCAACTGCCTTAACCTTTCAGGTTTCCTTAAACGCCAGCATAACAAGGCATATCCATGGCAGCAAATGTGATTTATGACAGGAATCTTTAATTTCTGTTTTTAAATATGTTACCCACCGATCTGCATACATTTAAATTCGCCTGCAACACTTTTCTCTGTCTTGAGGCTGTTGTTTAATATTCAAGGATGATTTTTGTCCACATACATTTTGGTCTATGTCACCTCAGATTAAATTATTACTGTTTGCAGCCTTTTTGGAGCAGGCCTCAGGCCCTTATTTACAAGAATCAATGAAACAGTAATGAAAATCCATTTTTCATACTATCAGCCCTGGCCTGCTTTTATTTAGTTAGCTGTGTCTAAGCAAGCAATTCATTTTGTGCAAATGTCACGTTGATAAAACAGGACGAGCCACCAAAGGGTTAATCATGAAATAAAGCCTCTGCTTTCGCCAGCACCCCCCCACAGCAAAGCACATCTGTAATGGCAAAATTAAAAAAATATTTTCTTAATGTATGCAAAGTAATGTATATTGACACATAAGCAAGCCTTTTCATGATGAATATTGAAATATATATGCAAAGCACAGGAAATGTGTAACATGTTATAGATCTTTCAGTGTACATTTAGAGGAAATGAGCCATTTATATTCCACAATTTAGTGAATACCTACTGTTTATTGGTACAGAGCACATAGGAGTATATTTGTCTTAGTAATTTATTTAGGTAAATATATTTATTCTTCTAGGGGTTCTTGTGCTTTTTTTTTTCTGGTTCTATAGTACTAGACATAAATATTTAACAATGCATTGTCTCAAATGTTATTCATGTAATTTATCAGGGGAAACAGTGGAGCTGTAATAACTTTTTAAGGCTGCACCTTCACTTAAACCTGAGATTGATTTAAAATGTGGGAAAGTGGGATGTTTCTCCATGTACAGTAAGGACAGGGATGCTTTCCCTGAAGGAGCAGTCAGGGAGCTCAGAGAGCGGGCAATGGCAGACAGGTCACTCCTCACTCCTGGACTGTCTTCTCCAATCTCCCCACAGGAAAGAACAGGAGTGAATGAGGGTTTTTTTCTAAAACAATTACTCTTGTTCAGTATCACCTCATTTCCCTGCCTTTTTTCCGTGCCATGAGGTCCTTCTCACACTCCCTCAGCTGGCATGTCACCTTCTGGCTCCATCAGCAGCCCTGCCAAGGTCTCCTCCATCCCTGCCCGTGGCCATGAGACACTCCAGGAACCCCAGCTGGGAGAGTTGGTCACAGCAAAGGGTATTTTCCCCTCTGAAAACTCCTTCCTGAAGGCTTCAGCCAGCCAGTCCCTGGGCACTTCAGGACAGATTTTTCCCTCACTTATTCACTGATGCCTGAACACAGAGTTTGTGAGTGGGCCTATAAGTGCCTACGAGCATCCTCTGCCTCAGTGTGGGATGCTGAGCTCCTTGTGAGCACATTCACACCCCTGAGAGCATTTTGGTGCTGCCATGAAGGCGATGAGGACACTAATTGATTATCTCCTCTCCTGGCTCTGCTTTCTCCATGTCTACAGCTCCCACCCATCCCACCCTGAGTGGGTTTGGAGCCATTTCTTCCTCACCTCCGATCCAGGCTGGCACTGCTACAGCCTTTTTGGCCTGTAAATTCAGAATATTTCCTTTAAACTACACACCAAGTACTGAAACGCTTGTCAGTGCCTCTTTTTTTTTTTTTTTTTTTTTTTTTTTTGATATGTGCAATGTGCACATAGTTTGGTTTGGATTTATTTATTCACAAAACTACAGAATTATTTGAGTTGAGAGGGACCTTAAACTCATATCATTCCACTCCCTGCTACGGACATCTTCCAGGTTTTTTCCAACCTGTGTTTCTTCCTTCTTCTGCTTCTCTCTGTCCCAGCCCACCCCAACGATTTCACAATCCCACCATGGAAATGATTTCCAGCTGAAGGGTGGGAGAGGGTCCCACACTGTCCTGCTGGCAGAGTGGCACTGAACAAATGTTAAAGCATTTTAGGTGCTAGGAGAAGCAAGTGGGAAAGAAAATAGTGCTGAGAGATTTGCAAGGGGAAAAAATAAAGGCTCTTAAGAAATAATTATTCATGGCATAATCTTGAAAATGCAACGCTTATCACTAGACAGGCAACTGGCCTATCATTCTCAAACCAGAGATTAAAATAAAAAATACTCAGCAAGTCAAAATTCATGGAGAGGAGGGGGAAAAAAAAGGAAAGCCAAGCCTCAGCTTTCTAAAAAAATTACTTCAGACACTGAGTAATTTAAGTTTTGGTCACTTTTAAATTTTGACACTTAATCTCTACAGAGATTTAAAATTGTAAGGAAGTGTATACGGAAAAAGTTCTATAAGGAAAATCTCAAGGAAAACAGAACTTTTCCCCCAAACCACAGTGCAACTTTATAAGGAGAAACTGACTACAACTTAGGTTAATGTGGACGTTGGATCTAAGTGCTGGCGCAGAAAACATGGATGCTCTGGGATTCTTTAAAATTGAACTTGAGTCAGGTAAAAAGGCACAAGAACAATGGTGAGGTTACAGAAATAAAAACTGCACTTAATTTGGGCTATCACTACTCTGTAGGATCACATATATCGGATAAAAAATAATTCTTTTATATAATCACTGTCAGTGGACTCTGATTCCACATGCTGGTTTCTGTCCTTCAAGAAAGGGGAAGAGAAGTGAAGAAAAGCAAAAATTTTCTGTTTTGAAGGACAGCTGTATACTTTATCTTCCTCATATTTTATAAATGATGGCTAGAGCTTCATATACATCAATATTTTCAGCAGAAATATTTTAATATATACACCCATACGTATGGTGAACATCATCACAATTTCTAACAATTTCTACACCAATGTGACTGTGGGCATCCCAACATCAGGACATTAGGCCTGCTCCATAAAAAAATCCAGAACTGACCCAAAGCAACTCTCTGACCTTCCAGACAAAAGACCCAAAGAACATATTCTATTCCTGAATACTGTAACCTTGATAAACACTCTTTGGTTGGTTGGTTTGGGTTATATTGCTAAATAGTCTTTATTTTCACATGCTAAAACTCACTTCTACATCCCCATCTCTCTCTCTGTCTTTCCTGGATGGACATGCCAAAAGAGGAAAATAATTGCACTCTTCTCCCAATAAAGTGTAACAAAACTGGGTAAAAGTCCTGAAATTTTCATATATATAAACTTAAAGTTCATAAAAAAAGATGTATGAGGGTGCTAATAATATAAAAAAAGTTGTCACAAGATCAATATCATATTACAGAGGTGGTTTTGCTTGTTTTTACCATATCAATGTCATTTTTGGATATCACATGTTTGGTACATTGATCAAAATGTATATATTCGAATCTTATCCAGTACTCTCATTTCCTGTTGCTTTCTTTCTGGTTAGACATCTATTTTATTTCTTGTGCTGGGCCACGTGCCTTGCTTGGCACTGACAAATTAATTTCCATTCTTTAAATTTCGAAATTTCCAGCTGTGTAAATTTGACACCACAACTGCAAAGAACACCTACTGGGTTTTTTTTGTTTTGTTTTGTTTTTCATTTTTCCCCTTTTGCACTTTTTTAAGAAGATGTCAGACAAATCCTCCACTACGATCCTTGATGCTTTCAGTTAATAATAACCATCACCTCCTCGGATTATTACAAGGAATAAATGACAGCATTACAGCAAACGTGTTCAGCATTTATCACAGTACATGACAGAACACGACCCTCAGAGCGCAAACGGGGCAATTACACTTCTGCTATTGTGGTTATTCCCAGAGAAAGAGTCTTCTTGGCTCTACCACAGCATATTAAGGCACTATCTGGCCAAAATTATTGATTGCCTGATGGGTCATGCAGTCCTGGAAGGGCCTGGATGCCGTTTGCAGATCTGCTGACCTATTTATTTACTCCGATCTAACTCCAGTCTCTCTCAGAAGGAACCCTTAGGGTTTACAGTGTCAACAACCCTGTGCTGTTTGTTTTCCTGCCCAGCCCACTACGTATTCAACAGAAGGGAAAGAAGATCAAGAGGGGGCACGGTTAATTCGCATCAAGTTTTGTCACATAGCATAAAAAAAAAAAAGGAATTTTAGCCACGTTGTCGGGTCGCTACACCCACAGGAAGATGCAATTCATACGCATCAAGGGAGGGCCAACGATGCCATTCCAGCCATTATTTTTCCTTTCCTCAAACCCAAATCACACCATTTCAGTGTTGCCAATGCAAAAATGCAGAAAAACATTATCAGTGATGGGTGAAGGATTTTTTTTTTTTTCTGCAGCTCTAAAGGACTGGAGATGAACAAAAAGTTTGTCAGCTGAGTTACCTTTAGCTGAATAAAGTTGTTATATTTATGTATTTCTAATAATGTAGAAGGAACAAAAGAAAGTGGGAAGGATGAGAAGTTTTCTCATCTTATGTTGAAATCTTGAGCTCTGAAAAAAAAACCTCTACCCCAAGCTAGACACAATTTCTTTAACACAAAATCTGAGATCAGATTCAGATTGGCTGAATACTCCACTTAATTCAGACAACTTCAGAAGAGACTATTCCATATAACTTCAAACTTGCTAAATCTATTTCTTTTCAAAAATACAATTTAACAGCAAACAGCACACCAGTAAGAGCCTTCAGACTAAATATTTCCAGTTTTTAACAAACACATTTCTACTGCTTAACTCCAAGAGGAACTTGGACCAAGCTGGAGTCATAGTTTGGGTTTGTTCGCTGTTATTTGTTTTATTTTCATAAGTATATGTTCAGTTTGGAGTTTGATCACTACCTCTTTTCTGTAGATCCTTAAGGATGAGATTAGAATTGAAGTTTATTCACTTCCAACCCATGTTTATACTTTTTCCTCCTCATATTTTGCAAATGGTGGCAAGAGCTTCATCTACATTAATATTTGCAGGAGAAATGTTTTAATATATACACCCTACTATGTACTGGGAAGAGCCACTGTCAAATTAGGGGAATGAAATCCTCGCTATGAGCACAAGTGCAACCTCCCTGCTGTGAGCTGGGAACCAAAAGAGGTCAAACAGTCCATTATGGTCAAACAAAATATTCCTGAGAACCAATTTCCAAATAACAAATACGTAACAAAACAACAACAAAAAAAAAGGAACTAAAACCAGCACAACACAAATATGCAATGAAAGCAAACCACATTCCAGCCATGTAATTTAGAAAGAGTCACAGAGGAGTGTTAATACTGAAATTCTTTAAAATTTCTGAACATTAGGAGAAAGAAATAGATGAGTGGTAGGGATAACTATTGCCAGTGATTTTGCTAGTGGAATCTCAGTGTCCCTGCAAATAGATCGACACTAACACAAATCCAAGGAAAAGGAAAGCTACAGGAGTTTTGAACTGTTCCTTTCTCAGTTGCTGATCAGAGTGAAGATGCGCTGTTGGAAATACAACCAACAGAATTTTGTTTACCCTTCAACACAATACCCAAAATTTTGGGATTACCTAAAATGCTCAGAGGTCCTTGTAGGTTCACTTCTTCCTGTCCAGCCCCAAAATTATGCCTTCTGCAGCTATTTTGCTCGACCTTTACTCCTTAAAATTTCTTTTTCTGGCTTATTTAATCTATTCTGAGGTTTACCATACTTCATTAACTTTTGATGCCCAAACAGCCAAACATGCCCCATGACTCTGAAAAAACTCAGCATAAAACCTGTGCACAGTTATCATATTTCATTAATTATCCCCCTCTTTTTGTTGCTTTTCTTCTCTCTTTATCCAGGTAGAAAAAGGAAAGATAAAGAATCTCAGAAACCAAGGGATTTTAATCCACAGTTCCATGGACAGCAGAGAAAGGAGAAGTCCAGACTTTTGAGGCACTTAAACGTCCTTTGATGCTTCCTAATTCTACTGATCTGGTGTTGTTCTATAAATTTGCTCAGAAGTTCAAAGTTTCTTCAAGTCCTCCCTCTTAAAAGACCCTTCTGAGCATTGAAAGGAAACAATATCCTGCCTTTTATGTCTCCAGCAGCAAAGTGTGGACATCAAATACAAAAAACATTGCAAAAAGATCATTGTGATTACTAAAAACCAAATAAATAAAAATCCACTAGTGAAAAATGTCATTTGGAAGTTGAAAAAAAATAGCTTGCTGGATAAATTATTCTGTGAATATTAAATATTTCAAATTAAAAAATATTCACATTCAGAGAAAACTGGGCAACGTGAGTACACTCATTTATTTTGCCATGTGGATGATATAGGAACTAAATGCAAAGGATTCTTGAAGGCTTGGGTACGGAGCAGCTCTTCAGTCCTGCAAAAAAGGCCAGTTTTCCAGGAGTGTCTGGGTATGTAGTTCTGCACAGCTCCGTTTGAACCCTATCCCAAACCCCAGCTGCAAGGTGAGCGCTAAAAAGAGAATTAACAGAGTCTGCACAAGCTCTTCCCATGACCTGCACAGATGTCCAGCCTCACCTCCCTGTAATGAAAAGGTTGAAGGCTCCTGGGTCTAATGAGCATCAAAATCTCGGGGGTGTTTCTGTGTGTGCACTTCCAGGGCTCACTCCCCCTTTAACCCTGGTGCCTTTTTAGCTCCTGCTGTAGAGTAGAGGCCAAAGGACTGAATTTTGTGCACACGAGGGTGAGCTCTGAGAGCAGAGGCAGAAAGAGAGGGAGAGGTGCCACCACCAGAGACATCCAGGGCAGGGACAGCTGGTTGTGCACCAGTTAAACCCTCTGTGACCCATTTGCTGATAAATACCCAGCGAATGACACCAGAGGTGTGAGCTGGGGTGGATTCCTGGGCTCCATTAGTGCAGCTCCCATTAGTTCTAATGACTTGACATCGACAATTATCCCCTTGCAGCAGGAACAGGCGAGCACCTTTAAATACCCATTATGCTCCAAATTTGTTTTTAAGTTGTTTCGTTAATTTAAAAATCTATCTAATGTATTTATCCTAATATCAGATCCTCGGGCGAGAGCTTGTTGTATGAAATGGATTCACAGAGCTTGTGTTTAAAAAAAAAAAAAAAAAAAAAAGAAAAAAAAGTGACTTCATCCTTGCTTTTATGGGCCCAGTCGATTCAAAGGAATAGCCCCTGGAAATAGTAACTGCTGTGATATGCTTATGGCTCCATTTACAGACTTTCTTATAGGTTCATAAATGGAGACTAGGAGGAGGAGGGAAAGGAATAAAATTTAATAACTGAATAAAAATGTAAATAAAGATTTGCCTAAAATTACTTGTCCAAGAAATAATTCTCCCTCCCCCTTAAGCTAATACTTTGATAAGCTCTGAACAGTGATCCTGATTTGGAGCGTGACCTTTGAAAATGCTCTCCAGCTTGATTAAAGATGTATTAAATTTGTTTAAATAAACCTCGTTGTAATGGCACATCATTTGTAAGAAGCTATTAGGGGGCTGGAAACTGTGCTGCTGTATTTGCATGAAAATGTGCCCTGCTCGAATTGAGGATCTCTCCTGAATTAACCGCAAAGGAAAAGCGACACTTTCATAATTTTTTTTGACAAAAGAGGAAAAAGAAAAAAAAAAAAAAAGCCCCACAACTTACAAAACTTTATGCTAAGCTCTATGAGAAAGAAGGTAACTGCATATTAAAACAGGGCTATGAACACAACACCCACTTCCCCAAACCACTCTCCTCTGGTTTTTGTCTTAGATTTTTGACTTGCATTTCTTTCTTTTTGCCTGCTTCCCTTTTTCTTTTTCTCCCTGAAAAAATGTCATTGAAAAGAAAAAAAAAGCCAATAACAAAATGTTTTCCAGTGGTGTTGTTTTTTCAGCTGATTGGGAGAAAACCCGTCCCTTAACAGCAGAAAGAAACAGTAATACAAAAACTTAGGAGAATGGTTGACATTGGTAATAACTTTCTCCTTTCAGTGGGGTTTCAGGCAGGCAGATTTTGCAGCCGTTGAGAAAAGGGAAAATGTAACCCTGGATATCATGGAATTTATGTGATTAGGCAGAAAGGTGGATAAATAGATAGATAGATCCCATTCCTGCTTGAAGCATATAGATTGCCAAATGTACTTTAATTTCTTCCAATAGCTCCCAACTGAGTGAGTAACTGCTACGCTAATGAAAAAGTCTCTCTCCCTTAAATCAAATTTTAAATTAAAACCTTTCCCATTTCCCAGCTAAAGCCAGGACTCTAGGATATGTATGTGTACTCAGGGGCTTGGAGTCTTTCTTTGTGCTCCCTGTTCCTCACCACCTATTTCACAGGTCAGCCTCCACAGCCATCCTGGTGCTTGTGTCCTTTGTCACATTTCCAACCAACGTGGGTTCATCTGCATTTTGCGGGGAGTGCCATGAGTGCTCAGCATCCTCTGCCCACCCAAAACCCACCCTGCAGAGCACAGGCACCTCCAAAGTGATGCGTTTACAGGCATTCATTTTCCTTCTTCTTCTTGTTTAACCTCTCAGACTTTATTCTCAAACTCTCCTCCAAAACCACAAAGGAACAAACGTGCAGAGTCATGAGAGCCTCAGTAAATCACGAGAGTCAGCAGCACTGCCTGATGCAAGAGGCCACTGGTGTGGGCAGCTTGCAGAGCGGGGAATGTCTGCCCTTTGATTACAGAACTACATCCAAAGAATGAGATTTTGAGGATTAATATCTTCCTTTGCAGCCATTCCTCCCTTTCTGTTCCCCAGCTGACTGTAAAAGCTACAAACAGCGAAAACCTGAGCTTCGCAAAATCAGTAAAATATAAAATACATGTAATAATCTGCCAGTAGATCACTCATTCTTCCTGAATATCAAGCACATGCACCCACAGATGACAACAACTTTGCTGTGTGTGCGGGGTGAGCTGGGACACATTAATGTAGATTCTGCTCTTGGCACAAATCCTTAAAGGGTTTGAATAAAAGGTTTAACAAATGAATATTAAACCAGAACCAGAGAAAGATGGCAGATTAGAAACAAAACCTGCTAACCCAGAGTGAAGAGCAGTCAAATGGTGTGGTTACTCTGACAGGAAAGACAACAAATAACTTTAAGAAAAGGGCAAGAAATTCACCTTTACCGAATGGTACTAAAGCAATGCATCCATAAATATCACACTTAGTAGCTAATTTTGGTATTGAAAATATCACCTGGTAGCTGCATTTTCCCAGACAGCTGTAGACCGTGTATTATTTTTCCTTTTACTAATTTTCCTAAAACAAAGTAAGGAGTATCACCTGTGTTATGCTTGGGTCTACTTCTGCCACGTTCCTGGGTGTTTACTTCCTGCACGGAGCTGTCATGACCCTATAAATCTGTCTGCACGTGGGGTCTGTGCCAACCACCCATCGCTGGACTCTTCAAACCTCTGTCAATACAACTCTGGTGCTCATGGGGTGAATCCTTACACATAGGAAAGGACCAAAGTGCATTTTCAAGTAGCAAAGGCCAACTCTTAAATTCCTTTGCATGGTAAATCCATGCACAACATTTTTCCACTTTTCCACCTCACTCCCCTTAGAGGATGCATTGGCTAATGACTTGCTAAGAATTAGCAAGAGTAAGTCACACTCCTTTCTCTGAAACCACGCCCCAGAGTGGCCAGAACTATGAGTGAGGAGAGCAAACCTGCTTTTCCAGATTATTCACTATCTCTTTTCTAAATGAACGTGGGAACAAAACACACAGGTGCTCCAGCAGGAGAGATTCAAATCCTGCCCCTGCCCAGAGGGTATCCAGAGGCACAGACAGCCTCCTGTTTCTGTGAGACCCCTTGAGCCACAGTGAGAAAGCTTGGTCAAACCCTTTGTGAATTTTTTTTCTGACTTGGATGGTCACAATTCCTGCAAAAGGGCGGAGGGATGGAAAACATCTTCAGGAAGTAAGAAAATTTAGAGATCCACAGAACAGAACCTTCAGGCATCATAGTTGTTAATTCACATCCCTGGAGCCAGCAAAAAACCCCTGATGAGTCATCTTTTATTTTGGGGGCTGGCCATCCCGTCTCAACAGGAGCATGGAGATCCATAAAAACCTGGCCTGCTTGGCAGCACGGAGCTGCAGCCTCAGAGGAACCCAGCCTTCTTAAAGCCTGTGCCATCTTCCCACGTTAAACAACCTCTGACATGTTCTCTCGTCTCTTTTTGGTTTTAATTTGCCGTTCTAAATTGAGATACTAGAGCAGGTGGAAGCAACCCAGCTCCGGGCTAATTGGTTCATCATGCACGTTAGGATAATGTTCATTCTGGATTTCGATTAGGTCAGTGTGGAGACTGCCTTGGTCAGAGTCTGTAATGATCTGCTTATTAACTCTGGTGCAGGGTCCTTGGCTGTACTCATGTTATTAGAGATTGCAGCTGCCTTCAGCCCTGTGAACCATGGAGTTTTATTGGGCTGTCTAATGTCCTGTGCTGGACTAAGTGCTCAGTTTCTGTCCTGGCTGGCGCCAGGATTTCGTTTGTTCCCTTCCCATACCTCCAGCCACGCAGAAATCGTGTGTGTTACTCTGCTGGGGTTTATTCCAGTTCCACCAGTGTTCATTAAATGCTGTGTGCCATTAGGGAGGGTGTTTTTCTCACTGAACAGATGATCTATTTATAATTTTCCTTCAAATTCTGCTATGCCCATCTTCTAGTTTTAATTCTTTCCATTCAGACTCAAAAAACGTTTCTCAGGGTCTGACCAAGTATAAAAAAGAATGGATCACTAGTGGTTTGCAGAAACTAGAAATATATTTGTGACAAGGGGCACCACTCCTTTGTGTTGCAACAACAGGTATCCTGTTTTCGGGATTTGAGCAAACCTGGTTCATTCTGGACAGTAGGCTTTCCACATCTGAGCACACTGTTAGCACTTTCAGTATTTCCCCATCTAAAGTGTTTCCAGAAAAAAAAAGACATTTTCTTGCTTAACTGACTCAGAGATTCTTCTTAATGCTCTCATTACAATCAGATTTGATTACTGTGATACATTTTTTCTGCTCATCTTCCTCTTGTTAGTGTTAGTTCCTTTCAGTGGTTCAGCAAAACTTCTGCTGCTGCCTAAAACTGCTGACAGGCACAACCCTGATTTCTAGGACATGCATTGTTCTCTGCATTGTTTCCCTGTTTTGTTGACATGAAACCCTTGGTTTCAAGGGTTTGATTTTTAAGAATGAAACTCTTTTCTGGGTACGGGGGAAGAATCTTCTGAAATGGACGAGAATGTCCCAGAGATGTTGGGCAATTTCAGGGGGAGGTGAGAAAGGCATGAGAAAGTGATGGAGGGGTGTTCAACCAATGGGAAAGCAAGGCTTGATCCTGCATGTCTTCAAGGAGTAAAATCGAGCTTCAATTAGTTGCTCAGGTGAAAGAAGTTACAATTTTTCTAAGAAAAATGGTTTCATTAAATAATTCCCTAAAGAAGGCAGTTGTAACCTGGACAGTTAAGGATTTCAATTCAAGATATCTTGGTCTTCTGACACATCCCTGATTTTCTCAGTATTTCTATCCCCATAAGTTCCCCTCTCGTTTTCATTCTAGGAGGTGACAATACCCCTAAAGTTTCCACCAAAGGCCTCAAAGACATTTTGATCAGACAACTGAAGGGATCAGCAGAGCTCTGATTCCACTCCACCCCATGGCTGTGGTCAAACTCACAGCAAATTTATGCACAATGAAATGAGACACATATGGATGAACAAGCATGAAAAATACCTCCCCCTAAGTGCTCCAAGTAAAGATTTCATTTTCACAGAGAACCATGTCTTAAATTAAACTTAGCTCATGGAATTTCATCACATTGCATCCTGGATATCAAACTGCCCAAGCCAGAGGCTTTCTGACCTGTTTAACCCAGACAAGCCTTTGCTCAGATCCCAATTTAAATGCAAACTTGTATTTTTAATATTAATTTACAGAGTTCCTTTGTCCATGGCACACACTGAGTTTCACTACAAATTTCGGTTACCATCACTCTCACTGATGTTTTCAGATGAGCATCCAACCAGTCCAACAGCATTTGTGAGCCGTATTGGGCTTTCACTTCTTTGTGAAAGGGATTTTATTTAGGGTTTTTTAGTGTTTTGAAGGTTTTTTCTTGAGAGGCAACAGATCAGTGACTGCTTCAGTGATGCTGCCACAGAAGTCATGGCTAATGTCCTTCACTGAAAGTAAAGACTGGAGGTTAAATGGCCAAATTGATACTGCCAGAACTAAAGCAAACAAAACCGGACACATTTTACTGGAAACTTTGGATAAACGACCATCACCATCTTAATTTTAGCCCAGCTGTGTTGTTGGAAGGAATTTTGGCTTCTCCTCTCAGCACTTCTATCCCTTCCCCAAGCAACCCTGATGTCCCCAGACTCAGCTCGCTCACTGTGGGCTCATCTCATTTCTCCTGAAGAAAAACTTCTCAGCCTTCTTGCATTTCTAAGGAAGGAGGTGCCTTGATGAAGATTCACATCCCCTTTTTGTTGGACCAAAGGATTGCCTGAAATCCTATTTCTTCCTGCATCCAGAGGCAGCAATTCCTCATTTGGGAAAAACCTGCCATACTGAGTACGCCCATAGTTAAGGAAGAAATTATAAAATATCCCAAGTGCATTTGCCCTACTGAACTTTCACTTGTCCAGCTTATATGACATTTAATTAAATAATGCTCCATTGCACACTGTGAAAAAAATTATTATGAAGACTTCCCTGTAATAAATACCTTTTTCTAAAATGAAGGATAAAATTTAGTCCCTGACCAACATAAAACCCTTCAGTGCATTGTTCTGGTATTGCTATTCACTGCTTGGTTTATTTGCATCCATCCAGTATCTCCAGATTCCTAAAGCACCCATTGCAGTGGCATCAAAAAATCCATAATTTGCAAAATAAACTTTGCATGCAATAAAACTATATGAATCATGTCATCTGCAACGAATGTACCAGGGATCTGCATTTCAGAGCTACTAAAACTTTACCTACTTCACACCTCACTTCTTTTTTGGTCATTTATTTTTACTTGCATTTGTCTGAGGTTTCATGACTTCATTTTCTCTGAGAGTTTCTGCTCCATCACACCATGTATGGAAGGGGAAAAAAACACCACCCTGAAGTTTTTTTTCACCTTTTTAAATAATCTGGGAGGAGTGAGGAGAAAACAAAGCAAAATCAAAAGAAGTGATTTATCCCAAAGCATAAGAAAGAAACTCTGCTTCGACTTGGAATCAGAGTCTTCAATCCTAAGACAGAGATTTTTGTAAAGTTCATTCATTTTCAGAGAGTTTCATAAAGGTAACGAATAATGTAAATAAATAAAAAATTTCTTAAATGTGGATATTTTTAGAGTTAAACGGAAATGAGCCAGGAGTCACAGATTGCTAATTACCTGAAAATTCTTATCAAAAGGTACCAGCAAAATGCTCCTACACAGAGGAAAAGGGTGGGGAACAACATGAATCATAAAACACCGATGATAATTCCTTAACCAATTTTCCTAACACCTGTAAAATTCTCCAATAGCTTATCTTGTTCTCGTGCTTAAAAAAAAAAAAATAAAAAAAGTTTAAATGCAAGCTTTAGTCATAGTTATCACAAATTTCCATGGGATAATCACAACAGAAAGCACTGTGCAAATGCACTGTAACTGTAAATTGTCAGTAATAATGTGATGCCAGCACTGGTTAATTATGGGCTGTATTTGATCTGTATGTAACACTCTGCTTGCTTCACTTTGAATCTGTGGTGCCCAGACTGATCTTAGATGGGATAGGTTTCTATCCCAGACACAAATAAATCATAATGAGGCATGTTGGGCTTTATTCTTGCAAAGATTACAACAGGCCCAGTTAAGTATTTCAACTTTACACAAAGTTAGAAATTGAGGAATAGGTCTTGTGAGAGTGGCACCAGGGTTGTTTTGTGTATTGGAGATGGACTTCCCTTGGTTGATGCAATGATTGCTTCAGAGAAAAACAATTTCTGAGCTTTTTTGTGTGTCTATTTTACTTGAGGAAGCCAGAGGAGAGCTCTGAACTGCGCCACTTACAGACCCACCCTGTACAACAGGACAAAAAATCACAGAATCCTTTAGGTTCTAAAAGGCCTTTGAGACAGTGACTCGTGACAGGACTAAGAATAAATGAAAAATCCTGCTGCCCTGCTAAGCATTTTGCAGAGTAAACCCTGTGCAACAAGTAAAACTACATTCCTAAGCAGCAGCAGGCACTGAACTAAGAAAGAAGTACCCCCGAAGCATTCAGTATTAAGTTCAGATGCCTTCCCTCTTTCCTCGCAAGCCAACAGCGTCATTAGCCATGGTTTCATTTTATTAGATTTGTTGGAAGGGCCCTACCAACTTTACCAGCAGTCTTCAGGAGCAAGAAGCCCTAAGAAGCCCTGCTACACCACCCCTCCAGACCACAAAAAGAAAGAAATTTCTCCCTCCCCACTGGACAGGTTGATCATTGTGTCCAGGTTCCACCCCCTGTCACAGACAGGGACACGCAGGATGGGAACCCAGGTTGCTCCAACCTGGCCTTGGACACTTCCAGGCATCCAGGGGCAGCCACAGCTTGTCTGGGAAATCTGTCCCAGGGCCTCACCACCTCAAAAGGGAAAAATTCTTCCTAGCAGCCAGTCTGAATCCACTCTAAGCCATCCCCCCTTGTCCTATGCTCTTATAAACGTTCTTTCCCCATCCTTGCCAGACCCTTCACATACTGCAAGGCCTCAATTAGGTCACCCTTAAACTTGTCTTTTCCAGGTTTGACAATCCAAATTCTCCCAGCCTTCATAACATATAAATATAAAATTTCATATAAAATTATATAAAATCACTGGAGAGTCAGCACCAGTCACGACAGTGCCCCAAATCAGAGCAGAGCTGGTGTGGGGCAGGGTGGCACTGGGTGTGAGGACAGAAGGACCACCACCTTCCTTCCTCTCCATGCCACCAAGGAGAGGCCAATGGACACTCCTGGACAGGGAGACAAGGCAATTAGCAAAGTGACAAAAGACATTCTCAGCCTTTTGATGCAAAGTGCAATGACACCTGTGCAGCAAGAGCTGCCACAGGACGTTTTACATCGTGTCACGATGATGTCACAAAACATACTGCAGCCTTTCAGATGATGTGCTGCATCCTCCTTACACCATCAGGCCACAAACGATTTGAGCAGCCAGAGCTCATTTTGAATTAGTGTAACTGTTTGCAAAAAGGCAAACGTGAAAACAAAAACAAGGGTGTAGAAAGGATAACATAAGTCATGCCCATACTATGGCTATCAAGAAAAATTACTGCAAGTGATCCGTGACACCTGAGTGGTGACTCCAGGAGCAGTTACAGGTTATCAGCTGAGCTGTGGCAGGCTTCCAGGAGCCCCCTGGCAGGAATGTTGTCTTTTTTGAAGAGTCAAAACTTCCCAAGGTGTAACACAGCAAATAAGACACAGGTGTCTTCCAACAACCACCAAAGGCAAGAGATGCTGAGCACACCTCACTGCCAGACAGCTGGAGCACTACCAAGCATGCTGCTGTCATTCCCAGAAGTGCTCTCCTTGGAAGAGAATACCTCCAGGAATGTATATTAAAGGACTGGAAATGCTAATTTGCTGGCACAATTGCTCTCAAGAAGTCTCCTGCCAGCGGGGAAGGAAAAAAAAATATGACAAAAAGAAAAAAAAAAATCATAGAAATGTGCGTCTTACTTTTCGCCTAAACCCAAAATAGGCTTTGGGTTTTGTTTTATTATTTTATTTTGTAGACTAAAAGTAGTATTTCAGGTTACTCCAAGTTGCCACTTGTACCAGGCACTCTGTGCACAAAAACCTATTTCATGTGGTCATTGCCTTCCTCAGTGTGTGTTTGAGAAGCTGGTAAAACAAACTGCAACTGGTCTTAAAAAAATGTACACCCGATTTTTTTTTTTCTCCTTTCCTCCCCATGCTGAAATAGCTAAGGCTAATAATAATCTGGTTTCATTTGAAAACTGTATCTCCTTAGGCTGATCATATGATTCAGTGATTGCAAAACAGAGATTAAAAAAAGAAAAAAAAAAAGTATTTTAGTTGCTCGAGTTATGAAAAATCAAGAAGTTACTTAACATCTGCAGCCAGAATTAAATATCTCAAGGTACACAACGTATCTGGGGAGAACACAACAGCTCCTTGACTTGCCTGAACCCTGCTGCCAAAAGCTGGAGCAGAGTTTGTCACGGGAACATTGACAGTGGCACTGAGGGAGGGGGATTTCCTCACAGTCCTCGTGCAGGAAACGAGGTGGTCAGTGACCTACAGTGCTGTGGTTTGGGGACTGAAAGCACACTTTTGGGTTAATCCTGACCCTTGCTTGTCGACTCTGAGTGCAAAACAGATGCTCATGTGCTTTTATCAGGGAGGCTGGAAAACGCTGCTTTGCTTTGGAGAGGCAGTTCCACCAGGAACAGCCCAAATTAAGTTACATCTCTGAGTTACAGGTGATCTCCAGAAAGGAGATGTTGCGAGGATGTGCTCAGCTGATGAGCCAAGGGCATCCCACGCAGTGCTCGTCACAGCCAGAACCCAGGCAAAGCCTCAGGAAAGCAAAAATAAACCCAAAACCTCTTCCAGAAGACCGTGTTTTAGAACCTCCCCTTTACATTTTTCCCCCACAGTTTTGCTAACGCTAAATAAAGCCAACAACGGTGTCACTCACAACACCGAGCTCAGCCTGCACCATCCCCTGCCTTCTTCCTGCTGCAACCCTCCCCCTTCACATTGTTATTTTGGGATTTTTTTTTCCATCAGCTGGTGTGCAATGATCACTAATGAGCCCAAAAGGCCAAATTCTCCTGTCTGCTTTCCCTGGAAAGTGAATTATTTGCTGGCCTTCCAAAAACCACAAGTACAGGGAGGTGAATCTTTTCATTTCAGGTAGTGAAGGCTCCAGATCCTGCAAAACTGGGTTACAAATGCAGCTGACAAAACTACCACTGGCTCTTTTGAGGTGAAAAATGGATTTCACAATTAAGAATCAATTAGATGCAACCCCACACTTCGATGAAGCAAAAATCCTTTATTTTCTAATAATTATTCATTGAGCACCTCCTGCATTGACCACACACTTAGTGCTGTCCACTATGCTTAATCATCTATTCAAAGGAAATTTCTCTCCCTGATGAGGAGTCAGGGTGGGTTTTAATGGCACAAAACCGTGGGTCTGCAAGGTTTGCTGCCTGGCTGGGGAAATCATGGTGAGTTGGTAACAGTAAAATTGAGATTATAGACCCCAGGATGCACAAATTATAAATAATTACAGAATCACAGGGTGGTTTGGGTTGGAAGGGACCCTCAAGACAATCTCATTCCAGCCCCTGCCATGGGCAGGGACACCTTCCACTATCCCAGGTTGCTCCAAGTGCCATCCAACCTAGCTTTGGACACTTCCAGGGATCCAGGGACAGCCACAGCTTCTCTTCTGTGCCAGGGCCTTCCCACCGTCACAGGGAAGAATTTCCTGATATTAAGTGTTCACAGAGAGAGCTTTTTCAACCACATTTGACACATAATCAAAGCCATTTTAGTTTACACATCACAGAGAGAGAAAAAT
This sequence comes from Chamaea fasciata, assembly GCF_029207755.1. Classification (NCBI taxonomy): domain Eukaryota; kingdom Metazoa; phylum Chordata; class Aves; order Passeriformes; family Sylviidae; genus Chamaea; species Chamaea fasciata. Next base: position 36,328,999 of record NW_027094093.1, read on the forward strand.
GAGAAAAAAAGCTACTCCTTGTAGCGCTGGATCAGCTGCAGTCAGGGGTTGTCCAGGACAGAGCAGATTTCATCATTCCCCTTTACTTGTGATGCCTGTTTGGGTTCTTAGAAAAAGAAAAGAAAAAAGGGAAATGGAAAGGGAAACAAAAGCTTTCCCATGGTGTCTCAAAGGTAGAGAAAGGAGAACTGAGCTGGAATGGGGCATCTGGGGGGCAAACACGGCTCCTGTGCTCTACAGCAGGGCTGCTCTGCTGAACAGAACCACAGGATGGTTTGGGTGGGAAGGGACACTTAAGTCCATTTTATTCCCCCTCTGCCATGGGCAGCGACACCTTCCACCATCCCAGGTTGTTCTAAGTCCCATTTACCTCAGCCTTGGACACTTCCGGACGAGTTAAAAGCAATCCTGGGACCAGACCCATGTCCTGCCCGTGCATCTCAAGCGCACAAACACACCACAGGCCATGGAGCTGATACTTACAGAGGCAGAGGCTTACACAATGCTCCAGAATATCTGCTGGATATAAATATAAATATAAATATAAATAAGCACTGCTGATACAATTGCACTGTGGGACCATTTTGAGATGAGTAGGGTTATAATGCATCTGCAAAATCAATTTTTCTATCTTGATTTAAAAGTCGAGCCCAAAGCAATTTTTTGTTACTTTGAAATTTTTATTTTGCTTTATTAACTCACCCCAACAGTTGAGAAAGCCCTTGGAATACACTTATTTAAACGTGCCTTTTGTGTTTGTCTCTGCAAAAGAAAAGTTAGTGCTGAATGTTGCCCTTGCCTATGAACTGCACTTCTGGGGAGAAAATTCAGTCCCTTCCATTTGAGAAATGAAATTTGTTAAGTGCCTGGGCCACAAAGCAGCAATAAGACTGTTGGCAATTTGAAAGACCAAATTAAAAATAAAAAAAAAATAAAAAAAATAAAAAGCAAACAGCTGAGACACCGAGACTAAAAATCATCTATGACACATGCACAGTAAAATGTTTTTACAAATTCTCCAAAGGATTTTTAATTATTACAGATTGTATTAATTAGGTAATTATGCAATAGATTGTTTTGGAACCATTCCCATCTATTATGTATGCAATATTATGTATACATGTTTTTAATAAGAGCTGTCCTGCTTTTTAAACCTCAGCTCCAGCCTGATCCTCAGAGGGGCTACAGGGGTGCAAAAAAGCCCAAGATTTGCCAGGGTGGACACCTTCTTGAAAGGAGAATAGCAAGTGTCCTAAAGGAAAAGCAGCACAGATATTTTTTTTTTTTTTTAAGCTACAAAATATTATCTTTAATGAGCATCTGAGGATTAATGACCATCTGGGAAGGGCTGATGGCTCCAAGTGCAGCTCAGGGCCATTAACTCCAACTCCTCGTTAAAAGGTGCTTAAGGGGGGGTTGTATGCAACATGACCCAGGTAAGAAAAGCTCCTGGGCATTGAAAGACTCAAATAATTGTTTCAAGTGACAATATGGAATTATTGCCACATTTCGGACTAGAATTCCCATGAAAATATTCATGGAGGATAAAAGGAGAATTTGGCAACACTTTTTTTTTTTTTTTTCCCACTTCACTCTCCTTCCACTTTTTGATCTCAAATTTGAATCAACAAAAATGGTGTCTTAGAAAGGTTTGGGTCAGAAAGGACCTTAAGGATCTTCTCATCCCACACCTTCCACTATCCCAGGTTTCTCCAAGCCGCATCCAACCTGGCCTTGGACACTTCCAGGGATGGGTCAGGCACAGCTTCTCTGGGCAACCTGTGCCAATAAACAAAATAACCTTGAGAACAAACCAAGTAGTCATCATTTCTAAATCACTTTCTGCAGCTTTTAATCAGCCAGAAAAGACTCAGAAATCTCCCAGGAAAGTCTCCTCATCTTGCCCCTGCCAAAGCCACACAGGTAAGTTTTACTACCTGTGCTAATGAAACACAAACACAAAGCCCTCCCACACTTGGAGAGGAACAAGGTGAATGTGCACCAAGGTCCTTAGTTTAAATATCCAGTAATAAATACACATCCCCAAAATCCATATGAAAGTAGAGCATGACTTCTCAGCCTCTCTGTGACAGAACTTGTACCTGCTTTATTCCCTTTCTCTACCTCTGCCTTCACCAGAGCTCATTTTTCGAGACAACACCAGTGTTTTGAAAGATTGTCTTCAGGTTTTAAAAAAAGAAAAAAAAAAAGAAAAAAAAGAAAAAAAACCGCCAAATGACCACCCCCCAAAAAAGAGCAATATTGAGCAGGAAAAGACCTGGTAAGTATTTCTCTACCCCTTCCCACATCTCTCTGACCACAGAGCAAAAGTCTGCTGGGACAGCCACCTGCAGCACCCATGGGCTGGAGGGACAGAAGGCAGCAGTCACATGTTTACAAATCAAACATAAAAGCAGTTTTGAATTTATTTAATCAACAGTGATTAAGAGCAAGAGGAGACTCCATCCATGCCTTCGAGGCAGCTTGCCTGGGAGAGACTGGAGGGAGCAGAGTTCTGCTGGTGGGAAGGCTCTGGCCAGGAGGGCTGCGGGGAGGGTCAGATGGGTCCCAAAACCTAATAGGAACTGAAAGCACTAATTGAGCCTGGAGAAGAAGCTGGAGGGTTTCCTATGACATTTGTAGGGGAAGGAAAGAACTGAGGGGAAGACAGAAAAAGAAGCTGGTTTGGGAACATTTTGTAGACTTAATTAAAAAAAGGTTTTAGAGAATGTGTGGTTGAGGAAAGACCACAAATTCCAGTAGTCCTGTAAAATCCCAGTCCTCACCATAACACTCATTTCTAACCCAGCCACCAGGTGATAAAATCACTTCACCACCTTAGAGCTTCTCCCCAAGAACACTTATTGATCCCTGATCAGTTCTCTTTAACCTCATTAACACTGTTTTAACTGGCATTCATTCCCTGTGCCACCCAAGCTAGATATTCCCTTGGACTGAGGAACCATGTACAGCATCAGTTCATGCTTCCAACACTGGAACTTGCTTGCCAAGTTTTCAAATGCATTAAATCCTTAAATACACAAAACAGAAAACCCTCACCTTAGATTTCTAGCCAGCACTTGATATTTTCGCTCATTTTCTGATACATTGTTCATGAAAGTGGAATTCTGGTCTTCCCCCTCCTTCCTTTTGGCATGTTTAAACATTTTAAATTGTTACTCCAGTAGCCCACTAAATGATTTTGTTCTACTTCACCCACATTGCTTCATTTCTTGTATCACTGCTTGTCCTTTGATTACAATTGCAAATGGAAAATGTTTGAAAGTTGGTTTTGTTCTGAGAGCAGCTCGAAGCGAAGTGAATTAGTGGATCAGCCTATTTGGCAAGTGAGCCCCCAGCTCTGAGGGTACTGTAATAAATTTAACATTCACACACTGAAGCTCCAAGTCCACGTTGCACAATCAACACCTATTACAGTGTCTAATTTAAAGATAGTTGTAGCCTTTGCCCCAGATCTGCAACACCTAAATAAACAGGGCTATTCTCATTTAACCAAAGCATTTCCTCAGTCCAGCTCTCATGAAACAAATTGGCTGTTTCCCCACTGCAGCATTAGGGGACACATCTGAAATCAAAGCAGGGAGAAGAGGCGCTGAGGTTTATTTTGTTCGTGTGTCCCATTTTGAAAGTGCTTTTGAACATCTTCAGTGCCCACAGCAGAGACGGTGTTGGAGGCTTCCCTCCCTCCTCACCCCCTCCTTTTTTCTTTCAACCACCTTGAAATTCAGACTAAATGACAGTCCCAGAATAGGCTTCTTTTTCTGCTGTTTCTAACACAGATTCCCTACAGCATTTCCACAGACTTGTGGGCAACCTGAGCCTGGTGACAACTGGCTGGCAGCGGCGTGGTGCCCCTCAGGCCCACCTGCCCCCCGTGAGCTGCCCCTCAGCACAGCCCTGCCCAGGGGACAGCAGGGCCATGCCCACCACCACAGGCTGCTCCCCAACTCCAGTTCTGAGCGAGGAGCAGCTGGTGAACACGGCTCCTTCCCAAGCAGATGGGCTGGAGCAAAACAAACAGGAGCCATCCGCGGGCGCTTGGCAGAGCTGGCGGCGCGGCACCGCCTGGCGTGTGACGTCAGGGCTGTCCCTGCTCCCCACGGCACATCTGGAGGGATGTCACACTCTTGTCACCTGGTGTGATAAATTCAGAGGGATGAATTTAGGGTTGGTTTGACCTCAGCAGCAGAAGGGGTGAGCAGCTGACAAGAGCAGCCCTGGGATGAGGCCTCAGCACAACACGGGGCACTCGGATCTGCTCAGGAATTGCTCCCACTCTTCTCCTTTGGTGGAACGGCAGTTTGTAGGTGTGAACACCTCAGAGTTTCCACTCTACACAGAATGAAGAGCCACCAGTGCTCACAAAGTACACCAGGGCTTCACCCGGCACCAGACCCACTGTCCTGCTGCAGGAGCAGCACATTTGTCACCCCTTACCTCCACACAAAGCGATGGCTCCTGCCAAAATCCCACAGCCCTTTGAACTGCATCCCTTTGCCTGGTGATACAGACTTTAAAAACACGGCCTGTCACCATAAAAACCTTCCAGTGTGCTGCTGCTGCCTCGTGTTTTGTCAGGAGATCAAAATATTCTAGCCTTGAAGTCACCAAATAAAACTTCCTCAATCCGTCACGGGAAGAAACACACCCAACAGAAGGACAGCATGCTCGTGATGTGATTGGAACTAGATGATCCTCAGGGTTCCTTACAAACTAAATAATTCTAGGATTCTGTGCCCCAGTGTCAAATTCAGTGTCAGAGGTAGGAGCAGACCATGCTGCAGGTTTTAAAACCCATGACAGAACCACATTGCCCTTACACTGAAATTTCAGACTGGTGGTGATATCTTCACACCACATCCCTCCTCTAGACCTCTTATGCTAAGCTTACATCCCATTTCTAAGTCTCAAACATTAATATCACCATAAAAAGATGGGGTAAAGGGGGAGAAAAATGCCACCTTCACAGCCGTTGCATGAACATTTTACAGCTAAAATCCACTTTCATGTATGTACTGGGGCAAAAGGTTTGTCTTTACTTGATTTTATGCTTACAGACTTGAAATCAAGGCTCTTCCATAAAGATCCAGGGCATCCAGAGGTTTTACTCTTCAACAAGTTGTGAAAAGTTATCAAATATGTTAAGATCAGTTTGGACAGAGTTGAATCGTTACAGACATAAATAGGAGATAAAGAAGGACTAAAGGATGTACCTTTGGAACATGCAGTGATTGTTTTCTTAGAGCTTCAAGAAAGGTATCAGAGTTAGGAGTAATTTTAGGGTGCAAATACATTTATTTAGGGTACAAATACATGAATACGTGGTTAAGGACCAATGAAAAAAAAGCAATGAAAAAGGAAAGTATTTTTCTTTTACCTCCCAGCTGAAAGCAGGTTCATTTTAGCAGAAAACATTCATGTAAAGCACTCAAAGTTTGCATGATATTCATATTTCTCTCTCATACCTTAACAATTTCCCTAATAAACAACTGGGGCTGTACATGAACCATTAATAAACCTCCAGAATCATAAAAAGGAAGAATAAAGTTAAGCTAGTATGGCTAATTAAAATTAGTTTGTTGGAAGTTTAATCAATTAGCCCAGAGTTTTCAAGGCAATATTGCTGCTATTCACGCTCAGTGGAAGCACTTTCAGGCAGCCCTTTATTGCAACATCTCTCTTCAGATGACCTTTACTTCATAAAGCACTGAGCTAAACATTTCATACACAGGGCAAAATCTGTTTATTGAAGGATGCCAGGGGACTGTCTTTAGGAATGTGATTTGGCTTCACTTGGGCAATTTACCAAAGACAGAAGAAAGTTGCAAACTTATTTGTAGCCTTCATTTGAAAGCCATGCCATTTCTTTGTAATGCTCCCTCATCTCAAGATTTGAGCTGTGGCTTCTGCAAATAAACCTTCTCCCAGACATGCTCCAGGGATTGTCCTGGTAAACCAAAAAAAAAAAAAGAAAAAAGAAAAAAGAAAAAAGAAAAAAGAAAAAAAAAAAAAAAAAAAAAAAAAAAAAACCACAAAACACAGGACAAACAAACAAACATCCTTCCACACAGCAGATGCTTTCTCAGTTACTTAATTTGACTTTTGGGTAATTCAGACATGATTTCAGGGAATAATATTTTCCAGACAGGACTTATTTATTAAGCAGTTTGTGGTCAGGCATCAATTAACCAAAACAGGCAGCACATCTTTGGGAGGCATTGGTTTTCCAGTTCAGACAGGGGGAGAGATAAGGGCGTCGACATTGCCACTGAGTCCCAATTCCAAGGTGGGTCCCTTGTTGAGGACCCACCCTGGAGCTTGTAAAAGCTCAGCTGTTGGAACACCACCTGACATTTCCCCCTGAACTCCCAAAGCCTTTGCTGATTCACTGCCCACACAGGGGAAAAAAGCACATTCACATTCACATAGTTGTTTATTAGGAAAATTGTTAAGGTATGAGAGAGAAATATGAATATCATGCAAACTTTGAGTGCTTTACAGCTCACAACAGTGCCCGGCCTGGCTGAGTGATGTGAAACAGATTTCTGGGCTCGCTGTGGAAATCCCAGCACTTCTTTTTTTGCTAATTTGCAGGCCAGTTCTGAACTTGGCTTTTCTGCAGTCAATGGGATGAGCGGTTCCAAACTGTACTTAAAAATAGGAAGAAATGCGTAAATCCTAAGAGAAACAGTGTGAGTTCATCCGACTGTGTTGATGTTCTTTGAACTGCACGGAGCTGTGTTGGGTGGAGGAGTGAGGTTAGGTATCAGGGAAAGGTTTTTTTCACCCAGAAGGTTCTGGGCACTGCCCAGGCTCCCCAGGGAGTGGTGACATTCCCAAGGCTGCCAGAGCTCCAGGAGAGTTTGGACACCATTCCCAGGGATGCACAGGGTGGATTTTTGGGGTGCCTGTGCACTGAGTTGGACTCAATGATCCTTGTGGGTCCCTTCCAACTCAGGATATTCCATGATTCTACTCCATGCTCTATTTCCTAGCGAGCCTTCCACAGGCATTTTGCACAGCAAAATCACCAAAGCCTGAACCAGGACGAGGTTATCCCATTTATCCCATGTAATACTGAGGAATACCTCATGAAACAGCAACACAGCTCTGGAGAAACCTGGTCTAGTGGAAGATGTCCCTGCCCATGGCAGGAATGAGATGTGCTTTAAGGGTCCCTTCCAACCCAAACCATTCTGGGATTCCTGGATTTCCTGTCAGAAAACCAGGATATAGTTATACCTCCCTTCGTTCTCTTTCCTGTACTGAAATATTACTGCATGCTGAAGCTGATTTTAATCTTTAAATGAATACCAAAACTCGTGAACTAGTTTGATAACAAATGATCCAAAGTTTGGGCAAAGTTGCCCAAAATTAATTGGAAAAAAAGCCATTAAACATTGGGCCAAGAAGATTCCATCCAGGACAGTAACTGCTTTCACTATCAAAATGTGATCCAAATTCTCCCCTTCCACTCCCTCTTTTCTCCACTTTAAATGCAGTTTCATGATGATTTTTTTTTTTTTTTAAGTAAATGCCTGGTACATACTCAGCCATAAAAGAGAAATACCAAGCCTCGTTTTTCCTAATTAGCTGTGATTGACTTGTACAAATTCTGGAAGAAGGAACACCACATTGATGATTTCTAGAGGTAAGAAGAATTTCTGCTGAAACAGAAGTGTCCTCCAAATGGTATTTTATTTATTATTCTCTTTGATAAATTAAGTTGTTAATCAGAGCAGTTAACTGCAATGCACACTTTCTGCAAATTCTGAATGTTCTTTTAAAAATATTCTTGCTTGTAAATAATTCAGAAATGCAGATCCAACTCGAGTTTTCTAATCATCAAGAACCTCAATCGTATTTGCCAACTCCTGTAAAAGACACATTCCCATAATCTATCAACTAATATACATTTTCAGGAATAGAAACTTATGTAATATGCTATTAAAAGACTCCTTGCATTAAAATAGTTATATATCTCAGAATAAAGTGAAATTCTCCGTATGAACAGAAATCCCAGCAAAAAGTGGAACATTTTTTAATGCAATTAATAATTTCTTGACAGTTCCTTTAAGCCTAAAGGCTTGAAAATTACAAAACTTGTATTAACATTTGCCTATAATGATAAATATACCTATTCTTCAAGTCATGAAAGTGAAAATACCAGCAATATCCTGAATAAAAAAAAAGCCTTAAAAACATTATAAGGCAGTTATTATCCCTAGAAAGGAATCCAGGTTTTCATAAATTCCCAGCTAAATGCAGCCAAACCAACTTTTATCAGTTTCTCTCATCTAAACTTGCCATTTGCCTTCTTTTCCTCTCTTTTTGGGCTCATTTGGGGGTTTTTTGGACCCTTTTTTGTTTGTTTGTTTGTTTTTCTGAGACTGTGAAATTAGGAGTGTTTACTCAAAATCCCTTCCCAAAAGGCAGGGGCTGGGAAGAGGAAAAAACTTCCTATATTTATGAAATCCAGTAGCATCAGATAGGAGAGGTTCCCGGAATTCACTGAGAGACAAAAATCATTAAGTTACGTTTCATGTAAAGTCCTAAAGTTTGAGAATAGTGGGACTTGACAAGAGTGTGTCTGCAGCTCTTCCATAAACTGTGAGAGGGCTCCTTTTTCAGAGGCTGAGAAACTTGCTTTTTTTTTTAAAATGACCCAAGTTATACACACACACACATTTATATATGAAGTGTCATGAGTGTTTTTGGTGATTTTGGACCAGCATCACATAAATAAAACTTAAATGCATGAAAGTCAATATTTTCTTTCTCTACCTCTCAGCCTTTTCCATCAATTACACTAAATAATGAGAATTTGGGGGTTGTTATTACAACCCTACAGCTTCAATTACCTTCATTCCAAAGACATTTTCAAGTCAAAAAGATTTAAATTAAAAGAAGAAATTTCTAGCAAGGTGCTGAAGTTGGTGCCTGTCCTGGAGCAGGTCCTCACACTCATGGCCCAATGGAAGTTAACTCTCCCCGTCGCCAAGAATCTTTTGTTTTTAATCCAGTGGGAACAGAAAACATTCAGAATTTAGACAGAAGAAAAATATCAGCTCCAGCTGAAGGCACTGATATTTCGCTGTCTGCCTGCGCTCATCCAATCTCACCATGGTCAGAAAGAGTCAACAGAATTCATAGTGTGCACAAAAATTCAGAAGGCAAAAAGCAGGTGTCTGGCTTAGGTGGGTCTGAAATGCTTTCTCAGGTCCATTTATTGTATTGAATAGATCTCACTGATAGAGAAGGATTTTAAATACCTAAATCATTTGAGGTATCTCTGCCTGGAACAGAATCCAGCTACCAGTCAGCCAGAAAACCTCAACTACACACGAAGATTAAAAAGAACCCAAACAAACAAGCATCCAAAAAACCCAAAACAAAACAAACAAACCCAAACCAAGCAAACAAAAAGCAAACAAAGCTTTATAAACTCAGAAGATGCCGGGGTTTAGTTAAAAAAAAAGGAAGTATTAAAGGAATAATTTCCACAACTCTTCAATAAAACTGCACAACCAGCAATTTCTCAAGTGGTAGCACCAACTTGGACTCTCGTCTACACACACAAACACCAAAGTAAAGGTAAAACATTTTTGCAAGTACTGTGGACCTGTAATGATGCCTGACATGTTTAGGGACTTTTTAGTCAAATTCTGTCTATTCTTCCAGATGACTCCTAATTAGTTTTTCCTAACTATTATGTCTATCAGAGGAAAATGTCCCCTGGTCCACAAGCAGAAGGAAAGCTCCATAATCCTTATTTCCTAAAAGTTATCAGCCTACAAGGTTTTTATCAAAAGTTTATTTGAAGTGTCCCCCATGTTCCTGCTTTTCCTGTTTGCAAATGCCCACATCTTATGCCCACATAAGAAAATATTAATCTCTTCTTTAAGATGAATATTTTCACTTATCCTCATACTTTGCAGCTAATTATGTTTTCAGACCTGTTCTGTCTCCAGGAGTCTGAGCCAGCTGAACCCCTAGGGAAATGCATCCTTCATGTTTGAAGCTCTCCAGGTGTTAATTTTGTCTGAGGCAATAGAATCAACCTTTCAGCTGGAAAAAACATAGGAGATGACCTAGGGCTTTGTCCATTCTCAAACATCCTTACCCAGAACAACCAGGGTTATAACTTTCACCCACAGAATTCAAAGGAATTAAATAACTGAAAACTGCAAATTAAGTTCTTCCGCCTCTTCTCTCCTTCTTCAGCACCACTTTTGAGTGAACAAAGGCCTGATTTTCAAGGCTGTTAAACAGAAACCACATTGACATTTAAGGATATTTCAGTTTCCACTTTGACATCCAAATAAGTAGCGAGATTCGCAGCCGTGCTTAGAGCAATAGGAGCAGCAGAAGGCTGAGAACATTTGGGAAGCTCTCCCTGAAATTCATAAAAATTAACAAGACTAATTATAAGCGACTTCACTAAGCTCAATGCTTAGACATTTCAAATGACATCAGGGTAAGCAGGGGTTTGGAATTTCTCAGGAGCACCCAAAATTTAACTGCTCATCTAAAATTCACCCTTTTTTTTTTTTTTTTTTCCTTTTCTTTCTATGCCCCAAGCCATTTTTCAATTCATTCAGTTAAGAGTTTGGGTTTTGTTGTGGTTACAGGAATTTCCACCATGATGTTCAAGATCACTGTCCCTTCACTGATTAAAAGGTTTTACAGGAAATTTCCTGCTCTGCTTCAGAGTGGCTCAGTCCAAAGTGTTTGTTTTGAAGAGGACACCCAAAATGGACAACAGCAAGCAGCTGCTTATGAAGAATCAATGAAATTTTGCTATTTCTACAATTTCAACTGTAAACACTATCCAGAGAATCCACATGATCTTATATTTGCCCAATTCCACCAGGGTCTTTATAGAGATCTATTTCTATGACTGCAGCAATCCATTCAACTTTCACCAGACACACACTGAAGAGCTGATGCCCTACAATTTTCCTCGCTTATTTATGTTCCTTCTTTTATTTTTCAAGTTTAAATCTCGTCACTTTAGTCCAATTCATGAAGAAGCCTGCCTGAAAGGAAGTGCTCAGATTTACTGTTCAGTTTCATTGACTGTGTACCAGAAAACCTACAACTTCCTGTGATCGGAAAGCGGATGAATGAACCCACTCAAGGAAAAAGAAATAAGAGAAAATTCAAGGATGAATAACTGGCAACACACAATTCCCCATGGCAGCCTGACCTGAGCATCCCAAGGGAGAATCATTTTGTTAAGAATGAGTGCAGCATGTTTGGGAAACGGTGCACTGTCAATACAATCTTTACAATTACAGTCATATGATCAGTGCATCTGGAAAATAACAGTCAAGTGATTAGTCTGAACTTTGCCTGGATCAGGCAATTTTTACGCGGCTCTGTCAAATGTCAGACCTCCTTCTCCCTCACCAATTTCAGCAATGTTGCACCATGATTTCAAGCAGTGAATCATCCAGCCCTGTGCCAACCATCTGTTTCGTCTGCCCCCTCAGTGTCTGAAATTAGATGACGGAGGGCAGGGCAGGCTTTCGAGAGTGGCCATTAATGTTGGTGGAGGAGGGGCCCTGGCGACAGATTTTCCATCTGAAATCATGGGCTGTTCAAAACTGGCAAGGGCTGGAGAGGAGTGAGGAGAAACATAATGCCAGGAGGAAGAAGAATTAATAAAGGAACAGGGATAGAACTACAGAAGGGAGGAGAGCACTGGGAAATGGAAATGGGGTGGAGAAGAGGTAAAAGAAATGGGATGATACGAAGGAAGGAAAGCAAAAAGAAAGCAGAAACTGCCCCCACCCAAGTTCCCCTGCATCTTTTCTGTTGGATTGGTTGTTTGTTCTTTAGTGAGGAACAATTATTAAAACAGACTTACAGTGCCCACTAAAAAATTCCAGCAGTCTTGGAAGAGGTAGCGGCAGGAGCAGAGGGAAAAATTATGAACAGGAAAGGAGTAAGACAACTGTCAAGAGTTCCACTTTAACCTAGGCACCTGCAGAAGGGCAGGGATAAAGGAGAATGCTGGGATCTGGAAGTTTTTCCCATGGAAACAACAGGGTAGTTGAATGATTCCTCCAGACACTTTCTTTCACTGGTCATGTCCGATAAACTCCAAATGTCCCTCCAAAACCTTCCTGAGAACCCCCAAAGTGCAGATCCAGACTTCCTTTTGACAGACAGGAGTATTTGTATAGACAAATACCACCCTCTTCACAAAATAATCCCCCAAATGTAAGAAAAGATAAAAAACTAATTTTTGGGTAGAATGATGCATAAAAAAACCAAAGCACAACCCAAATATACAAACTCCATCTTCACTTTCTGGTTTTTGGGTTTTTTTTTTACTTACACCAAGCATTGTCCTATGTTGTCCCACTGTGATACTGAGCACAAAACTGAGAAATTCATTCCCCCAACTATCCCTGGTCAATCTTTCAACAGCACAAGCAGAGCTGTCCCTCAGCATAAAGGAGGGGTTGTGAAATGCACATGAATGAAGAGAGGTAGATCAGCAAATCGGTCAGTTTCACTGATGAAAGCAAAATATTGCCACAGAAGTGTATTGTGCTCTTATACAGTTATCAAAAATACAACATAAATTTAAGTTTGTGACAGTAAAAGCATTTCTCTGAATATTAACTCATTTTCTGAAGTAGACTAGTTGGGAAATCCAACTTACTACTATCCAGAAATAATTAATTAGCTCCATAAACCAAAATTGCACCATTTGATCTGTGGTCAGAATATTTGACATTCATAAAACAATAACAATATTAAGCACTTCAATCATATATGAGGAAGCAGTCCCTGAATTGTGTTACTTGGCTAACACAGAGGTACTGTTTTCCGAATTTGGCCAAATATATCACAATCAGAAGAGTTTTGTATTTCACACAAGTCAATGTGTAATGCTGCTGCTACTGAACAACACAATATTTCTGTCTAAGCATCATCAAAACATTTTTAATATGCATATTTTGTCATCCGATTTTCATAAAATTTGTAGCTTTCTGGGGTGACTATTATTAAAAAAAAACACTTTCTGAATGTTTATTTCTGTGATATGACTTTTAAAATACTACTTTTGTACTGTATTTTTAAAAATAAAAAGCCTGAAGAAAAAAAAAAAAAAGAACAGTCCAAACACTAATTTACCTGGGATAAATGGATAAATTAATTAATTTAGGAGGGCGGGGGGGTGGTGGGGGGGAAAGCTAGATAAAGGCTATAAAAACACCTTACTTGCAGCACTATAATTTTTTATTTCCATTCAAAATTACAGTATAAATACTGTATCTGCTTGCAGGTGGATTTTTTTTATCCCTCAAAGTAAATTTTGGTGAACTACTCCAGTTCTGGAAAAAAAAGAAAAAAAATCCAAAATATTTCATGTGACAAACAGAAGTTAAAGATTTTTGGACAGGAATGGGCCAAATTTTTAAGCCATCATCAAGTTGTGTTCTGATTTTTGCATCCTCGATTTTGCACCTGCAGTCAAGCACAAAATTGTGGGCACAGTCAATTGTGAGAGCATCTCACTGTTTGATTGTACCAGCAAATTAAACAGTAACTGGTGATGCCTGGCTGCTGTCTGCTGCACCCATCGTGGAGCTCAAAGACAAAATTAGATTGCTTTTAAAATAAAATATATTTGTATCTGAACATAGTTCCCAGGATTCTTCCTGCATTTAATGGCACTTTCACACTCTGGATTGGCTGGAAGTGGCCAGGTGACTCCTTTGTGAGCTGAACCTGCATTAAGACCATTTTGAAAAACAAATTTGTCTTTGGATTTACAATCCCAAGGTAAGTTTTCCTCCTGCATGGAGTTCAGACCCCAAGTTGATTTTCAGCGCCTCTTTTCTGTTGTGACCCTTTCCATCCTCAAAGTTCACAGCAAAGGTGAGTAAATACAAATATAAACTTGGTGAATTATTTCTGAGATAAAACAGTAAATCTGCTTAATTTTCAGTTTTAAAACCTATGGATATGTGACCATTTCTATAGCTCATCCCTGTATATTCAATTCTAGATGTTGTTTTCCTACCACAACCCCAAAAATGCACTGTTCATGTTCAGAATAAAGTTTGCCCACCAGTTCAGCCTGACATTATGCTGCAGAGACATCTCTTGTCACTGTTTTTACTTTGTGACAGCTTTCAGGAGAAGTTATTACTAGTCTCAGCAGTAGATTTGACAGAGAAAAATATTAGTTTCATAATTAATGCATGGTGACTTTGTTACTCTTAGAGAGGAGCAGAAGATTCTCATTGTTTTCCCATTTCTGTTATCTCATAACATTTTTAGCAGTCAGGAGCAGCAACAGGCTACTATTAATAGCAAAGAGGACCTGTTTGAGCCCTCTTTGCCATCCCGATAGGATTGTCTGCTTGCAGTTTTGGGAACACAAGCTCTTGCTTCCATGTGGAATATGAGGATTCATCGTGCTCAAATGCCAGGACACTTCTACCACTTCCCTATGGCTCCTACAGTCTCCTTTCTTCAGCACCCCCGTGTTTCTCTTCTACTATCCCTTCCTTTTCTCCTCACCCAAAAATGAAGTTGTAGTTGAAATCCTTAGTTTCGTGAGGGGACATTTTGGTGAAAATTTTTGCCTCATATATTCATGAAGCTGATTATTCCAGTATTTTGTAAATCACAAGATCACGGAATGGTTGGGTTGGAAGGGACATCAAAACTCACCCACTCCCAGCCCCTGCCAGGGGCAGGGATGCCTTCCACTATCCCAGCTTGTTCCAAACCCAAACCAGCCTGGCCTTGGACCCTTCCTGGAATGGGATCTTCACAAATGAGACAATGAATTCTTGCTCAGTGCCTCTTCCCCTGATGCTGCTACAGCTCAGTAAGGCCAGCCCATAACTTTTAACTGGGATATACTGGAAAAAGGTGATTACTTCATTTCTATGGAGCAGGGGAGAGAAAAATGATACTAAGGGGACAGGCAAAAGATCATTGGATCAGTGGGATCATCCAGAGATTACAGTACTATTACAGTACTGTTTTAGGAGAGAGTCAGTGATACCTAAAATTTCATTAGGATGGCCTCTAGATTTTGATATACAACCACTCAGAGTTCACCCAACTCTGATCTGGCTTCAACTGAATATCATGTATAATTTGATTCATATTATCAGAAAATAAATTTCCCTTTCCACCCAGAACGATTAAATAGCATGTAATAATAAAAAGAATCTGCAATAACTTTTATTTTTTGAGTAAGACTGGTGAATTTGTTCTATTTCTAATATTAACCAGAAGTCTTAGGGATATGAGAAAGATGTAAACATTTCTCTAAGAATTAATCAAACAAAGCAGTAAATAACTTCAAAACTTTGTTCTTCTAAAGATGGAAAAAATAGAAAATTCTTTGCTTTCTTGTCCTCCTTTCAGTCTCTGCTGGGTGAGGCTGCCCATGTTTGTAGTTAGGCAGCTGGCTAAAAGTCACGATAAAAGCAAATGTTGTAAGTACAAAGCACAGAAAAGCCCAAGTCTTCCTTTAATGCTTTACTAGCACTTCACTAATAGGCCCATGGGGTGCAGTCAGTCAATAATAACCCAATAAAATCAATAACGATAAACAAGAGTCAGTGTTCTAATAAAAATAGAATTTTTAAAATCCAAACCAGCTGTTCCAGCTCTATGTACAAACACAGGCCTGGTGCGAGGGCTCGCTCTGTTCCCAAGTATCCGTGCTCAGCTGCCAGTCCCACAGGCAGCTTCCTTGGAGGAGGCAGAAGTGATGGATAACACATCATCAGACTTTACTGCCAAGGTGAGCACACACATTTATTGCTTGCTTTCTTCCATGATTTTAATGACACTCTTCTAGTTTGGTTTTCTTTTTTTTTTTTTTTTCATATTTACTCCATGAGGTTTATTTGAAACAAAAACTGGGAAGATTTTTCTGCAGTATTTCCAAGCAGAATAGAAGACTATTTATAAAGACTATGAAACACCTTCCTTGGGTTAAAGTCGGACCTTTCCTATACAACTACGCAGGCAATAAACTCACTATTTCTGCCCCCAAAGGAAAGGCCACACACTATAGAAAGTTATTTGGGGAGTGTAATGTTTCAGGGAGATGAAGAGGAGCAGAACTGAAGAATCAGAGGCAATATCTTGGCTGTCATACAATTTAGAAAGATCTGCTCTTATTAAATGATTTTTTCTGATCATGTCACTTTTGCTTTTAAACTCCACAAACATCTAAAAATCGGAGTATTTCAAAGTGGGGAAAAATAGCAACATGTATCTCAAAAGTAAGCCATAAGTTACTCTGTACTGCTCAGAAAAAGAGATTCTTCCAACCTTGGAGGGTTCATTCCAACCTTGACCATGAACTATGGCCATGACACAGGAGTTCTAAGACCAAAGGCTCAATCCATTTGTTAGAAAAAAATCTAAAATTGCCAAACTTTATATGGCTTTTAAGAAGATTGAAATATGTTAGGAAGATTAATTGATGGTGTCTGACCTTATAACCAAGTTTAACTTAATATTTTAATGTTATTCCTTTAATGTGTAGAGTTTTTATTTCTTTTTACAGGGGACAGAATTGAAAGACAGGTTTGTGCTTCATCACAATTTTATACATCACACAAAGCTTTAGAATACTTTGATTTTCCCACTAAAGGGACCTCAGTTTCCAAAAAGAAATACAAGACATTTGAGACCAGAAGTGGTTCAGCCTAGAACAGACACGACCAATGAGAAAGAAACTACTGCCAGAAATCTTTGGCTGGAAACATCACAGAACAGAAAAATAATAATAATAAAAAATAATTTTAAAAATATAATTTAAAAAAATTTTAAAAAACCCCCAAAACTTAAACAAATAGCAGCTACCTCCACAGACACACAGTAGTGTTCAAATATGTTACCACCACAAAGAGAAGGGAGTGAGAGACTCTTAGCAAAGGAATAGTGAAGTAAAGGGGTAGCACACATCCATTAAAAATTGTTGCAAAACAAATTCTTCACCCAACTTACTTTGCTGAGTGTTTGGCCAGTGCACAGAAAAGTCTGAACAGGAACTGTTACGCAGAGGTTCTGCCAAAGAAGTGCAAAATCTGGTACCAGATTGACACCTTCTAATCAAAACTAAAGCGGAAGGAAAATAAAGGTTTTAGCTCACTTGCAGTGGCACAGGTGAGAAAGGAAGTCACAACGGCTACAGCTCCTGAGAAAAACCTCTGGCCTAAGATAATTTTCAACAGTTACACCGTAGTTGGATATCCTGATGAAAATTCTTCATCAGACAGACCTGGCTCGCATTCATACTCAAAAATCCACCACTCTAATAGCACAAAGGACGTGCCCTATCTTTTTCCTATCTACCCTTAGACATATTTTCTTAACTGGGAGATGAAATTTATCTTCTAATATACAGCTTCTTCTGAATGCTCTCTGACAAACCCCATCAAAAAGTGCTCTGTTCTGCTCCAATCATATGTAGAGTAATGGTTTACTCATTTTCTGCATGAAAAGATGGGCACAGTACTTTGCAGAAACCATCAAAGCTCTCATTTCGTGTGCTCTTCCTACAGTGCTTCTTTTGCCAACATCATTAATTGCACATGCCTCTGCCGCATATACTAAGGAACACAGGCCTGGCCAAAAGCAGTTCCTGGCACCATCACCACTCTGATATATGCATTTCAGCTTAACAATATTATCAACACATGGCTTTGAATCTTACTCAAAAAAAAAAAAAAAAAAAGTTTCACCATCTCTGCTACTAGTAGAGAAAGTAAAAGTTCTCCAGCTTGAGGTATTGTTTAAGAGAGAGCAGAGAACACCTTATTAGCACCAACTGAGGGGCCACAGCTTATCCTTTTGGCTGAAGTAGAGTGGCACAAGGTTTCTGATATCCTTCAAGACGTCCATTATTTTACCACAGAGACACAAGGCCAAGTCTTTCTGTGCATTTTTATGAGGGAGAGGTGTGGACATCCAATCAGATGGAAAGGCGCGGTTACGTGCTCGTGAAATGAATTACACCGACGTCTGTTATAAATCTTTAACATAGCTCAGGAGATCAATTAAGATGTTCAAGCAGCTACAAAAAGGATGATTGAGGCAAATGGTAACATCAGGATGACCATATGGTAAGGGAACACCAGAACCGGGTGGACATAAAACGCGAGCCACCAGAGCGCCACCGCTAACGAAACAGCGAGCGGGAAAAGAGGCAAGATAGTCAGAGGAATGTCAGGAGGAAGGAAGAACAGCATGGGATGCACATGCAGAATTCAGTGATATCAGACTTAAAAAGCTGAAAAGTGCCTTATTCCTGTAAATCAAAGGGTCAAGGTGTTGGCGCAATGCAGTATTGACGATCCCAACCGCAATCGCGTGGGTGCTTAAAATAATTATGTTCAATATAAGACCATCAGCTGTAAACAGCAGCGATTTTATCATCTTTCCCCTGACCCACAGGGATGGAACAAATTAGCTGACTGGCCCTTTTGAACATCTCAGACAGTTCCTCTCAAGTTTGCCCCTTGGGCTGCAATTCCGTGAGCCACCAGCTCTGCAGGACACAGCAGCCCATGGGCAACCTGCTTCCCATGCAGCTGTGCCATGTGAAGGTGGTGACAGCACCATTAACTCACCACTGTGGCTCTAAGGTTAAAAAAAAAAAGGTCTTTCATTCCCTAGGGTTGTTCAAACTACTGAATTGCAATAGACAATTGAGCCCAACCTGGCACAGCAGCCCTAAACCCATACTGGGAATGAAAGAAGCAGCACAAGGTGCAAAAACATCCCCGACATCTGATTAGGAAGAGGAAGCAGCGCAGAACCCACCTTCTGCAGAGCACAGTTCCTTC
Source organism: Chamaea fasciata (assembly GCF_029207755.1). Lineage (NCBI taxonomy): Eukaryota > Metazoa > Chordata > Aves > Passeriformes > Sylviidae > Chamaea > Chamaea fasciata. The sequence continues at coordinate 36,347,868 of NW_027094093.1, forward strand.
TCCAAGCACGGGACAATATTCCAACTATTCACAATCTCAAGAATATATAAAATAATTTTATCTTAAATTACATTAAGTTCTGATCTGAAGATTAGGTTTACTTAATCTGATGATTAAGCTCAATTCCCTCCCACACTTACTCTAAGAATTGACCTTAAATAATCATAGTAAAAGTATTTCTATCACATTTTATGAGGTTGGGATTGTTTCACCCTCTTTGACGTCAGAAAAATTATCAGGAAATAATGGACATTACACCACATTTAGCCCCATTCTTAATAAAATGTCCTCATGTGCCAAAAATTGAAGAGTGTTGAATATTTTCAGTGTTTATTTTTCAATGATCTATCTTTAGATTAGGCTCATTTCTCCAACACTGTGCATCAAATTTCAGAAATACGGTCATTTTCCATGTTAAAAAGCACAATAAACATTTTGACAGAAAAAATACTAAATTTACAAGATAATGTTACAGTCTACCCAGTATACAAGCCTTTTTTAAAAAGTGGGGAAAACTGAGAAAATGATTTTGCTTTCATCTCTAGATTGTTCAGTGACTGAAGTCAAAACCAGTGAAAGATGAGGTTGTCAAGGTGAAAGAGAGTATTAAGACATTTTGAAAATTAACTTCTAGATATAGAAAAATCACTAGAAAGATTTTTATTGATTAAGAGTTATTCTTTTTCTACTTTCTGGGCATGTCCTGTTCTACCCCCAGAGACAGATGGAAGGGTTTTTACATTGCTTTCAGTCCATTGAGATTCATGTGAGCACCTGCCAGAAATTCAACAAAAGACCCAACAAACTCTCATTTGACTTAACAGGAAATTGAGGAGAGAAGGCCATGTTAATGTTTGAACAAATATTTTGTGTCACAGCTTAAGAGGAGGACATATTCATAAAGGAGATCTAGATGAGATATTTAGGGAAAATTCTTCCCTGTGAGGATGATGAGGCCCTGGCACAGGGTACCCAGAGAAGCTGTGGCTGCCCCTGGATCCCTGGAAGTGTCCAAGGCCAGGTTGGATGGGGTTTGGAACAACCTGGGTTAGTGGAAGGTGTCCCTGCCCATGGCAGGGGTGGGACTGGATGAGTTTGAGGTGCTTTCCAACCCAAACCATTCTGTGCTAGCTGTGATATGGTGTAATAATAGGCCAGAGCAGTCAGGCATCTGGGCTCCCAGACCCTCAACACCAAACCTGTCCATTCTGTCTGAGGAAACAGCCTATGAAAGGTTCAGGAACATCTGATCTGGGCATCTTATCACAAAGCAACCAGACAGTTTTTGCTCCTCTATGACTTGGGCACAGAGCCCTGATGGCAACTCTCCGACTCTCTTCAACAGAGCAAAAGCTGAATTTCTGCCTCTAGTGGAGGGAGAAGCAAATAAGTGGGGGAAATAGCATCCCCTGAGTGATTGCCAAGAATTCCCACAAAAAATAAACACAGTCTGGTGGTTATGTTCTTAACAGCTGTGTTAATGGGGTTAAAGAAACCTTAAAGAAACTCTGTCTTTTTTTAAATGAGCCCTGTGCTTAAAAACCTGATACAGTACAAGTTTGGCTTTTAAACCCAGTGTGGTTTGAGACTGAGAGAAGTGCCACTCCAGCAGGCATGGAGATTCCTGAGGGAGTGTGCCGGGCCCTCTGTCCTGAGGAGCCATGGGCTGCAAGCAGGACAGTGATTTCCAGCACTGCGGAAAGTTTCAAGATCTTCTTAAGCAGTGACAAGCAAAGCCCTGCATTTGGGTGGAGCAACCCTATGTGGCACCTCATTATTCTCTGCTTCCTTGTATACCTTCATTTCAATGACATAGACATTAAAACCAGATTTTTTTTTAAATCATAACCGACGTTCCTTCTATTAGAAACTCCAAACAAAAAACCCAGCAGTGCAAAACTAAAATAACATAGAACAAAACAAGTATTTTTCACTCAGGTTTTGTTTCGCTTGTGCAAAGGACTCGTGGGATAGAATTTAGTGTAAGGAATTACTAGCTCGGAACCTGGCCCCAATCCCTTCTCAAAACAGGCAATGGTTCCAGTCCAATGTCAATAAAACCATTTTCCTTGAAATAAACCATGGCGGGGGAATGCTATGGGAGGCACCAAAGCAAATGGAAAACAACTCCATGGATTGCAATCCATAGGAACTTCCCAGTTTTTACAGTATCAGCTTTGCTTTCTCAGCTTATTTATTGGTATTTCATAGCACTTAGGTTGTCGTGGCATGGCCTTGGTTATCCACTGTTGTAGCATGTTTGTTATTGAATCCTCTGGATTTCTGAAGAGGTGGAAGAGCAGCATGTACTGAGGAAAATTGCCTCCTTGGCATTGTTAAGGCAGTTCAGAGCCTTAGAGTAACATCACCTTCACTGCCTTTGGTGTGTGCTTTAGGCCTGGTGAGATCCACGAGCATGAAAAGGGGATGCACAGCACCCAAAACGAAGTTAACTGCTCATTAGCTTAATTAAAATAACTCAAAGGGGAGAGAGAGAAGCTACTGATACTTCCCAGAGAGTGCAAGGACATGGGTTTTGTTTGCACACAGCAAACATTTTACCCAGGTCCCCATCCTTTGCATGGATCTAACAGCCTCTCCAGAGCCTCATCCTCTGACACCAGCTCCACCTCTCATTTGGAAAAAAAAAACAATAAATAAATGTGGAAATGCACGAGTCACAGTCCTGTGCCTCTTTCATCTGCTCAGACTGCCCATCTGACCTCTCTCCTGAGACCTCCTTTGCAGGCACAACCCAGCATCTCTGCTGCCTTTGACATGAGGTAAGGAAAGGAAGTTGTCCCTTCATGTCCATGATCCCAAAGGGATATGCCATGGGCCAGGGACTTGAAGGGACAACCACAGGAACTATGAAAGGGTAGTTTTTTATCCCCTGCCCCTTCCTGGCTCACTCTGGCTGCTAAATCCAGCCTCCTTTGGACAGAGAGCTTGCCTTCACATTACTCCTCTGTTAGCACAGAGTTAACAAAACAGCCTTTACTCAACTCCCAGGCACTTTCACACTAAGAGCACCTCTGCAGCCTCACCAAAAAGGCCAAGGAGATGTTTTTCAAGCTCTAATCAATCTGCCAAAAGAGTACAATATTCCACAGCATCTAGGACAGAAAAAAATGAAACAAGTTCTCAGCACAAACAGCAGTGGGGGTCTCCCTGAGCAGTGCATCTTGGAGAACACTGAATCATTCCAATCTCCCTGCAAATGTCAGCTGCCTGATTCTCCGTGTCATCTGTGGCTCTGAAATGGTTTCAAGTGGGACCTGCTGTCGCTGCAGGGGGTGAGCAGAGCTGTCACAGCAGGGACAGAGCTGGGCAGGGCACACAGCACCAGAGGCCTTCACACCTCACTGCCATTGGCCAGTGCCACAGCTGCACAGACATTCCAGGGCTTTCCTGGAGCTGGAGTCCTGCCTGGAGCAAAGTCTGTGCCCAAGGAGGAGCTGCTGGAGCTCCCTGCATCCCCCTGCTGAACAAAACATTGGTGTCACACTGTCTGTGCACAAGCGCCTGCACCAATCACTTAGTACAGGTAACCTGGTGTCTCCTGTTGGCAGAAACACAAGTTCCTCCTCTTGGCTGAGGTGATGAAACAGGTACCCAAGAAAGGTTGTGGCTGCCTTATCCCTGGAAGTGTTCAGGGCCAAGTTGGATGGGGTTTTGAGCAGCCTGGTGTTGCGGAAGGCATCCCTGCCTGCAGCAGAGGGTTTGAAACAAGATGAGCTTTAAGGTTCCTTCTAACCCAGACCTTGCCAGGATTCTATGATTCTACCCACAGTTGCAGATGGACATGCTCAGATTGAGGCCAGCATTGCAGATTCCAGCTCCGTTTCCCGTAGCTGGCATCACCTGCATCCCAATCCCAAGATGGCTTGTGTTGGAAAGGACCTTAAACATTCCACACCCTGCCATGAGCAAGGACACCTTCTACTGTCTCAGTTTGCTCCAAACCCTGTCCAGCCTGACCTTGGACACTCCCAGGGATCCAGGAGCAGCCAGTTTCTCTGGGCACCCTGTGCCAGAGCCTCCACACCCTCACAGGGAGGAATTTTTCTGAATCTAAACCTGTTCTCAGTTTGAAGCCATTCCCCATGTCCTGGCACTCCATGCCCCCATAAATAATCTCCCTCCAACTTTCTTGCTGGCTCCATCATGGTCTGGAAGGCCACAATTAGCTCACCCCAAAGCTTTGTTTTTCCAAGCTGAACAAACCTTGTTCTCTTAGCTTTCCCAAGGGTAAGTGTGGGGTCTTCAATACACAATGGCCCTGGCAGCCCTGACTCCATCAGCAAAGAGATGACTTTTTTTCACTAAAAAAAAAAAAAAAAAAAAAAAAAAAAAAAAAAAATTTGGAGAGCAAGTATCACCAGCTTCTGACTGACACCAGTGCAAGACATTTTCTCTGCAAAGCAGAAGAAAGAAGATAATAAAAGAAAAGCCATAGAGATGATCCTACTGCAACTTGTGCACGTGTTAGTGGCCGTGTAAGAATTGGAATAATCTCCTTCCCAGCTGGGTCATTGCAAAGCTAAAGGAGAGGTTTAAACCTCTGTAGACACAACCCTCAACTCATACTGCATGCACGTTAGATGCCCTCAGGGAGATGTTGTTGCAGCTGTGCCTGATCCTACCTTGGAGCAAGTTTTTTTCTTGCTGCCCTGAAACTGCCTGAAAGCAACTTCTTGTAACTATTTAATTAGAGGTGACTGCCACTGCAGAGTGCAGGCTTGGGAATCAAGTCACTTGTACACTCCCACCTGGAACTGTTGTCATCCCGAGCTCCATCCAAAGAAGCAGGGAAAGGGCTGGAGAGGCTGCAGGGGACTCCTGGGCTGACCATGTCCCAGAAGGGATCAGATCCCTCTCTGCTTGCTCTGCTCTACCCCCTGCCAATATCTCAGCTGAAGCCACAGGCTAGAGGTGGGAAATAGCTCAGCCACATCCTGCTTTGTTCAGAAAAAAGGACATGCAGGCTTTGCAAGTGTAAACCTGTCTTTAAATAAATGCACACAAACTGAAAATTATCTTCTACCAAGCAAGAAAGAAACCCTTCAGCTTCAGAGTTTCAAAACAATCTCTTCACTTCAAGTAACTTCTCCAATTTTTTTTCTTACAGTTTGAAAATGAAATTCAGCAAAATCCTCTGCTTTCTTCTGTCCTAACTTTGGCTGAAAATTGTGAAGTGACTGTTAAATCTTTTTTGGGGAAAAAAATTGGGACTGTGGACGAAAGCACCAGCTCTAAGAACAGATCTGCTAAGGAGTCTCCCCTGGCCCCCTGATATTAATGATCCTGGACACAATCTGCTCCAAGCGAACCTTGGGGAGAGAAATGAGCAGGACACCTCTGCAAGGGCAAGAAACACCGTGATAAATCCTTCAGAATTTGAAGAATGGTTTTACCACAGCACCTTCACAACCCACATGCAAAATAAAAACGACGATAAGAGTCAAAGGGAATGGGAGACCCCACCACTGGGCAGGAGATAGTTTAGTCAAGACAGAAGGCAGCCTTGAGTGTTCAAAGAGCTGTTCTTTGGCCCCTTCTTCTCATACCAGATGGATTTTCTGGCTGAGACTTATCTGTAATTTTCCTCATAGCTACTTTACAAAGGGAACAGAGGAAAGAAACCACTTGGATCTGGTTTCTTAGAGCAGGAGAGAGAATATCCTCAGTGCTGTTTTGGATCTCGTAAGTCACAGGAGGCACCTTACCCCTTACCTCCCAGTTCAAGTGTTCGCTGCATTTCCTTGATCACAATCCAGTTTTTGCACTTTCCACTTGACTCTAAATTCCACAAAAGAGCTTGATTAGGTTCAAAAGTGGAGCTCAGGAAAGCTTCAGAAAATCTCCTGAGTCCCTTAAACATGTAAGCTAGAAAACCCACGTGTTCCAGGTCCTCACAGCAGAACCTGGGAATACCAGCTTGCCCCAAAGCTGGAACTGATCCAGCCACCTAAACACCATCAGACTGGGGGTGCTGGGAAGAGACTCTACACACGCAGATTTTTCATCTGGCTTCATCCCAGCGATGTTCTGGCGCAGACCCAAACGTGCCAAACGCTTTGGTGTTCTAATCCGCATTAAAGCCCTTGCACAGAGCTCTATTCCACCCTCCCCAAATCCTCTTTTCTCTTCAGCAGACAAAACCCCCCGACTTTCATACATTCCAAAAATGCCTTATGTTCGATCCTAAAAGCAATGATGACTCCACTGTCATATTTTTGATGTCAACTGTGTCACGTATCCATGACCTCCTCACCTGATCCCTACAGGGGAAGCAAGGGGGCTACAAAAGTGTTACACAAATTGCTCCCAGCAAGCAGAGCTTTCTCCAATAAAGTATAACAAGTCAAAATTCCTGCACTTTCTTGGTCTTTGAGGGTGAATTCCAATTTGGTGGGGTTTAGGGGTACGAACAAGGACCTGGCTCTGATGTGTATGTTGTCCTGGACTGCTGAACTAAAAGAAAGAGCACAAGATTTGTGTCCCCCTGACAAAACTGGCACTGGACATCCACCCCAGCCATCCTGAGAACACTGGCTGGGCACTGAGCTCTGGCAGAGCTCCCACACTGACCCAAAACCTCCTTGGTACCCCAGAAAAAAAGCTTTGTGCAGGGGTTACTTGTGCAGAACAGCCTCCTACAAGGTCCAAAGGCAGTCAGGAGAAGCTGGACTAAGAGTAATTAAAAAAACCCCATGTGCCTCAAAAATAGCCATAGGATAGTTTCTCTACCAAGTTTTAGCCAAAAAGCTGCTTACAAAGTCAATAAATCAGTCATTTATTCTTGCTGCCCCTTTGCTTGTGCATATAGAAGAGACTCACTTTTTTCATGGTATCACTCCAGTACTGTACTTCCCATTCTTTACTTTCAAATATTCCCACTTCACATAAATTTTCATGCCACATATCAGTTAGGGGAAAAAAAAAAAAAATGTACTCAGAACACTGAATCCAGCAAGTTGTTTTTGGAAACTCTTGGAAAACTGAAACACTACCGAAAGGAACATCAAAAAATAAGTGATCCCTAAAAAAAATAAAAAAAAGGAAACCCCCCACACACACATGCATGTCCTGATTCATTCCCTACTACAGCAGACTTTAAGGAGAATATACTACTATAAAAGAAACATATCCTCACTTTTGAAGCCATTTCCAATCTACACAGAAATAGTATTTATACCTCCTCCATGCCTTATCTTCTACAACTTATATCTTTTACTGATGCGTACAGCTGCCACCCCCTCAAACACTGGGTCTATTCTTCAGCGAAAGCCTCTCTAAAAATACAGAGGTGGAAAATTACCTTGCACTTTAAATCTGTTGTGTCGTTGAGGACGGGAAATGAGAAATAAGGGAGTTTGGAAAGACACTCTCAGGCCAGAGAGATATTCATCTCTAATACAAACCACGTAAACATGTCATCTCTAAGAGGTACATAAGGCATAAAAGCACTTTAATGATACACAGGGCGTTTTGCAAGCCCAAAATCTTACAGGGTCATTGTCATTTCCATCCTGCCACAGAGGTTACAGGCAACGGGGCCACAGCATTCCCTGAGACCTCAGAAGCGACCTCTAAATTTTTTTATGTGTCCCTTCCACTCCAATTCCAGCTCCTGTGGGGCCAGGCCAGCATCCCCACGATCCATGAACCCCACAGTGTGTCCCTTCTGCAAGAGGGCCAGCACACAGCCACCCATGACCCCAGCAAGGCAAGGCAGGGACCAGCAGGAGGAATTATCCCAATTTGCCCAATTTGAAGATTAAATGCTATCTCTCAGATTTTATTTTTTTTTTCATGCTGACAAAATATTGTTTTTCACTGTTTTGAGGATCAGGTCCTTCCAAGATTTAAAAAAAATAAGAGAATAAAATGTGTAATGTTTGCAAACACTGATTTTTATCCACAGAAAGCTGTATGTGCCAGGGGACAGCAGCAAGGGTGCATCAACTTCAGTGAACTTACCAAAAAAGCAGCTTCCTGGAGTTATTACAAAACTCGGTTTCAGACTGGTTTGAAAGAAGACCACAAACCTTAATTAATGCAATAACAGGGGAGTGGGGGGAACAAGCCTCCTTCTGAATAATTGTCTATTTGTTTATCAGTATCCCTTCCAGGGGCTAATTATTTGCTTAAGAAAATACCTTTTAAAATCCTCTTTTAAAATAATAATAATAAAAAAAAGAATTAGCTGTTTGTTTTTCCAGTGTGGGGTTTACACTTCTAAGTTTCAGCAACACAACGTACCAGATATTTGATGTTACAGATGGTTGTGGGGAACCAGAAATACTTGAGGGAGGAAGGGCAGGCTGTACTTTTCTGTATCTGTTACTGATGCTGATGCCTTTTCAGCAAGAAATTCAGCAGAATCGCAGCAGCTCAGGAGCACTTCTCCAAACCTGAATGAAGATGCAGCTCCAGAGGCCATGTTAATTGTGCTGGAGTTCCTGCTAATGTCGTGTTGGAAGTTACACTCGTGGCTCCAAAACAGAAGCTAAAACTTTATAGTTTTAAATAAAAGTTTGAGGGCACTCGGGATGAGCCTGAGAAGTGGGAAAACCCAGAGCTGCTTCTTCACACACCCCCCCCCCCCAGCTTTTTGCACAGGTACCAGGTCTCTCTTCCACATGTTCCAGTTCTCCCGTTTTGGGTTTTTTGTGGGGTTTTTTTGTGCTAACAATTAATTACGACATGCATTTCAATTAGCACTCCAGCCCTGTGATCAATGACCCGCGTGCCTTTGAAACGCGGGGCAGGAGGAGCCACCAGAACCTTCCGTGCGGGATCCCAAGGGTTAATCCCCGAGCGAATTCCTCAGATGTGTAATTTAATACTTCATAACTGCTGAAAATTGGAGCCCACATAATTTATTTTCTTTGGTCTGGGCGCATTTGCCTCATGCTTGGCTGTGGCGGACTTCAGAGAGAGAGAGAGAGAGAGACACACCTAAAGCCCTCAAAGCGTCCCAAGCGGCCCGTGTCAGTTGTGCAGAGAGATTGTGGTGCTTGGAGGCAGCCCAAGGATTAGGTGTTCCCTGAGAAGGTTTTCTTGGCTCCGCGAAGCCCAGGGATGCCACGGGAATAGCCCGCGCTCCTCCCGCCGCCCGGAGGCTGCGCATCCCTCCCTCCATCCATCCCTCCATCCATCCCCGGGGCATGCGAGCGCTCCGGGACAGCCCCGGCGCAAAAAGGTGCGCCTCAAAATAAACACAACCGCCACCAAAAAAGCGCCCAGGGGCGAGGAGGGATTGCCGAGCAAACAATTGCTTCATTGTGGAGCCGGAGCGAGGAATCGCAGATCCGAGCTCCACCTACAGTCCCCTTTGCAAAGCTGACTCCTCCAGCCCTGGCTTCCCTCCGCTGCCTGCTCCCGAATTTTTATTTTATTTTATTTTTGCTATTTTAGTTTTTTTAACAATTCTTTTCACTGCACAAGCGATCTGCATTTCTATTTCTGTACACAGCCAAAGCTATCGCATTGTCCCAGTACTTTTAAGGTTAGTTTACTTTCTGTATTTTGAAAGTAAATAGCCTGCTTTTTCCTGGAATTTATTTTAGGATTCCGTCTCTATCGCTGGCTTTCATTTGCACCAGCTTCATATCGTCTGACAGTATTTCACATTTTTATTGCAGCTTGATTGCAGTGCAGTAGTTTCATCATTCCAGGAAAAAAAAAAAATATATATATATATAAAAATGTTTGTCAAAATTGTACTCTTGCCCTCCTTAAAAAAAAATCAAATTAAATCAAGCTTCAAACATGACTGGGGTTGCAACTTTGAAAAGCAGTAGTCAGCCTCTAAAAGGATCAAGGAAAATATTCCAATTTTTTACTTTGAAAAAAAAGCCTTGGACACAAATTCCAGCTCTGATGTTGGTGCCCATCCCATTACCTGGGATGCAGCTTTCCCAGGAAGGAGATGGAAATCCCTCATGAAAAAATAAAGCTGGATGCACAAGCACTGGCCTTCCGAAGTTTCACTGGGGAGGGCATCAGCACAAGGCCAGCCTCGCCACACCATCTGTGGGGAGAAAATGCCATCAACTGGGCAACCGGGACAGAGCTGCAGCCCAAAGTCATCTCCACCAGGCCCAGAAGGGATTAGAACATCAACAGGTGTGGTCCAGCTTCTGGGCAGCTCCTTCACTCATCTTAATGGTTGGACTCAAGGATTTGGGAGGTCCTTTCCAGCCTGAACTACTGCATGACCTCCTGCCAGCTCCTACACCTTATGTGTGCACCTTACACAAGGAGCTCTGCTTCTTAAGTGACAGAAGAAACCAAAACTAAAATAAACAGGTGTTTATTTCTGAGCACATGGTGTTCATTTCTGATAATTCAGGCCTACCCCAGCCCTTGTGCTGGATCAAATCTGAGAGATCCACTTGATTCCAAGCCTCCAGGTCTGTTGAGAAGTGGAAGCCCCCTTCCATTAAAGGAATTCCTACATTCTTATTCCTGCCATAATACTGTTTGGAAAGACACAAATTAGGACGGTGCATCAAATCATGGAAGGAGCAAAGGTGGTGAGCAAGACAGAAAAGGAAGACTTCACTGAGAATAAGGTAGAGGATCATAATTTGTTAATTAGTAAAAGGTCCTTAGCTGTTACCCTGATCTACTAAGAGAAATTTAGGGCCTGGAGCATCTCCCTGCGGAGGAAAGGCTGAGGTAACTAGAGCTGTTCACTCTGGAAAAAGTTGGATGACAGGGGGGACCTCATCCCTGGGTGGCCCTGCCTGCAGGACCAGACTCTGCTCCAGGGGCCCAGCAGTGGCACCAGAGGAGATTGATCCCAGGAATTCCCCCTGCACAGGAGGAAGAACTTTCCTGTGCAGTGACCAAGCTCTGCCCAGAGACCAGAGAGGCTGTGGAGTCTCCCAGAGCCATCTGGGCACAATCCTGTGCCATTTCTCTGGGATGGCCCTGCTGGAGCAGGGAGGTGGGACCAGATGACCCAACTGTGGTCCCTTCCAGCCTGACCCACCCTGTGATTCTGTGAAAAACCCTTTTATCCACTCACTGCTTGAAAGAGCTGACAAGGAATTTAAAAACTCTCCAGCTCTTGCGAGAATTTTTAATAAACATTATTATTATTATTATCTCACCTCATGGTCCAGTATGTCCAAAATTGACACAGCTCCCAAGTGACGCGGGGGTTTACCATTCTTTCATCCCAGGTGACAAAGCCAAGTAGGAAAGATTGAGCAATTTGGATGCCAGCAGGAGTGTAGGAAATGGAATACTCTGTTCCATCTCCTGTGCAGCACTTCCCTCTCCGTGCACACTTTTACGAGGCAGATATTTGACCTGTTACACCATGATACATAAAATAATAATAAGTAATGAGTGGGTGGGTGATCTCACCAGTGTCTTTAAACCTCCTGCAATGTGTGGGTTATGAGGTTTGAATCACACAGAAGTAGTACCAAATTTGCCTGCTGCCTCAAAGAAACTGCAGGAGGAGTGGCCAACTGATGTGGAATAAAGGAAATTAATAAAACCTGAAACAAGAATGAGATGAGCAGAATAGAAGCTATAATGGAAACAAAGCAAGAGTAACTGCTTGTATATACAAAAAACCAGATGATCAGTCAGGCTTCTGATGATTTTCATCCTTGACAAATGCTTCCCATTTGTGGAGAGGATATATTGATAAATACATATTTAATCTTGTTTGGAGAATAAAAGAACAGGTGACATTGATCCTTCCCATCACTGTCAACCAGAGCAACTCGCTGCCACAGCTCCCACACCAGAGTAAACAAGACCAGAATCAACTAGGAAGTTCACATAACAAGAAAAGGAGGGGGAAAAAAGGGGAAAAAAAAATCAAATTTGTCAGAAAAAAAATCTGTACCCAGCCTGAATTTCTACCCCTACATCACCCAGAGTTCCAAGCAGCCAGGACTCACAGGAAGTTATTTTGCCATGAGGCTGCATGGCCAGGCCCTACATTTATGAATGAAATTGCTGCTCTTTTCCAAATGTAAGATCCGAGACCATGGATGAGTGCCACTTTTTTTTTTTCTTTTTTTTCTTTTTTTTTTTTTTTTTTTTACAAAACCCTTAGGAGCATGAGTCTGCTGTATTTCTTCAATTCAATGCTGATATATCTGATTTCCCTCCAGGACAGACCAAACATTAAATAACACTGAACAGGCTGAGTGCGCAGCTAAAATACTTGCACTGAAAAGTTTTCATTCTCAGCTTATTTCCTAGTTTACAAAAGCTCTTATCAAAAAAGCTCTCTAAATTGGAATTAGTTAGTGATCCAGGTCTCAAAAGCCCAGGGACTGGAAGTGAAGATTTCTTAATTATACCAGCAGGGGCTTGATTTCTATTCTTAGTGCAGCTGGGTAATGTTGTTAGGTTCTTGCAGAGCTCTGTTTCTCACTGGCAGGGGTAGCCCCTGGTTTACCCTGACAAAAATATAAAGCTCTTGAAATTGAAGCATCTTCACATATGTAACAGAAACACACACCCTTCTCATAGACATCCAACTCTTCAGCAGAGCCCAGGTTCCTTTAAAGCTCAGTAACTCATTACTTGGGAATCCAAACACCAGTCTCAGAGTTTTCACCCGAGAAACTTTCCTTTTTTTTTATTTTATTCTTTTTCTCCCAATGGGCTTTTAAATACCTTGGAGGAATCAATGTTGCTCAGCTGTAAATTCACCTTCAATAAAGGCGAAACACCAAACTTTTGGGATCGAGACCCAGATCACCAGAACCTCCAGAGTTAAAAACATCCACTCACAGTGACTCAACTTCCCTCCTGTGTTACAAGGACAGACCCAGCCTAGAGAACAATAACCAAAACCAGCCTTGTACTTCTTGTAGCATAAAAAAATTCTACCCCAAGATTGATACCACCGCAGATTAGAGCTCTAAAATCCTCAAAATACTCTTGCTGAATAAAACATGGTGTGAAATATACCAACACAAGCCCATAGCTGCAGTTTAAGTGCATTGAGGGTAAGGGGTGGGAGGAAAAGGCTTATTAGTTTATCTTAAGGCTCCTGGATAGAACCCAAAAATTGGGTTGAATCCCCAAGTAGGTCATATTTCTCTCATTAAAATATTTGACTCACACTGGCAATGTTCTCTGAAGATGAATGAACTCTGGGCTTGGAACAAGGTAAAGCTGCAATTATTAAAGCAAGTATTTAAATCTCAATTTGACTGTTGCTGGTCACCTTTGTGAGAGGAGGCTGGTGGTCAGCTTTGGGTTTTTTTACCCACAAAATACACAAAAAACTCCTGCAGGACGAGTCAGCTGCACATCACAAGGCAACTGGTGGTCACATGAGAATGCTATTTTTAAAAAAAGGCCCACAAATTTTTGCATCTTTGCGTTCCTATCTGCTCAAGCTGTTCTATCAAAACTCAAACTTTCTTGCTGGGAAACGGTTCCCTCTTTGGTACCTTTTCTGCCAAAACCCAACTGTAACAACAAAAGTTTATAAACAATGAAAATTCCAGCTGCTTGACATCAGCGATGTGAAGCTTTCACTTCACACTGATACAAATATTTACCCTGAGCTCTGGCAAAGCTTTCCTTGCCCATGTCGCCCTTAATCATACATTTTTCCTTGATTGAGTTATGCTTTCCAGTACGTGATTTGCTCTCGTTTACTTTTTAACACATCCCAGAGGCTTCGTCAAAATCAGCTCTGCGCAGGCCATGTCATTTGGTAGCTGCCAAACGTGCTGCTCAGAAGGACCTTGGCAAACAGCAAAACACTGTCTCTTTCTAACTGCCCTAATAAATGTGTTTGTTCTTTTCTGACCACCATTTATTTCTTAGATCCCACATATCCATAAAGCAATGAGCCAAGAAAGTAAGCAGAAACACACTCATTTTCCCTTTAATCTACTCCCTCGAGGCAATGCACTGACTTCTCTTACAGACACCTTGTAGCTAAGAAGCTGCAAAGTATCGATGACTCACTTTTTATTATTATTTACGAGACAGAAAGGGTATTATCAGAGGGAGTAATAACAAAGAATCACTGGGTTGCTGCTTTAATACTCACAAAACTAAATATACAGGAGTCAAAACAAATATAACTCCACCTGAGCAAATAGCATCATCACAAACCATTCTGACAATTATAATTAAATATATTCTTCCGACAGAAAGGAAATTTGAGAGATTTCTCAGCTACATTCATATAAAGCCAAGTGCAACGCGGAGGAAAATCTCATCTGCAGCATCTAACACGGAGAGAAATTTATTTCAACCTATTCCTGAAAGTGGACCCAAGTCTTAACCAATATATTTTTGTTACCTTCTCTTTTTATACCTCTCTACATCCCCACTGAGAGAGGACAAAGAAAAGCAGCAAAGACAAACGATGCTGAAGGACTCTGGGCCCTGGGCAGAAGTTTTCCTATTATTTTTTTATTAATTAGATAAATCTTAAACCCAAGCCTGTGCTTAGTATTCTGCTAAAGGATGAACCAGCTCCCAGCTCTTCCTGTAGGTGGATCAGTCATCCATGAGAAGAGACAGAAAACTGCACCTGAAGTAGCTCCAAACAACAATCAGAGGTAGCCAGCAGCTCATGAAAGAAAATCAGCTCCATTTTCAAGCTGCAATCAAAGGAAAGAAACCTGAAATCCACTGCAAATAGAAAATGAGGGTCAAGGATGAAAATAAAGAACTCATGAACCACCTGAAAACTACCTCAGGTATTCCCTATTTAGTTACTATTTCAATAAAATGCTGGTGCATAACTTAGAGGATCCCAGATGAGTTGTTTGAAACACAAACAGTTTAGTTTTGCGTTTCAATGACAATTCTTTCTCCTTTTTATTTTTTTTTTAATTTTTTCTTTCTATCTGAAGTTTCCTTACTACTGGTGTTTCACATAAAAAGCAAGAAAACTCAGAAAAAATACTTATGGTCCTAAAACCTCACTCTAGTTCAGGTCAAAACGAGGCAGTAGATTCATAAATCTTAATGCAATCTTAATCTAAAAATTAAATATTTCAGTAAAACATGAATCATCTGAGAATTTTAGTATTTTGGATTCAAGAAAATTTTGCTTTATTTATGTGAGACAAAATTTTATCACTAGATACATTTGTGAGTCTTGGGGTCCTGGAATCTGCCACAGGGCTTTTGGGAGAGGTGGCAAAAAGGGAAAAGCAATCTGGGATGACTTTTGCATGACAAATGGTTCAGCAAGTGACAGATTCACACTTCAAGCTGGTCGCTGCACGTGACTTCAGCACAGCATCTGCAGTGAATTTTCACCTCTGGCTGGAGGAGGAGAATCACCCAGGGTGGTCCTTTCTCCTTTCTCCAGTCCCAGCGTGGCAGGGAGAGAGAAGAGAAAGGTTTGTGACATAATCACGTGAGAAAAATCAACCTGGAGGATTTGGGACAGATGGGATTCAGTGTCTCAGTTTTTCTACCTAATGTTAGCATTACTCAGCTTCAGTCTTTGAAGAGAAAATATTTTGGAGTTGCCAGGAGCATCCTGAGTGTTTTCAAATCCTCTAGTAAAACTCCATTTAATGTCAAAGTCATTCAGAAGCCTCATATAGTTCTATTTGCAATATATATATATATATATATATAAAAATTTTATTCCAAAACCACATTAGGGATATTTTAACATTTATATTAATGCAATATGACAGGAACCCAAATAATTTCACATCTTGTGGTACTGTCAGCCTTATAGATATGTGTTTTCATCACTTGACTTTTTGGGTTCATTCGGAAATAAAAATATTTAGACCTGGAACTAGGGTGTCAGAATTCCCCTAAAGCAATGGGGAAAATGAATCATCAGATAATGCTAAAATATAAAGAATATAAACATCAAAAAACAGCAAAAACCACCCCAAAACTCTCCAACAGAATTCACCGGTTCATCTCTCAGACACTGGCGATGTTTTCTATACCTGGCAAGGTATCTGAGTCTCAGCTGGTCATTCCTAAACCCCTCAAAAGTCAATGCACATCGAAAGGGGGATAAATATTCTAGGGAATAATTTATTTAACTAAAAGGAAGAAATGCAGGGTTTGATTCAGGTGCCCAACAAGACGGCATGTTTATCCTCTCAATAACAAGACGCGGGAATGGGGATGGAGCACACCACCACCAGAGGATGCAGCTCCTGCTCCCCTCATTGAACAGGTACTCGTGGCCAAAATTCACTTTATTTACCCCACCTCAGAAGTCAGAATCTGCCTCTGCTGACACATTTGGGGCTGGAATTAGGTGACCCTCAAGGTCCTTTCCAACCCAAACCATTCCATGATAATGGTATTTCAGGTGACATTCGTGCTAAAGTATAGACAGGAAAAGTCAGTAAAAGCCAACCCATGTGGTTCTCACAAAAAACAGCCAACAGGTCACAACAAGCTGACCTGCCAAGAAAAGAGGAGTCTTATGTGACCTCACAGGTAATTAACTCCCATGACTTATGAGCTAACGGAAAAATACACAACAATTGCAGCTTTCTGCAGATGAAATGTTCCACCAAGAGTCCAAGGACAGATTTCCCATCCCCACATGCAAAATGCTGTTATTCCCAGAACTCATCACCAGACACTAATTAGAGGAAAAAAAAAAAACACCAAAAACATATGAAGGTGAACAAAAAAACCAAGTACATCAAGTGGTTTATTCTTCAAATTACTGAAATTGATTTTTTTACATCGCAAGTGAAATGTGCATTGTGGAGTGAAACCACTTTCTAATGTCTCCAAGGCTCATTCCAACAGAGATTTTAAAATCAAAATACTTTCAAGACTTTAGACCACATCGAGGAAAATATCAAACCTGTACTCAGATATGATTTCTTTGTTGAATCAGTTCCTCTTGTCACATAACATTTTCATTGGCTGAAAGCAGCTCTGGTCTAGACAAGTTAACAGACTTTTAATTAAGACAATTTTAGTCTTAATTTCTTATGAATTCTAAGGGCTTCTGTTGCTACAATGAAAAAATTCCATATTTCCAATCCCAAATTTCACTATAGATCTCAATAACTTCCTCTGAAGAATTTCCTGGAGTTTCATGGGACTGAACAGACATAACAAATGACACAGATGTAGAATTCTTCCAATGGTTTCTATGTTCTCTATATTCTATATTGTCCTATAATCCTTTATCTCTCCATCAAATCAATTTTTAGAGTCTCTTGCCCCTTTATTATCTCCTCACTGTTTGAATTCTCCCCAATACCAGAAAAAGAGGATACTTTTCTCCTTTATCTGCAAACATCCATTTATTATCCCTCTTTTATTTCAAAAACTGCAAGAACTAGTGGAAATTTGAAAAAAAAAAAAAGTGGTGTTTTTTTTTTTTTTTTTTTAATTAAAACAAGATATTCTTCCTAGTGATGGTGCCAGGAAATTCACTGTAGTAGCAGTTCTCTGTCATTCCCAGGTGGAAAGTCAGTAGAGGGAGCACAAGAGCACACAGCAAAATGTTAAAGGACTACCAAAAATCCTTAATTGCATCCAAGCATTATTACTGGGGAGTTTGTTTTCTTGAATACCCCCACCGGCCTCAGCAGGAAACAAAAACTTAAAAATTATATAAAGTAATTGTGTTGTTTTGAGAGAAAAGAAACAGACCCAAACCCCCAAAATTTGGCAGAGCAGATAAAGAGCTGGAAAGCTCTGTCTAACCAAACAGAAAATCAAACAACTTTCTTAAAATAGGCATCTTAATCATGATGCTGAGTAACCTCCTATTTTAGTAACTGCCACAAAGCATTTCTGGCCATTTTCAGTGCAGAACTTTTAATAAAATGTAATAATCACAGCAGGATTCATCAGGATCCATCCGAAATGAGAAGCTCTGTCGAGGACCTGGGTCAAACTCCGTTACATAACTGAAAAAAAGGACAAAATTTGCTTGGGTTTAGATTCTGTAATTATACACAAACCTCAGTCCACATTCATCCCAAATTCGCTGAATTCCCAAAGTTTTTCAAGAATTCCTCACGTCTCACTGCTGGAAATCTCTGGACTCAGCTTGAGCAAGCTTGGAGCCGTTCATGGTTTTTTTATCAAAACTATGGGAAATTCAATTATTTTCCATGGTTTTGGCTCAACATCAAACTAGAGCACTGCATTTCTGTGTGCGCTCCATTTCAACATTTCAGTTTGATTTGTATGTCAAAGCACAGATCAGGAGGACAAAGTCCTCCCTCATATCGCTGGATAGAAATTCAGAGGAACGACAGCGATTTTACTGGTGCTCTTCCAGTGTGACACCATTTTAAATAAAAAGTTTAACGTCATTTCAAGGCCAAAATGGGGAAAAAGCCCAAACCACTCCACCATGAATGCCTGAAAACCGTGGGGCTGAACATTCCTCTCATTCCTGTGCAAAAAACTGCGTTATCCTTTGGTTTACAAATCCCTACCAGAGGGCTGAACACAGTTACATGACTAAGGACATGCAAGATTGTTCTCTTCCCATCATTTAAATTAATTACACAAAATCGTGCTCTTTCATCACGACAAAGCTTTCTGAAGACCTGGTAGGTTGTGGAACAGCTTTAAAACAGTGAAATATCCCACTCTAGATTATTTTTCCCAAAAGGAGAAAATTCAGCCAAAACACAGTATCTTATTGTTGCATTTTTGCTCCCCATCCAAACCAACCAAATCCCTGTGAAATAAAATACATTAATATTTTGTTTGTAATATTTTTGCACAAGAAGTTTGGAGGGCTATGGTTTTGTAGAAGAAAGGAAAGGAGAGACAGAGAGAAAAAAGAATAAAGATCACAAAAATTTTGAGTTGATAAGTCTGGTGTTCATTAAACATCTCCAGGACTGCCCTATAAAGATATTTCCTTGTTTTCTCCTTCACCAACACTGCTCACACCCAAAGTCCTGAGACAGATATTCCACCAATTAAAGGAAAACAGATCCCTTCCAGTCTTCGCATCTTTGAGGAATTTTTACTTGGCCACTAAAGATCCCCCCACAAGGTATTTAAGCCCACCCAAGCATCCAGAGGAAAAAGAGAACTTCTGGAATATTTAAATACCTTGGTATTTTCAAAGGCCATGAAAATACCCAGCAGAATCTCCCACACAATTGCAGAATTTTATGAATTGGCCATCTGGGGTCTGAACTGCTACCACAGGACTGAGGAACTCCCAGGGAGTGTTTTAATATTCTTTTGAATCGAGATCCTGCACTGCTCAGTCTCTCTTTTCATTCATGAATCACTTCCTTCTGCTGCCCAGTCCCCACCTCGTGTGAGCCGAGGCTGATATCTCCTTGTCTGTACTCAAGTATTTATTTGTACATATTCAGCAAGTATGAACTGCCCAAGTGCCATCCCAGCCCAGTATTTCTTGCACTCGTTTAAGGCAGCGATGCATTCTGAAAGGTCAGAGTGGATAAATTGTGTGTTTATTGGCTTTCAATTAGCTCCGCATCACATCTGTGCAGCTGGAATTTATCCTTCGGATAGCCAAGCTTTGTGAAAAATCAAGTTCATTTCATACATCATGTAAATTATATATGAATAAAAGAAATAAGGGTCATCTAAGAAGTAAAGATAATAACAAGGCTACCTTGTTACATCCAGGTCACCACCTTGAAGTCAAAGTTCCTGTGACCTTGGTCATTGTTTTAAGGTTCTGGTGGAGATTTACATCTCCAAACATGAGGTACACAAATGATTAATTATTGTAGGTAATTTAAATATTTTTCTAAGGCAAAACAAGACACCAATACCTGCGGAAATGGATTTTCTGAAGTTTTTTCCAGCAAGTCTAAGAGTCCAAAATTAGCACCCAGAAACTGAGCCCCACAAATTGATTTAAAATATCATTGTTTTACATAGGAAGTGGAAAAACAGCCCACATATCAAGCAGAGTCCAGACTAATAAATACAATCTACACTCAACTGTGTTTCACATCATTAAATTATAAGAACAGGATAATGAGGATTTCTGAGTTACAGGAGAGTCTGGAAAAGCCCTACTTATAGAACAGATTTCAGCAGCATTTTATTTAAAAGAAGTTAATATTAAACTGATGGTAGAAGCATTTAAAAATGCTAAACCAGGAGCACTGAGGCATCATTGATTAAAGCAGCACCCACACACAAGACACCTTTGTGAAATACAGGAGAGATGATGGCACTAATAAAAGATACAGCTAATCTTACTTTATGGAGACTCAGAGGAATGCACAATGCCCTACTACTGTACCGGCAGGTAATCTACTGCCTCTTTAAATAAATCTAAATATTAGGTCTAGCAGGGATCAACCTGAGGAAAAATGCTAAAATATAACTGCTGAAGTTAATACTTATTTAATACTTGCTTTTCTACAAGACTTAAAATGAAAAGGCTTTCCAACTATTATAAGATGTACAGTCTTAATCTACATTTCAATAAGATATTTAAAGGCAATGCTGAAACTGTCAAGGACCCTTTCTTAAGCCTGGGAGAGGCCGACAAAGGAGTGCTGACAGTTCCGTTTTCCGTGACACGGGAGCATTATTTCATCAGGAAAATGTTATTATGCTTGTGTTCATCTTGGAACTCCTCTTTGCAGACTTTTCCAGACTCCCAGGTGTATTCGAGGGCACGGATTCCACTTGAGGTGTGAGGAGCCCTTCCCGTGAAGTTACATGAAGAGATCAACATAAATGCACATTCTTCTGTCACGTTTTATACAACAAGGGAAAGAATGAAACTTCAGTGAAATTTCTACAATACCTATAAACTAAAAGTACTCCAAAAGCTGCCTAAAATTCAACCTGTTGTTTTCCTCTAGCAGCCAAACAATTACAGATGACCTTTAGAAGAGCTTTTCATTGTTTCAATTTCCATATCTGACACTAACATTTATATATATTCACTCTTTTTGCTAAACACACACTTTTTGTGCTTTTATTTTTCACCTCTTTGCTGTAGACGCTATAAAAATAGCATATCAACCACCTTGTTAAATTAACTCTTTCATTAATAACGTGGATCCAGTTTGAAAATAACCCTTTTACTCTTGTGTGAATGTATACACACAGCCCATAAACAGTTTCTAATTAGTCACATGTGGATTCAAATGCAGACTTGTACGCCATAAACCAACACTGAAGTGTATAAGAAACTGTCAGTCAGATCAAAAGTCAATCCAAAATCATCCCATTTGCAGAGCTGAGATGCTGTCACAGTTAGTTAGCCCGAAATGTTTAAAACAGCCACCAAACTTTTATTCTAATTGAGCATGAGTTGAAAGGCTGCACACTTTGATGTCTTTGCTTTTATCATTTGTATATAGCTAAAAACAGCGGGATGAGGGTTGGGGATTTTTTTTTAGTTTCTCTTAGAAATAGGAGACATTATTTCTTATTGAAAATATACAGGTAGGTCAGGCTGTATTTCTGGAGCCGACGTATGGTTTTCAATCATGCGTGTAATCACTTACAGCACCACTCCTCAAAAGTGCAATTAGCGGAGTTTCTCATTACTATTTAACCTTTTCTTCCTGTCCATTGTCGACCAAATCACTAAAAAAAAAGCATCTTCTGTATATTAACTGCAATGAGATCCTGCATCTCCTCAGGAAACGCGAGGGCTCGGGCAGCACTGTCATTTTTCAATCCTTTCATTTTGCAGGAGGGGAGAGGGCAGCAGAGCCTGTCTGCAGGAAGCGTATTTGAGCAGATGCCTACAATCTGAGAACATGTTCACAGAAACTTGAGAGGCAGCAATGAAAAGTCCAGGCCTAATCTTATTATAGCAACACTCGGTCACAGCGAGGGAAACGCACACAAAAAAATGCCAGGCGGGTGGGGAAGCGAAGGAGACTCTCATTGCACTTCAGGCAGAGCAAAAACACACCCGAAACCAGGGTGTCCTGGACCACCCCTCCTCTTTTTAATGAGACATAAAAACCTCCTTGCAAGTAAAAACGTGAACAGCAGAACTTCCACACCTCTCACTTCGCTGGGATTGCAAAAGAAAACCACCCCAAAACTCTTGTTAACTTCAATAGACACCACAATGCTCCCAAAATCCATCACCTGCTGGCAGTCTGCGCCTGTGCTGGGAGTTCCAGGGATGAAGCTTAATGATGGAATTTTCAAGGCTTCAGCTCAAATCCTGTGTTTAGCTCTGCGCCCCTCGCTACAAGAAGGACCCTGAGGGGCTGGAGCATGTCCAGGGAAAGGAAGGGAGCTGGGAAGGGTCTGGAGAATTCCTGAGAGAGCTGGGAAAGGGACTCAGCCTGGACAAAAGGAGGCTCAGGAGGAACCTTCTGGTTCTGCACAAGTCTTTGACAAGAGGGGACAGCCAGGTGAGCTCAGGCTCTGCTCAGGAAACAGGGACAGGACAAGAGGAAATGGCCTCAAACTGTGCCAGGGGAGCTTTAGATTGGATATCGGAAAAATCTCTTGACTGTGAGGGTGGTCAGGCACGGGAACAAGCTGCCCATGGCGGTGGTAGTGTTCCTGTCCCTAGAGGACATAAAAAGCCCTGTGGATATGGCATGGGGGACATTGATTAGTGGTGGCCTTATCAGTGCAGGGAGAATGGTTGGACCCTCAGAGGTCCTTTTTAAGTTGGCCAATTCCATGATTGACAGTGCTCCAGCAGGACTGAGGCTGTGCACACCTGGATTTGCTCCTCTTTTGGTAGCTGGTGAGCTCTGCCAAAAGCTCTGCCAGCACCATGGAAAGGAGGGGAGGCAGAGGGACACAGCTTTTCTCACAATATCCATGTTCAACTGGCTTTAAATATCACAAAATACCAGCAGCAGGACAGATCCACTGACTAAGCAGCCACATCTCTGATGAAATGGCTCCTCCTGCACTTTCCCCAGCACTGACTGGTCTGCTGTAACATCACATCCCTGGTGACGGGGTTGGAAATGCTCTTCCTGAGGACAGCCATCCTCCTCCAAGCTCTACAAAAGATTTCACTCTCAAAAAATCCTCTCCACTCATGTAGTTCAGCATTAATTCAAAACCTGTCTTTTCCCAAGACAGGAATTTACAGCAATCTGAAGAAAGCAGTTTCAGCACACTTCCAGTGACTGAAAGGATAAATGTAAGAGGGAACCTCGAGGCAGCCATTCCTTGGCTTGGAATTCCAACCTTCCATGATAAAGGCTTGCACACGTTTTGTGCCAAAACTCACACGGGTGTATTTGTAACAAAATCATTATCAGAACTAACCTGGGCTGACAGGAAACAAAAGTTTACTGGGTGCCACAAAAGGAAATAGCCACTGGAGCCTGTAGAGAAGGAGGTGGCGCCCAGACTGTCCTTAACTCCCCACAGAAGGCAACTTGACAGTGCAACAGCATCTCTCAACAGAAATTGCCACAAAGTTCCTGTGACCTGAGGGTCATCGCTGAGACCAAGAAATCATTATGTTAGGGACTGTATGAAAACATATTTAAGGCACAATTTCCAGTATCTAGAAACCAGATGGGAAAGGATTATGAGAAAATTATGACTTGCATTTTCCAGATGAAGAACAGAGGAAAAGCAGACCTATTTTGCTCTCACTTTTTTTTTTTTTTTTTTTCTTTAAGGAACAGCATAACTTCACTCCTTCCAACAAGAGATAAAGCAACCTTTGATGGTTTGTCCAAGGACACCTCAGAAACCTGCAGCAAAGCCAGGAACTCTGCACAGCCAGAGGTCCATTCATAACACCATCCTAATTCCCACGGAGTCAGCGAAAGGTGATTAGGGAGAGACTCCTCCAACACTTTTCACAATGAAACTGTGCCCAGTGTATTCCCCCCCAGAAACACCACACCACGGCTTCTCCACGCTGAGGGTGCCAGACACAACAGGTTTAGGGTGGCCCAGTGGGTAAGGCCTACTGAGAGTTCCTACAACTCAGCTTTTCCTACAACTCTGAGAGCAAGGAAAGGCTGCAGGATCTGTGGGAACAGGACATCTAGCAGCGATCGCAGCCATTATTTCCCCCTCTTTTATAAGTGCTACCTTTTAAACTACGCTTGAGATCTTTGTTGCTGCCTCGTACCCCGTGGCACCGGCCCGTCGCGATGAGACTCGGGCGAGATGCAGCACATGAAAGCATCCACCGCGAGTGTGACGAATCGCAATGACAAGGTTGGGTTGGAGGTAACTTGTGAATGATCTGGTGAATTGAAAAACGCCTGCGTGCTCTGCCTAGGAGCGGTGGTGGAAAGAGAATATGGGCAGTGCCAGTTGCGTGCTCCAGGCAGGAGCCTTGCTGAGAACACAGGAGAAACGCACCATACCTTATTAACACGCCCAGCTTCTCAACGAGCTCTCTGCAAAACAAATATATAGCATCGGCAATCAACCATATTATTATTAATAATGTGGTTCAAACGTGTGGAGGAGGTGAATTTGGTACGAATCCAGCATTTGAATGATGCAGTTTGAAAATGAAAAGCTCTGCTTAGGTACCCAGAGAACACAGGCGTTGCTGTAAAAACCCAACACGCGGCATACAAAGGCGTGCAACTAACTAAAACCCAGCTCAAGTCATGAATAAAAACAATGCCATAATTCTTTGCACTCTAGAGCATCTTTCAGAAATCATTCTGCATGCATTCCCTGGTAAATACAACATCCTTGCAAGACAGATGAGGAACAGTACCCTGGTTTTCAGGATGGGAAACAGAGTCAAAAATAATCCCACACCCCAACACCTCTGGAGGATTATTGATGAGGGCACACGATGATCGTGACATGTTAACTTTATGTGGCATTTTAGTGTGGCCTTTGGGGTAAGGATCTCTTCAATTCCTCCATGAAGAAGAAAATCAAAGCCCTTTTCCCTTCCCTGAGCCATCAAAATTGTGATGCAGTGCATCACAAAACTCCTTCTTCCTTTATTTTCCTTTCCTTTTGGCACCTCCCCTTACTTGTGTCATTTTCTTTATCTACATAAACCTGCATGGGTAAAACTGTGTAGTGTCTGTGATTAAACACACCTCAGTTCAAATGGAAACTTAAATTTATCATCATAAAGCTCCTGGTGATACAGTATGATCAACACTTATGGATTCACAGAAAAAAACACACCATTTTTGCTGTTACAGTTAATTCCCTGAAAGCAGTAAAAAAAATAGAGGCTTAAACAAAAACACTGACATGGATGCTTCAGTGTTTGCCCTCCAAATGTTAAAAAAGTGGCATTTTATAAAACAGAATTTACTACTGTCACAAGCTATATAGATCAACTTTATCCTGTGGCATGTTCAGGACTTGATTTTAACTTAAAGCACCACTGTAATACTTGAGATATTTTTCAATAAAAATCCAAGTATACAAATGAGCAATTCACTTCCAGACAAGACTATCAACTGGGACATCCATCATCCCAAATCCCCCTTCCTTACAGCACTTCTTTTCTCTTGATAAGCCTTTCCTGGAGCACAACTAAAGTTCTGTAACTCCAGGGAAGGTCTGGTATTTAACAATGATCTAAGATCTATTTTCCCAAAGTTATCCAACACCTTTACATTCCCTCCACCCAACAACCAACAGGCCAATATCCTCCTTTAACACTTAAATACTGTTCCTTTCCTCTACTTAACCATTACTGGGGGATTTAAATGACTTCCAGACATAATTTTAATATTAACTTACATTAGATTGAGGCCTCCACATAGTTTCACCCCTAATCTTTTTCCATTCTGCTGCTGATAATCTCAACCCAATATAGGATGTACCTCTGCTTGGGAGAATCAGTGTTTCACTAACTCCGTTCAGGATTTTGTATGCAGTCTATGAATTCTACCTGTTTTCAACATTGCTAAAAACAATTTCAAGAATATTAATCTAAAATATGTAATATGTAGATAGAGTCCATGCCCTCTAAAAACATCATCTATTGAAAAATACTCTTTTTTTTAACCTTAACGTAAAAAAAGTGAAATTTTATATTCTATTAGAGACTAGAGGATAAGAAAGACTGCTGGATAGTGATTAAATCCTCACAGAAACACCTTGAAGCTCTTTATTTTGTTGAAGCAGTAAGTGGTTTAGTCCCTCCCATGGGAGCACAGGCTTTTATATTTTTGCATCATTCTTGTGGGCACAAGAAGTAGTGAACCAAAATGTAAACACCACTGGGTGTTTTATAAGTATTTTAAATATGACCGTTATGGGACAAACACATTTTATTCTTCTTTCAAAAAATGTTGCCCTATTAACTGCTGTAAAACCAAGAGCAATTTTTTTTCTACTTTTCGTTATGATAAGCCAAGATATCCCATCCCTGTTGATTAATCAATGGCCTCTGATTGCCATCCAGAATGTATTTTCTCTATTAAAAAAGCGGCTGATACTTTATCAGAAACATTATTCAGAAGTTATACTCCCCTATCTTAAATTTTCGAGTATTCTGTCAGGCAGAAAGGGAGAGGAAAACATGTTTCCCCCTCCTCTCTTCTCACAAAGCTGATGAAAAGAAAAATGTTCCCAGTTTTGCTGTGCATTTCGCTGTAAATTTGTCACACATCTCTAATCATTCCTGCTAAATGCGGTTACCAGCTTCAGTGACAGTTTTGTTGGGAGGAAATCACAAGCCTTTAAAAAAAATAAATAAGAAATGCGTGCACATTTTATTAAGGTTCTTTTTGAAAACTGTTATCGTTACTACAAATACCTCTGCATCAGAGAAGGGGGAACAAGGAGGAGGATGTGAAGCACCTTATCGCAGCAGCAAGTGGGATTGGGTTTCCTTGTCCTGGCTGGGATAGTAGTGGGAATTCTAAACTAAAAAGGTCAGGCTGACAACATGTACAACAGGCGCAGTGCTCTCTTTAACCTAATGTGGATATTCCAGAGCAGGATGGCAACCAGCTGCAAACAAAACTAATTAATTCAGGAAACTTACACAGGCTCACTCTGCATTGCTGTAGAGAGCACAGACAGATTTGTGTTGGGCCTTAGATGGGCTCATCCCACCCCTGCCATGCCCAGGAACGCCTCCCACTGCCCCAGGGTGCTCCAAGCCCTGTCCAGCCTGGCCTTGGACACTTCCAGGGATCCAGGGGCAGCCACAGAAAATCTGGGAATTCCAGCCCAGCCCCTCCCCACCCTCCCAGACAGGAATTCCTTCCCAATCTCCCATCCAGCCCTGCCCTGTGGCAGTGGGAAGCCATTCCCTGTGTCCTGTCCCTCCAGCCCTTGTCCCCAGTCCCTCTCCAGCCCTCCTGGAGCCTTATAAACACTGGAAGGAGCTCCAAGGTGTCCCTGGATTCTTCTCCACAGTTGAGTCCTCAGCATCAACAGTTGATCTTGTTCCAGAACAATCCCTTTATTGTGGCACTGGCACCACTACTCCTATTAAGCAAAATTAAGGAGAAATAAGGATTTTACATTATTTTTTCCAGCAGGTCGTTGAATCTAATGGATTTTTTCCTTTAAATGGGCTGAACGCCCCAGACTATCTCCCAGTGTAGAGGGGCTCCAGCCCTCAGAGCATCTCTGGACAAGTGAGGGCAGCTTCAAACCAGGATTTTTGAGCTGGTTTTTGTTGGTTTTTGTTTTTTTTTTTTCTATTATTTCTTTTATTAATCATCTGAAAGAGGAAGAGCTTTGCAAGGGGGAAGCTCCAAAATTGCCATTTCAAGTGTTTTGTTTTGTTTTCAAAGCATATTCGAGCTAGGACAAAAGGAAGAGGAGGAGAGCCCAAGAAGTGCTTTCAAGTAAAGAACGGACAACCGGGAGGGCAGAATTTTGGGGGAAGGTTTCTGTAACATCCTGTACGTCCAGTCTCCGGGCAGAACTGGGGGGAACGAGCCAAAACGCTGAACTCTATCAATGCCATTCTGGCTTCTGAATGAATGTGACAGTGAGAGACTGTGGGAAGCAGCTTAACACAAATGGAAAATTTGCAAGTGAAGAACTATAATAATCGTCTCCCATAACAGCCAGATCAGGTTTCGAGGAGGTTTTTTCTTTGCTTTTTTTTTTGTTGTTGTGGGGTTGTTTTTTTGCTATTTTTTTTTCCTTCCCCCACTCTGAGTGCAGTTTAGCTGGCACATTTTGTTCAGGGTACTTCTGAGAATGACTAACAATTTGCAGCCTCTGATAAATAAGTTGGGTCACAGCACAGAAAAACAGCAGCAAGGATCTCAGCGAGTTCCACTTACATACACAGAAAATGATTCAGGTACAGAAAACACATTTTTAATTATTTCCACATCCACAGCTGCTGCAAATCAGTTTTCTGTTGAATTCTGCACAGTGCAGCAATTGCCCAGCTGGGGATAGCAGCTCTTTCCCACCCCAGGCATGTGCCTCTGTACAAACTCTATCACAGGCCTACCCCATTTTTGTTTTAAGGGAAAAAAACCCGAGTTTAACCACCCCAGCACAATACCATGAAAAAAAAAATCAGTCAAAATGGCACAAATACACCCCAGGTTCTGAATTTACCCTGCTGTAGCAGCCCAGGTGCTTCTCCTACCACAGTCTATTAGAAGCTGACCCCACTTTTAGGAAACTGCCACAGAAAAAGCTGAAAATTTTTCAAGTTCACGTTTTAATCTGACTCATCACTAGAGGATGACACTGCCAAAACATTTCCAAATTCCAGCAGCACAGCCCTGTGCCCCCTTCCCCAGCCAAAACTTAACAATGTGAATTCTTGACATCCCACACGCAATTTAAGGCACTCAGATTATTCCCCTTGGTTGCACCCAATGGTTTGATCAGGTTGAGCTCTTCCAGAACAATCTCTTTATTCTGGCACCGGCACCATTGTCTTCCACCATAAGCACACACAGATATTTCTACTTGGCAAAAAAAAAACAAAATAAAAATCAGGATTTCACATGGTTTTCCAGCAGCTACTTGAATTAAATGCATTTTCCCATTAAACAATTAGTAGGAACTAGTGCTGATACATACAAATTCCAAAACCATTAGAAACTACCTAAATTCATGCTGATATTTGACTCATCATTCCATATCCCTTTTGTACTATTTAGAAAAACCAGATTAGATGTACATTAACGTACTCATTGACATTTAGGCAGTTTACTGCAGGAAAATGAGACAAGCAGTCTAGAACAGCAGATTTTTCTTTCTTTTTTTTTTTTCCCAACTCAATCCTGATTTTGCTGCAGAGACCCCTTTTCCCAGGGTCTTCAGTTCATACTCAGAGCTCTCTGTGTTTCATTTATACCACTGGCTTTGCATTTCCGTGAATTACAGAAACGGCTGACATATCTCTCCATCAGATTCAGCCAAAAAGTCATTGATATTTCAATTTCTTAATTGACAAAATTATATCCACAAGAAATAGATGAACCTTTAAAGCAACACATCACGGAGAAACCTCTGGAAAGCACCAGTGAGCAGCTAGCCAGGTGTGCTGGGGCAAGGGGTGGTGGTGGAGAACAGAAAAGCCAGACACTAACCTGGAAATGGATATAAAACTTCCAAAAAGTCTCTCCAACACTACACAGAAAATCCTACAGCTCCAACAGCCACTTTCTCAGCCAAATCCAAGCCACAAATCAAGAAGCAGCTCTCAAAGACACAAGAAGAATCATTTCTACCTTCCACAACCACTGTGAATTTTCTCTATTGAAAATATTTTCCAGTTTCATTTTAATAAAACCTGAATTTGAAGCCCTTTGGTCCTCACCGACCACAAAAAAGGAGATACTGGGTCAAAGTCACCCCAAAGCTCAGGCCAACTCAGAGCCACACCAAGCCTCACATCTCTGTTCATCATGAACACCAGACAGGCTTAATCCAAATCCCCCAAAACCCAGCCAAACAACGCCCTGGACTCTGTACAATGCGCCAAAACCATCAAAGAGACTAAAGCTGCATCACACCTACTTTGAGCTGTAGGTGACGCTCAGAAGGAGCAGGAGGAGGAGGTCATAGTGGTGGCTCTCCAGGATTTTCTCTGATGCCACGGGAGGATGTGTGAGCATCCTGCAGACCCTCCTTCCATGGCACGCAAGGTGATTTCACTGCAGGAAGTTCAGCCCCAGCTACTGCTCCTCAACCATTACTCCCTGAGGTGAGCAGCACCAGCCTGACCCCAGCCAGAAACTTTTGTCTTGGATGGCCCTTATTTCAAGCTCCAGGCTACACCAACGTCTTTTCCAATCCCATTAGCAAATGCCCCTCGGATGTCTCTCAGTCGTGAGAGGGCGTTAATTACCCTCACTCAAACAACAAAACTCTTTTGCTTTAACAATGACCTACTGAAAAGCAAAAATTCTTTTTCTATTTTTCTTTTCCTCCATTATCAAATAAACAAAACCAAAAGCTTTTCCCATGCACCGCTTCCCTGACTCCTCATCTGTAGAAACTGCAACTGTTGAAGTGACTCCTCTCCCTGCACAGCCCCGGACAGAGCTTTCTGCCACACACGCCCAGCAAGGACGTGGTAATCAGTTTGAGATGGCCCCAAAAATGACCCCCAGCCGCATCTTCAGGAGCTCAGTTTCTCTGGTAACCCCAGGGAGGGATGGGAAGTGAGGAGGGCACTGCAGATCTATACATTAAATGTATGTCTGGGAGTGTGGAGGGTTCAGCCTGCCCAGCAAGTGGAGTGACTGAAAGTGATGCAGTAAAGCTTGAACTGGGACAAGTTTTCTCTGGGAACATCCCTTGGGAATTATCCAAAGTAAGGAGGGAAAGCGGAATTTTCCCCTGCAGGGAGGAGCCACCTTCTCCTCGTGACTGGGGATCACACAGACTGTGCCTCTCCCACTGCTCCTCTGTGCAGAATTCTCTTTTAACAGTTTCCATCCCAGCCTAACTCCTGGGTCCTTCACTTTCTCCTACAAGTCCTGTGAAGTTCTTCATTATAAAGAAATCATTTGTTTGCAAAGTGCACCAGCATCATCCACGTGCCTTCCATAAACATCACAATTTATAACACCTCCAGGGGTTAAAAATGTATTTTATATTTCCTTTGACACCTACCTCAAGTGCTGAGCCAGTGCCCAAACTGATTTTTTGTGGAAACTCTTTAATAAAGGGCCTGCTAAACGTGTCCAAGTACCCAGTGACCTGCCAGATCCCTTCTGGGGTATCCAGGAGCAGAGGAGTGTTTGATATGTCACCCCCCAGGTGCTTCTGGTCCTTACAGGCAATGGAAATTGTTCCCTGTGTCCAAATTCTCTTATGCCCCCAAATCTGCTGGGTGTTTTCCTGCAGTGCCTGCTGTGCTTCCCATAGTCCTTCCCAGAGAGATGAGCCTATCACAGTCCATTTTTGAGCTTCTACCTTGCAGGAAAATCTTTTTAAGGGTATTGGGGGAGGCTGAGCTTTCCCAGCTCCTTTTAAAGCTCTGTCCAGACCACCCCTGGGTGCAGGAGTTCAGCTTCCATCTCTGGATGGAGTTTTTCATGCCCCAGCCTTTTCCCAGCACAGGCTGTTGAAGAATTTCGGAACTTTATGACAAACAACTCCTTAAAAAGTTAATTCACTTATTCAAAATTTGTTGATAAGTTCAGGAAAACCAACCTACTCATTTCCTCAGGTCCTGAGTTTTACCATCAAAAGCTTTCTGAAAACGTTTTCTTATAAAATATTTATAACACCTAAGCCTCTTCTAAACACAGAGTTTACTCAAGTCAAGCTTAAAAAAATGATTTCCCCTTGACCTGGGCAGAATTGATCATTTTCAAACAAGCCTCCCATAACACACTCCCTTGAAATAAAAATGTGATTTTCACGAGTCTCCATCCAGCTTCCGAGTGTCCCTGCTGCATCCCTGGCATCCTCCTCCAGGGATTTCCCAACTGCACCAGCTACACCAGCGTGCCCCAACTCCACATTTCTGTCTTGGCCCCACCCATGAGTGGAGTTCTCTCTGCTCCAAGAGCAGTTTGCACATCTTCCCCCCAGGATATGATTCCCCTCCCTTAGCAAATATTAACCTTTTCAAAAGTTACTTCCAAATGTTCTCTTTGCTTTTTTCGTGTGTGATTTTGGTTGGTGTCAGTCTGGTACTTTTATGAGTCAGATCCCTGTAATTGCAAGAGGCAATTAGCACAGTTCATCCATAGCTTCATTTTATTTTTGTGCCTCAG
Organism: Chamaea fasciata; assembly: GCF_029207755.1. Taxonomy (NCBI): domain Eukaryota; kingdom Metazoa; phylum Chordata; class Aves; order Passeriformes; family Sylviidae; genus Chamaea; species Chamaea fasciata. Next base: position 36,379,922 of record NW_027094093.1, read on the forward strand.
ATTAAAGACATATTTCTCATATACTCTCTTCCTTTTTTACATGGCATGTTATATTCAAATCTCTGCAGCACAGTTGTATGGTTATCATCCTACAAACCAACTGAAAACAGTCGAAGAAGTGCAGTGTTCCAGAAGTCATCCTCATAAATGTACTGGGTTTGGTTCACTTCCTTTTTCCCTACATTCATTTATTCCAAGCAGTGTTCAGTGACCACTCTGAGTCTCTCACCTGGAACAGGTTTGTTGTTTGGTGATACATCTCCTGCTGCCTTTGCCCATCGGAACTCCTTTTTCTTCTGTTCATTCCTCTACAAACTTTGTGCAGAAGCACTTAAAATCCAATTGCTAATATCACAAAGGCATTCCATAACGGCCTTAAATTTGCCCTGTATGAATAGGATCCCATTTCCCCTTGGAAGAAAATGATATCTAAGTGATATGAGAAACCACAAGTGGGTTGTCAGCTCCATCCTCCAGTTCTACTGGGTCATGGAAGACACTTGGGGAAAAAAAAAGAAAAAGAGGGGATTTTTAGAACCAAACTTCAGCCATAAATCATTCGAATGGCTGTGGAGCTCGTGCCATCTGATCCCAACCTCTCTGAGATATTTCAGAGTACCTGGATCACTCCCCTCCTTCAGGAATCATAAATCACACGCTGATTTGGATTGGAAGGGACCTTAATGATCATTTCCTTCCACCCCCTGCCATGCCCAGGGACACCTCCCACTGCCCCAGGGTGCTCCAAGCCCCGTCCAACCTGGCCTTGGACACTCCCAGGGATCCAGGGGCAGCCACAGAAAATCTGGGAATTCCAGCCCAGCCCCTCCCCACCCTCCCAGCCAGGAATTCCTTCCCTATCTCCCATCCAGCCCTGCCCTGTGGCAGTGGGAAGCCATTCCCTGTGTCCTGTCCCTCCATGCCTTGTCCCCAGTCCCTCTCCAGCTCTCCTGGGGTCTCTTAAGGAGCTGGAAGGATATTTTGGGCTGCTTTAAATATTTTATTTCCTACTTAAATGCACAAAATGGATGAGCACTACCAGGTAGAACCCCACTGCTAAACTGGATTTCCGTACTGCAAAGCCAAGTTGGGACATCCTTTCAAACCCTCGTAGTTTTAAACACGTTTGAATGTTTAGGTGAAGGCAGAAAATAAGAAAGAGAAGAAAATTCACTTTAGCATTGCTTCTAGATGTCTATTAACTTGCTCTGCAAATGCCAGATTTTTTATTATTTAATAAAATATTTTTGTAAAAGTTTTATAAAAAGTATTTTGAAATATAAAATGGGAAATTATATATATATTTATATAAAGGTAAATAAAATGCACAGCTACAAAGACATGCACTTTACCAAACATCCCACTGGTCACCTGTCTTATCAAGGATCCAAGTGTGGCACAAAGCAGATGGGTAAAAACTGTATTACATACAATATATATTATGCATATCTAAATTTTAAATACATATATCATCAACAGATAAAATAGATAATATATTGCAATCATGCATCCCTATATAAAATATGAGACACATTTCATATATATATATATATATATATATATATATATACACACTTTTACATACACTTCCATAAACCTGTATCTCTTATACACATAAATGAGCATAAAAATAAGCACATCCCTGAATGTTTGCAGGAGGATTTTGCTTTCTCTGCCTGAAGCCAACACCCCCCAAGTACCTCAGGGTTCAGCCAGGATATTTCCATTTCCAGTGCCACTAAGTGTGGAGGTGTCTGACCACCAGCCCGACGTGTGCCTGTCACTGGGGACAGCAGGTCCTTTCATCTCCTTAATGGACACTCCTCTCTGGCCTACCTGACTATAATCCTTTAAATTTTAATTCACTTTACATTTAGCCGAGTCATAAATACCATTTAGGTACCAATATTCTGCTTTATGCAATCCCTAAGGTGGTGCTTTTATTTTAATGAAGCCATTTGCAACTTAAGAGGAAAAAAATATTCCATCTTTGATTGAATATATTTGTCAGTTTTATTCCCGACTGGCATTTTTATGTGAAAACTTGAATAAAACTAGGGGATAGCTGCTTACCAACTGGGATAAAAGTTTCAGTCTGTTTCTGCCTTCAAAATTAGCTGAATAAATGGTCTTTGAAATTCATTTTGAAAACATCAAAGTTAACCTCGACCAGAATCAAAAATAAAATCCAGAATTAAATTACATTACAAATGAAAAATTTCCTTGGTTATTTAGTATTTTAGAAGAAATTACACAAGAGCAGATAACAGAACTTTCTATTAAAAATGTTACTTTCAGTATTATCAAGAAGCAGCGACTTGCTGTACTTCCATAATTATATGAGAAATCAAATATTTGAAGTGTTCGAATAGCATTTGTTTTCTGAGGTTTTTTATTGTGTTTTTATTTAGTAAGTACCTGTCATTTCAGTGGGGGAGAACGTATGTTTAAGCAATCATTTTTTATTCCTTCATGTGCTGATACTAAAAATGAGGAGAACAGAGGTGAAATCACAGAACTGACAGCAAAGTCCCAAACATGAATCTGTACAAGACCCCGGAGGGTCTCTCTGTAACAGAGTAAAAAGGATTTTATTCTATTTGCACTATCACAGATCAAAACAAGAATGGAACAACCTGGAATAGTGGAAGGAGTCTCTGCCCATGGCAGGGGGTGGAACTGGGTGAGCTCTAAGGTGCCTTCCAACCCAAACCAGCCTAAAATTCTGTGATCACTTCCAATCATGTTTAGAATCATCCATATTACTGTAAAAAAATATTCCAAATAGAAATGTTGCCCACAGAAATTCTAAACACTGCAAACACCAACAGAGAATCTTAAATTCTGGTTTTCAGTTCCCTTAAAATCATAAAAAAATCACTTCCCTCCACAGCTCTTCACAGCACAGCAACTGAAAATGTTCTCCCAAAAAAGCTGTTGAAAAGTGTGCTGTCAGAAACACTCTTAAGGACAATTCCAGCTTTAGTTTTAGCCTCATAAAATTTCACTGAGGCAGGTAAATGGCATTATGGCTGTTTTATACATAGCAAATTGCATCACGGATCCCAGAAGGCAGAGAGCTGCCTGGCTCCTGCTGAAATCAGAGTTAAGCCTTTGGAAATACGACAAATACTTAATATTGTGCATAAAGCAGATCACGGATCTCCAGAAGTCAGGGAACGCTGCCTGCCTCGAGGTGAACATCACCTTGGTGAGGAAGAGGTGCTCCAGAATAAGTTAAAAAGTCATTTAGAGTTATTAACATCAGCAGTTGTATAATCCTTGCAAAAAAAAAAAATCTGTTATCTGAGGGTAAGAAACTTTTTAAACTATTTTAAGTCTGTTTTATGAAATTTATTGTAATATCAATATAGGCTTGCTTGATTACTGAATGATTTTGATGAACTGGCTACTTTAGTTTTCCATTTATCTGGACACAGATAATTATACACTAATCCTGGACAGCACTGACGCACAAATTCATGTCCCAACTAACTGCACAGTGCAGATATTTTCATGATTACTGCCAAAAAAATGTTCCTTGGACGTTTAAAAATTTGAAAATCTATCCAGCCTTTCGGTTCCATCTTGACCCACACCATCAGCCTCTCCTGCTCTTTGGGGAAGAGGCAGTGCTGGGAAAACTGAGGCTAAAAATGAGAACCACTTGATATCAAATTCCACAGTGCTGCAACATCTGTCCCTGGAGCCTGGAGAGGCTGGAATACCCTGCTCAGGCCACAGCACCACCAAGGCACGGTTCTCCTGCTTCCATTCACCACCCTGATCAAAAGGAACACTAATGTTCATTGCCCTACTCCAGGAAACACCTAGGAAAGCCTTTTGGGCTCAACAGCAAAAATATGATTCCACCCAGACTACCACATTTAGTTTGATCCACAGCTCCTGAAGTCAGTGGGAAAAAATGCAATTAATGTCCAACTAATTGATGGATTGGGTCAGCGCTCCAGTTTTCTGCACATTCTGATGTCTATTTTTTTTTTTTTTTTAAACCCAGTCAAAAGATATTAGAAGTTTGGTTTCAATTAATTGAATGCTAAAGAGCGGTGCCAAAATTCCCAAGGTGAAATGCTGTCTCCGTCTGGGTTCCCTGAAGTCCTGTGGAGTCTGAGGAGGAGCAGAAGGGCTCTGCACCCATGCGGGCACCGAGGTTCCTGGTCAGACCCAGGGCTACCCACGCTGGAGCTGCTGTCTGTTCCAACATTTAAAGTGAGCACAAAAGTCTCCAGCGAAAGGAGATTTAGGTCAGTATTTACATATTTGTCCAGTGACATTATGGGTGCTGTCAGCTAATGCAACAAATGCATTTGTTGTTTTGATTGTTTACGTTTTGGTTGCTTAGGGTTTTAGCTCTGTTTAGATTGTTGATATCTAGCAATGCATACGCTTGGAACAAGGGCAGAGGCAAGGTCAGGGCACTGACAGATTCATTTCAGACCTTGCAGGGCTGCTGGATGCTCTCGAGGCAGTTCCTGCACCGACAGATGAGCTCAGGAACAGTTTCTCTCATCACCAGTGAGAGCTGAAGTTCTCATCAAGCAAATATTGTCGAGCAGGGAGAGCAGACAGCAGGTTTTGTCTGCTGTGGGTCTTGGTTTAAGGACTGGGAGGGAAGTGTGCAATGTAACTAAAGGAGCAGTAACAGACAGCCCCAGCGAAACTCTGAAATGCTCCTGCTTGTTCTTGTAAGTCAAAACAAAAATAAAAGTATTTATTAGAGTAATTATCGGTGTTCTACACTGATTTTTTTTTTCTTGTTACACGTTTTTCTCTGCTACAAACCAGAGTTATAAATCTGCCTGATTTCCTATAAAACAGGGATTTCCTGCTCAGCAGCAAATCCCAATATTTTCTAGAGGACACAAGCGTAGTTATTTATCCCTATTTTATGGGTTAAATGAGACACAGCCAGGGTTACCTGACTTGCCTGAAATCCTCCCACCTGACAGGGCTTGGATACTGTCACCTCAGTACCAGGTTAACATTTCAGGCAATGAGTAGGACTGTCCGCGTCTCTCAATTAACCACTACCAGATTTATGTACCATTTTATAGAGATAGTTAGAAGAGTAGATGGTGGAGTATACAGCACTCTGGTCTAGCTTTAAATATCACTTTATCTTGGCTGCACCACTTATTTGTGCTTAGACCAGATTCAAGTTAAAAGCAGATCATACACATGATAGGCCAGATACTGAAATGCCCCTTTGTTTTAGAAGAAATAAAATGCATACACGCAGTTAAAACCCCAACAAATGAAGTGTTTTCCTGCACGGGCAGGTTTGATAAATACTTCCTGAGCCATCTTTTCCCATCCTGAGAAAACAATATTTCCAGAGCATACCACGGCCATCTCTCATTCCTGCGACTTCAATTCCCTACTGGCAATCAGGACTGAGTTCAGGACAGCAGGTTTTTGGTTTTTATGGTTTAATAAATGTCCATACAAGTGAACATTGACCAGGGTGGGTTTTGTCAAGGACAAATAAATGCTGTGAAATCTGATCAAGCAGTGAGTGCAACCAGCAAGGCCTGAAACCACTGTTGGACCCATGGCCACCCTGGTCAACTCTTGGTTTATACAATTTTATAACACGGTTTTCTCAAACTTTTCTATTTTATTTTATTCAAATCTATCTATTGTATTGATTTGTAATAATTCCTTTTACTGCTGTTATGGATTTTAACCTCTTCTAAACTCAGATTTTGTTTTCTGCTATCTGCAACTTGTTTTAACCCAAGACTTTAGTCCTAGTGGTCTTCCGCTTACGGCCCTGCAGTCCGTGTTTAGAGTGGCAGGGTTTAAAGTGGTAAATTTCATTATCTTGTCTAACCACAGACCATCACAGCACTCGCCCTCCAGATGCCCGTATACTGCAGCCAAGAATTGAGGTTAGAAGGAAGCATTTTAGGCCCCCTGTCACACTAACCCACTGTGTGCCAAGTCACTGTCAATAATTATTAGGAGAACCCACACGAGGGTCTGCAAGAGAAGATCCTCATACAAGGAGGTGCTGAGACTCTCCAAGAGAGATGAAAGAGGTTCCACAGAAAACAACATAACAGGAAAGTTATGTTTTCACCTGTTTACTCTTTAAAAAGGCATTTTCATCCTCCAAATTTACAATCTCTCTCCCCTCAACACACAAATAAGCGCCACCATGTTTCTTTTACACTTCCAAGAGCAATGCTGTCCATAATTAGTACAAAAGTGTGTGTTTGGCAATTTCAGTGCTAGAATAAGTATTCCCTGAAGGGTGTCAGGTTGAGGCTGGGCTATTTATGACACTGCATGACAAAGTGAGACACACAAAGGTGAAGTCATCCCCAAAATCTGCTTTATCTGTCCCCCACAAAATTAACAGTGTGTCTGAGTGCACTGTAATGTGCGTGTCACATCACACGTTGCTTCTTTAGAAAGAAAGAAAGTGTTGAGGAATCCACACTCAGAAATTAATCACTTCAAACTTTAACAAATATTTTAATTTCTACCCCCACCACCCTTCCTCTGACGTGAGACCCTGCTTTTCAGAAAATGTAAAATACGAAAAAGAGCAAGGAACTCCATGTGGGTCTGTCTAAAAGCAGACAAACACTCTGATTTTGTGAAGATAACGTATTCAAGAGCTGGCACTAACTTTGTCTGCTTGATTTTCACTCCTTACCTTACACCAGCCCAGCTGATGGTCCATCCCTCGTCATTCCCACCAACGGCAGGGGCCTGCAGACATCCACATTATTCTGACTTTGGCTTTATTTAGGACTTTAAGGCAACTGGGGCACAGACAAATTTACAGACCGAGAGCTGGGAAGCAAAAGTTAGCACAGATTGAAAAGTTCCTATCTGCTCTGCCTCATTTGCATGTTCTTGGGCCACCTCAAAGAAAGGATAAACCAAGTGAGATTAGACTTCTTTCTTTCTTTCTTTCTTTTTCTCCAGCTGATAATGTCTTTTACCTTCCCGTTGCCACAGGCAAATTTGGAGGGTGCACCAAATTGGTTCCTGGGGCTCAGCTGATGTCTGTTAATTTGTCAAGACACAGTGATTCATCCCCACAGCCAAACCCCAAGCAAGAGCCAACCATGGCTGAAGATGTTAATGTGCCATTATCGAGCACCAGAAAATGTCACAGAACTTTTTTTCTGCTGTGGTGGTGGTGGTGGGTCCAGTTGGGGATTTGGCTACAATCCAGAGTTGCATCTCAGCACCAATGGCAGTGATTTTCCCCCAGGAATCCGAGCATCCAGGATCTTCCTCCTCAGACAAGTGCAGAGGGCAGAAGCAGGGCACTGACTGATCGCTCACAATTACTGCTTTGAACTGCAGCCTGCAGTCCATGGCAGAACTCTGCACACAGCATTTCCCTCCAGCCATGTCTACAGAAGTTAGAGACATGCTGTGACCTTTTATATTTATTTTTCCCCCAGAAAAAAAGCCCCACAAATCTCTATTTTTTTTTCCTTTCTGATTTAACAAGGATACTTGAGTTTCGCTCTGAGATGGGGTTCTCTTTTTTGATTTTACTCAACATTTCACAGAATATTACTGCTTGCATATTTAACTGAAGTTGCTATTCATCATTCAGGCTAGAACAAATTTTTCATCCCTATAATTTGTTTTTTTTGTTTTGTTAAAGCAAATACCACACCTAACAGCTCTGGGCTTCACCCCATTATTTCTAAATACACTCCTTAATTGTCTGAGATAACACAAATAATTTTCCCATTGGTACAGAACCTTGCGTGCAGCCACAAGAGGAAGGCAGGTCAGGATCTCTCCTGCACGCTGAAGGAGCGTCAGTGCCAAAAACAGCATTGTGGGTGCTCAAACCAACACTGCTGTGCTCTGACACTGGGGCCCAGCTGGACATGGACCAGCAAAGGATGAGCCCAAAATCCTGGGAAAACATCCCAGAGCCAGGGCAGCAGGGAAGAGGGAAATCTGCCCCTCTGCTCTGGTCAGGTGAGACCCCACCTGCAGGAGCTGCCCCAGCCCTGGGAGGACCTGGAGCTGCTGGAACATCCAGAGGAGGAATTCAAGGATGAGCAGAGGGATGGAGCAGCTCTGCTGGGAGGAAAGGGTGGGAGAGCTGGGATTTTTCAGCCTGGGAAAGAGAAACTTTGGGGTGACCTCACTGTGGCCTTTCAGGACCTGAAGGGAGCCTGCAAGAAAGGTGAGGAGAGACAATTTACAGAGGGCTGGAGTGACAGGACAAGGGGGAATGGTTTCACACTGACATTAGATTAGATGTGAGGTTAAATATTAGGAAAAAGCCTTGCCTGTGAGTGTGAGGAGGCCCTGGCACAGGTGTCCAGAGAGGCTGTGACTGCCCCTGGATCCCTGGAAGTGTCCAAGGCCAGGCTGGATGGGGCTTGGAGCAACCTGGGATAGTGGAAGGTGTCCTTGCTCATGGCAGAGGGGTTGGAATGAGATGATCTCTCCGGTCCCTCCTTACTGAGGTCGTTCTACGCATATGTGATCCTCTAAAAAAACATTAATTTATTCAGCTCAATTTATTCTCCTCCCAGTCCTCTCCAGCTGTTGACTGAGGAAATTAAAACATTTTGGGAGTGGGATAGTGGGATGGATTCTGCAATCCATCCCAGGCAGGTCCTGGTTTAACTTCTGGTTGGTTTAACTTTAACTTTTGAGAGCACAGCGGGTGCTGCTGAACCCCCCTGGAGATGTCAGGGAGCTGTGCAGGTCTGTAAGAACAATTTACAGCCAGAGCATCTCACGGTTATTTTCCTGACACGCCACATAATACCCAGATTCTGAGCCCTAGATCAGCCAAAGCAATATTTACTTCCAGCAGTTTCAGTGAATACCTGTGAAAGGATTAACAGGGCCATTAGTGGCAGTAATGATTATCTACTCCATGTCATGAGGTGTGACAAAAAACTAAGGTGCAAAATTAAGCTCTTTACTAACTGAAGGGGATTTTTGGCTTAGGTGGTAATACAAGAATAGAGGATAGACTGTGCTTCACCTTACAAAATAAATATTAAAGATCAGTAAGACACAGTGCAAGACATTTAACAAGGCATGGGTGGCCAAGAGAGAGATGAAATAAAAGCTACTTTATAGTAGCAAACAAATAACATGAATTATTTGGACCTGATGGAAAAGATTGCAAATTAGATATCCCTGAATGCTATTAAATATCACAGTCACTGGATCTCTCGGTGTAAAATCAGCCTCTCTGGTTTAGGGCAGGGATGTCTAAGTTTATTTTGTTTCTGTTTGACAGTTTCAGCTGTAACACAGCAGATACAAGGCTCACATTGGGTCTTTGAAAGGTGACAGGATGGAAAACGACTGTTCTCCCATGTCCTCATCCACTGCACCCAGTGCTCTTAGCCTGGAATAGGAGTTGGTCCATCTTCCCCTGGCATTTCCTTTGAAAGGGACAGTTTTAGTCAACTCTGATAAATTTTGGACCAAATGTGATCCTCAGTAACCTGACTGCCTTGCTGGGTTTGGGGGAAAACAAAACAAAACAAAACAAAACAAAAAAAAACCCCAAAGATTCCTCCCAGTCTTCTCAACAGCACTGGAGGCTTTTCTGCTCTGAATTTGCTGCACTGGAGCTCCTTTGCTGCAGGAGATTCCCTACCAAGATGTGCACTTCCAGGAAGAAATTATACTCTGGATTTAAAGTTGTGTGCATCTGAAGCAATCCTCCATCTGAACCAGCACATGAACTCAAGCTTTAATTCATCCACTGATGGCAAGAGTGACTTCTACACAACCACGTTGCCACTGAAGAGCAGTAAGAACCTCTTCTATCTAAATAAATATATGTAAACAAAATCAAAATCAAGGTATAATCTAAATCTAGCTAAAAAATTAGATAAATAGTGTAGTGGGTTATAAAACTATATTCCTGCATAGATGGTCAAGTTTTCATGGATTCAGCCAGGGAATGTCCATAATCCATGACAAAGAGGTCTCAAAATATGACTTAGAGGTGAAAATTTCTGAGTTTGGTGCAACTGCTCCTGCAGTGTTTGGATTAAATTGGCCACAACTTCCAGTCTTGAATTTCTGTTCCTGACCACGGAGATTTCCCTTGGAAAAAACCAAAATTGACTTCTAAATATGCATCTCTGAATATGTCACTGGTAATATGGCAAGTACCAAAAAAAGTTTAGCCTTGTGATTTCTTCACACATTGACTCTTTTCTTTTGAAAATAAATATACAAATAAACCTAAATATGGTTGTCTTTTTCTCCAGCTACTCCAGTTAATTTGCATTTTAAGGCTAGAGCAGAAGACTTAAAATACAGGCAGTTTCAGCCACCTTCACCAGATGGATCTGAAGTCACCTCACATTCTCTATTTTTGACATCTTCCCTCAGGGTGTCCCCACAGTTTCCCCAAAACTGCACAACTACTCCTGATTTTTGCCTCACATCATCCTAAACATTAAGTTCTCCTGTTTATGTGCAACAACTCCTAAAGGCTTCAACTGGACCACTGCCTGAAGAGAGGTTAAAATTTAGTGCTCCTTAGCAATAATGCTGGGACTGTAAATCTTCGTCAGACCTTTAAAATTCCCGCCCCAGACTGAACAAAATTCCCTGTTAATTCCTCTGTGTTTTCTGGCAGATACAGACAGGAGCAAAAGGTGCTGCTTCCCAAGATTCCCAGTGCTCAGCACACAACATCATCAGGATCCCACACCTTCAGGATCCCACACCTCCAGAGAAGGACAAACCAACAAGGACTGGTGAAAATCCAAGGGTTTAGGTGCAACACATCTTTTCTGTCTGACAGAAACCTCTCTCCAGTCAGGTTTCAGCCTTCAGAGTCACCACTCCAGAGGTGTTTCCTGATGATAAAACTGGATTCATGCTTTCCAACAGGTGAACCATCTAATAAGCAGCAGAACCCCTGTGCTGAAGAGATTAAGTTCTTAATGTAGTCAAACATTAAATTTAGCAGGTGTTCAGCGTGCAGTTATTCACTGATTATTCCCTTTCTTCTTTCCTCTGTTTTCAAAACCTTGAGCTTTCTCTTGCAATGCTCTCCCAAAGTCTTTGATCTCCCTCTCCACTGGAGAGGTTCACTTCTGCTCCACCAAGCTGCTCTATATCAGTTAAAAGGGATTTTGGAAGAATTAAGTTGGGCTGGTCCTGGCTCTGACACAGGCATGAGTTTCACTCCCGGTGAATGTGCACATTTGGAGGCTCCACAATGCTTTAGACTCTCAAATTTCCCTCCTCTTCTGATGCCTTTTATTCCATGTGAGGTTAAGCTCATAGAATTTTTTTTTTGACTGGAGAGGGAAGGAAGCACTTCTAAGGAATTATTATGTTTTCTAAATAATTCTAAATAGGTATTAAGAAAAATGTATTACATAAAGTGACTGAACATTCTTCATCTCACTTCTGATTTTTTGATTATTCAGACACTTCTAAGAAAATTACCTTTGCCTCAAAAACTGAATTTAACTTATTCTCTATCCTTCAATGCATATTATTTATGTATTTCATGTACAGCTGCTGTTACTGTGTAGAAAAAGCATCCTCAGATCAAGCTATTTTCCGGATCCAAAACACAAATATATATTCATTAATTCAGATTTCCTTTTTTAATTATTATTTATCAAGCAGTGTAGTGTTTCTTTAGTATTTATGTATAAATATGTATTAACTCTTTAATGATAACTTGGTATGGCTTCACTTTTCCTTATTATTTCCTGAGCCTGATGCCTGGGAATTATCCCACGTGGGATTTATAAACACAAGGTTGCAGATTTACCTAGTAGAGCACACTTACTTTCTGATGAAAGCAAACAACAGCAAACTAACAAGAACATCAACTTTAATCACAATAACCATTTTTATCATGAGAATTTATACAAAGGAAGGTATTTTGTGGCTGTCATGAGAGACTTCACCTATAAAAGACTCAGATGTCTGCATTCATACAGTACATTTGCTGCACCTTCCATTGCCTGGAGCAGCTCCCTACATACAAAATTTTCCTTCTTTCTTTATTTTAACCATCTTGAAAAGCAGAATATGAAAATCCTTGAGTGTTCTTTAGCATCGCTACAGGGGTTAAATTGTTAATGCTTTACTTTCACTCTAGTTTTTTATCAAACTTTCTTTTTTCTCTCCCTGGGGATAAACAAATGGACAGCTTTCCTCTCTAGTATTCCTCCTTCCATTACCATCACAGCAGAATGCATCTGAGACTATAATAATTCAGTGATGAAATACAAAATGTCGCAATGCCATCTCTCTTAAAGTGAACTGAGATTTTGTTATGCCATTTTAGGTGCACTAATAGCTCCTAAAGTCCCATGGAGTATCTTAATGTGAATTTAATGAGCTGATAGCATATAAATGACAGTACTGTGAGGGTGAAGGTGACATAACCTTTTTCCTTCTGTTTGATGTTTGTCTTTGAAAAAATACAGATCTTTCCGAAACGCGCTGCATTATTACAATGTGCTGCATCCTCCAGCGAGGAGCCTGCCATCGTTTCACCATTTTACAGCCCTTTTCTGCACCCTTCATGGCACTAGAAATACGGGCACTTTTTAGTTCACCATTAAGGTAGTTAAAAATCTCAACACTTTTCCTGGCAGCACAATGCCAACAGTGTTACATCGTGGAGCGCCCATCCAGTGACAACCCCTCAGTTTTGTCGTGCTGCTGCCAGTCGTGGTGGCATGGAACTGGTGGAATCCTGTGTGAACCACATGGAAACCATCCATCTTTGTTTCCTGGGCATCACCTTTCTACCTCCTAGCTACGAGATCTCCTCAGCAGCACGGATTCCCAAACTGCGCGTGCTGTTACCAGAGCGTTGTTGCTTACAAGGGGTTTCCTCCCGTCACCCGGCGGTGTCACACCCCGTTGTTCACCCAAATCCCAGCCACCCTCGGCACGGTAATGGGCTGGAATCCCATCAGCACTGTCTTGGATCAGCACTGTCCCAGCCACGCACAGGGGAGGAGGATGGCAGAAGATAAATACAATAACAGCCGGCAGCAGGCCTACGGAAAACAACTGGGGGATTAAGGAGGCACCCAAATGTATGAGGTTATTAAAGCCTGTATGAGGTTATTAAAGCCTGCCCGACTGCAGCAATGCAGCTTCTCCACTGCAGTTTGAAGTATCGTCCTTAAAACCTTTCATTCAAACTTAAGAAATGCCCTCTCAGTGGGTTTTTTCACTCTCCAAGCTAAGCACTTAGGGCTGTGTCAGCCAGTGATGTGACCATTTCTAGGTTAAATGTTCTGCGACGTGAAAAGTTATTAACTTTCATTCCTCTTCATATGCTTTCAAAAAAATATATAGACAAAGAAGTTATGAGTCATGAAATATCATGAAGGAACCCACAAGGATCATCAAGTTCAACCTGTCCCTGCACAGGCACCCCAACAATCCCAGCCTGTGCATCCCTGGGAGCAGTGTCCAAATGCTCCTGGAGCTCTGGCAGCCTTGGGAATGTGTCCATCCCCAGGGGAGCCTGGGAAGTTCCCAGCACCCTCTGGGGGAAGAACCTTTCCCTCAAATCCAACTTGACCCTCCCCTGGCACAGCTCCAGCCATCCCCTTGGATGCTGTCACAGTGATCACCAGAGAAAAGGGATCAGTGTCTGCCCTTCCTCTTCACTTTCTTGAGGAAGCTGAAGACTGGGCCAGGTCTTCCCTCAGTCTCCTCCAGGTGAACACACCAAGTGACCTCACCTACTCACCATGCAGTTTCCCCTCAGGGCCCTTCACTGTCCTCACAGCTTTTATTATTTGTTTATTATTTAAACTTTATAGTGAGCCAGGCTTGTTTCACTCAATTTTATGCTCATTTGCTGAATTTAGGTCAATCAAAGGTTTCTTGGTGCCAATTTGTTTGTTAATTTTAAAACACTTGTAGGACAGACTATGAATCATTCCACAGACAGAGTATTTTCTATCTTTTCATACAGCCCCAATGCTGTTACACAAAGTATGTAATGCTGAGTGAATTAAAGTTACAAAAGTTGTTGCCTTCCCCAGTAGAAACGCTAACATTTGCTCTTCTGAGAGAGACGTACCTTGGGCTGCATTTGACAAAGGGGAAATAAATAAATAAAAAATAAGCAGCTTACGTGTTTCAAAAAGTTGGAATTTTGGCAATGTGTGAAATTTGTTTAGAAAAACCTTTTCGTTGCCAGGTGACGAGGCAAAACATATCACATATGCTTAACAACCAGCTTGTACATATTTTGTCTTTCCAAGGTTTCTAGGGCTGGTCAGGCACAATGATGCATTACAGCTGAAGGAGCTTCCAGCAGGGACAAATGTTTGTCTCCTTCCAAAAGAATTTTCCTAATCCTTAAGAAAAACAACTTAATTTTTCTCGTTGCTGAATGATTGAGTAAGGATTAATTCTGCTCAAAATTCATCGTATCACGAGTCATAAGATATATTTTGTGTTTGCTGAAGGTGCAAAGTGCTGGGGTTTTGGAGCACGGTGTTTGTGAGCATTTCATGGTGTAGTACAGGCAGCAGTTCTGCTAACACAGATTTCTTACAATAGCCTGACATCTTATCCACGTTCCACTGTCAAGCAACAGCACAGGCAGCATTAAAACACAAGGATGTCTAAGGATCCACGATGATAATGCATTAAAACATGTCCCACCGTGTTCAAAAGCTACTGTTGGCACAGTCCAAGGACTTTTGCATCACTGGTGTTTCCATTTCATCAACATTTCCATCCACTGATGCACGCTGGAATTTCAGAGGGATGGAATAATCGGTTTTGGTTTTGGAGGAAGTCAGAAAGAGCTGGAAAAAACCCAATCCACACTCAGATTTCCATGAAATCCAGAGGCCCATCCTTCCCATCCCAAATCTCAGCTCTCGCTGTGAACATTTACATGGACCCCATGGCCTGGAGTTGCAGTTAATGGACTTTACACATGTGAAATTAATTGTGGGGATAATTCTGAAACAATTACCTTTTCTTGGAATCCCAGTCAACAACTATTCTAATAAATCACGGTGTTGCTCATGTTATAATGACCATCAGTAATCAAATGCATCTGCACACTCAGCCTTGTTTGCTGACTTAGACACTAAAAGGCAAAGAAGAGGTTGGTGCCCAAGTTCCCACATGCATGATGTACAAAATAGACACAGAGGTCCTGACTGCTCTCCTCCGATCACCTTGTGCTACCTGCAATTATTAATTGCTTGTCATTATGCAAGCTTGCATCCTGATCCCAATCTCTTTAAAATGTTCATACCTACGTACTCCAAATATTATCTGGGTTTGTGTTTGTTTTTTTTTTCCTTTCTCTCTCTTTTGCTTTGCGTTCCAATTTCAAGTGTCACTGAAAGAAAATTTCAGAATGACTCATGAGATTAAACTGTTTTATCTCTAATTACCCTTGTCAGGAGATAGCCATAAATCAGTTTTTAAAAAGCACCACGGATTCATTTAGAACAATGAGCCATCACTTTGTTATTTCACTGTTCCTTACAGGGGCTGCCCTCCTGCCTGTCTCCTGTGTACCCAACTGAGCGTTGTGTTTTTACAGGTGGATTAGGTACCAAAAATTCTCTTCTCCCAAACTTTACAAGTCTGCCACCCCTTTCCTCCATCCTAAAGTACCTATTCCCACCTACCCTGGGGGTAAAACCAAGCCCACACAGAAAACTCAAAGCTAAGGAACTTTCTGCTGGAGAGCACAACTCCTGGAATTAGATATCCACTAGGAGCCCTTGTGCCTGTGAATTCCAGTTTGCTCTCCCTGCCAGTAAACCACGCATGCCAGCAAACCAATTTCCTAGAATCCTCATCAGAAGACAACAAAAAGGGCTGTAATGATGGCCAAATCCAATTTATTCAAGAGGGAAAAGGAGACCATACACAAACCTCTCTGCATGACTGTCGAGACGTGTCAGGTCACTACCTGTAGCCGTTAATATCCACTCCCTCCAATGGCCCTCCAATGCCTTAAAAATTTAGATTTTATTTATTTTTTGCATCGTTTTCTTCTTCATTTTGGATTATACCCCTTTGCAGTACAAGGCATCTATTTACTCAGTGTAAACTTATACTGTGAGATATGATCCCAGATGAGGTATTGCCTCAAACAGAAGATGAAAAATATTCCATGCATTTTAAACATGAATCCAAGATCATAAGTTACACTAACGTGTAATACATTTCTGCTGCTCTCTGGCAGGAGAGAAAAACAAAACTGGCAGCTATAGCAATTGTATAATGGTAATTATTGAGAAATAATTATACAAAAACCTGTTCAAATTATATACAGGATGGGATGACTCAAAGCAAGAAGAATTTAAAGTGATAGTTAATACCTCAGAAAACCTCACTGTGTGACACCAGGCAGCAAAATCAGAGAAATGCATCTGATGAAATCATTCTACCCTCTGAAGTTTGTAAAAAGTGGGCAAAAAGCAAGTGTTTTCACTCTGTGGGGATTTCAGGGCAGGCTGGTTTACCAGGGAGGCTCCCAGCAGCATCAAGGAATTCCTGGACAAAGGAAAGAAGGAAACCCTAATCCAATTTTATTCTGAACAGGCTGTAATCAATTTTTTATATTCACTCAATAACCCTCAGCTGCAGGTGGGTTTAGGAAATTAAGCCAGCTCTTCAGAGGTTAGAGATGGAGTGAGAGGTTGCAACGGAGCCAGAAGTCCCTGAATTCCCACGTGCACCTCTAAGTCATTTCTGTCTGTACCCAAAGATAAAACTTCTTGTCCCAGAGGTTTCCAGCTGTGGTTCTGATGGCTGCCCTCAGCCCTTCACCCCAATGTCTCCAACACTCTGGATGAAACTGCAGCCAGAAACTGAGCTGATAATCCTTGGAAAGGCAAGGAAGCCTCACTGCATCTTCCCAGTTTTGCTGATCTCCTCCTGCCTTTCCCACACTGCATTCAAGATTCTTGATATTTGTTCCATTCCAGATCTTGCTTCTCAAACACCTCTCCCTCCTTCAAAAACTCCTGCTTTTCATGTCCCTTCCCTCCTTCCACCTAATTTTTAAACCTCTGTCCTCACTTCCAACAACTGGCCAAAGCCCTTCTCAAGAGAGCAGGTTTTTCTTTGTGTCTATGGGAAAACATAGACAGATCTTCAATTCATCTCTATTAGCTACAATTTTTTTCCTAATTATTCCTTTTAGCTTGTTACATTACCTTACATCTGTGTTGCTATGTCCCTTCCTTCTGTATCACATCTAATTTAAAATTGGTGTAACTCAGTTGAGGATCACAAAGCAAAAAAATATTATTTAGGTTTGTTTTGAAATTTTGTTTGTTTCCTCACTTTGCCCAGACCATTCACACAGGCAAAGCACCCCATGCACTATCCTGTAATAGTAATAAATTTTCTTTGTATTGCAAGGAAGATGAAAAATGCTTCAAGACACAAGGAAAAATGGCAAAAACTGCCTGCTGATAAGTCAGCTATACACATTGCAACTTGCTCAAATTGTCATATCAGAATTTGCTTTTTCGGAAAAGAAAAAGCTGTTACTTTCATTTGGCAAGGTGGCTCAAAAGTCCAGCTTAGCTCAGTTCTTTTGTGCAAAGGGAAGGGTAGTGAGTGGTTCGTATCATTTACAATTAATTCCACCGTTTCTTTCAGTGCTCAGATATTGTATTTATTTCTTCAATGCACATAATCATATCACTGCATTCTTTCTAATTAAGTTAGTTTCCTCTATGCTGTCTTTTAGTGTTATCCCAGGAAACAAAGACAGGGCCATAAAACTAAAAGGGCACCATGGGCTCAGACACTTAGAGAGTTGCCCAAATTTAAATTCGAATGGTACTAACAGGAAGGTAATAACGTATGTAATTTCAATTTTAGGGGTTCTGTGTCACCCAGTGCTGTTTTCTTTGATGGTTTTACTCTCGAGGCATCTCTGTAGGGTAATGAGATGAAATTACCCCTAGTTTAGGGGTACAGACGCAAAGCACAGAGTGCAGTTGGTTCACCCGAGGTGACACATGGAGTCAGTGCCAGCCGTGGGATCTGGGAACTGATATTCCCGATTTTCCTCCAGGATCTGACCATCAGAACCAGCTGTCCTTAATGCAGCAAGCCCTCCTTGATAACACCATAGGAGATCCTTTGTAATGGCATTGGCAAATTCAGGGAAAAGACTTGCATTACTACAGAGTAAAACACAAATCAAACCTCTGCACACAGGTGAGGGCAGGGTGGGAGAAAAGCAGCCTCTTGGGAGATACTCTGAGGTTTCCAGGAGCAGAAAGAGGATACTTAGCTTCACGTAAAATTTCTAAATCTTGCCAAAAAGGAAGAAGTTTAGATAAGATCCAGACATGTTGGCTTTTCCTACTTCAGCCCCTGTGTAAGGAAATTGCTGAGGTTTTCAAAACCGGAAAAAGACTCAAAACTATTTTTTTCAACAACTTTTGTTGAAAAAAAAAAAAAAAAGAGTTATATATTTTGGAAGAGGAAAGAAGACGCTCTCATTCCAAAAAGTCAAGTCATTAATTCCTGTATCCCAAGGCAACAATTCTCACATGCAGGGTTACAAGGTCACCCATGGAGCCACTGGCAGTGTTGTATTTCCCATCCCCTTTGCTGGGGTTAACACCTTCTGCAAAGCACAATCAACTTTTAAGGCACGAGATAAAATTTTAACAGTGCTCCTAATTACTGCCAACAGTGGCAGTTTCTGTGATGGCCACGAGGGCCTCAGTGAGGGCCCATAAACTCCATTTCACTTGGGTCAGCCCATACATCAGGTGATAACCGCTGCTCCCTGCTACCCACCTGCAAAAGGAGATATGGAATGGTTGGGTTGGATGGGACATTAAAGATCATCCAGTTCCACCTCATTCCATGTGCAGGGACACCTTCCACTATCCCAAGTTGTTCCAAGCCCCATCCAACATACCCTGGAAAACTTCCATCCCCATTTGAACCCTAAAATCTAAAAGTTCAAGGTAGGGAGACTGGGTTTGACTTGATGGTCATAAAACCATAGAATGGTTTGGGTTGGAAAGAACCTTAAAGTCCATCTCATTCCACCCCCTGCCATGGGCAGGGCCACCTTCCATTATCCCAAGTTGTTCCAAGCCCAGTCCAACATGCCCTGGAAAACTTCCAGGGATGGGGCATTTTCTGGGCAGCCTGTGCCAGGGCCTCAGCACCCTTACAGGGAAGAAATTCTTCCCAAAGACAAGGGTGAAGCTGCAATTGCCATTGAACTGCTTATTCTTACAACATATCACACTAGGAATCTTTGTCAGGATATATGGCATCAGTCTTTGGTTAATTTTTGGGGCAAGGTCTTCGCTGTTGAGCTTATTTTTTTATCATTGTGAAATGTATATTTGGTATGTCGCTTGGATAAAGTTTTCCAAAAAAATCCCCACTAGAGCAGCAATGAATGGGACTTACAGCTTAAGCTTCCGAGCACCTTTACTGCACAAAAACTGTTTATTAGCACAAGTTTTCCCTTTGTATGTTGTGTTTACTTGTTTCCCAGCAGGGTCTGCTGATGTTAATGGACTCACAGCAGTGCATTCTACTTCTGTTATTACAGGTCTAATTCAGTCATTAACATTTCATTAATGGACTGGCCTCCTCGCTGTTTGCATGGCTGTCTAGATATTGATGAGCTTTCTAGTATAGAAAACTGGTATTTAAAGCAGACTCTTAAAGGTTTATTAAGATGCTCGTGAACCTTCATCGCATTCTGTCATTTATTTTAGCAGATAAAAGCCAAACCCTCAGATGAATTTGCATTGCAAAAGTTTTCAGCACCTGAATAGAAAATTAATTCCATGTGAATACCCCAAGGAGGGGGAAAAAAACCCCAAAGATTCCACAGTTACATCACTTGGATACAAATCCTGAGTTCCTGCCTCAAAACCAGTGTGGCTCAGCACTGCCAAGTCCGCTGCGCTCTGCCTTGGAGGGAATTGCATTTCCCCGGGACGCAAATTGATTCCCTGTTCCAAGGGGGTCCTGCAGCTCCACTAGCTCCCAATTTCAGACTCTGAACTGGAGTTTTTAATCCTTCCCACCCCCCTAGTCCATCAGGAACAGCCTTACTGGTCCAGTGGAATTAATCAAACAAAGAGGCTGCCAGAATGACAAGGCAGTGGCTTTGGGGACTTTTGACGTGATCACCAAAGAAGAAGATTTATCACAATTTTTAGACTTCAGTAACTTTCTGGCTTTATCAACAGCGTCTTGGAATCCAAAAACAATCTTGATAATACCTGTACCCTGGTGGAAGGTAAATATCCTAAGGAAATTGCACAAAGGAGTTATGAGGTGCTTCCTTTTACATTTCTGCTTTTTCCCTGCTAAAATGTGTGTTTTCAGGCACCCTGGAGAATTAAAATACACTGCATCGTATCATATGAGTGTCTAATGCAAGTACTTCGTGAAAATTACTAATTTGATGTCATAATTACGCTTGTAATATAAAATTATTAAGCACTGTCATATTGCACAGTAAATGGAGCTTATATTGGTGTAATAAAATGTATTTCAATTCCATTACAATAACTTTATCATAGTCTTTAATGGTACCCAGAGTTAACAAAAAAGGGAAGCAGCCAGGAAAAACACCATTGAAGAGTACCCTATACTGCAATATTAGGTCACAACAGATATAATTGGTGAGCTTCTTTATGTGCCAGTTTACATTTATGAACACCTGCAACTTATGTTTTCCTGACAAAATGAGACACTAAAAAGTCAAGGTAGGATTAGAGGCCAGTAAACAAAATCCCCAGTGTAATTTCCCCCAATAAATTCTGCATTATCCATGCCTTTGACTTCAGCTTTATAAATGGAGCTATAAACATTATTGATCCTAAATTCATATTTTTTTAAGGATCTTCCTGGCTCAGTCAGCCAGGTCTACGCCAGGATGACATGAAAATAGATCTCTTATTATGAAATCTGAAGCTTATTATCTTGATCAATGTAACAATGTTTGAGCAATCCAAGGGTGGGGGGACCACAAGGAAGGAGGGACACTATTTTAATGTGTTCAAGTGTTTTCTCCTCAGTAGAACTGTCCCAGCACAGAATGTGTGAGCTACTTCTTTAATATAGGGGAAAAAAAAACGAAAGAGGAAAACAAAAAGGAAAACAACCAAAAAAAGAAGAATTATTAGAAAATATGCCAAATCCTCATCTCAACATTTTTCTTTTGTCTGTCAGGGTAAATAAAACGAAGAAACAAACCACAACTGGAGGGGGAGGAAAAAACCCAGTCAGCTAAAATGTCATGACTTGCTTCTCTGCAGGTGTCAACTTGACTTCACTGAAATGGCACAAAACTTTGATTTTCTCATCAGGAAAAAATGTTTATTCCCCCTACCAGACCTAACAGATAAGAACACAATGTGTGTAACATTGCATATTTTGATCCTGTGTCTAACTGTTCTTGAGACACATGCTAAAAATATTTTGTGTGCTTTGCCTCAAATTGTTGTCATGAATTATTGAATTGAGCTGTTACTTTTTCATTAAACTGGCAGCCTTAATAATTTAAACACAGGTCTTTAAGAGATTTACTGTATACTGATGATCTTCACGGGAAGAAAGAGAACCTCCCAATTATATCTGTCTTGATTTTTTTATAGGGTTTTAATGCATTGCATGACTTACCAGGCATTACTGGATGCCTGTATTATTTGAGCACACCAGACAACATTTCTCTCCATTTGATTTGTCATTGAGAATTTAGCTCAGATACTCCTGTAGGCAGGTTTTACTGGGGTGCTTCCATTTCCCAGTCATGGGAAACTCAGACCTTCTGAATGTTCAGGTGCAGCTCACGGGTGCAGCTCCAGTTCAACCCAGAAATTAGGCAGGAAATAACTTTCAAAGTTCTGTATGTCTGTGTGGCCCTGCTCCATTGGATGACAATCTTTCTGCACCTGAGCAATATCTGCTGCTCCAAAGGAAAGCCAAAAACCAAAGGAAGCGTGAAAAAGTCCCGAAGTTATAGCCTGATTCAATAAAAGCCTCAACTTTCTTCTCAACTAATATGAATTTTTTTAAAAAAAATGTACTTTCTGTGGGGTGGAAATCACTCTAAAATGAAGGGTTTGGGAATTTTTTTGCGAATCATTGCACTGGTGGCTTTACCAAGTCCCTTAACCTTTTGAACCTCCCTCAATTACACTGCAAAACATCAAGGCAAGAAGTATTTCAAAGTGCCTCCCCAAAATCCAGAACAAACTCTCAACTCCCACAGCCTTCTTGTGGTAGAACTAGAGATGACAAAAATCAGAAATTCTAGGAGTCAGCTGATGTCTCACTTAAATAACACCAATGCTCATTTTGCACAGCACAACAGCAACAAAGATTACAAATACTAACTTCAAACACCACATAAAGCATGAATAATCTCCACTGCTACAAATCTTTAAAATGCATCGTATTTCTTTCCCACATATGTCCTTGTAGCCTCATAAAACAAACTGTTTCATTATATGGGCTTGTGTACATATACATCACAAAACGTTAGCTACCGCTAAAAGTAAGAAAATAGATTTTGACATTGGAGAACTATTTTCCTGCTCTCCCGTGCCTCTGGATCTAAAGGCAGAGCTACTCAGCTGTTTAATCTGGCCTGAGTCCAGGGCCGCATTTCATGGTGAGATGCCAAGAGCAGCGATGCCACATGGAACTGGAGTTATCTGCTGCAAACTCAGAAGATCACAGGGCGATTTGTATTTGAACTGATAGAAGGAATAACCTCGTGTTGTTTTCTTGTCTGGTCAGGACTGATTTTCGTTTGGGCTACTAAATTTTGTCTTATTAATCAGAAGATGTACGGGATGCTGTAATCACTTCATTACACAGAATTTGCCAACCCTTCCATGCCATGTCCATCAGAATTCCTGGCCCTGCCCTCCCTGAGCATGTCTGCAGTCCTGAACTACAGCAGAGGCTCTCAAATTGCAGAGGACAGACATCAAATGTGGGTTTGAGTCATACAGACAAACTATTCAGTGTTGAAACATAGATGTACATGAAAAACAAATTATTTTTTGTCCATTTTTGCACTTTACCACTTGTCCAAACTGTCAAGGTGGGAAAGCCTGTTTGCTTTCTGTCCTTCATTTTAAAGTAGCTGTATGTGATGCCCTTTTAATTAATCCCCAGTCCAGTCTGCTATCACTGTTCAGTTTATTAGCTTCCAAAAGTTCAGATGATACAAAATGTATACATTTAAAGTGGTAAAATTAAGGAGTTTTCCTTTTTGTGTATGAAAAACTACTGACCCTCTAACTTCTCCTCTAACACTTGAAGAAGAGTAAGTAGCCCAGGAAAGGAAGGATTTTCATAAAAGCACAGAATTCAATCAACATTCAGGTACCACAAGAAGAAAGAGAACAAAAGCTAGGAAATAATGTTTATGTTCATTGCTATCACCTGATATCTCAAAAAAATATCCTATGCAAACCGCATGGACACAAATAACCAGTAAACTATTGAGGAGTCATATAAAGAAATTTCATCTCACCTGCAGCATCTCTCCTCTTTCCCTCCTGAAGCTGATTCCATTTCAATATGATTTTGAACTTGCTAGAAATACTCAATTTGCTTATTATAGGCAATATAATCTCTTCCTGATATGGAAACATTGAAGTACCTCCTGACGCTTTTGGGACAACCTATGAGCAAACACTTCTTTATTCTGTGACATCTTCTAGGTGAAAATGGGCTTTAAATGCTCAGTTCCCATTTCCTGGCACTGGAGGGTTTAAATGGCTGTTGGAATGGGGTACACTTGTCACACCAGGTGAACTGGGCTGATTTTGATGTATCTCAACACCGCTTGTCAGGGGTACATAGGGGAGGGATGCACATGTGCCATGTGCAGGAGGCAACCAGGAGAGGATGGAGAAAGCCCTGGCTCTGTGAAGGCTTTGGCACTCATGTCTCACGTGGGACAAGCAGCCAGCAGAACTCCAAGGGCGCTGTACCCTCTGGACATCTTCTCCAACTGGATGGATAAAGTTTTCCACTGAGGGATTGCGGTGCAACCTTGGGCCAGGCTGATGCTCTCCTGCCAGGAGGCAGAATTTAGGAGGGACCAGAGGGGATAGAAGTAACTGCAACACAAGATATGGGGATTTTTGGGTCTTGTGGTTTTGTTTTGGCTCTGACCAGCAGGGCTTTTGGGTCTTGTCCATTTTTACTGCCACTCGTCCCTTCCCCTCTGGCTGGGCACAAGGCTGGACACCGCTGCCCTCCAAGCCTCGTGTGCAGCCTGTGTCCTGCCCTGCCCCTCTCCTGTCCTCCCTCTCTGTGTTCCTTCCTCCTTCTCTGTCTTCTCTACCCTTCCTAAGTAGCAGGACAATTCCCTTTTCCATCCCAATGTGATTTTGTCTCATTTAATTTCACCCTAGATTGTCTTTTATAAAAGAGCACCTGGCAGCACCCATGACTCCTTGCCCAAAAATGATTCTTCCACGACACAAAACAATGAGTTTACCAGTAATAACCAACATACAAGGAGATTTCACAAGCAGCATGTGCAGGAGTGATTGACAGACTGGTTTCTGCAGCAAAGTCTAGGTGTAAAATAAGCAGGTATTTCATGATGCTGTGTGTTTCCACATTCCACGTTCCCCAGATCTTCCAGCTCTCACACTCAAGGAAATCATTTTCATCTGTGCAAAGAGGACACAAACATAAGTGTCCTGGCTTGGTATCATCCTGTAATGCTTTGGATGAGAGGGAAACATGGGAAAGATGTAGTAGAGGAGACTCATTAGGGAAATTTACAGAGGCACATCAGAATTGTCCACTCCTGTTGTCATAAAAATACTGCAGTAAGAACAAAACAATCAGAGAAAAAATAAAGAGATGTCTTACCATTTAGTGGGTAACTGTATGCAATTCCAGAGACCAAAATAAAAATCAAGCAAAATGGAAAGGAAGCCCTGGTAGGTTCAGAGTATGTTAAAGGTGTTGGATGTTCTTCCCAGTGAAACAGTTGAAACTTGGAGACTTGAGTGAAAGGAGACAGAGGAAGACATTGGAAATGTAAAATGAGCATCAAGCAGACAACCTTCCAGTCTGCACCATCATCTCTTATGAGTTCCACCAGTGCTGGCTCTGAGCCTGGGCTGTTCACTTTTGAAAAGCTTTTCTTTATGGTTTTAATGAAAATTCACCATGGTTCTAATGGAAAAAAAATACCTTAAACAGACCTTTAACAAGAAATATAGGAGGGAGGGAGGACTCATTAAGTGTGAAGTTTGACAAGTATTAGTGAAACAAAAGACCCAAGCACACAAGTTTAAATACCAGATAACTCTGTCACCCTCTGATTGCCAGGAGGAGTTAAAATTCAGGTCTCCTGTCTGGAAAAAGAATTACAGGAACATATTCTGAACTTTGCATGGTTCATTTTTTGTTACGAATTAGATCCATCATGAGATTTATTGAGATGCCTCATGTTTAATAAAATACTCATAACAGTTTGTGATATTTCACAGGATAAATAACAGGATTGTTAACTGTGTTTGTGTAGCAGGTCTCAGGATAATAAATGGTTCATTCAATAATGAACTGACAACAAGTTATTCAGGTTATAAAAATATGGGAGATAAGAGTCAAAATAACAGAACTCAAAGGATCAGAAATTCAGACGACATTGCAGTCCAAAACCAGGTTGCCCCATCATTTAAATTCTGAAACCATCTGAAATAAAAGGGTGGAAATTTCCACATAAAGCATTTTCCAAGCCAAATCCACAACAGGACAGTGGAGACAACTGTTGTTTTATTTCCAACACAGCCCAAGACATCTCAATCTTCCCATGTTATTCAAATCTAATAAAAGATTAATATCCTTTTAGAATAAAATAATATAAAAGTATCTGAAGATAAACACATTAAAATTATTCATCCTGTCTCTGCCCCTCAAAGAACACATGAGCAGAGAAAGTTCAATACATTTTTAAAAAATACATTCTTTAGAAAATATGAACAAGTGAAGACTCTCTGAGTATATTTGACTTCTAAATAAATTGCTTTTTTTTTGGAATTGCTGAGAAGGCAGACACTCAGTGAGGTCAATGAGACTTACTGATTGCACAGTGTTACGGAAAATTAGGCTACTTATTTGGGAACTAAATATGGATGTTAAGAGCATTCAGTGAAGTCACACTTTTTGAGCATTTTGGAGCTGGCCTAAATTTTTAAAGAAAACTTCTGAGACTTTGAGCAACAACTTTTTGGAAGAACCAGATATTTATGATGTCCTTTGTAGGCAATTAAAGGCAATTCACAGAACTGAAAAGATGATTTGGGCAGGGGGGAGGGAGGTGGCTTCAATTCCTGTAAGGAGACATCAATTTGCAATCAACTCAACTTAATTAGGGTGCTCCCAGTTCTTACCAGTTTTGACTCTGAGATATTTAAAGAACGGGGAGAGGGTCCTCAGGACGGTATTTGATTCCCACCTATATCTCAAGATAAAAAATGATGTAGAAGAGACAACTTGAAGAGGAAGCACAAAGGAAAGTGGAGCAAAAAACCACTTTCTGTTATTAGTGTAATTGTTCAAATCCAAAGAACACTCTCCAAAAGTCATTCCCATCTATTTTCTCCAGGCCAATTTACCTCCAAAGTTTGTCCGTCAAGCAAGAAGCTGAGATGTTCATGTTTGTTTCATTCTTTGATATTCACAGCAATAAAATGACCAAATAATAATAAAAATTTCCCTCTCCTCCCCCCTAAAAAAAAAATAAAAATAAAAAATGAATGTTTGAAATGGCCATTTCAAACTAAAACAACTGCTATTGCTATCAATTTAAGTAATCACTTTCCCAGCTGACAGATGCAAAGCTCTCCCTTCAGATAATGACTTTTCCAGCTGACGAGAGTCAGGGAACAGGAAGTGTATGTGGGGATAAGTGTTTGGGAATTAGAGGACAGCCAAAGTTTGTGGCTACCTGTATTATCTGCAGGAGATTATTTTACTTCTACTGGCACATTTTTATCTGAAATCAGCATAAATGAATCTTTAAAAATATGTTTAGTGCAGCAGGATACTTTTTTTACAGTACTAGGCAATTTCAAAAGTTGGGTTTTTTTGTTCTTTTCTGGTTGAGATTAAACTCATTCCATAAGGCAGGAGCTGCAGTTTTCACCAGAGCTGTCACAGGGCAAGGAGAAAATGGTACATGGTGTTTGTTTCTGTCTGCACTCCGGCCAAACCTGTTCCCTGATTTCCAGCAGGGTTGGAAATGCAAATGCCTGCTGGCTAAAATAAATAAGAATCTAAGTCCCAAGTCAGGAACTGGCAAACTGAGCTGTGTTCATACCCTTCACTGTCCTGTGGAGCATTAAGGAGGTTACTCCCAGTTTGCAGAAGGAGAACCTCAAGACTTATGCAACACTTGGAGCATTTTTACATGCCCTAAATCATCAGTGCTGTCAGATGTGGCTCAAAAGATGCAAATAATCAGCCGGTTCCTAAATGCTACCTCAGCTGAGCTCTCAGAGACCACGTAGATTTACCTGTCCAAAATGAGGGGGTCTTACTCACCTGGCCATGCCACACCAGACCCGTGTCCATATGAGAGAAGAATGTGTTTAATTCTCTGTGAAGCAGGAAAGGAGAGCCCATGTTAAACCTCTCCCTGCATCTGTCAGGAGAAAATCACTGAAAATCTGATGGCAGTTTCATGACCCAACTTTTTTCCTGCAGACCAACATGTCAGACACCACTAAGTTGCCCTAAAATAACAGAACCTCCATTCTACGTTAAAATAACTCTGCTGTGCAGATCATCATAAAAACTTATAACCCAACATCAAATTTTAGCTTTAACCAGGAAGGGGAAGACTGAGGAACTTCGGCTACAAGTCTGTAAAAGGATCACCATAAGCCAGCACATATGACTGTCAACTGATACGAAATGAAACATTCCTATTCATGATGACAGTCTGAATTTTTTATTGGGTTTGACCAAATCAGAAACAAATACTGTGGGGGCTTTGATCTTGTGCTCCCTATTCTGCTATATTAATATTACAAAAAGACACCAAAAAAAGCAAACAAACAAAAACCCCCACCAATTTTATAAAGAAATTAAAGAATAAAATCATTGAGCAACTGTATTAGTCTTCATGCGAATGATACCCCAAAACTACAAGAGCAGTTATCAGTTTTACAGTTTAACTCTTGTCTTATTATGTCTGTTTCTATTTCTTATCTCCCGATAAAATTTGCTTTTTCAAGTTAAACTTCCCACAGTCATAATAATAAATGGAACATGAGGCTTGAACTCGGCGTCTCTGTTTCTTCTCTTCTTCTTTCACTGGAGGTATCAAACAGGGTACATGAGAAAAGTAACACAACACAGAGTATGGAATGGAAATGAACTATTAAAGCCATGATAAGAACTGGAGAGAGAGACTCTGGAATATGTGCGGAGTGAAATATGATCACTTGAAAGAGTATATGTGAAGAAAGAGGCAGCGTGCAAAAGTAGCAGCATTACATGTTCATACTCCATGCTCTTTTCTTGGGAGACTCTGCCACATCTCACCCCAAAATTTTCCTTCTATTTGTGTATCTTTAGCATAGGTTTTTTATAAAAATAGCAGGTTTTATTAATAACAGAAAGGAGAAGTGATTGTGGCAAGATACGGAGTTTCACATATGAAAACAGAAATGGAAAATATGATGGAGTCCCCATCCCTGGAGGTGCTCAAGGAATGACTGGACTTGGCACTCAGTGCTCTGGTGGGGATCTGTCACAGCTGGGACTTGATCATCTTGAAGGTCTTTCCCAACCTTAATGATTCTGTGATTCTGCAAAAGAGCAACCCCACCATCCACAGAATCTCCCAAAGGTGGAAAGTCTATTTCCTCATTAAACAAAATTCCTTTTTGAAGCATGAGGGAGGTCTCACAGCACACACTGATGACAGGCAAACCAATCCAAAGCTCGACATATTGTTTTATTTACTTTTTAAAAAATTAAACTCTCTTGAAAAGCTGCTTTGGCCTCACACCCATGGCATCACACTCTATTACTTCCCTTTGAAACATATCTAGTAAACTTTAAAAGCCTATCCCACCAAAAGCAGAGGCCATACAAATACTTGAGGGGTTAATAAACTCTTCCAGAGTACCAAAATCACAAGTTTTATACCTCAACCCTGAACAGTTGGAGCTCCTAGGAGAGGAGTAATTGCACTGCAGTAATGTTGAGGTTTGATTTAGGTTTCTCCATGGGCAGGATGAAGTGTGTCTTACTCCTCAGGTGTGAGACTTGGCCACTCTGCCTTTTGCAATATATTATCCCAACACTGTCAGAAAATGCTCGGCAGCGCCAGCTCTTACTAAACTGGGTGTGTTATAAATCCAGGGGAAGGAGGGGATTTCTTATGCCAACAATGCTTCTCAACCTTTACCTTATTACCAAACTTCTTGGCTGCTCTGAGATAAAAATCATTTAAGCTCTTTTTCTATTTTACTTTTTTTTTTTTTTTTACTGCTTGTGTGTGAAATCTCAGATAACGCAGCCAAATGCAGGGAAAGTTCAGGGCGGTTTTACGACTCTGTTTTATCAAAAATTTTGATCTCCAAAGCCTGAACGCAGAAATTCGTGGCGGTGGGATGAGGTCAGTGAAACCACACCCATTCCCTCGACAGACCTTCCTTCTCCTGTAGTGGACAATTTAATGTGGACTCCAGAAATATGCCCTGAGTGAGGAGAAGCACTTGCCCCTGGATTGAACGCAGTGCCAAGTAAATCAGGAATTCTCTACGTGGCGGATTTCAGCTCTGTGTGTGCTTGAGACACATTATCTGTGAGTTCTGGAGGTGAAGTCCCTCCTTAATGAAATTCAGCTGAGCAGGAACAGCCTAGAAACACCAGCAGGAACGCCGAGGGAGAATGACAAGACAGGTTTGGCACAGAGGGATGCATGAAACGAAATAACCGCAGTGAAGATTTCCAGAGGAAAAAAAAATGTGGATTGTCTTGTAAGAGGGAAAGTGTGTGACACAAGGAATGGGGAGGAATGGCAAACACATGTCAAGCAGCATATTTTATTTACCTTTCATTAGCATGTCTTCCTAGCTGAAGGTTAAATACTGCAGGAGAGGGATGGGATTTTTCTTATGTTAACTAATCCAGACAAAAGTGAACGGAGATTTGCTTTCTTCAGCATTCACTGATATTAATTGCTTTATTGAACTAGCTGTGGGAACATGGATTTCCCAATGCCAGCATAAAGGATCATTATTTATAAGCTAACTGATCCCACAAATTCTACACTTAGCTCAACATTTCCTTTGGAAATGCTGTAAGAATCTTTTAAAAAATCATTATATTTCATACTTTACACTAAGGCACACCAGCTAAACGATACAGGCTTTCCAGGAGAAGAAAAACAAGTTTTTAAGGTTCACATAACAGACTCCAAATCAGCTCTGAAATGCTGCTTATCATTACATTTTCCCTCCCTTTAGTTTTCATTCTCTCCCTTTTCCCCTGACTTACAGGTGTCCTTAGTTACAGCCATCAGCAAAAACAAAACACACATGCAGGCTGTAAATCTGAATTTGTGTACTAATTCATAAGAGTAAAATATCTTCAGTTGCTCTTTCCAATTTCCTTTCCCTGTTCAATTCATAATTGTGCTGCAGTATATTGGGTTTAAGCTTTCAGGAACTTTACTCTGTCCCAAAAGGTTGATTAGATGGAGACCTGAAAATGTGGATTCTGGCTTCAAGGGAAGATATTTGGCAGCAGAGAATCCAAAGCACAATAAAAGCAACTAAATAAACACTGAAACCTTTTCAAAGCACTGAGTTGTCACTGTAACCCACTGGAGAGAGACGTGGATGGCTCAGTCCATCAGACCTCATGCAAAAAATATACCAAGAAGTTTATAAATTTGAAAGAAAAGCCAATAATGAATGTTAAGTTCTTTTGTTCCAATATATCCTAACAATTCTTACAGCATTGCTGCAGTTAAGCTCAACTTTGCTGTTCAAAAACTAGTTTTGGGGCTTTATGTGCTGGTTTAAATCATAGCTGAGCTAAATGTGGTATGCAAATTGCAGAGTGATAAATGTTTGTTTTACTTATATTCCTTCCTCTTTATATCACAGTCGGAATCCTTCACCAAAGCCCCCAAAAGCAATCATTTTTGGCATAGTTTAGATGCCAAATTTTCAAGTTACAAAGAAAGAATGAGGATATACTTTATAGTTGCAATCATTCTTTCTCTGTCAGAGGGAAAGAAAAAGAACTTTAAATGACCTGAAAAAAAGCAAAATATCCTTGGAGAAGAGACACTTGACTAGAAAGATCAGATTATTCCACAGAATTAGATTAAAGCAGTTCTAAAGATGAGGAAACTTTTTGCCTGGGACAAGCAAAATTTCAGGATACTGAACCTACATTTGAGGATCCTTGGCCAGGTGAGATACTTCTAGGTTTGCCTTATTAATGCAAAAAGGATTACTAAAAATAGATATTTTATACAGATATTATTATTATTGACAATCTGTGTAGGAAAAGAGCCTCTTGGTTGCGTTCATAACCAAAGCCTGGACATAATAAACCTTTGCTAAAACAGGTTGACTCCAACGATCTTCAGCAGAATAAAGGGAACAAAAAGTGAAGAAAAACATTTTCCGTTCTTAACCAAAGTGTCCATTAAGTTTCTAGTTAAGGAACCCATTCTGAGAACGGAATTTCCCAACTTTTCACTTTTCAGCACCCTCAGAAGAAAAGACTTGTCCACATAGGACAACCAGGACTTGATATGTTGATACGTTGACATGTTGATGACCAGAACTTGAGAGGAAAAGAAAAAGAGCTTGGAAGGCTTTTAGACAGAAGAGGATCCTGTAGGCACAAAGCAAAGTACCCAGGAACTACCAGAAATCCAAAATTCTTAGAAATCTAAAACATGAAACAAAATTTCCAATGTTCTTATCAAGACATTCCATGTTAGGCCATTACCACAAAGGAAAGGAAGCACTTAGGATCCTCCTCTGTGCCATTTCCAAGACATCATTTTTTAGCTCTTTCCTGTGTTCCAATTGCTCTTGCATTTGCAGAACATTTCAAGGGTTCAGAATCTATTAAATTGAAGATTTAATTGAGTGTATGTTGCCAATATAGGGCTTAGTTTGGTATTATTTGTATGTACATGTGCAAGCGTGCACACACACACAGTAAACTTGGAAAGGGACCCAAGGTGGAACTGGTCACACTTTGTGTTCAGCTGAAGCGTTCAAAGGAAAACCTTTAAAAAAAAAAAATCTTTACATCTTTTACTCGAATTGGGCTGGCATGGAAAATCATGTTCATATTGTACTCATTTGTGGTCTGCTTCTCAGGAATTTTAACAGATGACAATTCAAAGATAAATTTGCTTTAAAAATAAATGATGAAAAATAACTGGCTTCCCGGCTCTTATTTCATAATCTCGAAAGTATGTTCAGATTTATATAATTAAAGTAGAAAATAGAAGTCTAAAAATGAAACCCGGTTTTGCATTAGAGCAGCCGGCATTAATAGGATTCTTCTTCCAATTCGTTTTCTGCTGTAGCTCCAAACTCCACCATGAGTGGGGGAAACGTGGAATTCTGACATGCTCAGGTAGTGATTGATGCCAAGGCCCATCAAAACATAAACATGCTCTCGGCTGGGCATGTGCTTTGCTGAGCTAAAGCCCAAAGTTGGGACACTTAGGAACATTTTTTTTCCACCTATTTAAGAATTGTGTCTTTTAACACTCATTTCCTTCCGTAATCAAGATAAAAAAATAAGACTGATTTTCTTTCTTTCACAAAACAATAATTTGGAAGCTGACAGTCTTACTCTGTCACCCGAAAATAGCAGAAAAGGGCCAAAACGGCTCAAATATGATCCTGAGGGAGGTGTAGAGCCTGAGGTCTGGCTGCAACCTTAAAATCGGCCGTATCTCTGTCTCTGGAGGGCGGCAAATTGCCTTGCTGGATGTGGAACTGTGCAGTAATCCAGCTCCGGGGTTCTCCAGCACAGGAGGGACCTGGAGCTGCTGGAACATTCAGAGGAGGAATTCAAAGACGAGCAGAGGGATGGAGCAGCTCTGCTGGGAAAGTCTGGGATTGTTCAGCCTGGGAAAGAGAAGCTTTGGGGTGACCTCATAATGGTCTTCCAGGACCTGAAGGGAGCCTGCAAGAAATGTGGGGAGAGACAATTTACAAGGGGCTCGAGTGACAGGATAAAATGGCTTCAAACTGACAAAGAGTAGGTTTAGACTGGATACTAGGATGAAATTCTACTCTGTGAGGGTGGGGAGGCACAGGTTGCCCAGAGAAACTCTGGCTGCTCCCAGATCCCCGGAAGTGTCCAAGGTTAGGTTGGAGCAACCTGGGATAGTGGAAGGTGTCCCTGCCTTGGTATGACATGAGTTTTAAGGTCTCTTCCAACCAAAATCATTCCATGATTCCATGCTAATAGCTACAAGATTCAGGGATGTCCCAAGAAATGTTAAAGATTCCAAATAAATGAGAAAGTGAAATAGCAAATACAACAAGAGATCATTTTGCAGAACCAAAAGATCCAAGTAAGGTAGTGCTGTTTGTTGCTCCTCTGAGTAATGTTAATACAATGAAACTAACATAAATGAAGTTTCTTATGCTTCTCTACGAATTTGTATTTTCAGGCTTCCAAATCAATTCAATTAAAATTTCTGTGACGTTCTCATCTGTGGGATTACCTCTTTCTCCTTTTCTGTAGGACCTGCACAAACCTTAGGTGCTGACCATCCCTTTCTGCCTATCCTCTTTTTCTTTTTGCCCTTTTTTCAGCTGCTGCACCTCTCCCTCTTTATTTTCCATTGTTTCTTCAGCAATGCCAATTCTCATGTGACATCCATCCCCTCCCTGCCACTCCTCCCCTCATCCACACTTACATCACTTCTTGTCCAAGGCCGTTTTTTCCCATTTTTCCGTATCTGTGGCTTCCATGGTGGCAGTAAGAAATCAGCTTCCTTGAGAGATGAACATAAGTACTCATTTATTGGCACATATCTTAAAATATTTGAGACCTGTTGAGTAGAGGTCTTGAGACATGACATGAATATAACATGATTGACTGGGTGATCTACAAATCTAAGTCACCACTCATTCCTTGTCACGTTCAATATTGTGTTTGGTTTTTTACCAAATTATTTGAGTCAGGTTCCCTGTTTCATGTGTGTTTTTGGAGGTTTTACCGCAATAGGATTCTGACATAAATTACAGTCTTGGGATTGCCGGCAATTTTGTTAATAAAAACAACAATAATAAAGCAAAACAATTCCTAGTGGCAGGCTAATCTTTTAAACTGTAAAAACCTGGATTGATTTCCGAGTACTATCTCATCTCTTGTGGATGAGAAGGACTGAACAGATTTCTGGATGCCAAAAGTAAAAACTGGAATTGAAAAGTCTTCATCCACTCTCCAAAAGGTGGAATTCCAGGACATGGAATCACCAGATGGTGTGGGGTAGAAGGGGCCTGAAAGGTTATCTACTCCCCCTACAATCAACAGGGACGCCTTCCACCATCCCAGGCTGCTCCAAGCCCTGTCCAGCCTGGCCTTGGACACTTCCAGGGATCCAGGGGCAGCCACAGCTTCTCTGGGTGATTTGTGCCCTCAAAGGGAAGAATTCCTTCCCAATATCCCGTTCATCCCTAACGGTTTTTCCTCAGCAGAGGTGTTTCACTCCTCTAACCATCTCCTTGTCCCTCCTTGGAACCCTCTCCAGCAAATCTACGTCTTTCCTGTGCCGAGCAACCCACAGATGGGCACAGCAGAACATTAAATTGTAGTATTAAAATTCAAAAAGCCATGTCAAATTGGAAAAAAGACTTTAAATTCCCATTTAATTAAAGAAGGGAAAATACACCTTTTATGGTTAGTTAGGAATTACCAGGGTGTTAAATGCAGAACTGGGGATGTTCTGTTAAGGCAACAGCACAGTAGGACAGTTCCAAAAATCAGAATCCTAAATGTTATGATACTGCAGAAAAAGGATGCGAAACACCTCAGGAAGCCTATGGATACAACAGGAAATAATGTGGAATATCCTTCTGGTCTTGATAATACTGGATCCAAGCATAGTGCCATAAACAGTTGTTAAATACACAGGTCAAAAAAGATGTGGACAAATTGGAGACAGACTAAAAGAGAAGATTGGTAATGATAAATATCTAGAAAATCTGAATTTTAAGGGAAAAAAATAAAAGGAAGGGAATTAGAATTTTTTTCTCTATAAAAGAAGAGTCTGGGGTGAAATATAAAAAGAATAAAAATGCAAACTGAAAAAAACCGCCTCTGGCTATTTTCTTTGGTGAAATTTCAGGGAAAAATAAAAGTAAGTATTTGGTTGTATGGAAAACATCCCTTGTAAATGAGAAACATTTTGTGCAATTTCATTAGGATTTACACCCTTTAATGTGAGATAGACTTAAAATCTATTTTTAACCAAAGAATCTTATTAAAGTAAGAAGATTGCCTGGTTTACTACTTGTAGTTGTTTCAAGCAGTGGTGGCTGATGATGCTCTTTATAAACAATAGGGAATAAATTTAAACAAGCTAAAAGATGTTTAATGTAAAAAAACTGCAGCTTGAGAAAAAATATGTTGTTGTGGATTGCATATTTTACATGCAATTTATGCTGCAGTTTCTCTTCATTAACCACATCTCGCAGATTTTTCAAAGCAGCAGCATGAATATTATTAACATGTGTTAAAAATGTGTTAAAAATAATGTATAAAGCTCTGTGTTTAAAGCAAAACTTTAGGTATAATGAACAAGGGTGTCTGTATTTTATATATTGGTTTATGTGAGTGTGTGATACATAACCCAGAATCTGTGTGCACAAATGCCCATATATATTGCTCGTGTTTTAATTAAACTGAACTAGACCTTAACAAGAACATCGAATTCATAATTCTCTCATTCTGTTCTATAGATTCTTATTAGTTAAAGCAGTTATAATCCATTCTGGAATGTGACATCTAGAAATTACCAGCATCTCCTTTTCCTGTATTTCTTTCCTTACCATTGGTTTCCTTTTACTACAGGAAAACTTGTAGCTTTCAATTTTAATCTGCACTACATCCCCTTTGTATCCATCTTCCAAAATTGCTTTTAGTAGGCTGGTATTGATAGAAATCATTGATAATGGCAGACACAGGTCTTAAAAATGACTAAACCTGAGAATCTGAAGTCTGAGCAACCAACAATACCTTTCATTTCTGGTCTTCACTTCATGCGTAATGCTGAGGCTGTCTAGGGTGAAGCCTCAGAAGGGTTTTGGTTTAAGCAATCCTGGCTGATTCTTCAAGCCAAGAATATGTCCTGCTGCCTGGACAATGCTGAATAGAGGAGAGCACTGCCAGTGGATTCACACTGTGCCAGAGTTACTGGAGACAACATAGGTTTGAGGAAATCAGAAGTATTTATAAGCCTTATGAACATCACTATAAATAAGAATTTAATTCAGTGGGTTTGTGCCTCAGTGTGATCAGGTAATTCACCCACACAAAGGGGTTTGTAAGTGCCCACAGGGACATGGGACACAATTTAGAGATGTGACAAGACTTTTCGCACCAAGATTTCTGTGCCACATGTTGTGGTTGCCTCCTGCCTGTTTCACTGCACTTATGCTTGCTCCCTTAAGCATGAATGGAAAAGATCTGAGCCTCCCGAGCTTTTCATAACATCCAAATTTATTTCAGTGCCAAAGCAGAGATGTAACCGAAGCTCCCACCAAATCACAAGCACGGCAGATACATTTATCTTCCCCCACCTTGCTCAAGAACCTCGGGTATCTTTGCTTCTGGTAAATGTTATTTCCATAGTTGTGCATTTCTGCCCTTTACTTCAGGCCGTGTTAAACCAACAAGAAGATAACTAAAAATAGTGAGTTTCTCTCCTCTACCAGCAAGCAATCAAGTCTCTGAGGTTGATATGCAACCCCAAATTCTCAGACTAAAAGTTAAGGCAGCCTTTCCCTGGGGAAAAGCTAACTTCATTTCTAAAACCCATTTGATTTCCTTTTTCTAATCTCTCCGTAGCCTTTTTACACTGCTGCGTGCTTTAATTTTGCTTTCAGTCAGAAGTTTAAAAAACTTTAGCTTCTAATAACTGGAAAAAAATGGTTATTTAAAGATAACTGCAACTTGCTTAACATGCCAGACTATCATATGCTCGCTGCTTTGAAGCTGCAAATTAATGACGAGCAGGAACAGTGACTATCTTTCAGAGGAAACTGACCTCTTTCTAATGGCTCATCGCTAATGTCATCTGTCTGCTGCATCTCATTATGGGAATTTCACGGAGTAAGAAAGTATCTTAAGGCTGTGCACAAATAAAAAGGACCTTCTAGTATTGAGCACTTCGAAAATTTTTGATCTCTCAAAATACCTTCCTTAGATACTGGTTTCCCCTTTTGTGCATGGCACGCTGCTTATGTCATCTATTCTCTGTGACTAATTATGTTAATTTTGTGCCATAAAAGTAACTGAAGGCTGTTAAGGAATAAAAGCTTTTGAGTGGCCTTATTTCATAAACACCCCTTTTGAACAAGGCGCATTTAGTCATATTTGCAGTAACAGAAAGAGTCTTGTGCTAAAAATACAACAAAGGCTCTTGAATATGGCCATTTATTCCTACTTTATTAGGTAATTTATGAAAAGTATGAAGGGAAGCCTTTTTGTTACTATAATTTGCATAAAGCTGGTGCCCCATTAATGAGATAACTTCCTGCCTTTTGTGTACCACCAGCTGGAAATAGAAATATAGGAACTTTTCTGTCTCCCAATTACTTAACCTGCTGAGTTCAGAGTTGGAGAGTAAACAGGATTCATATCAGTCAAAGAAGTTGATTTCTGCTGCTCTATCTAAAATGTTTTTTATTTAATTAAGGATCCAGTGAAAGTGAAACGTTAAAAATGCACTAAAAGTCCACCAGCTCCACGAGACCAAGGCTTTAGACCTGTGCTTCAATTCTGCACCTGTCTTTTTGTGCTGTCAGTCACAATTAGTTTTGCTCCAGACTAGACCCATCACAAATCAAGGCAGACATCAAAACCTGACAGTTTGGAGGGCTGTGGGTGCCAAAGGATGCAGATGGGTTCTAGACATCATTTAAAAATCACCTAGAAACTCGACTGGCATCCTGGGCCCAGACACTCTTGGAAATCCCATTAATTGCCTCTGGTGTTAATACTTTAGATATTGTGATTTTGGGAGAAAACTCCCTGCTCCAGGAGGAGCCTTTCCCAATGAGAAGAAAATTCCTCCTGTACACCACTGGTTTGTGTGCCAAAAGTTCAATCTGCCCATGGATTGGCTCACATGGAGCAGTGATTCTTGTCACTCTGCTTAGAAACAGAGGTATTCACATTAGCATTTTTTTTTCATCAGTTTTCCAAGTTAATAGCATCATTTTGACTGCTGAATTAAAGGTATTGTTTATCAATTGTAGCATTTATACATGAGGTGATAACTTAGCCATAAAATCAATGGACCAGCTCCCCTATTTAGATATTTTTACACTGTTTACTATCTCCGAATTTATTTCAAGTGGCTTAATTATAATTAGGATAATGACAACTCCTTAAAAGTGTGCTGTAACATAGGCAGGATACAAAAAAAATCTATGTATATAAAAGGAGTTTAAATTTCAGCTGCACAGCCTTTGTGTAGTTTGAGGTCAGT
Organism: Chamaea fasciata; assembly: GCF_029207755.1. Taxonomy (NCBI): domain Eukaryota; kingdom Metazoa; phylum Chordata; class Aves; order Passeriformes; family Sylviidae; genus Chamaea; species Chamaea fasciata. Next base: position 36,418,677 of record NW_027094093.1, read on the forward strand.
TTGTTGGAGCATTAAAAATTGTTCAGTGGTCAAATTGCTTGATTAGCCCTACCTGCCTAATTTGTTAAATCTGAATAAAAGGCATCTTTTGATGTGGAATAAAGCGTGTGACAGGTTTGTACCCACTCCTTGGCTGCACTTTGGGGATTCCCTGCCTTCCCATTGCAGGAAAGCTGCTCTCATCACCACCCAGCTCTAAAGGAGGAAAAGGCAATCAAAATCACCTTTCAGACAATCAAATGGATTCAGTCCCGGTTTAAAGAGTCTTTTGACACTCCTCTGTATATCTAAACAAATCACTGCAAACCCACATATCACCTCATCTAGTTAAAATATGGATATATTTAGAGTAGCTGCAATAGAGTTTCCACTGTCATTTTAACTATGAGCTAAACCACTACTGCTGACAGGCTAAAGGTTGTCACAGTCGAGGTCCTAATTACCCTACAAATTGCAGCCTGATGATAAGATCCATCTCCCCTTGCTTGAGGCACTGGGCTGGGGAGGAAAGTCTCCAGACTGGGGAGGAAAGTCTGCCCGGGCTCCTTTCAGGGGCAGCAGAGACACGCAGACACCTCCGGACTGGGATTCGCAGCTCCAAATGGGCTGATTCATTCTCCATTTAGAAGCCTTGAGTACAGGCTTAGGAGGCATGAGCTGAGAATCCAATTATTTTTAGCCCAGTTTGCACTTAAAATAATGGTTTAAATTGTGTCTGAAGGACTGGCCGAATTTGCATCTTTAAGTAGCTAATAATCACCCAATTTGCTGCACCAGTGCTGTGCTTCTACCTGTGGCAACCAAGGAAGCCCGCAATTTTTCCCAAGCACCTTTCTGCCAGGTTTTTCTTTGACACATTAGTGACACCGGTTATTTTGTGCTGCCAATTCGGTGCTGGAACGGGCTACTTTGCTAAAAGACTGCATGAAAAAAAAAATGCATTTCAAGGGCCTGATAAAGACTTGGGAGAAGATGAAGAGTTACAATTCCCAGTATAGGATATTCGTAGGATTAATATGGTTGTGGTTCAGCAGCTCAGGCAGGCTGGGAGCATTTAGAGGTGTCAACAATGTTGACTTTCTCTTGTGTGTGAAATATTTTCAAGAAGAGAAACCCTGCTCTGCTGCAGAGAAACCCATGGCACCAACCTCGTGTCTCAGAAAGAGGAATTCCATGGAGACCTCTGACCAGAAGAGCAGCAGCTTCATAAATATCCAAAACATCTGGAAGAAGTGACTGTTTCCAAAACACCTACGCACAGAAAATTGTGTTGTAGGGTTACAGAGTAACAGAGGAAACACAGAAATAGAGCTGGGAGCATCTCATGGGCAATGTTGGAGCATAAATTTCTGTTCTAGACTGACATCAGGCAAAGTCACTTAAAAAACTTTTTCGCTCCGGATAATGAATAAATATTAATTCAGAGGATTTTCTCTCTCTCCACTCTCAGACATCAAGACTTGTTCTTTTTCCCAGGTAAAAAAATCTTTCTGACCCTCTCGCAACACAGTTTCATATTTCTCTTTACTTTTGTCTGATCTCTGCAAAGGGCCAGGCCCCCAGGAGAGGAGACTTGTCCCTGGGTGATGGCCCTGAGGTCCTGAGGGCCTTTTTGGGCACCACCCGTGTTCCATCCAGGCAGCCACCCTGCACAGTCCAGGTTGGCTTCATCCATCATCCCCTGGTTCTGAAAACAAGTGGATAACACAGTTATCAGAGAGGGAAAGGTCAGGGAAGGTGATGTTAGGGAATGCAGGTGCTCCCACTCCTCTCCCTTCTCCTTGCTGCTCACAGATTCCAAACCTCAGCCAAGCATTCACCTGGGAGTTGTTTCCGAACGTGGCTGGCCCAGAATGGCACCAGCCTTCCAGATCTTTCCCCAGATGCATCACAATGAAAGGTCAGCTGCTGTGGAGGGAAGGGAAAAGAGAAAGAAATGCATCTTTATCTGCAGGAATGTAGGAATTAGCCCAGAAAGGCTTTGGGTGTTCCGTGTTTCAGATTCAGTGGAATATGGGTCTATATAAAACTTGAAATAAAAGCAGCCCATTGACCTATTTAATGGGACTAGTCATTAAAGCCACAAGAGCCAAGGAAAAAAACAGACTAATGAGGAATTAAAAAAATAAAAGAGGAATAAAAAAAAAAGCCACCCCTTTCCATGCCCACTAGCCTAGGGCTAGCTTAATTAAAGTCAATGTAGAATTCTGCAAGAATCAAGAAATAAACAGTTAAATGTGTTATTTTTATCCCCATATTCCTGGCTGCTCATTCTCTGTGATTGGTTTCATTCTCATATACAGCAATGGCCTCTTGTTTGCTTTTTATGCTCTGCCTAATTTGGGTAAATATAAACTTTGCTGGGCAAACCCAGAAAATCAGTTGTTACCCTGACTGTGGAGCTCGGATGAAGATTGTTTTGCCGTTCTGAAAATTACGAATATTTATGGTGCGTGGTTTCAGAGGGCAGCACTAATTGGACAATGGTTTCTGGACTCTCTTCTCAAAGCACTTAAATGATAAATCAATCACCGAAGACAGATAATATAAATAAAGTGATAGACTGGCTTTCCCTCTCTCTTCCTTTCTTCTGATTTACAAAACAGCTCCAAGGAGCTGTCTGTGGCCAGAAAGCCGGGCTTATGCCGGGGTTAGAACGTTGTTATGTCTGTTTACAGTGATTTGGGAGACTAGAGGGGAAAAGTTTGAATCAACAAATATTTTCTACATTCCTACTGGTAACTCCAAGGCCAGTTTTCAGGGTGGGTTTTTTTTTTTTCCCCTCCCTTGTCTGTTACAAGTTATGATGTGTGGATGAAGGCTTTTTCCCATGCAGTAATGACTGTATACTGAGATTTCAAGGGGCTGTTCATGACAATCCCATTTTCTGTGTAATTTCATGGTTGTCTTCTTGAATGAAGATATTGGCTGCTCTGAAGCAGGAGGTCAGATGCTCCTGCTCCCTTTCAGTATTGTTCCGGAGTATGTTTCCTTTCAGCTGATGAAAAGTAATTCATCATTTACACCCTTGAATTCTGCCAGCGTTTTTTTTTGAACAACTTTTCTTTCCCCGTGGTACCTTGGGCCCATGAAAGAGATAAATAGGTTCAATACAACGCCGGGCCCCAGATCCTGGAGCAGGTTCGGCCTTGGAGGCCCCGAGCTGCCCCTTTCTCATGATGGAGTTTGTCACCTTTCTACCTCGGGAAGTCAAATCCTGTCGACTCAGCCATCTCTCAGCCTCTCTGAAGTGGCTTTGGCACCCACTGGGGCATGTGAGCTTAAAATTGATTTTTTTTTTTTTTTTTTTTTTTTAAAGATCTGTCAAGTTCCCTTAAGGGAGCGGGCAGACAGCCGGCCCCGGACCCGCACAAAGCCCTCAGTGTCCGGCGAACTTCCCCGCCGAGTGCCCGGCTCCCCCTGACAGAAAAAACCTTCCTCAGAACCTCACTTCTCCTTTTATTTGAGAAATAAAGGCAGCCAGGCTGGCTGGGCCACCCCTTGGAAGCAGGGATGCTCCTGGCTCGGGCACAGCACCACGCAGTCACTGCTCACCTCTGCTCGGGACAATGGGATTGCGTCCCCCCACATCCTGGGGAAATAATAATTCATGGCAACACCCCACAAACCCTCAAAAATCAGTGGGCACGTAGTCACCAGCGGGGGGAAATTGGGATGCAAGGAGAATAAATATTTTTCAGCTGAGAAAGAAATGAATATGTACATACATACGGATAGATATAAAAATATAAAAATAGATATAAAAATATGAAAATACAAAAATATAAAAATATATAATATATGTTCTATTTGTGTTTTCATATATACATATATATTAAATAGTACTATATATACAATAACATATATAGTGTATATATATACTATTATATATAGTACTATATATAATACTATATATAGAGTATATAAATAGTATATATTAATATGTGTTAGTATACAAACTTATTAAACATATCTACTTTACTATATCTATACATCGGATACACTATATATTATATGTAGTGCACATATATAATGTGCATATAATAAATATAATAGTATTTGTTATAGGATATACAGTATTTATTGTGCATATGTACACTATAGATTATATATAGTAATATAGTGTCTATATATACTACATATTATAGTATATATAGTTTCTATATACTAATATAATATAATATAATATAATATAATATAATATAATATAATATAATATATAATGCAATACAATAAAATATCATATTATATTAATATTATATTATATACATATTATACACATATTATACATGGAATATGTATGTGTAGTGTATATATATACGTTATACTATTAGTATATATATATTCATTATATAAGAGTATATAGGAACTAATATACTACCTATGTATAATACAACTTTAGATCATTAATATCTATATATTTGGTGCACACACCATTCTTTAAATGCCACAGGTGGTTGCAGAAAAAGGCATCTAAAGGCAGGACTTCTGACTGCAGGAAATGAAAATCCCTTTGCAGAGCGAGGCTTTGACTCCCAAAAAATTGGTTCCTGGTGGGCAGGTGGGGCAGAGGCTGCACCTCCCACAGCCTCTCAGGTATCTCCGTGAGCATTTCAGAACCAGGTAAATAAATTGACTTTGAAGAGAAGCAGATTTGATCTCTGGAAAAGGAAAAATAAATCTTGTTAGAGCAACACCTCTGAAAAGGGCTCGGTCTAAATAATAATTTCAGTGCAGGAATTCCAAGTTATTCCACAGCCTGCATTTAAGCATTCTCAGACACAAAGAGCTTTAGCAATGCAACCCTGTATTTATTTTTTCAGTAACTTTCTCTTGTTTGGAGTAGTCCTTTAGAGGAGCAAATAGTCTTTCAAGTTGATCAATTCTTGTTGGTTTTTCGCTCAGCACACAGGTTTTAAATACAGAGTATTCCCTGGGCTGGCTTTTTTATTTAAATACTCCACGGTTCCCTCCTCCCTTTGCTCCAAGTGTTTTGTTATTTTGACAAAAGTATCCCGTGCATCCACATTATCAACACACGTCTGAGTGGGCAAAAGGGCTGGTTAATCTGCTGCTGTCGTGACAGCAGGGGGAGCAAAAATCACTGCGTCGGGGGGAATTCACAATGATCCTGCCTGTTAAAAACTCACTTCTGCAAAGAAGTAGACACTTCCTGGAGAAAACAACCCGTGTGCGCATTTGTTACCACCAGCCAAACTCAAGCTGGAGGGTTACCCCAACCTTTGCTGTGCAAACCTTTAGCAGAAGCAAACAGCAGCCAGATGCAATCACAAGTTTGAAACAGAAGTCAGGAGAGAGCTGGAATAATTTTAACTCGTGAGGGGAGTGCTGGAACTCCCCCTGGAAGGAAAAAGGGACAGGGAATGTCTGCAGCTTGTCTTTTATTTTTATTTGAGCTGCATGCTGTGCTGCAGGGGAGGGAACTGCAGCCCACCCCATGCCAGGGGGACTCTGGTGCTTCCCTTCCAAAGATTTAAGGTTAGAAAGGGTACTGATGGTGCTCAAATATAGTCCCAGGAGCAAATGATATGACATTCCACCAGTTACATGATTAAGTTAATATTTATATCCTGGAATATATCCTCACTTCCTTCTGCTCACACTTTTCTTTCAGAGTTCTGGGCTACCCTGATGGATTTTGTGGCTATGGCCATAAGCAATGCTACCCATAGCTCCGGTTTTCTTTAAAGTTTGACTGACTCTTGGAAATCAGATAGATTTATTTGTTTTTGCATCCCTTATTGCCAATCAGGCCACGTTGAAGGATTATGAGCTGGATATTGTGATATCTGTCGCGTTTGTCAGCTCCTCAGGTGAGGCTGCACGTGTTGCCACAGCAAGGAAAACACTCCTCCTTTGTTCAGCAGCTCTCCATCTGCCCAGCCATCCACCCATCTGCCTCTGTGTATTCACACGCAAAAATAAAACCTGCTGAACAAATCCTCCATGCCTTTGTCCACACTACAGTGATTTTTGGATCTATTTTTTCCTTTCAGTTTGCTGGGGTGTATTTGCAGGATATTATTATCATCCCAACTATTTTTTTTTTCTTTTTCTGCAGTTAGCATTCAGCATTTTCTCTTTGCTTTTCTAATTAGTCTTTCAGTTTGCTTCTGCTTAGTTTCTGCAGCCTTTCAACTGCCCCACCTTACCAGATTTGGCTCTCTTTTTTTTTCAACACCTTGTGCTTACTGCTTATCTCACTCTTTACTATACAACTCTACTTAGCCACATTGGGCATTGTTACCTTTATCCTTCTTTAGACTTAAACCAGGATGAATTTCAAATGTCCTCCAACTGTTTCTGAAATATATTCCAATTTTCTTCAGTAGATTTACCATACATTATAATAAAATCCTGATAAAAATTCCTTAGCACACTCTGCACTCCCTGAAAGTCAGCCTGCCGTAAGGCTTGCATTCCTTTTTGCTCCTCAACAAATACTTTAAATCAAATGATGTCAAGATCACTGGATCTTTCATACCTCTCCAGTTCAACACCCTTTATTACCCTTGGCTCAAACCCTTGAATTAATTCAAATAGTTTCTGAAAGACAATTCAATAAGGCCCACAAGGAACTGGAGGCAATCCTGCACTGGCTTCAGAGACGTGAGTATTCCCTCCCTACTTCTACCTTCTTGCAGTCAATAAAGGAGTAATTAAAAACCATCTTATCAAAGTTCTGACGCTCTTGAAGGTCCCTCTCATCTGTAAGCAAAGACCTAAAAGTTCAAAGAAGCCTTCAGAAAACCACCTGACTACCTTTATTGTGCCTAACTTTTATCAGCACTGACATTGCTATGTCAGCCAAAATACTGGCAGCATTTCCCTCTGAAGCCACTCATCTCCCAGGAATACTGATAGGGCTCCTCCTCCATCTACCCTTCCTCTCCACAAACCCCAGCCCAGTATCTCAAAAACCTCAATTTCTTGCCTCAACCATATCTGTGCTATTCCAATAATATCATGCTTATCCTTGATACTCAGAATTATCATTGATAAGTCTTTGATGTAATAAATCCTTGATATAGTATCATACTTATCCTTGCTATAAGATATAATCAAAAATGAAAGCAGAAACTTAAGATACAGAGTAAAATATATTACTTGCCAATTTTCCACAGTAACTTTTCATCATTACTCCAAAATTACTTTTTAATGCAAAGAGTAGTTCCAATCACATAGAGGCCCACATGATTCAGATACTATCATAATCACAATTAGATTACATTACTGCAATCAGGAATGGAGATCATTAAGAGAAAGAATATAAATTGCTTTAGTTTTACAAGTACTGAGCTAGCAAAATTATAATTAATCTCCATTTATAATCTTTTCTTTCATAGAACTGCAAAGCATGCTACTTTTTTTAGGCCATCAATACAAATTAGAACTAAGTAATAAAGCCCTAACTACTACTACTGTGCAGTTCTCAATCTCAGAAACTTTCACATTTACACAGGGAAGGCTTTTCATGCAAACAGTGCCCTCAGCGCAGAGGGGTTTTCAGTGCAATAAGTCCAGCCATTTCTACAGTCAGTTTGCTGTTTATAACACAAAATGCAATCAAAACTGTCTATCCCTCCTCGGAAAAAATGGATATGAAGCCTGCTTCTGAAATTGGATGATACGTTTTGTGAGAGATGAGACAATAATGACTTAGCAGCAGAGGCAAAAAAAAAAATAAAATAAGAAAAAGGACAAATATGGGATTTCACAAGTTTTCAGAATTTCCACTAGAAAGCAAATCTGCAATGCTGTCAGGAGCTGTGAGATGGCAGACGAGGCCTCATCTAACTCCAGTACATGCAGCCACATGGAATACACACAGCTCCGACTGGAATTTTTAAGCTTGCCATGCAAGTTTTTTCTTCCTTTTAATTCTCAATTTTGAGGAAAAAGAGCAGTAAACTCAACAGCAGTATTGTCCATGTACTAAGTATTCTTCTAGACCCAAACTTTACCCTCCTTGACCAATAAGAAAAGAATTACATGGAAGCAAAAAATGAAAAAAGTAGAATCAAAAGCAGCCCATTCTCAAATGCAAAACTAACGTTATCCCTTGGTTTTATGTGGACAGTGCAAACCAACCTAAAATAGTTGTTGGGGTTTTCCTGCTTTAATGATCATCCCAGAGAGAGTTGGCCTCATGCTGGCTGTATGGCAAAGGAGTGAGGTTTAAATCCAAGTGAAACAAATTTGCAAGAGCGCTACCGATTCCCTTCAGTTTTCCACTTCTCTGGAGTTAAGCTCTGAGGCAGTAACTGCAGGACAAACTAAAAAAAAAAAAAAAAAAAAAAAAAAAGAGGTTTGCAGAAAAATGGACTGGTTTGGGTTGGGAATGGTGTTAGTTGTTCCAAGCCCCAGTGTCTAGCCTGGCCTTGGACGCTTCCAGGGATCCAGGGGCAGCCACAGCTGCTCTGGGCACCCTGTGCCAGGGCCTCGCCACCCTCACAGGGAACAATTCCTCCTGTCTGCAGGGAAATTTGTACAGCTGGGAATGTGGGAACCAACTTGGGATCACGTTGACCTGTTCAAATAACCTCTTCCTTCTCTTGCTGCAAATAAACAGCGTCCAGGATGGCCTGGAGAAACCAGGTGGAAAATCAGTGATCGAAATCCACTTTCCATGGGGAAAGGCACACTGGAATGCTTTGGGTCTCTAGGATCCAGGGCTGCCTGCTTCCAGGGGATGCCCAGCATGGGATAAAGCCAAATGAATGATGGCTTTGGATCTGTATGATTTGCGAGCTTGCTTCAGATCAAAAACCTGGAAAAAGCCAGATAATTTCCAGAAAGAAAACCCACTATGGTTTGCTGTTTCCATTAACCCACGATCAGTTACAAATCCCAGCTCCATCCCACCTAGTCCTCATCCAAACCACCAATAAGATGATTAATAAGGCTGAAAACCAGGTTTTACCCTACGTCAGCTGCAGCCAGACAGTTTAAATATTACTTTAAAAACTTGCACTCGTAACAGCAGCTAATTCCCATCTAAACTGAATCCTTTAGTACTTTAATTCTGTGCATCCCATCCTCAGCACCCAATGTTTTATTGAACACAGCCTCCTCGCTCCACTGCTTCCTCAGACAACAGAGCACTTACTTCCTTTGAACTGGTTCCACTCAAACCCCTCAGCTTCTGGAGCCTGCTTTCCTTGCTCCTGCTCATCAATAATTGCTGAGTGCAGCCTCTTAAAGCGTTAATACGTAGAAGTTATAATATAAAACCACATTTCCACTCTTCCTCAGCAGTTGCTGCAGTTCAGGTGGGGAGCAGCACACTCACTGCCTCGTTTCTCTAATGATTTTTCTGTTGTGGAAGTAATCAGGAGCTGTTCTGTGTGACAATTGCCAGGCACAGATGTCCCCATGGGACGTGGTCCCTACAGCTGGCTGGGACCAGGTCAGCAGCTTCTCACAGAGAATTCCCTTTCTCCCCCAGTTCAGCCGTGTTTCCAGGCTTAAGTGTGTCTGAACAAAGGCAGTTTTGGATGACAATCTTGGATGTAGGCCTTTAAAATCTTTGTACACTCTATTTCAGATATGCAAATGCTCTTTTGGATATGGCTCTTGATCAAGTTTTCATGAACATCCACATTCCTCTGCTGAAAAGCGTGTGAAATCAGTCATCTACCAGACTCATGCAGAAATTGCTTGATTTCAGTTTCCTTGTCTGCCTTTTCTATATGCCTGAAATTGTCTTTATCATCTTTGTCTATGCACTATTTATATTAAAATGTTTTTCTTATCTCCTGTAACCAATTCAGTTTGGGTCAACATTAAAACCATTCCACTCACTTCAAAGAGAGACAAAAGGATGCAAGAGAAATCTGAGGAGAAAACTATGAGCATTTGTAACATCCAGGAAGCAGAGAAAAGCCAACATATTTGCTAATGCTTTTTAGTTAAAAAGTTCAGAGTATGCAGTAAGTAGTGTATTAATTAAATGAGCAAATAATATTTAATCTGAAAAGATGCCACAGACCTGGAACTGGCAAAGCTCTTAATGAACATTGAAATGTAATTCACATGCTTATGTTAAAACAGCTGAGGGGATACACACTTTGGAGGAGTTTCTGCTTTTGGTTATTGGGCTGTTGGTGGTTAGTTTGTTGTTTGTTTTTTGTTTTTCAAACCTGCCAGCAAAAGAACACGATCTCAGTGATACGTCAGAGATAAAGCTGAAGCACCAGAATGCCCATGGCATATTCAGGGAACAAAGACTCACTCATTCAGAATAAGAATGAGTGGTTATGTACAGCATGCAGTTAACTCAAGGTGTTTCTGGAAAGCACTGAGCTCTTCAACATCGGGCAAACACTTTGATTTTCTTACACCTACCAGTTTTCTGCCTGGTGTGGTGGAAAAGGAGATTCTGAGCTACTGTTTGGTGGTGATACTGCTGGAAAACAGATAAAGAGAACAGAATTCCAGAGTTAGCCTGGGTTTAAGGAGAGAAAAGCCACTGACATAAAAAGGATTCTTCCTGAGGAAGCAGGAGAACTTTCCAGCTGCATCGCAGGTCCATGTGTAGGTCAGGCAAATAAATGGAGTAGGCAACCTGGTTTCAGGTGAGATGCCACAGTGAAATAAATCTTTTTCCAAGGAAAATCATTAAGGAAACAGATAAGAAATCAGCGTGGTACTCAATAATATCTTCACTGAAAACAGTAGGGAGAGGGTAGCTTTTGCTCCTCCTTGGGTCTTTTTTAGGATAGGTCTAGTTCTTGTAGGATCTGGTGCAGAACAGCGGGAAGCTCTGTAGGGACAGCAGAGAAAGAGCTGGACCACTGCAGCACCTTGCTGCAGGGAGGGGAAAAACAATGCAGCGATTACACAGGAGATGCGTCAGCGAGCAGTGTCTATAGCATTAGCCCCACTAATCCTCTCCCTAAGTCGGACTTGTCTCGTGATGGACAAATTATCCAGCTTAGTGAAGTATCTGGGATGGTGATAGTGTCTCAGTCCTTCTGTTCCCTCAGCTCTCAGAGCTTTCTTTCAGCTCCTGAGAGCACTCAAACACACTCCCCCTCTTTGCAGAGCACTGGAAGTTTCACAGACCTTATCCTCTGCCTTTTGAGGGGAAGAAAAAGGAAAAACAGAACTATTTCCACAAAAAGATAGCAGTCTGTCCAAGTGGAAATGGAGGATTGAATGGGCACAATCTTCAAATTAATATATTCCAGGCGCCTAAAATAAATGCGTGCTAGATATTCCCATTCCCACCATTTCCCCCTTTTCCCATGGGGGAAAAAATCCCTCTATCCCACATTAAAAGGCAATAAGAGAAGTCAAGGTAGGACTGAGACAAACAAATCCTAATTTCCCAGTTCCTGAGGATTATGCTTTACCAGTTCCTATACTGGACCTCCCAACTTCACAATGTTTCATAAACATTAAGTTGCAAACTATTACTAAACCACTCTGGCAAACACCACCCTTGGTACAGTGAGGTGCTCATAAAAATGTGCCCTGAGTGCTCCTTACACCGATATAATTTGTTTTATTTTTAATTAATTATAGTTACAGAAGATTGAAAATATTTGGGTAGTGTAAGTAAACAGAGAAAAATAATTGCATTTACTTTATGTGAATAAGGTAAAAATATTTGCGGTTTTTTTTTAAAGTCAAAGTAACAAAGTCTTTGGGGCAGCTTACCTGAGTTGTGGGTTTACCATCAACACATGTTCAAATTAAAGTTATGGGTTTTTAAAAAATATACAATTTTTTGAGTGGAAATTAATTTAGGGAGCCCTATAGTCTGTACAGTGTAGGTCAAACTATCTCTGCAATGGCTACATCTGAATTAGATTAATGAATGGTTTAGTGACCAAAACACTATCTTCAAAAATTAAAAAAATGCTCTCTCCAAACGCCTAGATTTCAATATCAGAAGGGTTCAGCCAGTTCTTTATCATTCAGATGCAGATAAATTGAGTCCTTGCACTTTTCTCCCTATCTCTCTCTCATAAAATCTAAGTTCTGTCTGTTCTACGTAGATATTCATGACATTTTCTCACAAGAGCTGTGATTTACTCCAATGTCTTCAGCCAAAAATATTTCTTCTCCCCTCTGTTCTGTGTTATGTGCTTGACTAAAATTAAGTAGAAATAAGTAGGATGGTGGTGGGAAAAGAAAAACAGCAACAGAAAGGCCAATATTGCCAAATAAATATAGTTTTCCATCTATTTTTTAAAGAACTGAGAACATTTTTTTTTTTTGCTCAAAAACCCCTTAAAATGTAAAAATCAGAAATATGTGTTATACTAATAAAAGGAATTTTTTATGTGGAAGAAAATTCAGAGATAATTTACCTTTTAATTTCAAGAAAACCAAATGAAAAGCTGAAAGCGACAAAGGAATGGGAATCATACCTTGAAATGGAAGTTTTCTGAATTCAGAATTCCTGAAATGTGAGTTCACCAAAAATGGTCTAACCTGTAAAAGGAGAAAAGCAACATATTGTATCTGCTCTATATACAATATATACCACTGGGTGTTTTGGATATTTACCATTCTTAGTTGAGTTATAACAATACTTTTGTTGTTGAAAGAAAAAAATCTATAATCACTACTCTAAGAAAATTATTTGGATTATTTCTCTTTTCTTAAGGAATATATTGCATTCTAGTGAATAATATAATTCAAGAGAAACCGTGTCCCAAAATAAAAGGGCATTTGAAAGAGGAAGCGTAGGTGTGTATTTTCAGAGGGAAAATTATTAAAGCGTCAAGGTTTCCGTCAAGGATGGCAAGAGACTAATTCCAAATAAATTGAATATGTGCTTATTTTGTTCATTGATCCTGCAGGTAAAATTCAGCAATTTTAAAGAATAAAGAATTTGTTACTTTTTGCATAAATTCACTAAATAAATAAAAAACTGAGAAAAATGACAGAACATTGTGACATTTTAGAAGTGAAACGCCACAAATGAAATAGAAGCAATTAGCTGAAAATCAATTTGATTGCCCTTCAGGTCTAGGGCTGGGGTACAGGTCAGAAATGTAGCTGTGTAAATAAAGCTTTAAATACCCAATAAAAACAGCCATTCTGGAAAAGAGGAGAAGAGTCTTATTTATGCCTTAATTAAAATCTGATAATGCAGGAGGGGAATAAAAGAAAATAGCCAACTTTGGGATTGGTGCAACGACCTGAAAATGGGTCCTGTCTCCACGAAGAAGATCTATTGTGTCCCAGGAGAAGGTCTGAGGATGGGGCAGCTGAGATTTCTGCTTCCTGCTGTCGTATATCCCACGAATTCAGGGGTTATGGAGGGGTTAATGAATCCCTTGGGAGCTGAAACGGTGGGAATCTGCCAGTTGAATCCTTCCTGGTCATCCTACACCTGAGCACAGCCTTCAGCTCTCCTGCTGAGCCCTCCTTATAAAACATCCTCTCCTCCCAAAACCACCACAGGTTTTCTTGCAGGGGGTTTTTCCTACAGTTGAAATTTCCACCAGGGTCAATGTTGCCCCTAGTTCTTCACAAGAGAATTATTTATGGATTGTTTAGGAAATATTATGTGGGGTGATATCCTGTAAGTAAGAGATTTCTGTCCTGGAGAAGTTTGGCATCTCCTGGTAGCAAATGTTGTTTGATTTGATAGGACTGTCCAGGTCATAAAAGAAGCCTGTAAACTAAAGATAATTATTAATCTCTTGGAGCAGTTTGGGAGAAATTATTCCAAATTACATTCACTTGTCTGTAAAACCTGCTATAGATTTGCAGAAATATTTCACCTTGTAGAACATTTGGGGTTTTTTAACTGTAATTTATGACCTTTGTTATCCGTACATTGCGTGACATGCAGGATTAGTGCCACCTTTGGCAATGTACAGACATTTTTAGTGGTTAATATTTTCACGTGGTCATATGTGCAGCTGAATATTCAACCTTTCAAAGTACAGCTGAAGAAAAAAACACAGTGAAGCCTGGAAAGTGGCATTTGCCTTGGCATACTAATATATAAACTGACTGTGAGAAACAAAGTAAAGGGCCTAAAGATCCCAAAAGCTATTTGTTTAGATGGTAAAAAAATAGTTGTGTCAATCAACATTGGCTTTCATCTTCAGTTAATGAAATAGGCTAATATTAATTTGCGATCTAGATTTTCCTGAAGCTGAACTTGAGTTTGTAGCAGCTGAGTTGAGTGCAATGTTCCACTCAGTCATTTCTGGCTGCAATTTTCTGCAGTTTGGTATAAAATAGTCACTGACAAGTATCTTTAGCTAAACTTTATAATGGTTGTGTATATATATATATATATATATATATATATATATATATATATATATATATAAAAATTAATTATCTATCTATGAGCTGTAACCCAACTGCTGGCTACCACTTAAGTATTTCACAGAATCATAGAATTTCAGACTAGTTTGGGTTAAAAGAGACCTCACAGCCCATCTCATTCTGCTCCCTGCCATGGGCAGGGACACCTTCTACTATTCCAGGGTGCTCCAAGCCCCATCCAGCCTGGCCTTGGACACTTCAGGGGCAGCCACAGCTTCTCTGGGCAGAGGTTCTAATGCCAGTTTTACCCTCAAATTTGGAAATTAACCAATATTAACCATGACCAGTACACAATCATAGGTAATCTCTTCAGGTAAATGTGAGAATGTGCTTTCCTGAGATCTCCTGGGGCTTCATTTAGAATCTGAATAAGACGAGGGATAAACCTGAACTTTCTCTGTCTCTACAAGGAGGAAGAAATTTTGCTTTGTAGAGCTCCTGTGGTCACTCTCATTGGAAAAAGAATGAATGGCAAGGAGGGGAACGGTTTCACCCAGAAGGTGTGGTAGCAATATTCAGAAATGATGAGAGGTATCTGTGACGTCACTGGAATGACTTCCTGACACTTCTTATGAATATAAGAGAAAACAAAATTGCTGAGAAAAAGAAAGGTAAGATAAGGAGTTAGGGAAAACTTCTGGACTGTTATGATAGTTCCCAACTGAAATAATACTATGAGGAAGTTCGGAAATCTCTGTTACTGCAGGCATTTAAAAAGAATTAAGCAAACATCTGTTGAGACCCTCATAGGTACTGTTGGTCTTACCTGGAGGCAGGGGGGCATTAAGTGACCTCTGTTTTGCTGTCTCCTCTTTGATTGCTGATCCACATCTTTCTATTTCACCTCCTTGATGTCTTTCCTTATGCTACTAGACAGGAATGTTCACTAATCAATTCAATCCCTACAGTTAATGCTTTTTTATTTTTATGTAGGCAGTCGGCTTGAGGAATCAACTGCAGCCCTAATCAAAACAAATTCTTAATAAAAACACTCAACATATGTGAATCACTCCTCACTCACTGTGATGAAGTTGTGGTGGAGGATAGACTGGAGCCACAAACAACACTTGGAATAAAAAGAAAGCAACTCACAGCATCACTTACAACAACATTTATGAATCCACTTCTGTCTTTCAGGACAGTTTTGCATCATTTTCAAGAGAAACAGGTATAGATACTCTTATTTTAAATATATCAACTTTCTTTTACTCATTGTTTTCATCAAAAATGAAAGAATATCCCAGTTACAAAGTTTTTTATTACTTATATAGATATGGTTTTCAGCCTTAAGGATTAGCAGCGAGTATTTATTTCTTCTCTTTTCATTTTCCAGCTTTCCTGTCTTCAAAATCACCAAATAGTCCTTAGCAATGTTTATATTTTACTGGAGCACACTGGTGCCATATAGAATATTTTGCAGTGTTTTCTTCACGGTTTAAATATCAAACTTTCTTACAGGTGGATAAAACATTCTTTCCTAGACATTTTTGACACTAAAAATAGGTTTATTATGTTATGGAGACTGAACTTAAAAAGTTCAATTTTCATTTGGAAATGCCAAGAGACCTGAAACAATATTTTTATAGATCATGTAACATTAATTTAAATTAAGTCATTTGCCCCAAGAAAGAATATACCTGTCTAAATGGAGTTCAGGAGTTCTTAGATAAACATAAAAGATTAGGAATTTTTTGCTTGCATTTGTTTTTTGTGTTTTTTCTTTTTTGGAAAGCATTTCTATTTCCCTGCTGGCCTCAGACAACACATGAATATTTTCTTTCTTTCACCATCCCACGTCTACACAGAGGAAAGAACAGAAACTTTATCAGCATTTGCTTTTATCTGGCTGCCCTTTGTGCTCCGGACACATTTTTGCCAAGTTAATAACTCAATAACGGTAACTGGTAACTCAATAATAATCACATTTGATAGTGCATTATGCAGTAGGTTTTCATTTGTCAGTCTCAAAGCCCTTCTCCAAGGAACCCAAATCTTGCACCGTGTGATCCCACCAAGATACAGACTCCTGAGGTAACTTGCTCAAGGGAAAGGGTCACAGTGGGAACAGAGCTGGCATTTCCTTGAGTTTTCCTTCAGTCTGACATTCACAGGCCTTTTTTGCCCCATCACTCAGCCTCCACTTGGTACAATTTGGATGTATCCAAATATATATCCAAATATTTCCTATTGATACATTCACTTTATTTTTTTTCAGGATAAAAATACCTGGTTGATGCCAGTCATAAACAATGATGATATCAGGAATGTGTTAATTCTGAAGGTGGTGACGGGTCTGGAAAGTCAGCTCCATGAGGAGCAGCTGAAGGAGCTGGAGAAAAGGAGTTTCACCTCCATAACCCCTTGACAGGAGGGGGCAGCCAGGGAACAGGGACAGGGTGAGAGAAATGGCCTCAGACTGCATCAGGTGAGGTTTAATTTGAACATCAGGAGGAAATTCTCGATGGAAAGGGTGCTCAGGTATTGGAAGGGGCTGCCCAGGGAGGTTGGGATTCCCCATCCCTGGAGGTGTCCAAGGAATTCCTGGACATGGCACTCAGTGCCCTGGGGACAAGGTGGGGATGGGGCACAGCTTGGACTGGATGATCTTGGAGGGCTTCCCAGTGATCCTGGAATTCTCTATCCTATCAGCAAAAATCTAAGCAATGGATCATCTGGATTAATTTTCCACAATGGCAGAAAACGAAAATCAGAGTAGGCCACGAAGATCACTTTCAATACAGACAAATTCCAGCTCTGTTTGTGCATAACAAAAGTGTCCTTATTATTTATGTCCTTTCTAGAGGCTACTTAAATGCAAAACACCTACCTTGCTATCAGGTTGCTCTGCTATTACTCACTGGGTAGGAAGCCTGCATCAACGAATCATGTGGGGATTTTACTTCCTCTATTTTACACCGAATTAACTACCTCTTTTACTGAGTAATGATAGGCTGCCTAACAGTAATAATGCATTCAAATACCAAACTGGTTTGAAATATATGTATGTAAGTACACACCACTTCATAATACTGCACTCAAGAAATGCACACCCTTGTAAAAACAAAAAAAAAAATGAAAATTGGGAGAAATTGTATAAGTCCACAAGACAAGTTTCTGCACTAGAACATGTAGTAAAGATGTGCCAAATTCAGATTATATCTGGGCAGCATTTAAATCAAAGCAGAAGGACTCCTATTAACTTCCATGGGACACGGAATTTTACTCAAATCTGCAAATTAGCTCAAAAGAATTAATTGATTTCTTCCCATTTATACCCAACTTTACTCTGTAAACTTTGAGGAAAAAAAAATCTGATTTCATAAAAAATGTTCCAGCAATTTGATCCTTCATGATATTAGCATACTTTTAAAATGTAAAACCAGAGTTAAATGTTTTTAAAGCCAGCTCTTTAGTGCTTCTCTTCAAATAAAATCACTGGTTTAGCTGCTGAATTGGAGTTTAGAATAATTTTTTTTAATGTTGTACAAAGGAAAAAATAGCCAGTTAATGAACAGCTTTATATATAATTTACTGTAAAATATTAGCATTTCAGGCAAGATCCAAATGTGAGCTCCCTTTGTAGAGCAGATATGTTGCAGAGATATTCACTGCTGCTTAAGTAATCTCATATTCAAACTACAACACAAGACAGTGTTTAATGTTCCAGAGCTTCAAATGATGGAATAGAGGGGTCTTGAACCAGTTGTGCTGCCTGGGAGATGGCATTAAATTAGTTGTGAGAAATCCAGTGTGGACTATTTAAATTTCATCTTGAAGGGACTTCCTATAAAAATTAGCTTAAAAAAAATAGGAAAAAGCTCAGCTCAAACCCTGATTCTGCAATCCAAGGTACACTTCAAATGTGAGAATTATTACTTACTTTCTGCAAAGGATTTCTGCAAAAGGATTTTAAGCCTGAAATTCCTGAAGGTTGGCTCTCACAGGTGGATGGATGGAGTCAGTGCACAGTGTGTCAAATCCCCATTTGGCACATCTGACTGGGATGTGTCCAGCACAATATTTCCTCATTATCCATATTTCTGGTGCAATTTCTGTAAAACAATCTCTTTTTTAAATGGAAATATTTTGATTTTTGCCTCTGACACAAGTGGGATTTCTTAGTTACCATTGGTTAATGCGTATGATGGAGGAGTAAAGATTAGGACTAATTGCTTCTCATATTTCATGACACGAACAAAAATAAGTTCCATTAAAGTTTCTTAAACACAAAAATGTACCTTGAAACTAAGTGAAACAGAACAGGCAATTCTTCTATTCTTTGATGGTAAAAACCTGTTTCCTTAAAGCAAATGAACAACAAAAACCAAAAATCAAACAAACAAAAAAAAAAAAAACAAATGACAAAAAATCCCCAAGCTACCAGATTGGTTTTGGATTGCCTGTGGTCTGCAATTTTATGTGCAAAGTTGGAATCCAGAGGGAATCTCAAGCCTTCGTATATAAACTTTATAATGGAAATGCTGTCAAATGCTTAAGTACGGCAAGGCAAATGGCACAGCTCTAACATGTTAAAAAAATATGAAAATGCTCTGAACCCGGGGTGAAGGCAAGCTGTCTTGACACTGAACATAGAAAGGTAAATGATTGGAACTTTAATTACTTTGATCCGTCATGCCTTGTAGCTATATGTCAGTTAAGCCAACAAAACTGACACAGAACAAAGGCCATGACTGTTTCAACATCTTAACTCATTTCTTATGGTTGATTAATAAGTCTATTGAATGAAACATGTGATGAGAATGGAGGAAAACATCAAGTGTGTGTTTATGCACACACACAAATCCCGTGTGTGGGGTTGTACGTCAGGGGATGTTGAGGCTGGGGCAAGGTGGGGTTTGGCCTCTCCTCCCAGGCAACCAGTCATAAAACCAGGGCAAGTGACCTCAATCTGCACCAGGGGAGGCTCAGGTTGGACATGAGGAAACAACTTTTTCAGTGAAAGGGTAGTTAGCACTGGCACAGACTGCCCAGGGAAGTGATGGAGTTGCCATCCCTGGAAGCGTTCAAGAAGTTAGTGGATGTGGCAGTGTTTGGGAAGTGTTTCAGTGGGCATGGGGGTGTTCAGCTCAAGGTTGGACTTGGTCTTGGAGGTTTTTTCCAAGCCTAATCATTTCATGCTGTGTTATTTAAGACTATGGAGCAGCAGGCAGTGGCACACTCAGCACACAGATCTCACCATGAGCGTTATTCCTGGGAGTAAAGGTCCATGAGCCATCCAAGGGCACCCTTTGGTAGGACATTGTCCTTCTCTAGGATATGCCTCTGTCTCCATGAATCCACATCGGTAAATTCTGGAATATCTCTGATTCCTTGGTCTTTCATTAGTTATGGATTAGCCTCAGTTCCTGATAGACTGAAAGTCCGTGACCACTAGCAGTTTCTTTGATAGTAAGGAGCCCCCAAAGACAGAGGAGAGCCTGTACTGATATAAACACAATTTTCACAGGCATCTTATATCCTAGTCCACTCTCTTCTTCCCTTCCCAAACCCCATCCTCTCTCCCAGTCCCTGACAGCACTTCAGTCATTTTGCACAGAAATCCAACAGGACAGCTCATGTTTTCCACTCATACTCCAGTGATCTCCTTCATTCCTGAAGGATGCTGCTGCTCTGCCAGAATGAGGCAACCACGAACTCCTGACCCAAACCTGGATATAAAGCTTTCCCTTTAATTTCCTCTTTGCACAAACTTCTCAGCCCAGTGCTGATTTCAGGGGTGCTCCTATGGCTCGACTCATAGGCTCGATGTTAATAAATGCAGCTTCCAAAATTATGATCTAATGGACACAGTAATGATGAGCCAGAATTTGGCCCCTGTAGCAAAACATAAAGCCAATCGTGGTATTTACAACAGAGAGTATGAAAACATTTGTTCTGATCAAAAATTCTGGGGGGTGCATCAGGGACTGATTTCTGAATTTGATTTGCATTTGAATCCAAGCATGAATTCTAACAGTAAGTGATACTTTTGCCAGATTAGAGAAGAAAAACGGGGTTTTATTAAGTCAAACATATACCTTGAATCTTGGGAACAGTGTCCACTACTTAAATACAACAAGCACAGGTTGAAAAATTTAAAAAAAAAGAAAGGAGAAAAACAAAGGGAAAGCAAAATCAGGAGTGAAATAACCCACAATTAGTGAAAGTGACTGTCTGCTGGAGTCTTTCCCTCTCTGTACCTTCTCTTATTCCACAGCTGGCCTGCCCTGCCTGGCTGGATCCACTTTTTGCCATGGCATTTGACAAATTTTAGTTAAAAACCCTTTAAACATCATCAGATACTGGTGTTTTGTATCCTCCCATGTCCTCAAACCTTATCTACTGCAGTCCACACAACTCTAACACAGGAAACATGTAATTTTCCATGGTTTTCTATAAGGTAAAACGTTGGATAGTTTTACAAGCTTCGCATTCGCAGAGCTCATAGAAAATCTGAAGGGTTTATTGCACATTCAAGATTGAGAATGGAGGTGTAGGGTACCCATTTTTTGGCACAGAAATCCTATACGTTTTTGAGAAATAACCTACTCTGCCTACATGCAGCAGTACACCTTCACCCTGCCTGTGTTACCACCACTCCATAAATTTCACAGTCTCTTCCAGACCGTCAAAAAAAGCAGTCTGGAGAAGATAAGGTGGATTCAAGAATATTAGAGCAATTTCTTCCAAACGTTCTGTCCTTGCTTGGAAGGACTTGAAGAAATAGTGGCAAGGGGAGATAGAGGAGACATGATCTGTGTCCTTCCACATTATACAGTGAATAATAAGAACAGAGCATTGTTTGCAAAAATCGTTCCTGAATGGAAAAGGAGGCTAATTCAAATTTAATTTCATTTATAATAAATACCTCCACCAGCATTTTTATAAATAAAACACCAGGACTTTTATATATATATATATAAATAAAATACATTCTACAATGTATTTACAAGAAACAGGCAATTCTAAAAAAACAGTAGAAGGACATCCCAGTCCTCAGAAGTTCAAGAGTGACAAATCCTAAGGCACCACCCACCTTGTCAGAGTCAGCGTGAGCCCATCTTGCTTCCAACTCAGTCAACATATGTTCTACTATTTACCTTGATTAGTGGAGAATCAAGCCCAAATTTCTGTCATTTCTCCCATAGGCATCTCTCTTTTCTCCCTTCAATGACTTTTTAAAGTTCCCAGAGCATGAAACATCACTTTGATGCTGCATCACATCCAGTTAGGAAGCTCTGGCATGTAGTGTTACGTTTAAACCAACATGCAAATGTAATCAGGACTGACACGTCGTCCCAATAAAGCAGTCACTCAGCTTTGAGGAACTCGAACAGACAGCTTATAAAACAGAGATTCTCACAGACACAGGTCTGGGCTTCTGGAAATTAACCTCTAGGTCAAACTTAAAGAAAGTTTGAGAAGGATCTTGAAGATGCCCCATGCTGGTCAGTGTTTAAAAGGCATTTGGATAACACAGTTAAAAATATCCTTTAATTCTTGGGCAGCAAGGAAGTGGTCAGACAGTTGAACTTGATTATAATTTTAGGTGCCTTCCAATTAAAATTCTATTATTTTCTACTCTAAAGTCTCAGTCTTTGAAGCATTCCCTGAGGGACCTTGAGCAGGCCATGGAGATCTGATGGACAAGGCCCACACCCAACACTTTGCCACTGCAGCATTTAAGCTGCTCTAAAAGCTGAACTCCCACATCAAGTAACAAGCTCTAGGACTAAATGGCTTCAAGTTGCAGCAGGGGAGGTTTAGACTGGATATTAGGGAATTTTTTTTTTTTTCACCAAAAATGTTGTCAAGTCCTGGCACAGGCTGCCTGAGGCAGTGCTGGAGTTCCCGTTTCTGGAGGGATTTAAATGCAGATGTGGCACTTGGGGACAGGGATCAGTGGTGGCATTGGCAGTGCTGGGGAAACAGTTGGACTCAGTCTTACAGGGCTTTTCCAACTCAAACAATTCTGTAATTCTATGAACACGCAGCTCTGAGGGTTTCCTGCAACATCTCTACAACACCAGCAGACTCAGCCAAGCATTCCCAAGCTACCGAACCCAGGAACAGGAGGGGAAGCAAAGTGGGATTTTTCTCACCTCTCTTCCAGCTAATTCTTGTTAATACTTATTGAGAAAACCACATTGTGCTAACACCCTTTGGGAAAAGGCCTTGCCATGTCCCACTCACCCGCCAGGAAGATTATGAGTCCTTTCAGGGTGGGGAGAACTTCTCTCCTATCACTGTCTAGTATTAATCACCCCAAAAGGGCTCCACTGCTTTGTTAAAGCAAATCTCATGCGCTGATGGGTTGTTCTCTGCCCCCACCCTCTGGATCTGGGTTAAGGACACCAGATCCCAGTGGAAGGTTTAACTGCCCAGTCTTTCATGTCTTAAACAGCACATCCACATCCACACTTGTGTGGGCCTTTGTGCAAGTGTGACCCTCAGCGTTTCGCCAGCAATATTGATTTTGGCTTTACAATGCTCCTGTTATCCCTATTCTAAAGGCAAGGGGAAAGGCACAGCTAAATCACTTATCAAGGCTGACAAAGAAGAACGAGTGTCGGAGCTGAGAATAGAAACCAGATCACCTGAGGTTTCATTGCTGGGAACGTTTCCCCTTCCCTCTTCCATTGAATCTTTGTTTAGTCCTGAGGCAGGTTGTTGGAAATCTGGGCAACATGCAGATAGGTTTTTCTTTCCCAGAAGGAAACCCAGCTTTACAGGCTCACTTCGCAGAGGCAGCCAGTCCGCTCAGGCTGCCGAGGTTTTTGCAGCTCTCACAGGACGCTGCAAAATCCAGCAATCAGACCTGTGCAGCTTTTGGAAGGGGATGGCAGAGCACAGGAACAGCACATTATCTAAAAACAGGCTCACACAATATGCTTGTACGGACATCAGAAACTAATCTCTGAAATGGTCCCTGATGAGAGCTGGATTGGCCCGAGCTGCCTCCTGAAAACGTTCCAACTCCTCCTTTGCATCCGGTGTGTGTTTATTGGAGAGAGAATAAGTCCTCGTTTAAATTCTGCACATGTATTTGCACTGTGACCTTTCTAGCTGTTACCTCATGGCTGTATCTGAAATTGGTAATAAAATGCAGCTCGGGATAAAGAACTGCTAGGTGATTTTACACAACTATAATTTTACACTCTCAAAAGGCAGAATATGTAATTCCTTAAGCCACACACGGGAACTTGGTGATACTGGGCTGGATTTTTGCTTTCAAAGCCAACACCGTGTGAATAAAGCCAACTCCGTGCAACAATACAAATAATGAGTTAAACAGATATGCACAGCTTAGCTGATGCTGATGCAGTGAGAAACCAAAGTGAAGCCCCACTGAAATGAGGATGCTGCACCATCACAGGTATAAACAGCTCCCACAGCAGAGAATTGGGCATCTTAGTGGTTTTATTTGTGCTCACCTATAACTCTCACAGAAGTGTTTCTGAAGTCTCCCAAATCTGACACACTTCAAACAATTTCCAAAACATCCAATTTATATGTGAAAAAATACCACAGAACAATGTAACGACTAACAGTGAGAGTGGACCTTGAAAACTATTACTATAATTAGACTCCAGCTTTTCTTATACTGTTTTATTTATAGCATTCCATTGTTCTGATTTTAAGACTCCAGTAAGGAGCCTTTGAGTTAAGGTGTTGGTCACATGCAAAGGAAGCCAGAATGTGAAAATTAAATATTTAATGTCGCTCTGCTTCCCTGTAAAGTCCACCCAGGAAGGGCTACTGCTGCACACAAAGAGCACTGAGCTCCGTGGGGCTCTCGTCAGCCACAGGTTCAACTTCAGTGATCCAACAGTGCAGATATCACAGAGTTTTCAGAGAAATATTGAATGGTTTGGGTTAGAAGAGACCTTAAAGATCACCTCATTCCACCCCCTGCAATGGGCAGGGACACCTCCCACTATCCCAGGTTGCTCCAAGACCTGTCGAACCTGGCCTTAGACACTCCCAGGGATCCAGAGGCAGCCCCAGATTCTCTGGGCACCTGTGCCAGGGCCTCCCCACCCTCACAGGGAAGAATTTCTTCCTAATAAGCCATCTAACCCTGCCCTCCTTCAGTTTAAGGCCATTCCCCCTTGTCCTATCACTACTTTTGACCATTGCCAAAAGTCCGTCTCCAACTTTCTTGTAAGGTAAAGCCATTCCAAAATTTTCTAAAAAGAGGTGAACAAGCAAATCCCAGTTCCTTGTTTAAACAGAAAAGCAGAGCATGGTGGAAAAGCCATTCAAAACAGGATTCTGACACACTCACACCGTGTTATCAAACCAAGGCTATGGGTATAGTCCTAACCCCTAAAAAGTGCCAACAGACATTTAAAACCTAAAAAGACCAAGCAGAAAGGTGGAGGTACAGCAAAGCAGGAAGATATTTGCCATCTGGAGCTACCCACAGGTACTCTAAATTCCCCACTCCCCGTGCACCTGCAGGGAAGGAAATGCTCATCTGCATTTCAGAATTGACAGCAATTGCCACCCATGCAGGTCATAGGGTGAGACTTAAACCAGAGGCGCACTTTGTAACTGCATCAGCATCTTGCTTTTCCACTACACATTTATTTATTTCAGCTGACAGCAGTCTCCCTGTCCAGATTTGTAGTGGCACAATACATTAGGAAAACACGTCAGAGTTCAAATTTGGGTTTCAATTTAGCAATTAACACCAGTATAACAAAGCCCTTAAGCGTTTCTAGCACCTCCACTGATCTGAGAAGTACCATAACTAGTAACCCTTAGGCAAGAAAACACACTGAATCTGGATAATTCTGAGTTTGCAGGCAGTTCCCCATGAATCAGTGCAGATACTGTAGTGGCAGAGATTCCCAGATTTTGTGTTGGATTTCACCTGTATTATATATATTGTTGGTTTATATCTATAGTAAACCAATCATGGAAGAACCCCTCCAGCACCACTTACATTGATGTGAAACTTCTAAGTACAAACGTTTCGCAAAACATTTTTATTTCTATTCATGCAAACACCAATCTCCAAAACCATATCAGATAGCTACTACACTTACTTCATCTCAAAAAATTTTCATAGGCAACAAAACCAAAAGGGATCTTTTGGGTCATCAAATCCATCACACTATCAAGCTCAGTTTGTAGTCGCTTTCCTAAACTGCTCCTTGTTCACCTCAGAGCCATGTTTTCGTGATTGGGAGCATCATCTTTCAAATGGCTAAAAGATTCCTACTTTGTTTGTGATCTGTTTAAATCTGTTCCACAATTTCTTTTTTGTGCCTACGCTGCCTTTTGGCTCAAACACATCTCTGTGAGTACATCCAGAAATAAAATTGGTGTAGGTGAACGATCACTCAACCTGCTTAAGAATAAATCTGAGTTGTAGGTGTGCTGGGATTTCAGTTCATGCTTCATCCCTGTGCTCACCTCAGCCTTGGGATGATATTTCATGGCTGATTTAAATGCAAGATTAGAGCACCTCCAGAAGGAGCAGTTTCTGTTTCACAGGCAAGTCCCTCCATCCACCTCTGTCATGTCGGATCCTGCATCAGTGAACCTTTAGGTGTGCTGGATCAATTTACTTCTCATTGAAACCCAACACTGTGAAGAAAATAATTTATCTAGCTCCAGT
This sequence comes from Chamaea fasciata, assembly GCF_029207755.1. Lineage (NCBI taxonomy): Eukaryota > Metazoa > Chordata > Aves > Passeriformes > Sylviidae > Chamaea > Chamaea fasciata. The sequence goes on from NW_027094093.1 coordinate 36,444,631, forward strand.
TCCAGCGTTTGCTCGTTTTTCCAGACTGAAATCACGTAATTCATTTAAGTGTTGTCAACAGGAAAAAAGTTTTAAAAGTAACAAGTATCCATCAGTCTTATGGGAAATTTACTGACACTCTGAACACTCTGAAAATATTTCTTATAACATCTTGCATTTCCTTCCTCTACATCTGTAAAGTCTGATGGCACAATGATTTTTCTTGACCCAACAACTTGTTGATTTTAACAAGTTCTGAAACTTCCGCTTCTCACTTTGGGGAACACTTTTATCTGTAGGATGTTTTGTTTTAGAAATTCATTCCTGAGATGACATTTTAGTAGATGTATTAATAAGAATATTTTTATTATTACAGTATTTAGTATTACAATGTTTTTAGTGTTTTTCAAAAATAGCTTAAATTCTGAAAGAACCTGTAGAGTTTTATTTCTGTCAAACATTGTAATTTTTGTTATTACCATTGTTTTGCCCTTTAAAAGCAAATCCACTACCTTTTAATGAAATTATAGCACTAAATATTTTACATATATTCTAAGTATTCAATTTGTTTAAAGTGCTCATGAGAGATTTTTTTCCCCCTAGAGGTGACTCATTCTTCCTTTTTTATCAAATTATTCTATAGATTTTCAATATGTTCATGCAGGATCAAGTCCAATCTAAACACTGGGTACTTTTGCAATTTCATTAAGAAAATACAGAATGGAAGTGACTTTCTAGTTCTCTGTGAAGGCAGAACAGTTTCCAGATTTTCTTTGTGTAACATAGAAAAATTGAAATATCCTTTATCTTTACATTAATTCCTAATTTCCATATTAAAATGTTTCTCTTATTGTAGAATAATATTAATGCAAAATAATAGATTTTAAATGACAAAAACCTCCTTCAAAACCTCACCATAATGTTTCAGCTCATTAGGAATAATCTCTTCCACAGTGTGATATTGATAGTTGAATTCTAAATTAATATTCATCTATAAAATAAACACCAAAGGTCATAATCTGGCTCCTGATGGGCATCCTGGTCTTCTTCTGGTGTCAGGAACATCCAGACTGCCACATCTGGAGCTTGACAATGTCTTATCCCCAAATAGAGTTATGATCCCAAAATTTCCCCAGGGTTTATGATTTTTTTTTTCAAAGTGAAGAAGTGCAAACAATTTTATATCAAATGGGAAGCTTTTTTTTTTTTCAATTTAAAATGACAACTCAATCAAAATATTATTCAAATAAATGTGGAAAAAGCTTTTCAAATCACTCTCCCATCATAAATAAAAACATTCATTTAGAGTGGAATGACATCTTTTCTTTATCCAGAAATTATGGTTTAATTTTATAGCTCCAAAATATTCTTTTTTAAGTAGTAATGAAGCAAACATTAGAAAAATCTCTTTTTAATTTTTAGAAAACAAACAAAACATTTTGTACAGTTCTATCTATTTTCTAGTTACAGGATAAAATTCTCCTTTTATACATATTTAACTGATAATTATAAAGGAATAAGAGCAGCTGAAGACAGGAAGGGGTGGAGAAAAAAGGAAGTCACATTGGTTTAGCTGCAGAAAATATTTATTATTTTATTACTATAGTTTAGGCATCCTGGAGTGAATTACGGCAGATGCTTTACAAAGCCAAGCAAAGGGACACAGAGTCTCCAGAAGCTACCAGTGAAATCTCTTTTTCCCGCAAAATCCCTCCAGCCCAGCGCAGATGTAAGGCTGGTAATACACCAAAGACACCAACAGCATAGAAAAGTTAATTACTCAGACTGGTTCCTACTACAGAAAAGAAAATAGGAACTTTTAAAACAAGTTTTGCAACAAACGTGGATCCCCTCATTGTGTTTTTATCCCAGAGTTTCACTCCTTGGTGTTGCAGAACCTTTCTGCAGCATCAAGCAGGAATTTGGGACATGAACCATCAACCCCCCCCAAGAATTCCCAATTCAACAGATACTGACTCAGAATAACATATTAACTATTCTTCCCCTGTATAACTTGATGGTGTCTTCTGAGACTTTTATGTTTTAATGTTTTTATTAGTAAATAGGCAAAATTAATCAAACCATTAAAAAATATATTTATAGTAGTACATCTTGCCCTGAAACAATGGCATGAAGTAGGGTTAGGTGAAACCACTTCCATTGTTTTCCATTAAAAAAAGAAAATTGAATCCTTTTCCCTAAATGTCACCAAGAAAAGGACAAAAGCAAGAAAAAGGGTTGATCCTGATTGTCCTTTGGAGAAAGGACAGTAGCTGCAATAACACCATCATCCAAACTTCCAAAGATCATTTCCAACTCAAGTTCTTCACAAGGGATGAAGTGTTTCACCCCAAATCAATTGATTAGCTCAAATATACCTTAATAATCACATATGGACAAACCATGGCTTTCAACAATTACCCTTCCATAATTCTAAAGATGACCTGTTACACCTCACGTACTTCCCGAATACTGAAAACCATACAGGTTTCTGTTCCCAAACTTGAAATTTTACTTGGAAAAATTAAAATGGCTTGATTTATTTTTTTAAAATTTAATTCCTCAAACCTTTTGCATGTTGGAAAATTTATCATCATTCTTTGGCACAGAATTTCAGTTCTGACCCGTTATCACTTCTGGATGAAAAAGCTTTGATTAAGACATTTGTTTAGCTGTTATATGTTATAAAAGCCATGTGAGTTCTTCCCATAACCAAAGTCCTACTTCCATACCCAATCATTTTTTGTGGAACACCCTCCACTCATCAAAAACACAAAACTTCCAAGCCAAGAACACATTTCACTGGCAGTTTTTAATCCTCAAGACGGTTTCTGAGAGGATATTTTCCTGACATGTTCCATGTCATCCCTACTTATTCACAGCGACAGTGGGATTTTTTTTCCTATGCAGTCTAGAGAAACATTTACTTTGCATGGTCTGGAGTCTGTTCAGAAAGATGTTAAACCCAAGAAGTTAGCAGAGCAATTGGAAAATTCTCAAGTAGGTGAAGGGGAATTTGTCCATCTGATGAGGAATGATGATTCCACAGTGCTCCTCCATCAGACATCTCCAGAGAGACAAAGCTCAGCTCGAGGTTTTGCCACACGTGAATCGAAGAAATCCACGGGCAGGATATCCTGATCATCCCTGACAACTGGATAATGAGACAGAGCAGTCCTAGGGCACGTGGTTGGATGTAATTGCACATCAACAAGCACTGGAGATGATAAACAGAAGAGCAGTGCAAAAATACACTGTGGTTGGCAGCTGTGGGAGAGGAGGAACTCTTGGCATATCCGAGCACAGAAGCTTTGGTGGAGGAGGAGGATGACTTTACCCAGGAGCTGCTTGTTTGTAACTTTGACAAGTGTTTTCTTTCAACGTGGATGATGTGCACGAGCTAAATGTATTGTTACACCCAGATTGACAGCTCACATTTAGAGTCCTGTCCGTTTAACTCACAAGCAGCGGGCGTGTGATGAAAGTCTAATGGCAGCAGCACTTTTAGCATAACTCTGTGGAGGAAATATTTCCTGAAATGTTTGCCCAGTTTGGATGCACCAGCTGAAATTTAAAAAAAGCCTAGGATGAGAAGGTGATGTGATGGGTAAGTACATCACAACCAGAAAATTGTGAAAGCTGAGGTGACCAACAGAGCAAAGATATTAACAATTATCTTCATCCAATTAACATAAATTCAGCTACACTCCCACACACTTCTGAAGTGCAGTGAAATCCAGATAAAGTATTCCAAGGTCCATTTCCCTAATCAAATTTATCTGACGGGCAACTCAGATCCACTTGCAGCCTCCAAACCTGCATCATTCCACCACAGTGCAATTCTTCTGCACAAAGAGGGCTTCACAAGAGTTGGTGTTTGATGTCCACATAGTCAGGAAAAATCTAAAAGTCTCCAAGTAAGCTTCCCAAAATCCCTCCTGAAGAATGCTGGGCTTCGCTTGGGCAATGCCCTCTCTGATAGGAACTGCTGACCCAAGGCCCTGAGTAATTATGGATATTAAGGATCCAAGGTAATTTTCCCAATGTAGACATGCGAGCGCTAACGTCCTGGCCAAACACCAATTTGGATAATTATTTTTCCTACCTAAATGTCCCTGTTTCAATCGGAATTCCTTATTTCCAAAGCTGTTTTGTAGCGCTGTTGAGCACTGTTAAACAGCTGCAGTATCTCACCCCAGAGATGGCAGCATTTCAGTGGTGGGTGATGCTATCCAAAGAGTTTGAATATCAGTTTAATCACTCTGGCATCCTTCAGGAGCAAAGTCACTATTTAAATGTAAGATTATTGTGGAGAAAAAAATTGTCAATAAATGTAGTAATGTCTATCTCTAACTATAAGCAATTACAGAGCTAATCTCCAACTCTCAAAAAATAACACCAGATGGTATTTTTCACAAAAGTCAAATGTAGAATATTATATTTTTTTGCATTTTTCAGTACATCATGATGGCAAATAATATTATGTGAATCCTGCAAGTACAAGAAAAATCTGCAAGTATAACATTCTTCTCTTCCAGCGAACATCCTGTGAATTCATAAATATTTACATTTTGCAAGTTATAATTATGTAGCAATGGAGGAAAAAAAAAAAAGAGTGACTGTACATACAAGTTTATAAAAGAACATTCATAAATTAAAAATGTGCATTGTTCTGAAAATGATACTTACTGCGTTTTTTGTGTCAGCCTGTCAAACCGTGGGGTACCTTCCAACCTCTCTCTCAGCTGGGTAAAAATTATACTTTTAGGTTTGAACAACTATTGATCTCTTAGGGTTGTTACTATTAATAGTTTTAAATCATTATGTGTGAAGTCATCACTGGAGGGATCTGTTGAAGCAGCAAGAAAAGTTTGTATTGCAACAGGGATAATGCTCCTGCACGAGTTAACAGACACAGATGCGCTCCAAAAATTTTTGGAATTTTGTGGAAAAACCCTCACCCACTTGCCTAAATTCAGAGAGTTCAGCGTTATCCTATCACTGTCTTTTTTTAATTGGAATTTTGTATCGTTTTCCTGTTGCTGCAATTTATGTGCTAAAGGATAATTTTAGTGTTAACGAAGCTGAACTGCAGGAGAGTCCTGGAGCTGAGATTTCAGTTGCAAGAACATCATTTTCCCAGCAACCAGCAAAAACTATTCATTGAAGACTATTTTTATTGAAGGAATTTTACCATTTTTGTTCATGAATAATCCATGAACAGATGTTGATTTTCACAAGTTCAGTTGTTATTTGAAATTGTTTGAATACTTTATACAAACATATTGCAACCTCTGGGTTATTTGTATTTTTTTTTTTTTGTTCTATTACAATGTTCAACTATTCATTGTGAGATAGATTGTCTCCTCATACAAATAAATCCTTACCAATGTAAAAAAAAAAAAAAAAGAAATGATTGGACAGGTGACCTAGGTGTATTATTCATGATGTAAATTCTTTAAGGAAAAAAAAAATTACTTTATGAGCAGAAAAATCAACTTTCGCAAATAGGAAAAAGGAAAGGAGGAAATTATTTGTACAAATGCTTAATACTGGTTGTAGGATGGTCAATCTCTCTGAGTGTTCTTATGAAAGTAAAAACTGTGCACAACCATTCATGCAAAGAGATAAGGATTTATAAATATGGGAGTCCCTTTGATATCTTAATTAATAGCTGTGAAATCACCTTTCGGTCTCTCTCTAAAGTATTTGTTCAATTGTATTGTTGAGATAAAACCAAAACCACGGTGGCAGCACCTTTCTCTTGTAGGTGTTTTCAACCTGGGCTGAGTCTCCATTTAACCTGGGCTGCTTCCCTGCAGGCAAATCATGCATTTCCTGCCCTTCCCTCTTTTCTAACGTGCCAAATTTGCATCCACACCAGACAATTTATCACAGGAGAAGCCTGTGAACACAGCAGGCGACTTTTTAACCGTAATTTTTACCTCGTTAGTTTACGCAATATTGCCCTAATTCCACACAAATAATGCCACATCTTCCAAGAAGAAGGAAGTCACCAAAAAAATGTTTCCAAACCTGATTTAAACGTCCAAACCTGAAGTCCTTTCACCTTCCTTTACATAACATGAATCCTTCCCTCTAATCCTTGAGTTAGATCCCTTTTAGGTGCCTTCCTGCCAGTCCTGACAGACATTTATTGAAGAGCTTATTATTTATTGGAGCTACAACCCCCTGGTTTTCATAGAGCCATTTAGGTTGGAAAAACATCTAAGATCATAAAGTCCAAGTATTTTGCAACCATCTGTGGAAAATTTACGTGCATTTCTATGTAAAAATAACTGACCATGCTCTGCTGATCTTCAGGTCCTGCGTTTTGGCAAGCAATTAACTTTTCTGAGAAACCACATTGAAATAAAAGAAAAGTTGTCAGTAGGACCATGGTGACAGAGAGGTGCTGGCTGTCCAGATTATTTAATAATTTGGAGAGGGCAGGTGGGATGTTTTCATTATTCCTGTTATCTTTCAGAGCTGGTTTTTCACATGATCTGAAACATCTGAAGCTGGGTGATGGCCGTGCCAGGAGCCTGGAGTGACAGCACGAGGGGAAATGGTTCCAGCTGAAAGAAAGCAGGTTTAAATTGGTTATTGGGAAGGAATTGTTTCCTGGGAGGATGGCGAGGCCCTGGCACAGGGTGCCCAGAGAAGCTGTGGTGGCACCTGGATCCCTGGAAGTGTCCAAGGCCAGGTTGGACAGGGCTTGGAGCACCCTGGGATGGTGGAATGGTGGAAGGTGTCCCTGTCCATGGCAGGGGTGGATTGGGATGACCTTAAAGGTCTATTCCAGCCCAGAACATTCCCCCAGTTCTGTGATTTTTCTCTTCAGCACCAGCCCAATACCCCTTACAGCCAGAGAGGAAAACTTAAAACTCAGATTATAACCAAAATAGAGATTTTTTTTTATTTATACCTCTAAAACACGCTAAGATTGTTTCCTTTATATTTAATGCTTGGGCAGTTGGTAATGTTCTCTGTGAGGCCACCATGAGATTTTTATTCCTAACTCCTTCCCTGTGCAGCATCTTCATGGAAGCTGCAGGCCAAGCCATCAGTCCAGGTATGTTTGTAGGTTACCACACATTTCAGCCTCTCAAATGCACTAATCCCCAGAGTTGACAGCACTTATGTTGCAATGACCTGCAGTCATCTGATCAACTTTCTGAATACTTACCAGCTATAATCAAATATATTCTCATCTCTTATTTGAACAAATCAAACAGAAATTGAATACATTTTTTTTATGAACACTAGCAATATGTTCTCTTCTCTGATAATTTTGACATTAAAATTCCATTTTAATAATCCCATCCTTCAGGCTTTGCAGACTCTTAAGGTATTAAAGCAAAAATTATCCTAAGCAGTTAGATTATAATGTATTTAAAGATTAGACATTTCATGTTGAATATTAACTGCTCCACTTCCCAGGGAAAAAAAATGATGCAGGTTTTTTTTTTCTTCTCGTATAATTTATATATTTTTGATAGATTGACTATACAAATTTCAAACCTTTTGTGAAGAAATACTACAAAATATACTCATAGTTCTGAATTGTATTAAAAAAGCTGTATATAAAGGTATGAGAAAACATTTTTGCTGACATCATTAACATATTTTGATCCCTCAGTAACAGGAAAAATGTCTGTTGAACCTCAATGCAGCCTATCAGGCTTCAGAGCTGAGACAAGACAATAAAATATTTGCAGACTAAGGAACTTTTATTCGCATATCATAAAAGATGGGTCACACGTTGGGACTTAAGGTTTCATAATTATATAAAATGGAGAAGCATTAGTAAATTACTCTGAAACAAAGCATATTATAACAAAAAAAATTAACTTTTAGGCTAATTCATAAGTATTTCAGGTATTTGACTAAATCATGACAATTCCTCACAAACCCTCCCCATCCCCAGAAGTGTCCAAGGACAGGTTGGATGGAGATCTGAGCAACCTGGAAGGTGCCCTGGCTCATGGCAGGGGATGGAACTTGATGAGTTTTAAGGTCCCCTCCAAGCCAAATCTTTCAGGAATTTTATGAATGCCCAAATACAGGTCTGAATTCAGAATAAACATCCAGCCACAGCTCCTGACATGGCCATTGTCCCCTCACTGCTTGCTGAGCGAAACTTCCTCTACACTGAGTAAAATCTGCTTTAAGCTCAGGCACTGCCTTGTTCTGAAATAGCTTCTCTGCATGGAAAAACCTCCACTTGCAGAGAGAAAACCACATTTTCTTCTATGAGTTTTTACTCCTGAGTATAAACTTGCAGCGTGGCTCAAGAAGACACCGACCCTGCCAGTTCCCCCAGCAGCAGAGGGACCTGTGGAGCCCTCCCAGGGCTTCCCCTCCTCCAGGGAGCAGCACACGGAGTTTCTCCTCCCTTTGTATAAACAGGGGGAAACCCTGCGGTCCAAAGGAATCTTTTTCATTGGTGGGTAAACAACATCAGAGACAGCCTCTGTTTCTGCACTGTGTGACACCATAAATACACACCCTCTCCTGTGATATTACTTCTGCATCTTTTAACAACGTGCTTGTGCTATTAGAAGTGTGTTTTGGGTTATTTCTGAGGAACATTTCACATCTTTTCTCTTTGTCCTTTTGCCTTGCCCTTCAATTTTGACCGTGATGGATCTAAGCATATTTAGGACATTAAGGGCAAACTAAATTGTTGTTTATACAGTTAAATGTAAAAAGCATAATGGTAGGGTAGTGTCTATATTCTGGAAAATAAGTACACTTGTCTGATTTTTATTACATATCTTCTCTCCTGATGTGTACTGAGTAAATTGTGGGGTCTCTGCTGGAAATGCAACATGAAAGTTTAATTCATCTGCAGGATCTGTCAACCTGAGCATGCACTGAGCAACTGAAAACAAAGAGAGAACACTTGTAGTTTAGGAGAGACCCTCTAAGATGCCTTAATGAACCCTGTGCCATCACAGGGCTGGTGAATATAGATGAGTGATGGACATGAGTGACCTCCTTCATCAACAGCCTGAGCCTGGAATCAGCATCTCCCCAGGCAGCTCCTGGGGCATTGCCACCACAGGGTAGGAGCTGAGAGAGAATCCCAGACTGGTTTGGGTTGGAAGAGACCTTAAAACCACCCCGTGCCATGGACAGGGATACCTTCCCCTGTCCCAGGTTGCTCCAAGACCATCCAACCTGGCCTTGGACACTTCCAGGGATGGGGCAGCCACAGCTTCTCCGGGAAATCTGTGTTGGCGCCTCATCACCCTCACAGTCAGGAGTTTCCTTTTAATATCTCATCTAAACTCTATTTTAAGCCCGTCCACCCTTGTTCAAATCTTCCTTGACTTCTGGAAAGGTTCCTACAGAAATTCCTGTGCGATCTGGAGATGAGGACCCAGGCAGGGCTTTTTCCAAGCAAGACACAGGAGTCTGTGGTGGCCTGTGCGTGCAAGGGCTGCTAATCCATCCCCAGCTCCCTGACCTCACACACACATGCACTGCTGTGCCTGCCCAGATGTTTTCTGATTAATAATGAGGTCACCCCCAATGCCAAAAAAACACAGCCCTGTAGCTCTCCAAGACTCTTGGAAAGCCATGGAGTGTTTAAGGGGGGATGAAAATTTTAAATACAACATAAGTATAAAGCACAATAAATCAAACGAATTTGTTTAGATGAAAAGCACTTTTTTGTTTTTGTCAGCACAGCAACTGTATATTCCACAATTATTATAATGTTTTCTGACATAAAACTGCTGTATCTGACCCAGGACTCTGGTTACACCCCTTCTTGCTTTACAGGATGGTTCTTAAGGAAATGTCTGTATTTTAACATTTCCAAGGCTAAAATAGGAAACAAAAAATATGAAATTGGAACGGGATATTACACACCATTACTGTATCTGTTCCTTGGTCACTATGCCCCCAAAAAAGCATTGAGAAAAGAGTGAAAAAGGCTCAGTTCTTCGAATTTTTGCCCAAAAATGATGGGCAAAGCTGCAGAGACAACTGAAATGCCTGACCCTAAACAAACCAGGGGAGAGACGGAGAGAAGTGGCTGTGCCATAGTCCCGCTTCTCCCTTGAAAAGCTCTTGGCATCGCCCTCGTGACCTTTCCACTCTCCTGATTTTGCTTTGAAACTTTATATTTAACCATAAACAACTTCAAGAGGTCTGAACCCCAGCACCGAACAGCTGAGTGTGGCTGCTACCGTAATTTTTTGGAGTCCCTAAAGGCTAGAGACCTGGGAAGGGAGATGCCAACAGAGACCAAGGGCTGGTCCTACCCCACCCTGGGAAGCACAGGTCTGGGGACCACAGAGCCATGGGAAAAGCAGCTCTTTTTCCAGGCTCATGCAGCACCACCTATGGACAAAAAGACTGCATTTCTCTGGAGTATTTGGGAATGGCAGAGCCTCCCACCCTCACTCCCTCGGCATCGCGTGCGCCGCAGCTCCCACCGCCTGGAGCGCTCAGGGAGCAGCAGGGCTGGAGGCACTCTGCATCCCCTTTGATTTAATCCAGAAAGAAATCTCGAGGAAACCAAAGAAGGTGAACGAGAGCGAGCGTCTGGCACTAAATTGCAAGGATCAAAGACCCAGAAAACCGAGTTTTGCATAAAAAGTCAGGCAATTCCCGAGGCCTCCTCGCCCAGAACCAGGTGCCTCAATAAACAGTTTAATTTGGGTTTTGTTTTTTTTTTTGCTGCCGTGATTCTGTTCCATAACGCACAGACATGGAATTGGAAATCACACTATTGCTAAGAAATAACACCCTGAGTGTGCTTGTGGCTTTCCCAGCTCCTTCTGCCATGTTTCAGGCTCCGTGAGGTGTCGGAGGCCTGCGGAACCCCAGCGCTGCAATCTGGGATTTGCAGTGATAAATGTCCCTGGAACGGGGCTGCTCTCAAGAATTTAAAGGTTTGGGGTTTTTTTTTAAATTGTGTTTCTCTACTTACAGAGAGAATCTTGGAAATGTGAAGTGCATCATGCAGGGGCTGAAATCTCCCAGCTTCCTGAGAGTATGGAATGAGTTGTGCCTTGGGATGTGAGGCATCCCGATCTCCTTAGCGGTGAACCTAAAAAGTGACAACTTTCACCACTGTGGGAGTTGAAAAATGGGAGTACAAAAAATAATAATTTAGACAAAAAGCAAAGTTAATTTTCATATTTATAGGGCATCTGTTTTATAGAATATATTTTTGTTTGTATTTCAGAAAAAAAATTTAGGGGAAAACCCCACAAAACTTCCCCAAACACACACACACACACACACAAAAAAAATGTATGCGATGGAAATTAAGTCCTAGAATCTGACACTTTTTGCAGAAGTTAGATGTGGCTTGATATAGGGCTAATACAAAAGAATGCCTCTTGAACTGAAATATTCTTGATGGACCTTTGTTCTACTGGCTGCTTTCCTAATTTGATTAATTGTAGAAATTTGGATGAGTGCAAACTTAGAACATTTTGGGGGTTTAAAATGCAGGATTTTCTGTTGCACTTTATGCCAGTGAGTGATAATGACATATCTTGAACTTCAAAGGTGTCTAAGCAATTAGAGATTCTCTGCAAGAGAAAATGCAGAGGAAAAAAATAAAAAAAAAACCCTGTTTTTGAATAGTATTCCACAAATGCTGAATATTAAGAGAACATTTTGAGAATATTTGCGTAGCATTAAGTGCACAGCTTGCTTTAAAAATATGAATAATTTGACTTTTCAGGATAGAAAGCGGTGCCGTGAGTCTCCTCTTGAGCCCATCTTTTATTTGTACAGCCCTATAACACCGTGATTTCATGCTACATGTGTTGCTTGTTATATATCCTAAAAATTCAATTTCCTTATCCCAGAAGGAAGGAGCTATAAGTGAAAGCAGTCATTTGATCATAAAGTGTTGTCAACGTGAAGGAAGCCGCTTTTGAACGCTCTGCCACCACCCTTATTTGTGGCAATCATGCAAATCACTCCAAACTGGCCTGAAACCCGAGTCCCTTTGGGTTGGAGTGGAGCTGCAGCAACAGTGGGCACAGAAAGGAAGGAGAAACAGCATCTGATAAATGTTTCTGTGAGCATTTATCCCCGCCAAGACGGAAAAAAAAACTACACAAGTGGTGTTGCACCTACGGTGCTGGGATATACGAGGCTCTGAAATGGTGATCACTATCTCAAAAACTATTCAAGCAGCCTCTGATAGGACAGCCACTGTGGTTATAAGGCTTCTTTGCCGGAGTGATAGAGCACAGAAAAATACCTTTTAAAACAAAGTGGATGTTATTGCTGACCAGATTCTGACTCCGGGGAATTTATTGTGCTCTGTCTTTGCACAAGTTCTCCATTCTTCTCTACTTTTCCCTGTTTGCAACGTCTTTATCGGCCACAAAAGGGATTGTATTTTTTTCCTTTTCATGAATAAGTTTCCGAGAATTTGAGGGGTGCAGCTGAAGGATGGTGGCAAGCATCTAAAACTTTTATTGCCAGCAGCTCATCAGTAAATGGTGCTGTTTGAAATTGCTGTAGGGCTTAAGGGGTTTTATATTTGAGTTGTTTTCCCAAGTTCTCTAGAATAATAATAATAATAAATATTATTTAAAATAAACCTCTGGTACTACTGCAATTCCCTTTTGGAAAAAAAAAAAAAAACCAAAAAACAAAGAAACTAACTGCACCAAATGGTGGTGAAATAAGAGCTGGCCCTGGCCCAACACAGCCATGCAAGGCCACTTCAAACCACTCCCAAGTCCTCACTTTCTCCTCCTCCAGAGATGCCCTGGTGTGACAAGTTGACCTCCCCTACCTAAGATTGGATATATTGATCCACAAACTGCTCTTATCAACTATGACTGCTGCTGAGATTTTTGTGGGCATGTTATTACTGCTGAGGACTGAACTTTTGTCTCTCAGGCAGCGTTTCCAGAACCCTTTGGCACGTGGAGCGATTCCAGCGACCCGGAATGTCTCATGTGCTGAGGCAAATATCAGAACATGATCTGTAATTAACAGCAATGAATTCTTTGTGACTTAAATACCCAGAGCACTCACATCAACTGCACGGCTAGAAGAAAAAAAAATGTTGTAGACTGGCCTTAACTGTTGCTAATTTTGTGACAGATGTGTAAGGGAAAACTTTACAAGAATCTCTCCATCCCTAGTTGTCTGCTTTAAAATGCTTTTAAATAGAGAGCAAAATTACGTGCACAGCACATTTTCAAGATTTTTGTTTTGCTCTTGAAAGCAAGACTCCCAAACAATTTTATCAAACGCTCTGCTGCCCCTGCGAAGCCACGGGGTATAAGCTTAAGGCAGCCCCGGACACGCAGAGCCTCGATGCTGCAGTGCTTCTGCTGAAGTCAGGGATGCTGATGGCAGGGGTTAAGCCAGGCAGTTGTTTGAGCCTTGTTGGGATCAGGATCCTGCCTGCAAGTGTTATCACGAGCACTTCTGAGCAGTTCTTTTTGACTTCAGGGGTAAGTGATGCACGATAATGGCAGCAAACATTTGCTTTACAAAGATAAGAGTGTGATCTAAATTCTCCCCTCTGTGTACCATTGTAAGGGGTGGTTTCAGCTGCAGCAGCTCAGCCCAAGCTGATGAACAGACCAATTACACACATTCACCTTCCCCAGGACGCTGCTGAGGCCAGTGGAGATGCAGAGAGTGTGCAGAGCCATTTGAATCCTTGACCTGGTGCAATTAGTGAGGATGGCCAGCACACCGAGGAGAAGTGACACTTCCGTGACACTGCAGGGCTGCAGAACCCATTGTGCAGAGCCTGCCACACGTGTCAGACAGGGGGAACACATGTTCACCCACGTCCTGAGTATCGCTGGCTCCAGTAAAACAAACAAAAGCCTTATCACAACCAGTTCAGTTGCACTTTAGCAGAGCCCACACTCGAGCTGCAAGTCAAAAGTATTTACAAGCTTTAGTGAGCCTCCCACACAATTTCCATATGCCCTTATTTACACCTCTCTGAAGGCATCATTTTGACCACAGTTAAATAATCTGTCACAGAAAGACTGTAAACTTTCTGAAAAAGTTCTGGTTATTATAATATTTCTGCATTTATATTCCATCACATCAGTATTAAAGGCTTTCAGTTACAGTGCTTCTGGGGATAAAAAGCTAAAATGCCTTTGCTCACAGGTGCATTAAATCCTATTAAAGAATCTTCCTTATAGCACATACCTCATTACTGCATACAAAGGCTTGGATTATAAAATGAAGGTGAAGTGTACAAAGTAAGATTTGATATTACTCGGTGTGCATATGCTGAAGTCATTAGGTTTTACACTGTACTCGAATGATAGTAGGTTTCATATTCCTATTGAGTTGCTTTCAGCAGTCAATGCTTCTGGGTCAAGTAGTCTGACATGGGGTGATGTGTCTCAATACAGGGGATGAGAAAACTTCTTTAAGCAGCTTTACACAATGACAAGTGCACTTCCCTCCATGGCTTTATTATGCAATATAAGCATCAGGTCATAGAACAGTCCACAGTGTAGGGATCAAATAGAACTAAACGGAAAAAAAAAAAAAAAAAAAAAAAAAAAAAAAAAAAAAAAAAAAGAGAGAGAGAGAGAAAAAAAAAAAAAAGAGAAAAAAAAAAGAAAAAAGATTTAAGGCTAAATTAGGTGATTTAAACATTTTCCTTTAAGCTTATACAAAATCCCCTAGCTATAAAATCCTGCATAATGCTCTCCTGGATTTATATGTAGCAGGCATATAAATTTTAACTATTTCAGAGCAAGAAGGAGCTTTCCCTGAGAAAGAGCTCTGCATCAGTTGAAGGGGAAAAAAAAAAAAAAAAAAAAAGGCTATCCCCTGTCCAGGTGACTAATTTTAATTAATTAACCTCCAGCATAGAATTAAAGCAGGGAAAGCATCAGTGAAACGCTGAGTTCACCAGAGAGATAAGTGCAACTTTTCCTATTACTTTGGGAGCACAAACCTTGAGTTGTCTAAATAATTTGATAGCATAAGGGCAAGCAGTTAAAAACTAGAGATAAAGCCAGCGAATTGGCTTGTAACTCACCACAGATACCATTAAAAAAGCCAGATATTCTCCTATCCTATCCATTATTCAAGCAGCTTCTTCTGTTCATGGGTGTCAGATGGGGAACTGATGAGTGTGTTCTGGTGGAGACAGTAAGCGGATGTTAACTTCCCACTGAGAGAATTTCTCCAGGTCGAATAGAAAACGTTCTACTAATCATCTACCCCATGAAAGTGCCAGCTGCGGCCCGTAGTAGGATTATCATTCTCACAGACCTCTTACCGAGCTTTTAGCTAAATGAAAAATCTGCCATAGCCTAGGGAGAAGGCATCGAACAGATAAGAAAGAACAGTGTTTACTAAGAAGCTGTGCTGGTGCAAATAGAACAGGTTTTTCTGTGATGTAAAAATCATAAGGAAACCATTAGGTTAAAAAAAAAAAAAAAAAAGATCAATGTATTTACACGTTTCATTTGCAGCAGTTTTATGGGCTCATTAATTTAACATTTCTCTCTACCTTCTGTCCTGAGGGTGTCTTGTGATTTGTTATTCCGCTGCCTTATTTCTGTTGCAACACTTGGTTACATACTGTAAATTGCCATATTGCAAAATAACCCAAAGTTTTAAATATAGATATTTTTTTGTATCTTTATCTGCTTCATCTATCAAAACGAGTGATGAAAAACTGATTTAGGAGAGGAAAAAAAAAAGGGGGGAAAGGATTGATTAATCTTGGGAATGAAGAAATGCAGTCAGGTGTACTTCAGCAATTGCTAATTTATACCTTGAGCCGCAATCAGAGAGGAGCCAAAGAGGAATATGAGGGTCTTCTCACGCCCATGAATTCTGAGGCAATGTTTTTTTTATACCAGACCCTAAATCTACATTGTCATAAATAATGGTTTCTTACACTCCCGTGCCAAAAAAATTATTTAGTGTCAGTCTAACTGGCACCTATTTATCCACACCCACAAGTTCAAGCTGTAAAATGTGCTAACGTGATCTAGTGATTAAGCAAAGTAGCTGTTCCATCATCCACCCCTTCCTTTCCTATTAATTATTTTTATAGTTTTGATTTCAAGACGACTTTGGATTAAAATAAATGAGCGGGTGGGGCAGGCAGATAAGTGGAGTGCGAAAGCTGATGGGTCAAAGCATGCTTTTAGCTTAATATTTTGCACATGAAGCAACTTAATACACTATTTTTTGTAATACTCTTATTTCCTTAATAGTGCTAATCTAATTACTGCATGTGAATATAGACAAAAGGAGTGTGCAGTTATGATTTATGGGGAAACACCTTGACCTTTATTAGTTAAAATAACTGTGCGCGTGTCAAGCTGCCATAAAATTCTCCTGAAAATGAAGACAATTTGCCCTGGCATTTATATCTTTGCTCAATGACAGCATAGACTAAATAATTTCTTTGAAATCATGCTTTAGAGGGGGGGGGGAAGAGATATTGAAGGAAAAAAAATTGCTAGAGAGGAAGAAACTGGGCTGGAACATTTATAAACAAAAAGAAACCACTGTTTGGTTTTTTTATTCATTTTCTTTTTGCCCACTTACCCAGGCTCTGCACGTGAAATGAATGGCACAACTGTTTCTGAACAAACCCCTATTTTTCAAGTTTAAAATATCTGATTAAATAACTGACGTTTTTTGATTCCTGCGAGATGCTGTGGCAGCTCCACTTCCCTGCCCTGCGGCACCCTCGGAGCCCCGGGTGCTGCTTGGGAGGCTCATACGAGACTCAGGAGCACGAAGTTATCCCAGCGACTGAGCCCCAAAGGCCACACAATCTCACTGAGAATGTGGGTTTAACTCCATCAAACCCACTTCAGGTTTTAGTGCCTTCATTGCTCCTTTTAGAATTCTCTAGAATTTAGGTATTGAAGAAGGACATGGTTTAGTTGAATGTGGTGGAGCTCGGCTGCTGGATGGAATTGACCTTAAGATGTTATGAATTAAGAAGGGATGGGAATCACAACTTCAACTATTTTTGTTGGTGGGAATGGCAATTTGGGCAACCCAGGCCCCACCTGCCCCACAGGTGTAGTGTTTTGGGCCAGAAAACCTCCTCCTGAAAGCTCAGAGACACCGACAAGGAGGAGCTTTGGACACGGGTGGAAGTTCAAACCTACAAACACAACTGTGATGGTTTCTGTGGGTGTGAGAGCTCAGCAGCCCTGCTCTCAAGGAGCCACTCTAATTAATGGGAAAGCAGCTCGGTTTGTGGAGATTTAGACCTAGATGCTACCCAAACTGTGAAGAGAAATGAGTGGAAGAACCAGCTAGAAAGCAGTGCTGTACCCAGCAGTCTTGTCAGCTCTGTTGATCACCAAATATTTCAGAAGTCTCATAAAACCTATAAACCTGCCTACAGAAAAAAGCTCAGGCTGGCCTTGAGCAAGCCAATTCCTGCAAAAAACCATGTCCCTGCTGGCTAACTTTAGTCCTTTTTAGTGACGTTTCATGTTCATATGATCACAAGTTTCCCATAATACATTTGGCTTCCCCCAAACCAGCATAGAACGATTTCAGAAGGACTCGGATCTGTCATGAGGCACTCAAAAACACACACCTGAACAAGTGGAGTTGCTGAAAACTCCACCTCTCTGCCCAATAAATTGAACCCTGCAGAGGACAAAAAAACCCATTGCACAAAACCTCAAAAGAGGCTAGACAGGGACAAAAGCTTCCCAGTAAAGATTTTTAACAAAGACTGGTCTGGGGAAATGGGTTCAGTTGACTAAAACACTGGAATTTGATTGCATTTAGAATGCCTTGGGGAAAAAAAAGAAAAAAAAATTTTTTTTTTTTGGTGGAAAATCATTTAAAAATGATAATGTAAATGGTTCCTTTAAAAACTTGTGATTCCTTCCACTGATTTTTTTCAGAGGGTGGTAGTAAAGACAGGATTTCTTGAAAGGAAACTTCTGCCTTGCTAGGAATGTATTTTCTGGGAGAAAAATCTTGTTTTCATTTTTTTTCCTGGTTCTGCTGGTGGCATCCCAAACACCAACATAGAGAACCCTACAGATGTGGGGACTCCCCCAAGGTTTTGGGGAGTCCCAGACACCCCCAGCACAGGAAGGGGACTCTGCCAGCAGCCCTGTGCTGGAGGAAGAAAATGACTAAGCAAAGGTTGATGACTATCAGTTAAGACAACATAAAACTTACAATCCAGCGATCCTTCAGGAAGGAAACAGAAAAAGAAAAAGAGATACCATTATAACTGCAAGGAAGAGCCTGAAGGCAACATTTCAACCATAACAGGACGGCTCGTAGAAATTAATAACAATTTCCCATTTACAAGCTTTTGCTTTGTGTCTGCAATAGAACCATTCCCAAGGTACAACCGGTTACAGACGATAATTACCTTGACAGGTGCTGTATTAAATTCCTCATTTCTTCCATGTTTGTAACAGGAAGCATCAGATTAATGTAACAAAACTGGTGCTGACTGCACCTTTTTTTTTTTTTTTCTTTTTTCCTGCTGAGTGTGTTTGTTTTCTCACCTTAAATCCTGGCTCTTCCCAAGCTGCCTGGTTTCTTATTCCATACCTCTCTGCAAGAGTTTACAGGCTTCATATATAAATTACAATTCCCCTTTATTAATCTAATTGATCGTTTGGTTCCAAATGCATATGCAAGATCTTTTGAAACCTTTTAGACCCCTGTGGTTCAATATCAATCTCAAAATATTAAAAGCATCTTGTGGAAAATTAGAAAGCAGATGAGACACTTTGGGACTGGAGATGCTGTAGAAGCTGAAACTTTTAAAGCAGCATTGACACAATTATTGAATGCTGTCATTGCTCAAAAGGGCTTTTTATTTTATTGGTTCTTCTGTAATTGTTTTGTACTTTTACTCTATCTGTGCTGTGCAGCTGCCAGGAATTCAACTTTAATGAGCAGCAACGTTTAGCTGCAATCAAGCAAAGCCCTACACCTTGAGGTATTGTTCCATTCTTCTTTTTCACACTCATTTACCAGGCCTGGATATTTTGTTGCCTGGAATTTACAGAATGTTTTGGGTTGGAAGGACCTTCAAGCCCATCTAGTTCCAACTCCTTGCCAAGGGCAGGCACAACTTCCACTAGACCAGGTTGCTCCAAGCCCTATAAAACCTGGCCCTGAACACTTCCAGGGATGGAAAACTTCTTGGATCATTTTTCTCACCTAAGAACAAAATATTTTGGAAGTACAGGTTCTCATTTCTAATTGATAGAAAAAACCAAAACAACAAAACCTTGAGAAATGTAATTTTCAGAAATGGAATGCAGCTCTTTCCACATGGATCTTTTTACCCACTTCTATTTGCTTACACAGCCTTTTCCCTAGATTAGATGTATTTCAGGGAAGGGCTGTTTCCCGTGGTGACACTGGAGTTTTTGGGAAGCCAAAAAGAGACGAGTTCATTCAGGAACATACAGCATGCAGAGTCGTGACTGCAGGTGGCATGATTGTTCCAACTGAATTAATGTAACAAACACTGCTACTCTCATTCCTTGCAAGGACAGCAACTGTTTCCTAAAAACAAACAAACAAACAAAAAACCTAAAAGAAAAATATTCCTCTCCTTGTCTTAAATCTCAGCAAAGCACACACTGGAAAGGAGTTGAAAGGAATCAAAAACAACCAGGCTGCTCTTTCTCATGGAGAAAAAGATAAACCTTAATTGGTATCACCAGAGTAAGAGATGGTTGTTGAATTCAAAACACCTTTGTTGGGTCTTCCTGAAATATTCACTGTTATAAAGTTTAAATTCTTGTGGAGCACCTCAAAAAACCAGGGCCCTTTGAGAAACAGGGGGTAACAGTAACTGGCCTAATTTAAAACTTTCACTCAAATTTAGGGGCAGATTTTAAATATTTAAATTTTTCAGTGGAATGAAATAGCTTAAATTATATTAAAATATAACACAATATTGCAAGTGACTTATTAGGAAGTTCAAGCAAAATAAGTCTGGAAACAACATTTTTTCCTTAACTCTGCTTAGAGGTTTGCATGGTGACCACGGTAAAAAAAAAAAAAAAAAAAAATTAAAAAAAAAAAATCACCACAAATCTAATCAGGGGAATCTCAACAAAAGTTCCCAAATAAAAATTATAAAAAAATAAAACTACACATACCATTTGTGGCATTTCACCCAGACTCTGAAGTAATTTCTTTTATATATGACTGTATCTCAAATAAGCTGAATTTAAAAGTGGGGAACATTGGGCAGGAGATCTCAGTGAGTCCAATGAAAAGGAATAATGAAAAAACTGCTGCCCAGGAGCAGGAACAGTCACTCAGGTGAGTTCAATGGATACTGATAAGTAGTAATAAGAGGATAAGTAAATCAAAATAAAGAAATTAGGAGAGCTAAAATTTTCAGAAGCTCAAACTATTCAGAGATTAAAGTAAATTGTGAGACATTGCACCATTTATTTGAACATTTTCTTAACTACTTTTCCCAAAACTATTTCTTGTTTTAGGGAACTCAGGGAGTTACAAAGAAAGACAGATTTAGTTGCATGACTGAGTGTGGAAATGGCTTACACAAATCTAATCCTCCATCTCCAGGCGCTCCAAAAAAGCTGCCATGAAACCTGTCATTCTTCATTCCTCAGATATGGAGCTTCTCCAGTAAAAAGTAAGACTCATAGAAATAGAGAAGGACTGGGAATATTCACCAGCAGATGAGCTGGAAGATGGAAAATGCAAGGATCAGCAGGAAAACATTTCTGTGAAGGCCAGAGCTGTCTGTCTTTATCTAATCTAGAGTTAGTCTGAGAAAAGGAAAAGGCTACCTGACCACACAGTCCTATTTCAGCCAGGGAAAAGCAGTCAAAGGAAAATCATCACCCTGGCACGATTGTGAAGGGAAAGAAATAGAAATGTTTTCATATATGTAAAGTACAGTTTACAACTCTATTCATCCCAATGTAAAATTGTGTAAAAGACAAATTGTAATCTTTCGAGAAACCCAGCTTTTAGAACTCGGATATTACCAGTTCTCTGGTTTTGTTCAATAAACAATGAATGGATGAAAAGTATTTATCGTGAACTTTTTTCACAAATCCCAATGCTTTTCAACCTACACTCAAAATCTCTTCCTTCCTCACAACTGAGATCTACAACTTCTCCCCATTCTCTAATGTAATACTGTCCCTTCCTTAAAAACTCATTAAGGTTGGAAAAGACCCCCAAGATCATCAAGTCTGGCTGCTGAACAGCAGAATCATGTCTGGATTTTCCTCCTTCCACATTCACTGGCCACAGCAGCTGTGGTTTCATTAACTCCACCCTGTTAATTGGCAGCTGCCCTGCTCAGTTGGCTCAGCCATCTGTTACCCCATCATCACAATTCACCTAATACAGCACTTTTTTTTTTTTTTTCCATTTGAAACCTCCAGCCCAGAAAAGCCCACCAAGACTCCCTTGTCTTCCCAGCCCACAGGTGAGCAGCAGCAGAGGCTGTTACTTCATCAGAGATTCATAGACCACTGACAACAGCTCCCCCTGAAAGCTCCTTGCAAGAAGTTTGGATAACACCCCAACTGGACAACAGGATAAACATTCCCAGTAAATCCTGACTCAGTGTCACCCTGCATCACTCACCTGTAAATCAATAATGAAGGTGTAAGATGGATGTAATTTGACTACCTAAGAGTGCAAAGATGCCAGGAGCTGCTCCTAAATCTGCTTTTCCTCCTGTACCATCCCACAAAGGGAGGTGTGGACAAGGCTCACTTCCTGTACACCAACCACCTTTTGGGATCAAGACGTGGCCTGCAAATCTGGATCTCCACCTTGCTCTCCACATCTCCAGTCAATTGCAATCAGAAAAGACTCATATTCTTCCATTTGCTCCTACTTGTCAACATTATGATCTAAGCAAAGGTCATAACGCTCCAATATCCAAAATCCAGCTAATTGATTCCCTCTGGGTATCAAATCCCCACAGGACTGCAGTTATTGCTGCATCAATCATATTGCTATTCATACCAAAGAATTAGAGGCATGTCCAAAACACTGAAATCTCTTACTCCTCCTGTCCTCAGCTTCTCCTCCGGCCATTTCTAAGCACACCAATTTTCTTGATAACACATTTGAAATTCAATTTCCCTCATAGGATTTGATTGTGCCTATAAATCTGAGCCTGGCCTCTGATCAGATCCCCCAAAAAATTCCAGCTTCCACATTCCTCCCAAAATTCCTGCCAAACTCTCAGTTACTGTGTCCATATCCTAACAAAATACCACCTTGCCACCTGTTTGGGGATTAGAGCACTCAAGAACCACTGATAGCACACAAATATTTTTACATCCTTCCCATTTTCTGTGGCCATGTATAACATTTCTACAACTTTAATTTCACGTCCAAATACATCAACTTGAGTCTTTTTTTACTTTTTCCCCAGAGGGCCTAACAAGTGTTTGAGATTCCCAAACATAGGAGTTTTGAGTTTTCTCAGCAAATAAGGATTCCATTCAAATAATGAGGTTTCTTCAGAACAGAGCCTCAGAGCCAGTTACCTGCTCAAGGAACTGCTGCAAGTTTGCTACTCACAAAAAATTCATTAAAGCACAAACAAATTGAAGTCCTTTAGCATTATCTTAGACCTGAAAAAAATGGCATCGAATGAGACTATACATTTAAATATAAATCAGGATCAATACAGTAATTTTGCTGATGAGTTTCTGTGCTCAGATGTAACACCAATAAACTCTCACTGAGTTTGAAAGATGGAGGCACATGGGTGGAGAGCTGCATCTTCAGCAGTGGTGAGTTGAAGGGCCCAGCCTCTCCTTCAGCAGCTCCTTCCATTGATTTTCTTCTACTTAGAGATATTTGTTCTCACTCTTAAGGTGATTTTATTTCTAATTCCATATTATTACTAAGAACTGTCCCAACAGAAGGAAATTACTGAAAACCTGAGCTCTACAAAGGGACCAGGTACAGCCAAGGAGATGTGAGTTACCCTGGGAATACCAGTGGCAATCCTGACCTCCCACAAGGCAGGAAAATTAAAGATATTGCATCCTTCCTGGGAGATTTTCAGCAACTCAGGTTGAAAGAGGAGGATCAGTTACCCATAAGCATTTTGAAGAGCCTAGTAGAAGGATTAAATTAATGGTAAAGCAAAGATAAAATGGCAAGTAAGTCATCACAGCTGGCTAAACACAAAATCTTTTGGCCTCACAAAAAAACATTTTAGGCTGAGGTCAGAGGTGCCCAATCCACAGACAGAGAGGACACCTGTTTGGGGCTAATGCCTGTTGTTTCTGTCATGTCTTTTACACCCACACTTGTCTTTCAGCTGGTTGCAAAGATGATGAAAATTTTGCTGCAGAAAATTTGTTTCCTGAAAAGAAACCAAGCCCAATTCCATCACGGAATTTTGAAATTGGAATGTTTTCTAATCACCCGGTATCAAGTATGTCAAGGAGCGTTCTTTGACTAATTAGAGGTGCTCTTCAAGATAGGATTGTGCTTCCTTACCCTGAGCACCGCAATGGCACCAATAAATAATATTAATTGCGGGGTGGATCCAACTCCTGCTATTTTATTGCTGGGGAACTCAAACAACAAAAAACGCCAGGACATCTATCAAAGAAAAAGCCACACGAGTTCACCGAACCATCCTGCGTGCATTTATCTAAAATAAAAATTGTATGTAAATGTGTATGCAAATTAGGTGTGGCCCTCAAGCTCCTGGAACGTCGCCAGAAAAGCCTTCGGTGTTGCAAAGTTGAGCATCCCATCTACCATATGGTGGTACCTATCAATCTCGGGAGGGAAAAGATACCAGATCCTCATACAGATGGCACCCATCGCAGTACCTGGAAAAAGTTTGGGGATTTAGAGATGAAAATGAGGCCTTTTCGATGTTACAGAAAACATTTGGAGTTCTAAGGAGAGTTTAATAATTAGTGTTACAGTAATATGGTATAAAAAGTATTAGTAAGTTAATTCTTCTAGTATTAGTAAGCTAATTTTCTTAATTAGCAAGAAAATTCTTCTAGGGGGATTCATGAACGAATGATAGAAAATTAAAATATTTCTATAGGTATTTCTTTATGAGTGGGTGCATTTACCTTGGACATGTACCCCTGGGACAGAATAGGTTCAATGACCTCACAGAAGCACAGAATGGTTTGGATTGAAAGGAACTAGAAAGCTCATGGGCAGGGACACCTTCCAGCATCCCAGGGTGCTCCAAGCCCTTTCCAACCTAGCCTGGGGCATTTGCAGGGACAGGGCAGCCACAGCTTCTCCGGGCACGCTGTGCCAGGGCCTCCCCACATATCACCACCTTCACGGAGAATTTTTACCTAAATCGAATCTGAACCCACTCTCGGTGTAAGCCCATTGCCCCTGGTCCTGTCATGACAATTCCTGGTGACGAGTGTCTCTTGACTTCCTTGTAGATCCACTTTCATACAACTACAGAAGTGAGTTAGATCAGATCTCCAGTCCCCCCTGCTGATTGCCCCTTGATTTTCATTAATAGCACCAAGTCTCCAAATAAGCAGACTGGATTTTTTCTGACCAAAAACCCCCAGTTTCTGAAGCATTTATTGGCTTCAGCATCATGGTTTGTGCGACTGGGCTCCCACTGCCCCGCAATATGATTGATGAACGTGCCCCCAGCAGCACCACAGGACCGAGAAAATCCTTGAGAGCTGGTTTTGAATGTGGCTGCTGCAAAGCATCTCAACTTTTCTCAGTAGTTTGGGGGTTTTCATTTCTCTGAAACAGAGTTTGGAGAGACGATTTTCGCTTTTGCTATCAAGCAGTCATGCCAAAGAACATTCCCGTCCTCCCATGCATACCATTAGCAGCACAGTGTACATCTGAAAAAAAAAAAAAAGAAGTATTTATATATCTCAGAATGTGAAGTGATGTGTAATTAGGAGTTTAGACGAGGAATTATCACGGGGGAAACAGGGAGTTGTGTCATCTGTCGGGTGCCGCGCTCCGCGAGGGAGCCGCGGGAACGCCACGCGGCGCCTTTCCTATTTATAAAGCACCCAGAACTTCTCCTCTCAGCTGCAAGGCACACTCAGTCAAGCTGTGGGGATATTTCATAATGAACAACTCGTTTGCAACATTTTGACTCCTTGTCTGTTTACACGCTGCTGGTTAATGGCGGGGTGTTTGCTCCCATTTATTCCCGTAGTTTCTGTCCAGCGAACCCACGTGCTGGAGTCGGGTGAGAATTTTCCCGGCTCTGGGTAGAGTACGGATCTTGTGATTTGGCCCAGTGGGAGATGAGGGTGCCCAGGAAGGCTGGAGTCCCAAGAAAGGAAAGGCTGGAGTCCCAGGAAAGGAAAACAGTTAACGTTACGTTGACAATGTACCTGAGTTTGATACATTGCCAAACAAGATGTATGGATTTTGTGTAGTGTCGCCTGTAATCAACCTACTGTGGTATAATTAAGGGACTGGTTTAGTTTAGATATAAGAAATGAACTCTCCTTCTCGAATGAAAAATTGGTCAAAGGGTTGGTTGGCTTTTTTATTTTACTCCAGTTTATTTTCTTGCGAGTGAAGAGAACATTCGTAATTTCTGTTCTTTCTGTTGTAAATTGTGCGGCGCGGAAAGTTAAAAAATATCTGGCAAGCACACATTGCATATTGCACTCCCCATGATTAGTACAGGTCCGTTGGTAGAATGAAATCTGCTCAAACAATGGGTGGAAATAAATCATTACTGGGTACACGAGATCTCAGATGGAAAAGGCACTAATGGTTGTTAAATGAGGTATATTGCATAGAAGGATTGTATTTTGAATGGTGTTAAAATTGCTTTGGGAGTGAATATTCTAACTAATATTATTATTTGTGTGCTTGAACTCTGACGTGAGGGGATTGTACTCCTGTAAAGAGTTCATGAGAACTAGAAATAGATTATCAATGTCTTTTTGTTTTTCCTTTTACATTCTGAATAACAAGATGATAAACCACAGTTACAGTGTATGAACTGCAGCTTTATCTACTTCCTTCTCTGAGCCAATCAAGAAATGTTCTTAGGGGTTTGGTTTTTTTTTCATACAAGCATGGTTTTTTGTCAATGACAAAGGATTTCATAAAAATTTATTGATACCCAAATATAAGAGAAATGTGTCTCAGATCGAGCTGGGATTTGGGGAGAGAGGAAGGAATGCAGAGAGAAAGATCTTCCAAGTCGCAATGTAAATATCGACTAAATACTCACAAGTCCAAGCTGGTTGGGCAGTGACCTAAAATCTTCATCGCAGCTACATGAAGCTACAGAAGTCGGATTTTGATGATCCTCGTGGATCCCTCCCATCTCAGGATATTCTATGAGTCTACCATTCCACAGGTCTGTTTTAATGATGCTTTCTAGTAAATCCTCATGGTCATTGTGGGGGGAACACAATCCCAACCTCTGGCTCTTGCCATCAGCGCCACATTCTTCACTCTCCAGGGGCTCCTGACACACAACTGCATCCGGAAGATGTAGCAGGAGATATCACCCACTTCCTCTCCTGTCTCTTCTTCCTGCTGTTATTTGGGGGGGATTTTTTTCCACTGTTACCTTTCCAGTTGAAAAATTATTTCTAAAATGTGATGCTTTTCTCAGCCGTAAATCTCAGTTTTGGTACTGTGCCATTGTTGAAGGCAAGCTGGCAGACTGTCAGATTGTTTTCAGTAAGTTTTACCGGATTCAAAGTTAAAATGGGACCATTTATCCATGTTTGTGTTTCTGGGATCACGGTTTGTAGAAACAATTCGTTCCAGAAATGGAACTTTTGTTATCATTTTCAGAGGAACATTTGGCAGAATAGGCTCATGAACTAAAATATATATATATATAAACTTTGAAAAAAAAAGCTGAAGAAACCCTACTGTGCCTTTTAAATTCACTCATCTCTGAGTTATCAATAACTACAGTGAATACTGCCCTCAAACTTTGATGAAATAGATCTTTTTCTTTGAGATCTACCTCCTCTTTTGGTACAGCTTCTCTCACACACAGGTATCAGTGATGATGGCCTGAAAAGTTTGTGTGGTTTAAATCTTTTTTGGAATGACAATAGTGAGGGGAGGATATAGAATCAGGCTGAGTTAATGTTTGATGGATCCACCCTGAGTGAGGGCACCCAGCAGCTCTGAAAGGCTTCAATTGGTGTATTAAGACTGGGGAAAGGATGTAATTTATCTCAGATCACAGGCTGTAAAATCACTCAGAATTCAAACTTGCTTGCAAACAGGGTCCTTTTTATTTGCCTATCAGCTAAAAGATGTTTTGTTGTCCCCCCCTCTTCCCGACTAGAGTGGATGAAGTTTTTCTCTAATTACTAATACATTTCACACAAAAGAAATAAAAATGCTGGGAAGTAATCTAATCACAAATTCAGATCTCATCTGATAAAAAGGACCGCAAGAAGAATATTTTTTTTTCCAATATTTGTTTGAAATGAAATGTGCTTCAGAAATGACGCAGTTTGTTTTGACGCTTTCAAAGTGGAGCTGCTGGGGGTTCATTTTTGAAGTGAAATTTGAAAAAAAACTGAACCAGAGTGGATTAAAATGTTAAAAAATTCAAAATTAATCTAAATATTTCACCTTGGTCAGCCTTATCAGCTGACTTCAGATTTTAATAACAAAAAAAATCTTAGCAATTTTTACTGATCCTTTTTTTTCCCTCTCATTCCCTATTGATTCCTATTTAAATTGAACCCTCTCAGGTTTCTGCTATTTTTTGTAGTCTCACCTGAAACAGAACAAATCAATAATTTTCCCTGCTCTATCATGGATTAATGAGCTCATAAATGAATAAACTGCAGTAAATCCACAGACTATCTCTCTTTCTTCTTTTAGCCAAATTTCACAACTTCACCTGTTAATCATCTATATTAAAGGTGCTATATATTTGGTTTCTTTTGGACTAGAAAGTTTTATTCCCACTTAAAATTTTCTGGAATTTCAATGGTAGAGTTGCCTGATATCCTGAAAACATTCAGTACAAACTTCGAAGTCTGTTAACTTTCCTTTGATGCGATACTCACACCACAAAAATGGCAGATTCTCCCTTGCGCTGAAGGCTCTGTCACGTAATTTTGAATATTGATAGAAAAAGGAGATGATTTTACACAGCAGTTTTATGTCATTGTTTCTCATCAGTTATATTTCCCTGCAATTTAATGCAATCAACAAAATTTGAAAAGTTGCTTTCAATATTATGTAGCACCCTGTAATTTTTAACATAAACCTCTGTGGACCCAGGATAATTTCTAATATATCCCACCACTAACCCTTCCAGCTGGTACAGGATCCATTGACTGCTGGTGTGCCACACTATGTTTCGTGTTTTTTAGCCAATTTTAAATCCATTAAACTCAACTTTCCACTTATTCTGTGGCTCCACATCTTTACATTAACCTCTTCTAGGAAACCCTGTCAAAGGATGTCTGAAAATGTAAGTATAGGATGTCTGTTGCATTGCCTTGTCTCTCCTGGCAGAAATAATAACGATAAAGGATTCCAGTAGATCTGTCAGACCTGAGGACTTTGCCTCCCCCCAAAATTAAATTTGCTTTCTCTAATCGGGCACTGCTTGTCCCAGTGTACCTTTCATTTGATTCCTTAAAATATTAACTAGGACGTGCTCTGCAGTTTATGCCAGCGATATGTTCTTTCCCCATATGTCCCTAGACCAATTTTAAATAATTCCTTTATTAAATTTCAGAAGCCTTCCAGGATCTGAAATTTCTTATAGAGCCTCCAATTTCTCTTCCTATTTCCTTTGGCTCTCTTGGATGTATTTTGTTTGATTCTGATGTTTATCAATATTTTTTAAAGCCTCTAATCTTTTGATAGCTGATCTGAGTGATGTCTGGATGCTTTCTAACTCCTCATTTTCAAGCTCTGAAATCTGGTGTCAGATTTATTCAAATGAAGGAGGCAGAAATTTTCTCAGGTAATTTCACATTTTTTGTTTCTCCTCTTAACTATTTCTGAGAATGCTTCTGGTCTTTAGCAATGCAACAATTACTGTCAATCTTGATTACATTAGACATTTTGTAGAATATTTTTAGTCTAAATTTGATTTTGTGTGCCTACACTATGGGTGATGCCCATGGTGATGCCCACTAACCTTGCTGGAGCTGAGGTTCTGCCAGCCCTTCCACCTAAAACCAGTGTTGCTGCTGTAACTTAGCTGTGAAAACCAGCCACAGGCTAAAACAAGGCACTGAAAGTTCCCTCCAAAGACCTTTTGTTTGGGGTTTTTTAAGGGTTTACATTAAAAACAAGGAGGCTTTTTTTAGCACATGCTTAGTTTGAAAAGAATAATATGGAAAGAAAAAAAAAAAAAAAAAGACTTCATAAATGACTTTTGCAGACTATTAGTCCATAATGTGGACCAGACTCAGTGAGACTGTGTGTATCTTTTTAAATTATTAACTGCAATGGGAAATTATTAGAAACAAGAAATTTGTAGAAGTGTTTTATTTTCAAAGAATGGTTTAACAAGGATGGATTTTTTTTTTAAGAGACCAAACAGCCTGAAAACACCAGAGCCAGGACCCAAGAATCTCCAGACTCATCTCATGCATGGGTTGAACAATGGTGTGAGGACAATGGCAACTTCGGCTGCTGCATCCCACAATGTCCCAAATCCCTACAAGCTGCATCCCATAGAAGGGACACACAACCCAGGCTTGGGCAGAAGTTGTGCATCTGAATTTTACATCATGGTCCAAAGGAAATTTTATCCATTGGTGCTCTCCATGACTTTCCTAAGGTATGGAGCAACTTTTCCACCTCAGACCCATTCTTTTAGATTTTTGATAATGTATTTACGTAGCAGTGACAAAAAGTGAGACAGGAAAAAAACAATTTATGATTAACAAGTGGAAGAATTCCTGGCCATGTTGAATGGGGCTTAGATCATCCTCTAGTGGAAGATGTCCCTGCCCCTGGCAGGGGGTGGGATGAGATGAGCCTCAAGGTTTTTTCTAACACAAACCACTCCGTGATTCTAAGATTTTTTTTTTAATTGCTTTTTTAAAGCACTCCAGAAAATTAAATCCATTCTTTTATCTCCATGTGCTTGTCATGTCTTCCCTGGTGCCACGAGCTGCGAACAACAAACTTCATGGAACAAAAGACCCAAGTCTTAGCAACTTTCACAGCAGGCAACAACATGCTCTGAATTCAAAATGCAGTTGTGCAGCAGATTTAGGGGATCAGGAAAAACATCATCTCCTGACCCTTTATCTACAGCATCCCAAAGTTTGGGGCAGCTCCTGAGAAAGGGAGCTCAAACCTCCAGCCCTGATGTCTCCATGAAAGAATCTGAGTGCTGGGACTGGGCCCCTCAAACATCCTTCCTGAGCTTTCCACATCAAATAAAGCACATTTATTAGGTGAGGGAGCTTGTTTAGCAATCAGGTTACATTCACTCCCGGTCACCTGGGAAACATAGGTTGCAGCCCTTGATATAATAAATCATTATCAGGATTTTGCACACGTTGGAACACATGGGATGCTTTGCCCCATGCTGTGTTTTATACTGAAAGACCTGAGCAGTTTGCATCTGGATCTAAATTGCCTGTAGGGTTTGGGGTTTTTTTCGAATATTTGTAGCTGCTGTTTCAAAGCATCTCTGACACGCAGCCCTCTCGTGAGCTGCTTGGGCAGCATCGAGATTTTCTTCCAAGCTGTTTAAAGGGCATGGTTTTATGAATGAGGACAAATAATATTAATATAGAAAGAAGACACAGATATCAGGATTTAGGCATTAAAAACTGGAGGTGGTGCCACGGTGTTTCAATCATTCAAACCCGAACAACACAGATTAGGTAAAACCAGATTTATGTTAAAACCAAACAATTATTAATCTAATTCATGCTTCAATGTAAATTTCTCAAAACCACCTAAAAAGCTCTCAAGTCTCAATACATGTTGCTCATTTGAAAATGTTAGGAAAATACTAAATGTATCCTTTAAAACACAGAGTAGACATGGCTGTCACTTTCTGGGTGAATTTGGCCAAATAGCCCTTCACGTCACAGGTTGTTTAATTCAAAATAAAGGTTTCAATGAAAAATGATGAAGAATAAAGGTTTTGATATTGAAAAAGACTGTCAGACAAGTTTGTATTCATTACATGCTTAAAGTTAGTTGGGAGGATTTGGTTTATTTTTTTACCTGGGCAACCAGGAATTATAACCACAAGGACATTCAGACTGTGCATTTTGTAAAATGTGTGGAATTCTATCATCTTTTTGACACCCACTGCAAGCCTAGCCACAACATGTTTCTGTTCTAAGGAGAAATGCATCACACAACAGTGTTTTCAGAGAAATTTCAAGTACTGAAAGTTGTGATCTTTAAAAAGTGACCCAACAGGGTCCATGGAGGTCACAGGCATCTGCCAACTTACCCACCTAAACAATATAAATTTACACATTGGAAAGTCCAAACACTTGAAAGCAGATCTGTTGTTGCTGCAACACTGGGATCTGTTGTTAATAGGTATGACAAAGCAGTAATAGCATCCCAGCATTTTTTTTTTTTTATTTCCACTTCAAACAGCAAATCCGACTGAATTTACCTAATACTTCAATAATCCAATTATAACACTTTACCAGCAAAAATCATCGGCGCATAAGCCTTGGAGTCAGTTAAATGAGGGCTGTGTTGAGCTGCTAACCCAAGATGCAACGCAAACTCTGGCGAACTGTTGGAGTCCTAGAAACTCAGAATTTGGGGTTTTAGTGTGTAGTAATACATATGAGTTAAAATGGAGATTTTGGGTGTTGTCTTTGTCCTTCTTCTTCACCTTCTTCTTCCGTCTTCTCCATGGGTTTGGGTGGTTTTCTGTAATTGAGTGAAAGAGGTCTGCATTGTGGGCCTTGGGTGGCCATTATTGGGTCAAAACCAAAAATAATATGTGTGCCACCTTGGTATTGGGCAATTATCACTTAAAAGACCTTGGAAAGAGTAAGAAACACTCCATTTTACCTCGTTTCTCTAGCCTTCTAGTCAAGCTCACGGCTCATGAGACTGTAAATACTGCAAATAGATAAGATATAATAAACATTCCAAGTCTGAACTCAAGCTTAATGTTTCCTGAGTGTTACTCATCCTGACCTTGGCAGAGAAGAAAAGAAGCCAAAGCCCTCACAGCAAACGGGTTCCACTGGGATCGTCAGGCTGGGCTTACGTGAGAGGAAAGTCCTCACTTCAAGCACAGGGCTGCCAAGCTGGTGGCAAATCCATGCTAACCACACCGTGAGGATGGGGGCAAGACACCAACCAACTTGGGAAAGCTCCCAGCCTTCAAACCAATCCAGAACACAACCAAATTCTCAGCCTATGCCTCGGCAGGAATGGCACATTTTGGTGCAGCTGCCAGAAACCATTGTTTTATCGATGAACACCCATTTGTACAGAATACTGTGTGCTCTAAACACAAATTGCTGATATTTTTCAATTCTGGAGGATTTAGTGCCCATAAGTGTCGTTTCATTTCTCTTTTCAGAGCCATATCACTTCCTTTTACTCCCTTACCCCATAAATCTGCGCCCAGTGATGGCGGCTCTTGCATATCAGTCTAACACCCTTTTCCCCCCTGAATGTAGCATTTATTTAATGGATCAAGGGAACTATCCTTCAAGCAGAATGAGAGATTCTATTCACAGCTAGAACGTTAATATGTCAGTAAAGTTGCTTGCCTTCAAAGTAGGAGAAAATAAATCTGGAAGGCTTGGATCCGTGCAGGGCTGTTAATGAGCGATGATGGTGTGATTTCTCAAGGATTTACGTGATCGAGTCAATTCCTTAAATTTAGACAAGAGTTTCAGTCCATATTTTAGTCATTTCAGCAGAAACACCATATGCTGCCCAGGGAAGTTGTTGGTGCCTCGTCCCTGGAAGTGTACAAGGCTTGGAGCAACTTGGTCTAGTGGAAGGTGTCCCTGCCCATGGCAGGGGTGGAATGAGGTGACCTTTAAGGTCCCTTCCAAAGCAAAACATTTCTCATTCTATAAGAGTACGATTTAAAAAAAAAAAAACTTTCTGTGTGTCAAAATACACCCTGCTACTCAAGAAAGGCTTACAAATGTGTGATGACTAGAAAAGCCTTGTGTCACAGTAAAAAGAGTAAAATTAAAAAGTAAAATTAAACCACGGATTAAATATTACCCCTAGAATAAATACTCCTCTACTTCCACACACTGCCGCCCCTACTCAGATCTGAATTTTCTCGGAGGTTCAAGCCAATAATTGAGCTGGGTCCACCTCCTTTTTTTTTTTTAATTTTTGAGAAATGTATGGTTAAATATCAACTGCAATTAATAGTGTTTTGAAGGATAGATTATTACTGTAATTTCTGCTGACATTTTGTGTGCAGTATGTTTTTCTTTACTAATTAAATACCGTGAACCATTTTCTGAGGGTTAATACATTTCAAAAAATTTCCAATTTATAAATAAGTCAAATTCAGGATATTTATTTATAGTTACATGGCAATGTAAATCAGAGATGGGATAAAAGAGGTAGACTGGACAAAAAGAAACATAGATTTTATCTACTCCAAGTTTGGCAGTTGGCTGTGGAAAATCTAATCCAGTCATAAATCTATGAACCAGGCCTGAATTTGTATTGCATTACTTTTAAAATAATTGCAGCATTTTCACATCCCCTAAAATGTGCCATAAATCCAGAAAAATTATCCATATGTTATATATCTAGGAATGAATTAATTACTTTTCACTGTACTTTAAAATACAGATAAAGAAACTCTACCCAGAAAGTAAAAAATGCCTTCAATAGATGCTTTTCAATATGCATAATAAGGAATTATTGCACTGATTATTTAAAAACTGAATTTATTTGACAAACAGTGAAAAAAGGAATTTAAACTGATGCTTCTCTCTCTCTAAAAGCCTTTTTGGGTGCCAATATTTAGGGGCAGATGGAGCACAAGTTACCTGTGCTGACCAACCCAGCTGAGTTTACACCTGCTGAAAAGCCCAGATCTGGTGGTACTCATCTTCCAATAACAGAACTTTGATTAAGTGCTTAAATGCAACTCAAATGCAATGCAAAAAATATTTTCTCATATTTTAGGACAACAGCATGAGGAGTCTTACCTGCAAGGTTCATAAACCCTTTTGCAGTGTCAGCAAAGAAGACAACACCTCTGACAGAGAGGAAAAGAAAGGAAAAGGAAAAATTACTAGGGAACACATTTAGTTTCTTGTAGAAGCGTGGAATTACTGAGGTTGGAGAAGACCTCCAAAATCATCCAGTCCAACCTTTGACCAGATAACACTACACTCATTAAACTGTGCCACAAAGTGCCACATTTACTTGGTTTTTTAAACACTTCCAGGGGTGGTGACTCCACCACTTTCCTGGGACGCCTCTAGCATAGACTTTCTTAAACTCATTCATTCTTTAAAGGTTAAGATATTGGATATCCCTTTCCAGTAGAATTTCAAATTATAAATAAATAAATAAATAATTTTTTTTAAAAAAGCAAACACAAAACTGGAACATGTCGCACAAGACATTTAGAACAAAATCAATCCTGCATATTCTGCGTATCCTGCCTTTTTTAACCACATATCCCTGTGGTTCCCACTGCTCCCTCCCTTGTCATTGAACACTTTTGCTGCACAAATCTTCTTAAAAACAGACCAATTGGTGTGTGAGAAACTGCAACTCTAAACGAGCCTGGATTTCATCAGCTCATCATGCCAAGGCTGATGGCCAAAGACTGCCAAGAACAGGCAAGCTCAGGGATGCAGGTCTAGGTGATCACTCACTGTCAAAGGGCACAAAAATGCTGAGGAAAGGAGAGCAGAGCAGCTAAAACCCAAAAGTTTAGACCCTGAATATCTGGAGGACAGCTGGAAAAGATTTAAGGAGTGTTTCACTCTCTCTCCAAGCAAGGGGTGCCAGCAGAAAACAAACATAACCCTTTCTCTCTATATATATATTTTTCGTGACAAAAGCTGATTCTCAGCTTGTGGAACTTTTTTAATATTTAGACAGAAAAACCTAACTCTGAAAGGATATTCAAGAAGTGTTATGAAAAGGGAAGATTGATACTTCAAAAAACAGAAGGGACAAAGTGAAATCACAAAGGAGTGGGACTGATCCAAGACTAAAGAGCCAACCCCCTTCCCAGTCCTGAGGTTCTCACTAAATCTTGGATGTTGATGAATTATGGTTGCGTCCCGAGACAAATATTCCTAATTAATCCCAACAAAGGGGTTGAATTTTGCAAAGGAAGCACCAAGGACAGGGTGAAATGTGGAGGGTGAATATCCCTACAGTGTTGTCAAGATTTTGGGGAATGTTAAATAGAAAAAAGAAAGGTCTGAGGTAAAAATGCTGCATTACAAAGAAAGGGCAAGATCTAAAGAAAACAGGAACATGCCTGCTGTGACAAACAACTCATGTAAATGAAAACCCCAACATTCAGAAGGGGGTACAAGCTTTTAATGGATAACTGCTTGGGAAGAGATTTTACCTGAGCATGAAGAGCTCAGAGTGTGAAGAAACAGGACAAGCGGCCTCAATACCTTCGAGAAAATATTTCAAAGAGCCAAGGAACAGTTCAAGAGCAAAGAAACAAACCACTGACGTGTGACATTTATTAATTCTGTGCCAAGTACCTACATCCATAAGGTGCTGGGCATAGACAGGGCCAAACCAGAGATCTGGTATTGTTTGGGCTGCCAAAAGCTGCCAGCACTTCTAATGTGCTTTGGATTGCACAAAGAAAGGCTTAGGCAGAGCCAGTGTTAAAACATAGAGACCTTCAGCTACAACTCAGGTGAGAATCCAACATCATGTAAATTCTGCCACAGCTTTATCCCAGATTTATACCTTACAACCTCATGTAAGTTGTGCCACAGCTTTATCCCAGATTCATATCTTAAACTGGAGTTTTAGAAGATGCTGAATGGCACGTGCACACCATGCAGAGGCGACACCTCAAACTCCTTGTACACAGAGCCAGAACTTAGAGCAGAAAGCACCAAAAAACAGCACCTGGGTGAGAACATCCAACAGCTCCACAAACACCTTTACCCTGATGTAGTTTCATCTCTATTAATTCTTTCACTGTAACAGGGAATCATGTAAGGTACTCTGTGAGCAGATCCTGACATCACCATCCTAATCCTTGATTTTTTTCTCTATCTTGAGGCCATTTTCTTTATTGGTTTGTTTGAACAGTGCCAAGCATTGCTGAGGTCTCCTTGGCTGGGACCTTTAGGAATTTTTTCAGCACAAAGAAACACAAACAAGTAGCTAATAGCAATCTGTCACACCTAAAATCCATCCAGCCATCGCTCTGTGGTGCAGCCCTGCCTTTTATGTGGTTTATTAAATGTCTTTCACAGTGTGTGGGTGTTGCATAAGTAATAAATAATAATGACTGATATTTTTAATGCTTATAACCAGTGACTAAACCACAAACATGCTGACTAATACTGTCTCACTGGCTACCTCCACTGTCTGCAATCTAAATGCACTCATCTTGAGTCTTTTCGAACCTGCTCTTTCTCATCTGAAGGAAGGCAGGGTCAAATTAGATATCAGGAAAAATTCTTCCCTCTAAGGATGCTGGCAAATGTTGTCCAGAGAAGCTGTGGCTGCCCCTGGATCCCTGGAGGTGTCCAAGGCCAGGTTGGACGGGGCTTGGAGCAGCCTGGGACAGTGGAAGGTGTCCCTGTCCATGGCAGGGGGTGGCACTGGGTGACACTTCCAAATCAAATAATTCTGGAATTTTATGACTCTACAATGATTCTTACACAAGAAGTTATCAACTCAAGTGTAACACTGGAGAGAGGCTCCTACGACAAATGAAAAGGAAATTATATTAATGACATCTTTGTATGGACATGCACAGTTTACAACAGGACATTGTTTCCCAACCAGCCAAGCCTTTGCAGGTGTGCTACCTCCATCTTCTCCTTCCAAAGATGTTTTATTTATTTACCCAAGGAGTCAAATGCATGTTTCACCTTAGAAAGGGAAGGGCCAGTCCAACGATGGGCCTGTGGGGTGATGCTTGATCTGATGATCTCAGAGGTCTCTTCCAAACCAAATGGTCCTGGGATTCTGCAAAGATCCAGGTCAGGCAAAAGTGGGAGAGCAATATATGAGCTATAGAAGGTTAAGGAAGAAATGTGAGAAATTTTACTCTACAGGTAGGTAAAAAATGAAATACCTCATGATATTTCAATCTATAAACATATTTCACGTGCTTGTGCTTTTATCCAATCCTATTTCATGTACCTCAAGGAGCTGGGGGAGCTGCTCCTCTCTTTTTGTTCCTCCTGGGGCTGCCCTGGCTGGAGGGTGAAGCAGGTAGGTTCTTGGACATGGGCTCTGAGAGCACTGAAAGCAGAGCACATCGAGGGGAAAAGCAGAGGGAATTGAGGTGCAACAGCAAGTTCTTTATATCAGTACAAGGCTGGGGGAAAATCCAGAGGTTTCTTTATTGGCCAACAGCTCTGGCAATCAGAAAAAGAGCAGGTGAGAGATGGAGGGACTCACCTTTGACTCCTGAACCATTGACAGGTCCTAAAGGACCTGTCAAAGAGTTCTAAATCCACATTGTACAGGCTGGAAGGATAAACCATGATGTGATCTGACACCTCTTTTTATCGCGGGTGGAACCAGGCCCCGGATTTCTAATACTAATGCTTTGGGACATTTAAAATCCACATGTGAGGCTTGGCTTTCTCCCTGCTGTTTACATGATAAAGTGACATTCTGATTCAGCCTATCTCATCAAATCCATGATTTCAGAAGTTCCTCTAAACATGTCTGCAGCATCACACTAACTTTTCAGTACCTCCATGTCAATACATGCCAGTTGCTTAGGGTTATTTTTTTTTCCTCTTGGAAAGAAGGTCAAAACGGCAATGCAAATATATTAGGGGGGAAAAAATGCATTCAAGTAACATTACTTGTTTCTGCAGTCAAGATGCCAGTCCATCTTTAAATCACGCAGCTGAGTATTCAATTCACAAATACAATGAGGGTACTTTTAAATTTTAACTGTCATATTCTGTTATGTGGCCTGATGTTAAGTTGCATTATGCTAGCAGTGAATGGGATAGGACAGAACATAATTCACTGCATTATAAACAGCATAACATAACTTGACAACTGGAATTTAAAAGGAGGAAATTCTTTAACCGTAGGATCATATTGTATATTCCTATACATTTATAAACCCAGCAGCAAAAGAGCCAAGCAGAAAAGCTGAGCGTGTACCTACTGCCAAGAAACAAATGTTGTCTCATTTGTGGGGCATGTAAATAATTTGGGGGAGCTTTCTTTACATTTTTATTTCCTGACTGCACAGCTGCCACTTTCCTTTCTGTGCTACTTAGGGAGGCTGGTGGTGGCATCCCCTGAAAACTTTCATACCTAAGCCACAGAGCAGCATTCACTTTTACTGAGGCTGTTTTGTTTGCTCTCCTGGGCTAAAATAAAGAATGAAGTAACACATTTCTCCAACATGAATATGCTAACAGCCATAAATCTGCTCCCTGGCATTACCGTAGAACAAACCATAGTAAATGTTTAAAAATGTGCTCCTAAAATAAGCCCTGACTGCGCTTTGATGTCACTTTATTTAATTCACATTGGCATTGCATACACAGCTCAGTTTACCAGAGAGGATTCATTCTTTACTGAAGCATAATTACATTATCAGATATTCAGTAGAGGCCATAAACCACAAAATGGAAATTAGACTGTCAATGGCCATTTTATACTACAAGGATTATTGTATTTTAACGTTTGTGTTGTCAACCACTGTGCTGGCAATCTAGCATGTGGACCCCAATTTTCAACATCACTCTAACCTGAATAAAATTTAAATATATGAACACCAAATTGAACAATCAATAACAATCTTTTAAGCCATATAAACTTCTGACTGGCAGCAAACTAAGCAATAGCACAGAGGCTAATCAATCAGGAAGCTCTCTTTTCCTTCCTAGTCCTATGCATTTCAGGCTGAGGGAAACTTCTTTTGGGGCATTGTTTCCCAATCTCCAATATAAAAAGAAAAAAAATTAAAAATGTTACCTCCAGGTTTCTCCCCCTTGCCCACTCAGATTTGTAAATGGAATTTATTGCACGCACTGTCCTCTTATAGATTAAATTAATGTTATTGTAAAGAGGTTTAATGCTCAAAGATATTTATGACTCATGCTGAGAAAGAAGCTGTACTCAGTTATGATGATTAATATAATTTTCCCAAGTTCTCACAGATGAAATTGCTCCATGTGCATATTTTGAGTAGAAAACAGATAACCATAACTCTAAGGACAGGCAGCCATGATTGTGTTATTGATGCATCATTTGGAATTAGCGGGTTGCTTGTGGAGCACATGAAATGTCTTTGCTGGATTCAGTTTCTGCTTGATGGGCAACGGGAGAAGCAACACTCACATCACCCCAACCTGTGTTTGTGGTTTTGATCTTGGCATAACAAAAGTTACTGCTTACAAAGAGTTTGTTTTTACAGTCAGCTACTAATAAAACAGGCCACAATTTAAAACTTCTCTCCTCTGTCCAGAATGAAAACTAAATGAGACAGGATTTGACAACTTACATCAAGGAACTGAAGATTTACCAACTCCTCAGGCACACGGGTCAGGAAATGGCACAATCTCAGCATTGCTGCAGTTAAAGCCTGGAAATGGATCACACATGTCTGATCAGAAGAGCTCTCCAACAGCTCTGCGAGGTCAGGGAAGATTAAACCAAACATTTCCCAACGCAAGAAAGATGTTCACCTGTTGGAGCAAGACCAGAAGAGGCCGTGGAAGTGTTCTGAGGGCTGGAGCCTGGCTGGGAGAGCTGGGAATGTTCCCCTGGAGAGGAGAAGGCTCCAGGGAGAGCTCCGAGCCCCTGGCAGGGCCTGGAGGGGCTCCAGGAGAGCTGGAGAGGGACTGGGGACAAGGGCTGCAGGGACAGGACACAGGGAATGGCTTCCCACTGCCACAGGGCAGGGCTGGATGGGAAATTAGGAAGGAATTCCTGGCTAGGCTGGAATTCCCAGAGAAGCTGTGGCTGCCCCTGGATCCCTGGAAGTGTCCAAGGCCAGGCTGGATGGGGTTTGGAGCAGCCTGGGGTAGTGGGAGGTGTTCCTGCCCATGACAGGGGTGAAACAGGATGAGCTTTAAGTCCTTTCCATCCCAAACCATTCTGGGATTCTATGGATTCTCTGATCTCCATTCCTTACCTTTGTGAGGGGCAGCCCTCACTAACAGCAAACATTACAAATGTTCATTTAACCACCTCCCTCTCATGGACTAAACTTTACTATAATTAGATTGAAATGCTGTGATTGTTACACACCCAAGTTCCAAACTGTAAAATTTCTTTTCAGATTTTAGCTAATCTATTTGTTGTCCTGTGAGGAAAAAAAAAAAAAAAATAGAGTAGGTTTTTAAAAGTGGGGAAATTCTGCATATTTAATAGACCACAACAACTGAAGGCAATAATTTCTTGAAATAGAAATATGTTGATTCCTAGCACATCCTAGAAGATTCCCCTTCTTCTTACATTTTTTTACATCATGCCTAAGAAGCTGCTCAGGTTGCTAAGCTCGATAAATCAATGTTATATATAACCTGAGTCGAAACAATTGTATAATTTGAGTTTGATGATACCATAAACATCATAGATATTAGGGACTCGTTACCCTTTCTGCACAAATCACACTTCCCAACCTGAGTCAAAGAGGACAGGATTTGGTCTGAAAGTGCAGTGAACAAGGCACAGCCACAAATGGACTCGTAAAATCAATGCCAATGATGCGACTGATGTATATTTTAAAAAGACACTAAAAAGTGCCAGAAAATTTTTCTCCAAACTTTTCACACAGTTCTGTTCAATCTCCTGCTTAAAACTCTTTTTTCCCTCTAAGTAATATTTAATATTATAACCAACTTTGAAATAAATATTTCTTTGAGGAAATACAAATATATTTCTCTCTCGCTTCATCACATCATTGGCCTCATGCTTCAATTTCCAGAGACCCTTTTGAAAACCACACACTCCAAGTTAATTGGTTTAATCTGGTTGTGGGGATTAGCTATTTTTACCTACAGTTCCATATGAAACAATTATATATGAAATATTGATTGTTCATTAATGTGGAGGATATCTCCCGTAACGTATTTTGTAAGAGTTCAGGTTCCTGGAGTATGGAAACTCTGGAGAGGTCTAGAGAATTTTAACTAGCATTTAAATCTGTAAATGTTATATTAAATTGTTCACCATCTGAAGTCAATACGAAGGTGTTATATATGTTAAAAATGGATAAAAATGCATTTAAATAAAACAGCAGCATCACTGTGCTCATAAATACATGTTAGAGTTCTTACAGATACTCTTTTCAATTTCTATTCAGTTAAAATGAGAATATTTTGGTGTTTACACTCACTACTGGCCTGTCTGGGAGCTGATCTGTATTTGAGGTGCATGTGCCTCTTCATCATTCTAAATGAAAGAGTCAAATCATTTGGGCACAAATTCAAATAACAATAAAAAAGAATTTTCTACAATGATATCAAGCAATACAAGTACCAGTTTTAAAATCTGCAGCAATGACAGCTTCAGAAATCAAAAAAGTCTCAACTCCCAAGTGAATTCAATCCAAAGACTGAATATTAAAGCATAGAACTGCAAACCAGGTGGAATTTAGCTCTCAGAAAGCAAGAGATGAATTGTTGTAAAGTGCATTATTGGTAGCCAGTTAAGGCACTCAAATTCATTGGTGAAGGTTGAGAACCATGTGAGGTGTCCACACAATCATTGTTGCTTCTGGAGAGGTTTTGGTCACTGTGGGATTTCTGATATTTCACTAACATATAGAAATTCCATCCTCAGTAACAAAGGTTTACAAAATTGGCAAAGCCAACATACTATAATCACGATTTTTAAAGGAGAACATTATGGAGTGGTCAAAGTTCTCCATGAAGAGTAAACCCATGTGAATCCATTCAGCCTTAAAAATAAAGAGTTCTGCTTTCCCAACCCGTGCCATTTTAGGTCTTAAATCCCCTTTAATCATAAACCCCCTGTCTCTCATGCTGGGAACAATCCACACTTGTTAAAAGGTTAAAAAAAAATTTTTTTAAAAAAGGGCTTTTTTTTAAAACAGGCTGAATTTCTCCAAAAGGAAAAATTTGAACAATGCACTTTCTTCCATACTCTTGCATAACCTGTTTGCTACAGAAATTCTTGCAAATATCAAATTATCAGAGGACTATGCATTGCATCCACCATTTTTCTCAAGAATTATTGTAGAAGATGCTAATCCAAGCAAAAATTCCCAGAAATCTTTCTTCACCCGACAATTTATTCCAGTTTCCATCCTCCTCCCTCTTTATGATAACTCTTGTCAGCTATCATTATAAGTGAACAACACAAAGGCTTAAAGACATACCCTCTGGTCAAAAATTAAAAAAAAAAAAAATAAAAAAACCCCATAGCTTTCAAGTGTGAACCGGATTAATCACACATAATAATTATACAAAGTGATAACACTTATTATAAGATCACATAAACACCGTTAAACCAACAGTGGCAGTAACCTTTAGGAAGGAAAAATAAAGCCACCAAAAATAATACAAATCAAAGTTTCTGTTGGGAAGACTTGCTGGCTGAGGCTTCTCTGAAACACTTTAATGAGACAAATGTGGAGTATTTCAAAAGCAAACGACTGTCACAGCTGATTTACATGTCCCACACATCTTCAAAATGCAGCATAAAAACCCAAAGACAAAATAGGGGTGGGGAAAATTTTCAATCCCCAATCTCTCATCCCTCAGCAACGCACAAACCTCCTTTTCTAAGCTTGTTTTCTAGATCGTCAGTGTAATTATCCAACAATTCCTACTCTCCATATTAGCAATTCTTTGTTGAGCTTCGTGCAGTTCCAAACCAGAGCTTTCAAAGACTTTTAATTTATTTTTTTTTTCTGACTGAATTTGCTGTGGCTTCAAACACATCAGCCTTTTCCTTCCAACTGCTTTGTCTCCTCTCAAGAAACTCCACTTTGTCAAAAGTTTCATTTTGATCTCACATTATCACTCATTTTTTATAATTCCCACTAAGAATCTGAGGAATAGTTTCCAACAAATTCTTCATGGACAACCACACATTTTTTTTTTAAGCACAAGCAAATCCCTGTGAATTCTGGTACCAAGGAGAGGATCTGCTACTTCAAGTCACCAGGTGAGTGGGGCACTTCCACAAGGGCAGAACATAATCCATGGATTTGAGGATAGTTCAGGCCACAAACCTGTTGCAGCTTTCCCATTCCAAGTCAATCGGTATTAGGTATTTTCTAATGGGGGGAAATCACAATCTGGTTTGATCACTCAGAGGTTGGAATTGATGATCTCGGAGATCTTCTCCAAACCTAGTGGTCCTGGGATTCTGCAAAGATCCAGGTCAGGCAAAGGGGGAAAGTGGGAGAGCAATATATGAGGTATAAGAGGTTAAGGAAGATGAAATGTAAGAAATTTTGCTCTACAGGCAGGTAAAAGATTAAACACCTCACCATTTTTCAATCTCTAAATATATTCAAAGTGCAAGCACGTGAGATTGTCAAGTGCTATTGAGAAGACAGGCTATGGGCATGCCAATGGGTGTATGAAATTTCTGTGAGCACAGAAAACATGTATTTATTTAAATCAAACAAAGTAATTAGGGGTGGTAGGAAATTCTGCAGGCCATGATCAGAACTGTTTTTAGGCAATATTCTCAGTATCACAGAGCAGAAAGAGGGCTTGAACCTG
This sequence comes from Chamaea fasciata, assembly GCF_029207755.1. Taxonomy (NCBI): domain Eukaryota; kingdom Metazoa; phylum Chordata; class Aves; order Passeriformes; family Sylviidae; genus Chamaea; species Chamaea fasciata. The sequence goes on from NW_027094093.1 coordinate 36,488,421, forward strand.
GACTGTCCAACATCACAACGAGAGGTGGAATTGATGGTGAAACCAGGGGTCTGAGCTGTTGACAGAGTCTCTGATGAGAAAGATAGGAAAAAAAAAATCACAGAAATTCTCAGAGAAACCTTCATCCTGAAAAAAAAAAATCAGAAATAAAAGCACACCTGGCCTTGCTAAATGTTTGTACAAACGTACCACTAAAATGAAGTGGGTTTAGCCTTCATATTAATTAACAGCTTGTAACAGCCACTGCAAGAAAAATAACTGCAAATCTGAGAAAGGAACAGCTTGTTCGTGGATTTTTCTTCCTTTCCTCTTCCAAACAAGTGACATTTTGCTATTTGCCTATTGTCCAAGAAATTGTTTGGGATCATTAAATATATAAGGGTCTCAGATATCTATATTTTACCTTTCTGTCAAATATTTACATGTCATACACAGGACCTCACCAAGGAGTTGTTGTGATTAGTTGCCAAGAAGCATCAAGAATCAAATAAGATTGTTAGTGTTTAAGGGTTTTCCTGTTTATTTCTACAAACATACAGGATAAACACTGTCAGGCCAAAGTAAACTATAGAGTACACATTTTTTTTCCAAAACTAATACCCTATAAAAGCCCAGGATGGTTGAAAAACCACATTTCAACCAATTCCTCCTGATGGCTTGTGCCATGCGTGAAGGCTCAAGGATATTTCGTAACCCAGAGACCCTGTTCATTAATTAAAATTACAATTAAAAAGCCACCCTTGGTTTAGAACTAATAGTCGATGAAGTTCCTCCTAAACACACCAAAAATATGGTCAAACATTTGGAACTGATCAAAGTAAGGTAAATAGATATGGGATGGAGTTTTATGAAACGAAACCTCAAATTCAGCTTAGATTGAAAGGAAAAAGCAACAACCCAGCACCACATATGTACAGTATTATAAAACCTCAGCCACCAGGCCAGGGACTGAATTTTGAGTGACATTCAAAAGATTTTCGTTAAAGTATCCATTTGTTTCAGTCATTGGAGAACTATTTAGCCACTTAACTCTCCCTGCCGAATTTCTTTCAGATGCCAGTTGACAGAGAAAACTCATTCCAACTTGAGATAAATCCCTCCTTCCACTGCCAAGGGTTTTCCTGCCACAGACAATTATTAGTCCAGAGGGGACTTTTTCTTTCTTCTTGAAATTCAGCTCCTTCTAAGAAGCCTATGTTCAATTAAGTACTTCATTTAACTGACAAACTGGTAAGTCTACCTTTGTGCTTTGTTTCTTCTGAAGTTGAAAAATACAAAATGGAAGAAACATTCACATCTAGAGGCCAGTAAAGAATTTGTTCTCCAATTCAGTAGCTAGAAGAGCAAAATGGGCTGAAAAGAATACCATTTAGGCCAAAGAAACACTTATTTTATTAATTGTTTTGGAGTTTTTTTAATATTGAACACTGAAGCGTTTATTTTTAAAACGGAACAAGCACAATTAGATCTCCTGTCTTCCTGCTTGTTTTCTAGCAATAATTACAGCACACTGTTACCCATGAACGTGTTGAATTCATCAATGTTTGTCCCCTGTGCTCTCCCCTGATGTGTTTTAAGTGGCCAATTTATTATGAAGCATCTGAAAATTTCCTGTGAAATAAACGACAATAAAAAGGGCAGAACAGAATGAAAAATTACATCATTTAAAATACTTAAAATCAAGTGGAAGAATAAGGATAACTGATCAAAATTGCTCAGAATTAGGTCCAAAGGACACAGAATTTGCTTTGCTGGGAAGTTTTCAGAGAACCACCATATTCTTGAAAAACAAGATAGTCCAAGTAATAAAAACATAGTATTAAAAGGGAGAAATATTAAAGTAGTCTACAAAATACAGGTAGAAGCTTTGTTTGGTTAAATACATAATTTAATATATCTTCCACTGAGGACTAATTGATGAGCAATTTAAAATATAAAATTGTGGCTAAAAAACTTTATGTTGTCAAAAATTTGTAAGAAATTTGAAAGCAGCATTTTGCTGCTTAGAAAGTAATGTAGAGCAAGAGCCATTCTCAACATGGCAGGACAAAATATTTTTAAATGAACCTTAGGAGGTTCATAAAGTACATTTATTTCCAGTATGGTTATGGCACAAAAAAAAACTTCAGCATCTGTGACCTGTGCTTTGCATTTGAATTAATACATATTAGAAAAAAAAAATTTATAGCACTGCATTTTGTGTTGATCTTTATACCTAAAAAACTATTCATCGTGTCAGAAGAAAGGATCTAGAAGACAAATTAGGGAATTTTTGCCTCAATGGCAGCACACCATTATTGCATCTCACAAAGGACAGTGTGGGTTTTACTCATTAATTTGCAAATTTATTAATAGCATGGAAAAAAATTCTCTCAAAATCAAATTTTGGAGGTTCATCCATTTGTTGGCTTGGGAAGGTTTGCTCCAAAGGGCAAGAGCAATCAATTGGTTTAGATTTTTCCAAAAGGTGTCTTTGCAGGCCAAAGTGAGAGCCCGTGTCAGCCGTGGAAAATCTCATTTTAATGTTGGTTTTCTCCAGCTCCAGCTCACGGCACCCAAAGTGAGTCAGCGTCACCAGGGGATCCACACATGCCGTGCTCAAACCCCATCCAAGAAGGGCCCATCTTGTGCCCTGCACTATTCCAGAATTGTCATTATCAGAGAAATTAATCTTTCTACAGTTTCCTCATTGTAGAGGAAAATAGATTAGAAATGTGAGGGGAAAACCCTGTGGACAAGTAAGGCTTAAAGCAAAAATAGGGTTCAGTCCTAAATCCCTCATGGGCCTGGAAATCCCACTGCACTTCTCCCATCTTGGTGCTTAATAATTAGTCATTAATTCCTGTCCTGCAATGAACAGAACACACTCACCTCCCCTCCACTTGACAAGGTTGGGCTCGTGTTGATTATTTTAACAGACTAATTTAATTCAGGTTTCTGTAGTTTCTCTAGGAATTTGCCAAGCAGAAATTTATCAGATTCCGTATAAATCTATGTCAGGGGGAACTTTAATGGAAATGACTGCATTAAGAATTCAGGATTGGGCCCTTAATAGCTGCTATAATTTATCATCTTTTTAATATGGAGAAATCAGTAAAATGAAATATTCTAAAGACGTAAAAGTAATAACCCAATCATTTAATATGAAAGAATAACTAGACAATACAGCCCTGAAGAACTATAGATTGCCTGACAGAAAAGCATTGAATAGGAAAGACAGAAAAGCATTGGTAATAATTCTGAGGAAATAACTGTATTCCTGAAAAAAATACCAGTGAAAGGAAAACAAAACCAATCGGTTCTTCTACATTCTGGTCCATATTTTGGAAACCTTCAGACAGGGCTTTGGGGGCACTTTGAGGACAGAATTTGTTATCCTGACTCAGAATGTAGGAGAAAAAGGGAGGATCTCCACCAAATACAACAGGAGATTAATTCCTTGGGAAAATTTGCAATTTTTATAGGTTATGAGCAAGAAAAATGCATAAATTTGCAAGTAGGTAACTATTAGCTGCGTTTTCATCTATAGTCATTATAACCCCATAAAAACATGTTTTGAAGGTAATATAACCCAAATAATAACTGGGAATGAAAGCAGAAATGTATGAAAATGAGAGGCTGTCATTTCAGCCATAACATTAAAACTAAATACAAACTCTAATAAAAAGGAAAATAAGTCTGGTTTACATTTGGTACCAACGCACTGGGCTGCTTCCAACGAGAGATGTCAAATCCCTTTGAAAAGGAGATTTTTACTTACAGCCTGCTCCCAGCTCCAGGCAAACTGAGGCATGGAATTTTGACTCCACTGGTCCTAGAGGCCGGTACCGTGCTGGAAGGGGAGCAGCCCAGGAAGATGCATCTTGGGATGGGTGTTGGTGGGAGGGGACACAGGAATGTCCTGAGGTTGTGGGTACACCCCAGATGGCAGCTGGCCACTCCATCCTTGTGATTTCAGCTCAGGTTCATTTCCTTTCATCGATGTTTCCCGAGAAAGGAGGGAGAGCTGAGCTTCAGAGGTTGCTTGTCCCTGTGGATTTGGACCAATCATGATGTTCCTGAAGCTTCTCCACAAAATGAAGAAAAAAAATCCCTGCCCAGCTGCTGTCAGACTCTGAGAAACTTCCAGGGACCTCCAGATTTCCATTCATAAGGTGGGATCTGGCCTTAAATGTCTGCAAATATGAAAAAAAGGTGACTTTTTCCTTGTGGTTATTTACAAAACAGAAGGTTGTTACCACATTCTTCTGCATAAAGACTTCAAGTTAAACATATTTAAATGCAACAAAAATACCTTAAAACACAGCACAGAACAGAAAGGCCTTTCATGGTATTTTTTTTCTTTTCTGCCATGGGAAATTATCATTTGCCTTTTTAAGTATTACATGAACTGTGATAAATTCATCTTTCTCTCCCCCAAAAAAACAAAAAAAAGCCCTCGCCCAATTAAAAGTGTGTGTGCTGCTATAGGGGCAGGATGCACGCTTCCATCTGTGACTGCCAAAAAGAAAATGGTTGTGTTGGAGATGCTTTGCTGAACTCCAGCAACACCATTTAACAATTTAGCTAACTGATAAAACTAAAAATGCTGCTAATTCCCATTTGTAATACGCTAAATTGCCTGCAACTAATTTAAACAATAAGCAAGCCAGGCTATGAGCTGTTATCTGTGGCCAGTTGAGCAAAATACTTTATTTTCCGTCTCTTCAGAAGCATACATTAGCTCCTAAAAGCTCTTCTGCAAGTGGACAGCCTGTGTGGCCCCACAAGAGTTAAATTCTGCAGAGATTTCCCCACCTGAGCTTGTAAAACTTGCCATTTTCTGATAAAATATACTTATGCAAAACTTTTTGTTTCAAGCTATATGTTTTTCTTTTTTTTTTTTTTCCTTTTTGATTTTCTTCTAAAGCTCAGAAGTTTCCTTTGGGTTGAGGTATTTCTAAAGGTATAAAGAAAGCACAACCTTGAAACAACAACAACAACAACAACAAAAAAAAAAACCAGAGCATAGGATGTGCTCTGGTTGCTTCCTGCACTGCTAAAAAAAAAAAAAATTAGCTCAAATCCCAAGATCCATCCTCAGGAGCTTAATTGCTTCAAAGAATAGGAATCTTGTCAAATTCAGTCCAAACAAACATAATCAGCAGCTTTCAAAGCTCGTTTGACATTGAGGAGGCATAGAAAACAACCCGGGAAAACCAAAGAAACACACATCGACGGCCTGTCAAAATTTTTTGTCAGACATGATGCTATTATCAAGGCACATCAGAACAGAATAAAAGTGACCTGGGCTGACCACGGGCTTACAAATGTCTTGGGAAGGAAGGGGAAAACGGTGAATCAAAAGGTAGCTTTGTTGAACGTCCCCCCAGGCCTTCCTTATTGACAGGGATGACAATGGTCCCAGGATGCACCATTATCTATGACCAGCAAGCAGACATCAAATGCTACCGAGCTGTCTCTGTCAGAATAGAAAATGCTGCTCAAAAAAAAAAAAATATATATATATATACACAGGGCCTTGTTACGTTTTGTTCAGCAAAGGTTTGTCAAAAGCCAGGGTCACTCTCTGTGTGTGCACTGCCCTGAAGGGTAATTTTAAAAGGCGAGGAGAGATGCACTTGATTCTTCAGCGTTTCTCCTGGAAGGAGACTTGGAGTCTGTGGATGGCCAAAATGTTTTGAAAATCAAAAGAGTGACTCAGAAAAAAGAAAAAAAAAATGAAAAAAAAAAAAAATTAAGGGAAACAAAGTGAAGCAAAGCTAATAGATGTTCTCCACGGCCGTGTTGTTAGAAGGCAAAGCACTTTTCAAAATAAACAGGTTAGGGAATTATTCCCATATTTAGATGTTTTTTCAATCAAAAATTGAGTCGATTTCTAATGCATCAGTGGTGGGTGCTACCGTAAAGGGGTGACTCAAATTGCAGTGGATGAGTACACCCTCTTCAAGTATCTGTGTTGCACCATTATGCAGATAATTGCAGGGAAAATATTTATACTGGCGAGAAAAGAATTGTTAATATGGTACCCTCTGGAAAGAAAAGAGAGGGGCTGTATATACAAACTCCAACCTCAGAAACGTTTGGGTAAACTTTGCTTTTCTGTGAACATCTGCTAAGCACACACTGAGGGACCAAAGCCCAAGTGCACCCCACTAATTGACACAGAAATCTTTGTTTAAGGACTATGTGACTAAAAAAAAGAAAAAAGAGCCCAAACCTTGAAACAAAACAGCTGGAGGGTGAAAAGAATATTTTGGTGGGGGGTGAAAGGAATTATTGATATAGATATTATGGAAGCTGTCTACTTCTTCTTGCTTATGGGTCAGCTCTTCCTTTCTTTCATTTTGTTATTATTTCTGGGGTACAAATTTACCAAGAGAGCAAAAAAGGAGCCATAAAATCTCCCTGGTGCTGCCCTAGAGACCAGGAAACACAAACTGAGCCTCCACTGTTAACTTTACAGTCATATCCTGCCTGGAAATGTTAATTTAATGCCATTTGAAGCTTTCTGCCATGCCCCCCACACCTAGTGCCACCTGGTAGGGGTCTGGTGCTCCCCAGCTCTGCTGCTCGTCCCCAAAATCTGATTGTCTTGAGAGCATCGTGGTCCCTCCCCTCAGGCCTCAGCCATCCAGGCCCATTTCCCTGCTGGCTTCTGCTATTGATTATTGTGACTCCTCAGAGCATGTAATTGTCTTGTTTTCTTTCTTTCTTGAGGAGAAATAGCAGAATAAAAAGAAAAAATAAAAGAAGGACACAGTTACAGCCTTTTACTTCAGGTTTGCAGCTCCGAGGTAACAGCTGATGCTCCACTGTCCGTAGCCCATGATTTTCAGGGCAGAAATTAGGATAATAGACTATCAAATGTACTTTTTCTCCTCCTAGGCCAATCTCGAGATGATAGATACGATCCTTCTGCGTCTCATGGGATGTGCTCTTTTGTCCCCCAACACAAAGCTATTAATTCAATGCAATGGTTTCTTTTTTCTTTGCCCTGGAAGCCACAATATGTTGTGAGTAAGTCTGGCTTGTCTCTCCTCCTTTTGGAGCACTCCTGAGTGCCACGAGAGGCTCTGCACACCGAGGATTTGCCCACCAGTACTTACACAGCACTTTCCTCAAAGCCTTTATGCCTTCCTCCTTGCCCTTTTCCCCCCTTTTCTCACTATTTTTGTGGACTCATAAACAAGATCCAGTTTTCAGTAGTGGTGTCAAAATACAACCTCTATTTTTTTTCAGCTGTCAATTATTGATATAGACATAAGTAAAGGAGAAATAAAATAAAATAAAATCAATATCTTCCTCATCAGTAAATTCAAAACCTCTGCATCAATATTCTTGTACATCCTAGCCCTTAAAACCCAGATATCTTCCAGGTGACTTCTGTGCTGTAATGCTCCATGGGAAATTTAGAGCTTTAAGGTGTCTAGCATTTTGACATCAAAGCCTCCACAGAAAAAGAGTTGCCTGATGACACCTGGAAGGAAAGGAAGGCACAAATATATCTGCAATCCTTTTTACCCCCCATTCAGTCCTGCATCAAACAAACAGCTCCCCGAGAACAGAGACCCCGGACCAAATCTACCCGAACAGGGTGTGGGTTCAGTGTCTTCTGAGCCAGGTTTCAGATGTTCCATGGAGGCAGTAGAGTTGGCAGCAATAAAATTCTGTAAAATCCTATTTATTAAATAAACCCTGTTCCACTCACCACACAACTCATTTCCATGATTTCTGACCACGGCAACATCCACGTCCAGCTTTCACAGTATTTCACCTTTGTTTAAAATCAAACTAAATTGGGAAAAAAAAAAAATAAAATAAAATAAAGGCAGCACTGACTCTACTTAATTGTGCATCCATAGGGTGACCAAAGCAAACGACCTGAGGCTGAGGGATCCACCTGACACACGAGGTTACTCTGTGTGGAATGAGGTAACACACACGTGGACGTGAGATTCCCACCCCAAAAATCAGGAGCGCCACATCACCTCACTGTGCTTGCCCTCAGCAGGAAATTTGAGCAGCACCTGTGATTCTCCAGTGCTCATCTGGCCCTGCAATAACCCCCTTAATTTCTGAGCTGCAGAGGGTTTACCACTAATGACAGCCACGTTCTTGCTCTGAGGATAGACACCAAGCAAACGAGCATGATCACAGATGTTTAAGAGTAAATGTGAAAGGAAAGGAATGAGCATAAAAAAAAAAAAAAAGGGAGTGAGGGAGTATTGATTCAGTGTGACTGATGTGAATGAGTTAAATGATTGACTGTGAAGTGTGAATTCAAATTTACTGTGAATGGAATTTGCTGTGAGTGGAACAGAGTATGCATGACCATGACTGAGTGTGACTAGGTATCATTAGGAAGAACTAAGCGAATATGAGTGGAAAGCTCTGATTATCTCCCCTGTAATCTATAAATAAACAGTAGTGCAGGAAGTTTTGAAAAATGTATTTAATAAGGGATTTCCACTGCCTGAATAAACTTGCTGAGGCCAGACAGCCTGATCTGGAGGAAAATGTATCATTTTACTCAAAGGTCTGTCATGTAATAATACGTGAGCTCATATCTGACAGGAACAAAATAGGCTTGAATTTGCAGCAAAATGGAACCTCTGGACTGATAATAAACATCTTTCCAATTACAAATTTACTAACTCATGTGATGCCAATTATCCTCTCTTCTGCTTTATGGGTATTTTCCTAACATACATGTTTGAATTCAGAAATATGGACATTCAGGACCTGTAAATTTGGGGGCCGATGCTGTCTCCTTCAGACCAACATTATGAAGTTTTATTAGCACAAAACAACTGTCCTTTGGCCCAGTGAGCAAATACTTCATTTGCACCCTTTGTGCAGAGTTGCAGGACTGAACCGGAGGCTTTCTCCAGTTTAATTCAGTGAGAGCAAAGTTTACATCTCAGACCCCACAGTAAAAAATGTCCCAGCCTGTTCTTAGCTGCTGCCCTTTCTCCACAAATATCTCTCCTTGCTTTCCCAAGTTTTGCTACAAATCAGGCCAACAGTCTTTGTCCCCAAAGGTCTCTGCAAATAAATATTGATTTTAAGGGTGGTATAAAATAAGGTTAAATCCTAGAGGCTGGTGTAACAAACATGAGTTTTACCACTTAATTCAGCTTTTTTGCCTTAATTAGGTAATCTCTTCTGCCTAAATCTTCTGTATTCCTTCCCAATCAAACATTCATGAGAATTCATGGGGATTTTTCTTGTGTCAGCCTCTACTTCCACTGAAGAAGACAAGAGGAAAACATTGAGCTGTGTTTAGAGTAGAAAATCAATAATCAAAACCAGAAAATTGGGAAAGAGCAGAGAGGCCATTCCAGCATTTCCTTGGGAATTTTCTTGGGAAGGCTGCTCCTTTCCTCTGGTGATTAATTTACTGGGGTGCAGAAATTCCCCAGAACTGCATGAATCAGCTGGGGCTTAATCTCAGCCATGCCCACGAGCATCCCTGAACCATGGGGTCCTCAGAGCTAGAGGCATTTTAAACTGATGTTCCATGGATTTACATCCTTAGAACTTTACAGCCTTGAAGTTACCTCTGACAATTACCCGAATTTCTGTGTGAGCTTTTATTTGCATTAAATTTGGGTTTAGGTGTATTTCACTTTTACAAAGACTAGGACTCAAGCTGTTACTATTTTACTTTTACTGCCTGACCAGCTCCAAAATGAATAAATTATTCCTGTTTACATCTTCCTGACCATCAAAAACACCTCAAAAATGTTGGCACTGTCACCTCACAATGAGTTTGTAGAATATGTAACAGAAATCAAAAAATAAAATCCAATAAAGAGAAAAAAAAAAGGTTATGGAAAGTACCCTAATCCATTAAAACAAAGAAAATATATTTCTTGAGATCATGAAACCTCTTTGTCCCTCCTTGCGAACTCTCCTCAGGAGTCAGGTCAGAGTCAGGGTGTCGGCACAGCCTGAGCAATCCTCTCTAGATGTGCCTCTCCCCAGAACTGACAGGAAACAGTGGGGGATTTACACCCCTCATGCCAAAGCTGCACATGTTCTGTCGATAAATGGAAGACTTAATTCTCCGGGATAGCAATCCAAGCATTTTAAAGGATTTCCTAATGAGGTAAAATTCATTGATAAGATACAAGGGGAGAAAAAAAAAAAAAAAAAAAAAAAGGAAAAACCCATCTTTTCCCCTTGGAACCGCAGACATGCAGCGTAAGTAAATTCCAAAATTTTTCACAGATTTATATGATAGAAGTGGGTAAGACTGAGATCATTAGGTCTGTGCATTTTTTTGCCCACTCAGTATGAAAACCTGTTTATAACAGCTGTGCTGAGTTGCCTCCATTGTTACAAAGGGCCTGCTACTAGAGAAAAACACAATCAACATCTTTAATTCTGCTTCTCTGCACTGCAAAATTCCTAAGGAAAAGATGTCCCAGCTTTTCACTTTCCTGCGGAGGCACCATTACCAGAATGCCTCAGACTGGACACAACCACAAAAGCACTGGCCACTCAAGCATGCCCAGATTCATAATTCCTGCTTATTCTCCATACACCTCTTGCTCCTTCCAACAGTGTTCCAAGAGCTCAGTGCGGGGCAAAATCCAGGACCCACATTCCCTATAGTTTACCAGGGATTAATAGAATCATTCCATGGTGTGGCTTAAAAGAGACATTAAAGATCACTCAATTCCAACCCCTAAAATACATTCCCACTCCTAGTTTTAGCCTAGGAAAAGAGAGGATCTGTCTGTATTTTTTTTTTTTTAGGTGTTTTCCTACCTTGAACAAAATGTCTTACTTCTGTTTCTCGAAACAAGTATTTGCTGGCAGTACAGCCCACAGAAAGTCACTGAGTGGACAATTAGCCCCCAATATGTTCAAAGATCTGCTCTTTCAGCTGAGCCCCTAAAGAATGGGCTAAAGGGAATATTTTTTCACTGCTTTCTTCCCTCCTACCTCCCCCCTGAGATACAAAACCAGCTGGGACCACATCTGAGCTGCACGTCACGTTGATGAAGGTTGAGGTTTCTGGTTTTCAGCAGGACAGGAGGGGAGGATGCTCTGGTAAAAGCACAGTTAGGGGCCATTTTTAGCAGTCAAACCCAATCTGACACACTCAGGGCTCCGCACTGCCTCAGCAAAGCCAGGTTGTCTGTTCACCTCACATTACACTCCCCGTTTTTAACATAGCTTTGGGTTATCCTGCTTTATTTAGCTGCCGACAGAAGGACTTTTACCATTGTGGATCAAGGCAACTGTCTCTGGAATTGATCTCATTAGCAAAGTTTCCAAAGGAAAGGAGATTAGAGAGAGCAACTGATTTTCTTGACTTGTACTGGTATTTCTGTGGCAGCCAAGCAATTCCGTCTCCCTTAAAGGCATTGGTTTCAGGTCACATTTTAACTATAGTTAAGTCCTCAAATAATTCAGAAGACAATCAAGGATTAGTGACCACTCTCCCCTACAACAAAGGAAATGTCCGGCATGGCCAAGCCGTAGCTTTTGATGAATGTCAAGTTTTTTCATGGGCTTTGTAAACAACATTCAAAATAAAGACAAGTCCTCTGGATTTTAGTGCATACTGTATCCCTCCAGGTTAGCACGACAACAACCCAGGATGTACATCCGAAGATAAAATTTGCCCCAAAACTTGGCAGATGGACTCCAAAAAGTGTTCAGTGTCAGAAAAGAACTGCCTTCCTTTTAATACTTTTGGGATGCTAAGGAATAGGCAATTCTGTATCTATTTGGGGGTATATTTTAACACGCAGTACGTTTTTAACATAACTTAAATGTCTGTAAAAAAACTTGAAAACTTTCACAGAAAAATCCTTCAATAAAATTCAAAGAAATTATTTAATTTTTGAGTCAGTCAGTTCTGGTTTGTTTTATTTTTCCTAAGATAATTTCCCTGTTCAGTGTCAGAGTAGGAACACCCTGGACCCATGAAGAAGAGGAAAGGCAGCCATCTCTGAGTTTTCCAAGCAGAAGTTTGAGCACAGGGCACGGATGGGAGAAAATTAATGTGTCAATTCCAAGGATTCCCCGCTCCAAATCCCCTCTTTCGGAGAGAACTAAGGGGCTTAGCAATATCTACAAAGCAGCTCTGATGTGCTTCTGCCTCCTGCAAACAGCATCCCTCCAAATCCCCGGCCAGGCAGCCTCCATGCAAGGGTCCAGATCTGGCCAGCAGTCATTATTTTTTGTCTCCAAATCACAACAAATTTTACTGAAGTCACATTCCGAATTGAAGCTGTCATCCCCAAGGATAAAATTAAAAAAAAAAAAAAAAATCACTGTAGCGGGGGTTTTTTTGTCCTATATATGCACATTTATATAATTCTGACTGTTATCTCTGGGGCCTCTCTGGCAAACTTTCCACCGTTCTTTCTCTGTTAGGACTCGAAGTTATCAGAGTCAGAGTTCATTTATACTTCTGATCACTGGCCCCACAATGTCCCCCAGGGTTAGGAACTCTGCTGTGGCAGAGCAGAAACATAATTTTATAGCCCTTATATTCTAATTCATTTAATTAGGGGTTTTCTTAGATCTCTGGGTTTGGGGGTTGGGGGATGTCCTTTCTTGTTTAGAGGTTTCTGTAGAAAATGTATCTCCACCCCAGAAAGTCATGGCGAAGTTCTCCTGCAAGTGCAGATCTTGTTTGCTTTGCACCAAATTAATATTCATCACGTCAGGAGCAGAATGTACCTTTCCATCTTCCCTTTGCCATTATTAGTTAGCAGGAAAGAATTATTGCACAGCAACCCACAAAGAAATGCACATAATTTAGATACACTAATAATGGGGGGGAAAATTAAAAAGAATATGGCAGATGGGAGACCCTGACTTAAATTTAAATCTAAATGGTTAAAAGAAGTCGACTGATAAGAAGAGCTCTAATTAAGAAACATCTTGCTGCTAAAAACGTGAACTTGTACACTTATTTCATACCTCAGGCAGAGCTCAAGCAGAGGTAGATTGTATCTTCTTTAAAGAAATGAAAAAAGGGAAAAAAAATATATTAATCTGCATTGTAGTAATGCTGATGTGCCCGGAGCTGAACTTCCAATTCATTGTGAGACGTCCTCTGCACAGACACAGCCCAGGCAGCTCTGCCTTGAGAAATTTTCAGTCAAACCAAGAAAAAGAGAGAGAAATAATGTGCTATCTTCATCTCACAGAGACGTGGGGAGGCTACATGATTTCTCCAAGCCGATGAAAGAATTCTCTGATAAATCCAGACCTTAGTTGTGGGGGTTTATTTGGGCTCTGAGGTGGTGGGTACAGGTGGACACACACACAGTGGAACTGAATCCAAGTTTTCCATATTTTCTCCAATGTGATGTACATGGAAAAAAGGAAAAACAAGGAGGATATCCTGCCCAAATATTTAGTATTTCAAGTGTAACTGAAACAGCACAACTAAGAGCAGAAAGGAATCTCATTGTGCACTTCCTATGTCTGAACTAGAGAACATATTCTGGAGTAAACAAAATTATGTTAAATGGGAACTAAAATTTAGGAAGCAAATCACTAAAATAATTGCTGATACCTTATTAAAAATGTAGTTTCAAAGCAAAATATTTTTAAGACAGAAAACTGAAGGAAAACAAAGTTAAATACTTCATTTAACCTTACAGTGATTTTTTTACCTTCCATTTCTGTGAGAGAACAAATAACAAGAATTCAAAAGCCATGATTCAAAGTGTTTCATTTGTAATTTTTTTTTTTTCTTTTTAAGAACCTACTTGAGAAACTCTGATTTGAGAGCTATGGGAATGAAAGTATTTTTAACAACCCAGACATGCATGGCAATGTCTGCCACCCAAAACCTCAAGTGTGTACTCTAACGACTTCCTGCAAAAGCCATCCACTAATTTACTATTAATGAGTGATAGAGTTTATACACTTAGCTAAGTGGAAAGTGATTTTTTTAAGGACATTGTGTTCTCTTCCCCCAGCCACCACGGTACAATTACAGCCAGGAGAAGGCTTTTTAAAGCAGTCACAAGTCACAGCTGGTCGTGTTCCTTGTGGTCTTCCAGGCCACAACGTCTACAGGAAAGATAATTAGAACAGTCCAATCAGAGAATCATAAAATTATTTGGGTTTAAAAGACCTCAAAGCTCATCTCCTTCCAATCCCCTGCCATGGGCAGGGAATCTTCCACTAGACCAGCTTGCTCAGACCAACCTTGCCTTGAACTCTTCCAAAATTTATACCGACTTATTTATCTGAAAAATGCCAAAACGATATCCTGGAACATGAACAAGCAGCAGCTGTGATTTACTTTATTCCTGATATTTTCATGATAGTAAAATAGCAAAACACATCATCACCTCTTGCTGGCCAAACCTCTTCTGGTTCACAAAGCAGATGAAACCTCAATTGCCTCTGGTAGCCAGTGGAAGTGGTGGTGACATCCCTACAAAGGTTTTGGTTGCTGAATGGGTAAAAAAACAAGGAAATAAGGAAAATTGGGACGTTCTGAATAAGGATACCATGCTAAAGTTCATGTAGGAATAAAACTTACGACCCTTAATCTACCAGAATCAGGGAAACTCCTCCAGGGTGCTCCCATTAAACGCTCAGAACTAAAGAAATATTGTGTGGGCAGGGAGAATATCTACGGCTTTTCTACACCCCTCACACAACCAGAATCATAATTTTCCCAAATATCAGGACACAGAAATATCACTCAACATTTTGCCTTTGTCTGGCAAAATAGTAAGAGGAAACTGCAGAAAATGTTAACTGGACAAATGATAAATAGGCAGCTTTGTCCTTTTTATTTTTTTCCCCCCACATTTATCAGAGCAACAAGAGCAATCAGAAGGAGTTTTGGGTTTGCCTGAAAAAAAAACTTTCGATGATTTTTAAATTCATTCAATAAAATAAGGGGAAATATTTAATTTTAAATCAACTTTCTTTTTTATTCTGGGTGCCCAAATCTTATTATTCCTCCATTTATATACACCTAAATATATATTCCTTTATGTCCTCTACCTTCATAATTAACATTTACCTTTCATTTTGCTTTATACCAGATTTCTACCATCACTATGATGACAACCCAGAGACAAGGGGAATGCACAGGCGTGGAATCACGTTTATTTTTTACCTATTCCTGTGTTACAGCCATGGCTCAGGACACTCTGTAGCCTCATCCAGCTTTTATCAACTCCCTGTTATGTCAAGACTCTCACCCTTTCCAGGTCCCAGCATCAGTTCTGGTATTTAAGCCAGAGGAAGAGAAATGACTGGTAAAGCTTTTTTATCATCATAACTCTTTTTAATTGTCATAAAACCATCTTAAAGTCATTGCAGGGGGAGAACCCTTCAGCAGCTGTTTGTACTACTGGGGCAGATCATGATCTGCCTCACAAAAGTTGTAGAATCCCAGGCTGGTTTGGGTTGGAAGGGACCTTAAATATCATCCAGTTCCATGGGCAGGGACACCTTCCTCTATCCCAGGGTGCTCCAACCTGGCCTGGGACATTCCAGGGATCCAGGGGCAGCCACAGCTTCTCTGGTCACCTGTGCCAGGGCCTCCCCACCCTCACAGCCAAGAATTTTTTCTAATCTCTAATCTAACTCTGCCCTCTGTGAGGTCTGTGAGACCCTTTGTGGCTCCCACGAGTCAAATTCTCACAGTTCCTCTCGTTTTGACACGAAACACTCTTGTCTTCCAGTTCCTTAGATCGTGCTAGGTAAGGAAATTGAGGAGAAATAACAATCCCTCCCCAGTGCTGTCCCACTGACCTTGGGAAAAGATCTCCTGATGCCATTCCTGGATCCCTCAGTTGTGGCTCCATCCCTGACACAATGCCAGCCAGGTGATCCAAACATTATTTGATCCAAACTTATTTGATTATTTCCAAGAAATGTGCAAATCAAGTCGTCCAGGGAGCTCTTTCATCTCCTCCTGTCAAGAAGAATGCCTCACTGTTCTCTTACAAACTTGAAATATTCACAGTACGGCTCTCACAACCGGAATCTGACAATTTAGCAGAAAGTTTTTAGATGCTTAATCATATATCTTAATAAAAAGTCATACACTCCCTGAAGAAGTGAGACAGATTCTGATTGCTTGTCTTTGAGGGAACGGCCTGCTGTAGAAAATTATGTGGAGTGCTCTACTATTGTACCTGTCATACACTTTTAATTAAAAATGTATTGATGCATGACTAAATTGTGCACAGTGAAAAACAGACCTATTTTAGCTCAATTGCAATAATGTCCACATAACCCAATGAAGAAGCCCATACAATTATAACGGGAAGACAGCCCTGGCACGGTTATACTTTTTCAGATCAGATGTATATTCCGTGGAACCAATCATCACAAATCAATGTGGCCTCAATCAGCACAAATGAATTTACTAATCCACTCTAAATACCTGCAATGAAGTCATTGCACTAATCTATTGTAAATTAAATATGTGGCGAAACGAAGGCAGAATAATGATTAACATTATTTTCGGGAGTATTTCCTGACAAAGTCTGCTAACTAAGGCAATCTACACCCAATATTTGAATACGAGAACTACGTGCAACCAGAAATAAATTGGTTACAGCCAGAAGGCTGAAATCAATGCACTGTGGACAAAAAAAATGCCCCGTGAGGCCTCTGCTAAAGGAATATTCAGTTTAGACTACCAAGGGGTAAATGTGTTTAGAAGAGTTGGAATTCAGAATAAAAGAGTTATCATGGGGCAAAGACAGCACCCCTGCTGCAGTGTCCCTAGGTTTATCCCTAAATGCCTAATTTGAATTCATTTTTAGATTTTCTAAGGCAAAAAAGACATTGAGGTAGACATAAGAGTATTTGTTTGCAAATAGGGATGTGGACCTGCTTGAGAAAGTGTTGATAAAAGTGTTTAATGAGGAAAGATTAATTATAACTCTGAGGACTGACATCGTGATTAGGATTTTGAATATTTGATTGCTGGGCTTAGTTTCTTTCTCCACCAGAGGATTTTTGTTTGAAAGTAAAGGTGCATGTTCAGGTTAATGGTAGGACTCAATGAAGGATCTTTTCCAAACTTAAATTCCATGACTTTGTCCTAAATTCGTGGAAATCTGTGCTCAGGACTCAGCAGAGAAAATCTGAGGAAGAAAATAAATCTGAATTGCTCAGATATCACAGGAACAGGAAGTCTAAAAGTAGTCAATTTTTTTAGGGTATTGTCAAGATGGACAATTCCTCTTTTGCCACTAAATATTTCATTTCTGCAATTGAGATTTTATTTCTATTTCTCCCTCTTTTCTCTCCTTCCCCATGGCAGAATCTGCACTGACTTTGCACTTGCATCACCCACCACGGCTCTTCCAGCGACAGACAAAAATAGTTAAAAAATGCAGACAGTTTCTTGAACACTGTGGGCTGAGTTTCATCAAATAAGGCTCCTTGCATGTGAAAAAAAGAGAAAAAAAAAAAGGTATTAAATGAATCAGTCTCTGCATCACTGTTTTCATTCTTTTTGCGTTAAGTGCATAAAGATTTTTCCAGCAAAACGGCTGAAAATGCCAAGCCGTGGAAATCGAAACTTTACACGGGAATAAACCCGGAAAGTTTTCATACTGGGAATGAAATTTTCACCAAACTCACAGACGGGCATATGGAGAACATGGAGAAAGCAGTGTAAAAAAAAAAAAAAAAAAAAAAAAAAAAAACCAGAAAAATTTAACTCAAATTCATCCTAAAGAGCAATTTTTAATGCGCTCCTCGGTTTCCTTATTAAAATATCGTTTTTAGTGTAGTCCATGAAGATTTTGGGCTGTGAGGAGGAAACAACATTTTAATTTTAGGTCTTTTTAACTGAGGAGGAATATATGGAAATGGCGTTTCAAAACAGCAAAATTTATATTGCACAAATTGCTAATAAAAAAATGGCCGTTTTAGGAGCTCGTATAAACTCAGCCTGAATTTCGTGGCAGGCTGAGGAGTTCTAACAGTTGGATAAGATGGTTCTCCAAAGGAATTCCACCTGGGCTGATCCTCCAGAGCAGCCGGTGAGTAACGTCACTCCTTTTTACCACATTTCTGCTACGGTGAGGAGCAACATGATGAATTTTAGATGCAAATCTGAATTTCATGACCTTTCAAGTCACATCCTCAAACATCGCTTGAGCAGCGTTTTTCTCTGTATGAATATATGAGACCCAGAACTGACGTAATTTTTTTTTTCCTCATATTTAGGCCCTCTTCAGGTGTAAATTAGGCTTTTCAAGTGTCATCCTTATTTACTTTATTCTCTGCAAAGTTAGCAATCTTCCCATTATATTTTTGGTGCATTACACAAAGATGTTTCTGCCTGATAGGCGACGCTTGCACTTGAACAGAAGAGACAGAACAATTGTCAAGCCACTGAAATACAAATGAACACTAAAAAAGATCCTTGAAACCACTGGATTGACTCAATTTTAAATATGTCCCATATTTTTAAATGAATAAAAAAACCCTGTTTTTCTCTAACAAGGAAATAGAAAGATAAAAATTAAAGCACAGCTTAAATAAAGAAGAACAAATAATCTTGCAAAGAAATGCTGGATTTGTATATCATTATAAGCTAAGTGTATAAACCAAAAAATTTAAAGTAGATCATATCGTAATTTTAAAATTTAAGGTCACAGAATCTTTTTTTTTAAGGAGTGTCACTTCTAATAACTTATTACTTCCACGAGATTTTCCTAAAATAACTGCATACTGTTATCTATAAACAAATTTCCCAAATACATGTGGGTCGTCCTAAAACTATAACACAAAAATGATCTAAAAAATTGAGAAATTGATCTCAGGCTATTTTCTTAAGTATATCATGCTGTAAAAATAATAATAATTTTAAAAATCATAATCCTCAGAGCACACCAAGCAAGATTCCAGGTTTCAAAGTCTGAATATATCTGACTTTGCAAAGAAGACAGTGACAAAATGGGAATAACACCGTTTGTCACGTCTCAAAAGGCACAAACTGGGGGAGGATTCCCACTTCTGCTCCTAATTCACTTGGGCAAAATCTTACCTTTCCAAGAGGTTAAAAAAAAAAAAAGCAGCATTTTTAAAGTGCCTTTCCAGCCTTCTTCTTCGATTACAAAGCTCTCTTCAGTTAGGAAAATTCAGAACCAACTCTTTTTTTTTTTTTTTTTTTTTGGGAAGATTAACATATACATTACACAGAGCATCTTCCTACTGAAAATAAAATGTATGATCTGGAAAAGTAGGACCAAAGCGGGCCTTGAAGATTATAGGGTTGGGTTTTTTTTTTTCCTCTATTTCTGAAAGTAACTTACTTTAAAGTCCCTGCAACGGGGTAACATCCATCACACTCTATTTCATTAGTCTTTAAAGCAGCCTTAAATAGCCGGGCCTAAAAACAGATCTTGGTTGATATGGCAAATATCTAAAAAGGATAACTCTGAAAATATCCTCTGCTGGGTTCAGCTTGGATTTTGCCCAAATAAATGCAATCACCTCTCATTATGATTGAGGAGAGGAGGGAAAGAGAGCGGGGGGTGAAAAAAAAAGGAAAAAAAAAAAAATTCAGGAAAGCAAAGTGCAGCTCTGTTTAATCCATATAGACATGTCTACCCAAATCCCTTTGCTAATGTATATCTAATTCGGATAGGCTAACTCATCCTGGAATAATGAGAGCCTCTCTGAAAATGTGGTGCATTTTTAGTATTCTTCAAGTGTGTTAATGTACTTCTACAGGGGCTTTAGCAGGGGAAAAAAAATTAAAATATCTATGTATATTTGTGTGTGTGTGTATATATATATATATATAAGATATACATGCAGCTTTCTGAGCTAGGCAAGCTGATTTCTCTCTTGAAATCGTGCAGTTGTGAGGTTATTTAGGAGAAATGAGTAGCTGCTGGACAAAGCCACACAATAAACAATATTTACAAGCCAGGTGGAGCTCCACAAAGGGCATTTCATCTCTCCCCTGCCCCTCCAGCATCCTGAGGACCTTGCTGATGTTGACAGCTACCACCGAGTGCTAAATTCTGCCTTTTTACAGCTGCAAACAGACCTACCACATCTGTGAGGCAAGAAACGTGAAAGAAAAGTGCTTGAAAATAAATACTTTCCTTTCAACGTTCAACACAATCCCGCCTCATCCTGCCAGCTATGCCGTGACAATTGCAAATTCAACCTCAGCAGCAGAAATGTGAAGAGAAACAGGGAGAAATGGAGATTTTTTTTTTTTGGTGCATTTTACAGCTGTAAATGATGTCCACGTGTGCTGGCACAGGGCTCCACGCATATCCCCACTCTCCAACCCTCCTGCTCTCTCCCAGCCAACATTAACTTCCCGTGGCAAAGTCCCACAAAGTCCCAAACCACGCTAAACCCACACTTCAGCTGCAGGAATCAGGCTGGGAAATAAGCACTGAGGTCCACTTTTAAAAAGCATAAAATTGAAATCGTCCCGTTTCTCGGCTTCACCCTTTATTTAAACCAAGCTGAGGGGGTTTTAAAGCTTTTCAAAACTGAAATTGTCCTCTTTCTGGGCTTTACCTTTTATTTAAACCAAGCTGAGGGGATTTTAAAGCTTTTCAAAACTGAAATTGTCCCATTTCTGGGCTTTACCCTTTATTTACACCAAGGTGAGAGGGTTTTAAAACTTTCCAAACCTGAAATCATCCCATTTCTGCACTTTGCCTTTTATTTAAACCAAACTGAGGGGGATTTAAAGCTACACAAAACTGAAATCGTCCTGTTTCTGGGCTTCACCCTTTATTTACACCAAGGTGAGGGGGTTTTAAAGGTACAAACATTTGAAATCATCCTGTTTCTGGGATTTACCCTTTATTTACACCAAGCTGAGGGGGTTTAAAAGGAGCCTTTGAAGAGAAGGAGCTTGTGCTTTTCTGGCCCCACAAGAAAACCTCCAGCAGTACGACTTGTGTGCATTCTTCACACACAACTGCATTTATCCCACAGTTTATAGCAAAGCAAGACTGAGCTTCCAGCAGGTCCTTCCATCCCCTCCTGTGTCCTCCTGCTTGTTCCACTCTCTCAGACAGTCACCCAGTCTCACCTCAGCACAGACTGCTCATTTTAAATACCCCCTGTTTTTTCTTGGCACCTATCCTCCTGGGTTTTTTCCCATATTTTTCCTTACAGCAGCACAGCGCAACAAAAAATGCACACAATTCATGTTTATTTATGGTTCATCAGACATTTTAACTGGACTTAAATTAGCAAATCAGTGATGGAGTGACACTTTTCCTCTCCAGTCGCAAGGCCACAGGGTTTATATTTTCATTTTAAAACTCAGGTGCATATTATTACCTGAAAAGAATTAGGCTTTGAAGGTCACAGAGCAGCTGATGCATTTTGCATCCCTGATTAAGGAATGAATATCCCATAATCAGATACCCAGTTCAGAGGGCCTTCTTCATACCACCACCCTTGTTTTTATTCATTTTAATGTGTGTCATTAGTTAGGTGATTTAATTCTGCAAAATGCAAGGAAATGAAAAATGCCACTGAAAGGCAGAATAAAAGCTCCTTGTTGGAGAAGAAAAGGCAGAGGCCTGAAATGGAAAATCAGAATTACGTGGGCTTTTCTACATGGAACACACGTGGAAAATGCTGTGTTCAAACGATCCTGTTTAATAATTTTACATGGCTGTGACACAATAAAATTCTCAAGATGTTTGCTGCTCCCACAGTAAATATAACACCTCACCTACCTCACAAGAAAACATATTGCTTGGACCACAATACCAGCTGCATTTGAAGGGCTCCTAATTATGTAGGTTATAGAAGAGGATTTCATGAGATCCTAGAAAATGATGGAGAAAAAAGTTCCACATCCAGACAAGACGATTGGAAAACCGCATTGAAGAACTGAAGGATCTTCTCCCTGCAGACACTTGAGCAAACCAAACCATGGATTTGCAATAAAATCACGGTTATTCATTATTACCATCATTATAAGTGTAGTTGCAATGGCAGATATTAGTGGTGCATCGTGGAGTGAAAGGTGCTGGGTACAAAAATGTTCTGGGCACAAAAAATGCTCCTTTTCCAGCCCCACACAAGCAGCAGGGATGGAGGCAGCTTTTCTCCATCCCTGGTAAAATTCCAAGTACATAAAACTGTGCATAAGCTCATGTCTGTGTGCAATCAGGACACAATAAATCTTACTATTAAGTTAATGCCTTCCCACAAAACTGGATTTTGGGAACAAAAAAGACAAATGGACACTTTAAAAAACTCCTCGTGTACAGAGGCTTGAACAATACCACGCAACGGCCTTGAAATTGAGAATTGTAAATAAATATTAGCTGCCTGACCTTTTTTAACCAAAAAATATCTTCCCTAATTTCAAAATACGCTGCACATTCCCCTCCCTGAGCTGAGCCCTCCAGAAAACACCACTTTTAAAGGTAGTTTAGTTTTTAATGGCCCACTAACGATCTACAACCCCATGAAAACAGGGGTTTACGATGGCCTTTAGCTACAGAAACCTGAATGGCGCCGCCACGATTTTATTTGGTTGGAAAATAAAAATAATAATAAAAAAAAACCTTTCTCAAGTGATGTAAGAGACCTTCCCACCACATTTCCCTCCCTGCCTCACAGAACTGCACATGCATTTTATTTTTTTTTTAATATGCCAATGAGTTTGGTGGTGATAAAATGCTGCCAAAAGCCTGTTTTGATGAATGGTAATAAAGTCAAATGCCTCCTTACAATGAGCTTTTCTTTTTAAGGAGAAGCCTAAAAATTCATCGTAATTCATGCTATTTGACCCTGTGTGACCAAAAATTGCAACACTAAAAAAAAAAAAAAAAACACCCGCCAACAATTCCAGCAAGTTATCCTTTTTATCTTTATCTCACAGAGCTCTTACCACAAAATAAAGAATAACACACTGATGCTTGTTAAGCCATGAAACATGAATGGGAAATAAAAAATTAAATTTCCTCATTTCCAACCCCCCCTCCTCTTCCAAATGAAAGCGCTCTGGTGAAAAAAAAACTCATTTGCGTCGGGAAAAAGGAGCAACCCCCAACAGAGGAGCCTGAATCCAGAGTGGAGCTGCTGTTGTTTGGGAATGGGAAGAAAGAGGATTTCCTGCATGTTCAGCCTGTCAGATTTGCACTGGAGATTTGGGAAAAGGAGTCAATTCCAAGGTGGTGACACATCCTGACTGCATCTCTTCCTGCAGTGATGCTCTGGCCCCCACTTTTAAACCATCATTTTAGAGCTCAAACCTTCTACTTTTTAACAAAAAAACAATACGGAGCCTGTTCTCACTCAGAGAAATTTCTCCATCCCATTTTTCCTACAAATCACTCAACCTCAGCTCTTCTAAGTGATTTTCAGACCAAGATTTTGTGTTGTTTCTATGCAATATCTTCCTTACCTTGTCTTTAAAATTGTGTCTTGATGAGCTGCTCTGAAGATACTTGTCATACACACACCTGTCTCTCAAGTGTTATTTGTCTCAGGAAAAAAAAAACCCCAATAATAATATAAAATTATCCATAAATTGACCCAACACTGTTTCCACACTCCCCACGGCCAGAGCAGCAACAAGTGTGGCCAATCCAATTTCTCAGTCCTTCAGAAATGTTTCACCACTAAGATATGTAAGGAACATTAATCAATACCATGGTATCGGTTTGAATACCTTATTGACTGGCTATATACTAAATAAGGATGAGTGTAAGTCCAAGCAGAGGATCTGTTTCAAAGTGCCCACGGTGACCTGTGCAAGCACAGCCCAGGGATGATTTAGGGAGGGAGATACGTGTCTGATAAATAAGAGGTGCTAGACATGGGGTCATGTAAAGACTAAAATCACAACAAAACCATGGATTATTTTAATTTAAGGTGTTTTCCTCCCACCTCTTGGGGTTCCCTGTTTATCCACTGATACAGCCACGTGCAGGACACATTTTACCGGTTTTTCTGTTATCTGTTTCTATCAGTTTCCACTGCAGTTGTCTGCATCCCTTTGACTTGGGCTGTTTTCTCTCTCCCATGGCAGCAGAACCTGTGCAGAGGTCATTAAGCAGCAAATGTGTCAAATAGCCTTTAGCACACTTTCAGCATCATCTTCTAATTGCTTTTCTCTCCGCAGGTAGATACAAACCACTTGCCTTAAAAGAGAGAGAGAAAAAAACCTTCTCCTCTTTCTTTAATGACTTTTATTGATGGTTTTGTTTTTGCTCCTACTTTGGGCCCAGACTCCCCTATCTATGCTGGCATTTTAAAGCAGTAATTTATGTCATAGGTTGAATCACATAATAATGGCATTTTATGGTTTATCATCCTCAGCTTTCTGGGTGGGTACCTCGGAGGCAAAAAGAAGCAAATTTTTATTAACACATGTTTATACATAATTGACCATTTGGGAAGTAGGAAGGAGAAATGGCTGTGATTTACATAGTTTAAGAAATGTCTTAGAGCACCTCACCCAGTCTGGAGCTCCCACTGTGACAGATGAGCAAATGCCCATGGGAGATGACAGCATGGTATTTATGGTATTTCCTTCTGAGACAATTAAGTAACATATGCCAAGACCATAGGGATTATCTCTGAGCTACACAGTATGGAACTCGAGCTGAAGAGAAATATAATATTTTAGAAATTTGACAAACCATAAGAAAGAAAAAAAAAAGAAAAAGAAAATATTCACCCACTTTAATAATGCAGTAACTTTTCCCTGACTTAATCAGACGTTTCTTGATCATAATTTTTTGTGTAATAAAACGGAGACAAGCTGCATCCCACACATTACCTTGGAGCTGCTGTGCAGGCCAGGGAAAATCTCAGACTCACACACAAAGTACACTCTGCTATCCCAGGATTAAAGGATTTGACAGCCCACTTGGCCTAGAACAGCCCTGATTTTACACCTGTGGTAAAGAATAAAGCAAACTTTAAATTCCACGCACTCTTCCTCATTAATGGCATTAAAACCACTCCTAAAATAATTATTCCGTGCTTGGAAAAGCTCATGGTCCTGGATCTTCACTGACTTTCACTATGTGCAGCCATTTATTCTTTTGTAAAGCAGATGCAAAATTATATATGCAATATTCAGAACGATAATAACATTAATGATTCCCTATTATTTTATATCAGCAACCTGCAAAGGATAACAGCTTATTTATGAACGCACTTACATCCTCAGTTATTCCTCAATTCCATGTACTGCCAACATTCTGCATCCATTGGACCAGTAGGATATAGATTATAATAACATAGTTTCTATAGGTATTAGCAACAGTGCAACCATTCCCAGAACACATTTTTCGGGTTCTTATTTTAATTATCTTATCAACTTTTTATCAACTTTTTAGATGAATGGCCTTTTCTTGCAGTGCAGTAAGAAGAATTTCTTCACAGGGCTACTTAGTGAACATCATTCTGCACAAATTTGCTTTACAAGCAGTAGAGAACAACATTTGCTCCTCATATTCAACGTGGAATCAGACATTTGCGAGGGAAATCAGATCCATGTCACAGCATTTAAGAGGTCACCTGAACCACTTCAGGCACTCTCATGACTGAATCCGAAATTTCTCATGCTGAGATAAGAGAATGGAATGGGGATCAAAAGACTTCTGATCTACCAAAAGATCAGGCTGCATAAAATCTCTTCACAAGTACCAAAAATTATGAAGAGTATTGCTTTATAGGTGCAAATTCTGATAGTTTTATATGATTTCTAGTGAGGTTAAATTTTAAAAATCCAGATTGTTTTAAAAGCTGCAGCAGTCATCATTTATTCAGCTGTGGGCTGTTCTTCTGCAGCCCCTCGTGTAACAGGAAACTGGCTCATGGCTCTGAAACAATAATATTACTTTTCCCAATTTTGTAATCAAGTTTTCTGCATCATGTGTTCAAGAGGTGATAACCTTTCAACCATTCCTGCTGAAAGAAAACTCACCAACAGAGGGGGTTTATGACTCCTTGCCATCTTTTCGTTTCAGTTCACAAACCTGTGCCAAATTCTGAACTCTTTATCTACTTTAAATTTAGCCCAGCAGATTTCCATTAACATGGGAATACATATTGTGGTTTTCACTTCAGAAATTACCTAATGGAGAGAGAGAAAAAAAAAAAAACCTAAAACAAACAAAAGAATACATAAATCTCAGAAGATATATTGATTTATTCCTCCAATAATTGTAAAACTCAGGTCAAAAGTATAATAAAGATATTAATTATAAAAAAGGCAAGATGTCAAGGCCACTTTTTCTTTCAACAGCCCTGTGCTGAAAGCTTAAATTCCCTCACTACAGATATCATGTTATAAAAAAAAATAATGCATCAGAGAGGAGATTACTGAAAGTTATGGATGGACCAGTTGGGCAACTAATCGGTCCTTAATGGCTTTCCAAAGTAGCCCATAATCTCTGGTAAAACCATCTCTGGAGGGTCTGTGTGATGTATTATGTAATAATTGTGGTGCTTCTAAATATGGTTCGTGCTACACTGATTGCAGCCCCGTCCCATCCATTTTGTGAGGCTGCACTGGAATTCCTGGGGTTTGTTCCATCAAAACCGAGCGCTTCTGCAGTTGCCAACGTTTCTGATTGTGACATTCACTTTGGTTCCAAGCACGTGGAGTGGCCACGGTTTGGGGAGAAGGGAAATGCTGACTGGGAAGAGGAAGTCTGGGCCTTTTGCCCTTCCTGCTCTTCATGAGCTGATTTAGACATTTGAAATGGTGACAAGAAACCAGAGGACACGGGAAGGAGCTGCAGGTCCAAACACGAGTTAATCTTTTGTTTCAACTGCCCCTGTGCATCACTGGAACTGAAGTTACACGTGCCCACCAGCATCTCACAGCTCTGATTTTAAAGGAGGACAAATATTCTCAGCACCTAGGAAAATCTGAACCCAGTAGAGAATTCCTCCTCAATTCACAGAGCAACCTGAATTAACCTGATTTCACCCTTTGCTCCAAGTTTCTCTGACCCAGGAAAGCCTTTTCCAGGAGCACAGGAAAGGGTTTAGCACAGACCAACACGTGGTAGCAGCATCCAGCCTCTGTCAGAGCAGTCCTAGGGCAGGAATAATCCTCCCAGCCATACCTTCTGTTCCCTCCTCTTCCCCCACACCAGCAGATGCTGGAGCCTCCCAGACACACACTTCTCACCCAGGCACCAAACAAAGAAACAGAAATCTGGATCAGCCTCAGTCCAGCTGTTCCACCCCACAGGACTGATGTGCAATGGCCAGAGTGAAGAAAATCTTGGAGATACCCCTTATTTTTGTGGTTAAAACCATCTTAAATTAATATATTCAGCTGTAATTATGACGAATCAGTCTGTTCAATTATTTTTTATACAACTGTGTTGTTACAGTTTAGCTACGTCATATCCTAGATACAAGATAAAATAGGAGCAAAATATATTTAATACAGAAAATTCACATTATTGAGTAGGTTCAGTGGGTTTTTCTGTTCCCCCTGACCCAAGAACTCCTCTTCTAATATTTTGGGAGCTACCACCATCAGCACAGTACAAGTGACAAAGCACAACAGCTGGATCTGAAATTGCAAATCCACCATGAAGGGGTGAATACACGAGCTCCAGTGGCTGCTGCAGGCAGAAATATCTGTTAGAGGCATTTGAACACCCCAAAAAAGGAGGTTCAGACAGCAGAACGTCTTGTCCTGGCTCTTCTGGCATGACTTTAGAAGGTGTGGTCTCTGAGATTAATCCCAAGAGCCACAGCACAATAAGACACAAGAAAGGTCCAACTCTCCCCTCAATTCCCAGATATTTTCATCCTGGGCAGTGATGATGTCAAAATGCAGCACAGGATTTTCTGCTTAAGTGTTCGGGTGTTTTTTGTTTTGTTGTTTTTTTACTTTTTCCAAGAACAGGAAATATGGGTTGAGTACTACTGTAAAAAAAAAAATCACACATTGCTATTACAGGAGGGAACTTGGGATGAGTGCAATTACATCAATATTATTGTAATTAATGATTACATCATGCTTTAGAAAAGGAGCACAGAAAAGGTTGGTATTAACATGCAAGACACGGCAGAGTGATATCAATACTCATTTTACTGTTCAAGGTTTTTTTTTTAAAAAAAAAAAGCTAATAGCTGTCAAAAATACCCATTATAGGCTAGTCTATAATTTGTAGAAGTCAAGTAATACATTTTTTCTGAAGGTATAATGGATGCTCCATGGAGCAATTATTTTAGAAAGACAACTTCATCTCAGCTGTCTCATGCCAGCAGAACTATTTAAGAGCCAGAAATGCATAATTCAACATGGAAGAGCTGTCAGATTTGAGAATACCTTTAAATTATAAAAACTTAGCACCACTAGTCAGTTATAATTATAATGGCAATGTAGTTTTCTGTCGTTTTATCATAGCAAACATCTCTTAAGAAGCAATTTCATGTGTTAAAATATTTTGGCAAAGTGACTTTTGATTCTAAAGGGATACAGATTATCCAGTTTTATACCTGAATATTTTCCTCAAATTGAATGTAACAGCTAACATCGCACAAGATGGCAAAGCAAGAGTGTTATTAAAATCCCATTGGAAATTGTTACTATGAAACAATGAGCAGCATAACTCACTAGGACAGGTCAAGTTATGCACAAAAAATATTATTTTATTACAAAATATGACAAGACAGTTTTTCAGCAGACAGTCAATTATTTTATACAGCGCGCAGCCAAAACACAGAAGGCAGTTCTTCTTTTGACTTTGGCTTCTTTTAGTGGCTAGAAAACCAAATTATGAATCACTAAATAGTCACTCAGATGGGTTTAGGACCAACAAAGCATATTAAAAATGCTCTCAGAAAATTAAGGTAATATTTTAATCCTTTCCAATTTTTTTTTTTTTTTTCCGGGATATTGCAAGGGAAATTCTTTTCCCTTTAAGCAGGACCAGAAAAATTCTCTTGGTTTCAGTCAGAAAAAAAGGCTACTGAGTTATTATCAGGTTATATCAGACACCCAACAAATGGCTTTTGGCATTTCCCTCCAAGATCTGGACCCAGCCACCAAAGGATCATTCCAGGTCATTACCGGGGCTCGAGTTCATTTTCTTTTCTCACTTTGTTTGCTGAGACCCACAGCAGGTCCCACTCCTTTCCACTACAGAAAAAATCTAAAGCTAATTTTTTTGTTTTGCTTTGCTTTTCAAGTGAATTATCAAGAATTTTATAAATTGCGCTCAGTTTGCTTCAAAATTCAGAACATCGCTATGGATTTTTTAAAAAATGTTCACAAATAGCTCGTTCTTCAACCTGTCCCTTCATTTCATGGAATTATCTTTTAAAAAATGTTCATCCAAACCTTCACATGGTCATTTTTCCGGCTAATTAGCTTTTTTGATGCTGCTGCTGCTGCTGCTGCTGCTGCTGCTGCTGCTGCTGACCATCGCACTTCCCAGATTTCTCCTGTCCTCTCTGCTCAGCCCACACATGCAGTGAGCAGAGAAGCATTTCCCCCCTCATGGGCTGTGGTCAGTTGGTTTTATTTCTAGATATTTGCTGAACAACACTGCATGTATTCAAGTCCATGATTTATTTTAAACAACTCAATCGTCCAAAGTGCTCACAGCAAATTTTAAGCAGGTCTGTGATGGGAAGAAGTTGAATTTTAGCATTAAATGTAACAATTTGGTGGTTGTTCTTGGAATTTAATGCAAGTTCTTGGAATTATTCTGGCAGTCAAGTTACTTCATGATAAGAAAGGAGGGTAGGAATTATGTCCCTCCTTTTTTTATTTACACCTCTTTTCCCCCAGCAGAGTGAGATGAGATTACACCCAAAAGATGGAAAGTTTTCTTATTCTGTCCCCAAAGGGAGAACCAGCACATTAACAAAGAGCTGAGAAACAGGAGATCGACTTCAGAAAATATCAATTTCTTGTTCCTATGGCCGCAACATGATGTAGTATTGCATAACATAATACAAATTAAGGAATTAAATTGGTTTCATTTCATCTGATTTCCTGGCAGGCTTTAATGTGTTAAGTATTTACTAAAGAGGCAATTGGGATGCATGCAGCATTCGGAATCATAATTTATTAACACATCTTCAGTAGTGGCACACATTATCTTCCACAGTCTCACCTGTAAATTTCTGGGTTAAATCAGGTTCCGTCCCAACAGCACATTCGGTCTCAAGACACCCAGTGCTGTTTGCAACCAGCAGATTTCCAGCACTCTGCAACTTTTACCTTTATTCTGCATTTTTTTCATTAACACACAGATGTAATTGCTTAAACGGAGCTTTAAAATTAATGCTATAAATACAAATTTGGGGTTTGCAGGACGCCCTCACCGTAGACTTTCAACGAGTCAACAAAACCGTAAGTTTGCCACTCTCCACTAAACAACACGCAGGCAATTTACTAATAATGAATAATAAATATATTTTAATAGCTCCTTGGTTTGCTGTGCCACAGATTTGATTTAAGAGTGGCTGGGGGCTGCCCCATCCTCTGCAGACGTGGCCAGGAAAGGTTGTGGAAGGGGTTGGAGCCTTTGTTCCAGAGAAACTCCACAGATTTGCTTCTGAGGGAGGTTTTCATCTCCTTCCTACGTCCACGCTGAAGGAGCACTAATAATGCAAAGCTGCTGCAACCACTAAATTTCCCATCACATAATTAAAATTAGCAGAGTTGGGACTTCACGCCTGTATGCTCCACAACAAGGGAAATGTTAATATTGCATGGTTTGGAGGGAAGGAAAGAAAAACTTTCCCAGTTTTTTACGGCAGCAGACACATTCCAAGAGAAAGTAGGGAGTTAACTGGTTTCCAGTGATGTTTTACAAAATCCAGATTTTTGAATCCATTCCTGATTATTGCAATGGTTTGAACAGCCCTACAAAACCACTGTTTTGTGGTTGGGACCTGGATTGTCCTCTGTGCACCATGAACCATGTGGATCTCTCCCTATATCATTGCAATCCACTGAGGAATAGGGGTGGGGGGAAAAAAAGATATTTTAATATATTTTTACCACAAAAAAACTACTCCAAATACAGCATTAAAAGGTGTTAGATTTTTTTTTTTTTCCTCCTTCACTTTACATAAAGCTCCACTCAAGGACATATTGCCTCCTGCCTTCCCCTGACACCAAGTGTATTTACAGTAGGGCCTAAAAGTTTTTACTCCAGTTTCTCAGTCCAACACTCTTGAATTCGATTAATGGAGACATTCGAGCACTTACGTCAAGTTATGCTGCATATAAATGGGGATAAAAGGATTACCAGGTTATAAATCAATTGAGAGATTCAGGGATATAAATCTCAGGGACACTGGGCTTCAGCCTTAATGGAAATGCAGAATTCCATTGGCTAATCACAATTTAGATTGCCACCAGATACATCACTGAGTTTCACTGGGTGTCCTAAAAAAAAATATCTCCCCAGCATTGAGGAGAGGTGTGAAAATTAGAAAAAAAAACCTTTAAAGGTATCCCAAAAAATCTGCTTCCATGTTTGCAGCAAACTCGGAAGTAAACTGAGCTGACAAAACTGATTTTTTTTAGACAAGGAATTCAGCTACATCATTATGGTTGTAGAAGTAATTGTTCTTTTTTTACATGGTTAATGCAAAATAAGAGGATATTTTACCTAAATTAATCTCTTAGAAAAGTAGATTTACATATCTGAGAGAAAAATAGGCATAAGGGTAAGTATAGAAAACTATACACGTACAGAAATGCAGAATTCGTGCGACAAAGTTGTGTCACGGCCAAGGTGAAAAATGTTTTACAATGCCTTGAGTCCCTTAAGGAACTTCAGTTTTGCAGAAATGTAACTTTAAAATAAGTTAGAAAAAAGAGAATTCCTTGCCTTTGACAAAAGAGTGCAAGATAGAGGAAAAGCTCTAACATGCAGAAAAGAAAAGTGAATATTTGAATATTCCAGGTACCCTGCTTGGGTTTTTTTCTGGAGAGAAGATTAATCGGGTCAAAAGGCAGAAATCTCAAACCTGGTGCTGAGGAATAGAGGAGGAGAGAGTAACAGCTGGGAAGAAACCAGAAATCCTCACTTCAGCACCACTGGGAAAGGGGGAAGGACTTTGTGGGAACACAAAGGCTCCACTTTCCTCAGGGGCACGATAACTTCTGGCTGTGTTTGACAGAGAACATTTCTGCTGAGCCCTGGAAGAACTTGGAGCCAAGGAGAGGCAGTGGGAAAGGGAATGCTGGGCTGGATCAGTGAAAATGTAAAGGACAGTTCATACCCAGAGGGTCCCCTGGGAGTTTATAAACTCAGTATTTGATTCTTAGAACCAATCAAAGACAAACAAGTCGAAAACAACTCAACTCATGCGCTGATTATTTGAGGGGTTTTGCAGGCTATGATGTATTTTAAGCTTATCTAGCACCTAATATTATCATTAAAATGACCTAATGTTCAACTGAGCACCGCCCTATCCTCTAGATATGAGCAGGGAAAATCTATTTTAGAGGCTTTCTTCTGTAACAAAAAAAAAGCCATATTAGAAATCCTGTTGTATTAAGCACAAAACTTCTCCATGGAGAGGCTCTTGCAGGTTTCCATAAATGTTGCCGTGCATTTCCACACCCAAATGTTTCCAAATAAGGAAAAGGGGTTTCAGTTTCACCCCTGATTTCTAAGGAAGAAGCACCAGGACTTTCTGTGTTTCTCTCACCGTGGTTGGCTCAGTGTCAGGACAGGAGCGCTGGTTGGATTTTGGAAATGTTCCTCAAAGCCTGTGGCTGTTTCTGTTGGGCAAACCAAATTATCCCTCCTTGGTGGTTGGATACTTCTTAAGAAGGAGCACAGAAGTCCTCAGGGATTTTTGGGGTGCCTCAGCCTGGTGTAAGGGGCTTTCCTGCACCTGAGCACAGCTTTTTGTTTTGTTTTTGTACCGTTTGGTTTTTTATCATTTATTAAAAAGTTGTTTTTCAAAGCACACTTGATCAGGGACACTGGCAAAGGGCCACATTTTGAGTGAAAATTGGGGCTCACCACAAAATGGCTGAGGTTAATTTTTTAAAAAAATGTGATTAATTTTAGAGCCAAGGCAAAGAAACAACAGAGTGGAAGGCGTGGGGGTCATTTCCAACTGCTCCTTCATAGTGTGCTTTGGCTCAAGGCCAAAAAACCTTAAGGGGAGACCCTGCAATCAAATACCTTTAACTAATTTATTTATTTCTTTTAATAGTAAAGATTTAGAAGCACTTTGGTGTTATCTGACAAGGTTGGGGGCTTTTTGAAATCCCCACCCTTTCCTTTTTGGCAGGCAGCCAAATGTACACACCACGTACAACATTAAATATTGCCTAAATTACTATTACCTAAATTATCAATTATCAAATTGATTGATATTATTACCTAAATTATCAAATACAGTTATTACTTAAAATCTCTCCAATGGCATGCATAGATTTCAAAAATCATGGCTTGATACATTTTTTAGGAAATGTTTCACCTGTTATTTGGAAGGATCTTGGAAATCCAGGAATTTTGAAGACGAGAGGAAAGAGTTGCACTCTATTAGATTTGTTCTGCCACAATGGATGTCAATAAAAATACAATAACAATAGAGTTGCCACTAATTTTTAAATATCCTCCATAATGTATAGCATCCCCCATTCAATGCCTTGCTTACAAACAGAACAATTGTTATTATCTATTTCAGACCTTTTGGATCCTCAGAATTTATTAGATATCTCAAACTTTCATTCATTCTGCACAGACATTTTAGTGACTGTAGTGATAATTGGTTCTGAAAGCAAGTTTTCCTCAGATATTTAGCTCTAAGAGGAAACCCTTGCCCTAAGAACACAAATTCACTTTTCAGCATTTCCCAATATTAATATTATTCCTTGTATGAACACTAATTATTGGCCAGACCAAAAACCACTGAAGTCATTCCTTGGCTTTGCAAATTTATATCAAGCTGTCTGAACATTCCAACAGCCTCTAACAGAACACAAAAAGCACCTTGTAGGACAGAAAAGGGGGGGAAAAAAACCATTTTCCTCAAGTTTGATGTTATCATCGTTATTATTCCAAAGCTTTTGCAAAGGTTAGCAGCTGTTTGTCACAAATAATACTACAAAGAAAGGATTTGTAACTGTAATTTTTGCACTCTTTCCTTTACTTGGGGCCATTTACTAAAGTAAATTACGGCAAGGAGTGGTTATTGTGCTAATGCAGGAAGAATCTGCCCTTTATAACTGCAAAATTTCATAATAATGTGTTTTACAGTGTGGTCCAAACCTGATTACTCAGAGAAAGGACAATAAAGAATGAAAGCAGATGCTCATTAGGAATGTTACAATATCAATGAAAAAGAAAAATTACTAAAAACCAACCCTACATTAAACCTCATATTGAATGACGAAATAGAAGACTGAGTTCTTCAGATTTTCCTTTTATAATAAAAGAGGAGACAAAAATGCATGTCTGTTTTCTAAAGATATGAAGTTGAGGAGCAAGAGTCTGACTATCTTGATAAATATTTGCAAAGATACATTATACTTTCCCTGTTTTGCTCTTTTGGATTATTGTTTTTCATGCTTCCAAAATTTTAGGGATTTTTTTTTTTAATTTTTGGGAATTTTTTCATTATTTTTTTATTTTGTTTTTGAATAAGGTTGGTAAGATTTTTGAGACAATGCAAAAAAAAAAAAACCTCAAAATTAAAATAAGACTAGTAATAATAAAATAAAGGTTATTATTCGTACTATAATAAAAATGTACTAATTAAATTCAAATAACAACCTCCTTTGAAGAAAAGACAATTACAACTGAACCGCAGCAGATGATAATGTGTCAGGAAAAGGATTTAAACCTGACTCTCAAGTTTGAGCATCCCCACCAAGACTGAGCATTAAATCCTATTTCTTGGTATCATATGGAAAGAATCTTCTTGAATTTTCAGGCTGAATGTTAAAATTTTAACACTGGAGGCAAGGAAAAAAAAATGAGCAGCAAAAAGAAAAGGGTGTGACCACGAGCTGGGCTCAAAAATCCAACCCTTTCTGCACTGGAAAATTGTGTGTTTTATGTGGAATCACAAACACCAAGTGAACCTGAAACCATCCAGGCTTGGTACTTCAGAGCACAGCTGGAATTTACAGCCAAAACTGATTCCTAAACACCTACCTGTGAAATGAATACTTCACTCCTTTTAATCATTTTCATACTTCTTTAATTTTGCCATAACCTGATCCTCACTAGAAAATTTTCAGTAAATTCCCTTGATTTCTGCCCATTCTGCAGCATGTCAAACACACCAGAATTCAGTGCAGCCACACGCATTGGAAGAAATGGTTTCCATTAATTTCCTTTTCTCCTATTGCAGGAACTCCTTTCTAACAGGAAAAATTCCCATCCATACGTTCAGGTACATGTGTCGATGCATCTGTGTGAAGTATTAGAAAAGTAAAGAAAAAATGGATTTTTGTTACAATTTTTATACAAGTGCATTCATATTTATTCATAAAATAAATGTATATTTACATATCTAAATCCATTTATATATATATATATATATTTTATATATTCATTTCTACTTCCATGTGTTCATGTATTTGCACATATAAGCACAAAAATATAAATATATTTGCATCTGTATGTACCCCTCTGATCTTCTTTCCTCACCAACCACAGCCCTTTATTCAGTGAAAGTTTCCAAGTGTCTGCACATTTATTTCTGGATAAAAGAAGCAGTTTGAGCTCCTGACCACCATTCTCTAACAAATAATTCTTTGTGGCTGTAATTAAGATGGCTCTGAAAGACTGCTGGGATGTCTTAGTGGTCTGGAGAGCACTCCCCCCCTCCCCTGAAACAAAATCCTTTATCACGTTTTTGAATTAATTATAAAAGTTAAAAATTAAATCTTTCTTGTGTCCCCCATAATAATCCTCCCAGATCAGTTTTTGTCCATATTAATGGAGAACACATCCCTAGTAAGATTTAATTTCAAACTTTTATAATTATGGTTAAAATTAAATCTTACTGTGGCTGTATTACACATTAACATGAATGAAAGCCAGCCTAGGAGGATTATCAATGGTACTCCAGCACGATTTATTTTTAACTTTTGCAATTAATTAAAATCTTTGGATAAAGATCTTGTTTTGGAGTGGGGGAGTCCCTATTAAGATGAAGCCCGTGAAGTGTTTCCATTCTTGTGCAGGGTATTGAAGATGGGAAGGCAAAGGCTGGGAGCTCAGGGAGATCATCCAATAAATCATTTCTCCCTGGCGCAGCAAGACTTAGTTCTGAGCTGCTTCTGCTCTGGAGAAAATGGTAATAACACACCAAAACACCAGTTTGCTCCTAAAAAACACTCAGCAACACCCAACAAGCTTGGAGACAATCTCACACCACCCAGAACACCATGAGAGGTATCATCCCGTTCCAGCTCTCCCTTTTTCTCTCATTTAAAAAAAAAAGTATTTTTAAGAGTAAAATTACTTTGCCTTGATTATTTTTGTGGTTTTCCCCACCAGAAATGAATTTAGCACGAGGTCTCCCTCACACTCAGCTTTGCTGCGCCAGCTGGGATTTGCCAGACAAAAAAGGGATGAAGCTCCCAGGGATCTTCATCTCCAGCAATGCTGAGCCCCTCAGGGGTCAGGTTTTTCTCTCTCACTGCACTCAAAGGTCTCCCAACCCTCTGTGCTCCCCTGTGGAGAGGCCACGGACTCACTGGGAATGCTGGAGTTTGGAAAA
The DNA here is from genome assembly GCF_029207755.1 of Chamaea fasciata. NCBI lineage: Eukaryota > Metazoa > Chordata > Aves > Passeriformes > Sylviidae > Chamaea > Chamaea fasciata. Next base: position 36,525,108 of record NW_027094093.1, read on the forward strand.
GCCCCTCCTGAGCACCAAGTCTGATCATAAACCCAACACTGCCAAGTTCACCCCTAAACCATGTCCCCAAGAGACATTTCTGGCACCAGCTGGGGATGGCCAGAGCTTAAAGTAAGCAGAATTAAATGTTGTTTTAGGGATTTTCCCCCTCCGAGAAGTTTCTTTAGTCAATGGCTTTATTCTTCCCCGATCAAACATCTTACACTGCTGAAAAGTTTTATTAGGCCAGAAATTATTAAAATTCCCTCTGACGAGCCAACACAGACTTTGCAATAAGGGCTTTGCAGCACCTGGCTTTTATAAAACAACTTTTTGCTTAGAATCAGTTCTGCCCCATCCCTGGAAGTGTCCAAGGCCAGGTTGGATGGGGTTTGGAGCACCCTGGGACAGTGAAAGGTGTCCCTGGGCATGGCAGGGGTGGCACAAGAGGAGCTTTAAGGTCTCTTCCAACTCAAACCATTATGGGATTGTCTAAAATGTGCCTTGGGGAAAAATAATCAAAAAGAGAAGCTGAGAAAAGACAAGGCCCAGAGAGAGAAATAGTCGTAGCCAGAGTCTGAATTAAATCTATGAAAGGGATCACACTTGGCTGGAAACAAAAGCGCTGTCTCCTACATGATTCTTTCAGCAATCAGGAAATGGGAACTTGCCCACTCTTTGTAAATATGAAAGTATTTATATTGCATCAAAAGGGTCTGCTTCCACTATCGTGTTTTTCTTCTAAGACAAACCGCAGAGCTCAAAAACTTTGGCTAACCTTGTTCTTCTCAGTGATTTGCTTTAAGCTGCATAGAAAGGATATCTCAGTTTGTGCTTCCCAGAAAATATCACCTGTAAAAGAAAATATTTATGAGTAAGAGAGAGAGGAGAGGAGGCCAGGAGGAACAGAGAAAACATAACCTTGCACATCCACCTTGGAAAACACGACAGCATTGCAATGAAAACATGAATGGCTTTTGTAAAACCAGAGGCTGAGACATCCTCACTTGTTCCTGTGCCCTTAAGGAATAAGTTTTACTCCCTTTTGGTGTTGTAGTTAATTTTCTGTAGGCAGTCAGTCATCCAGCAACCAAAGCTCTTCCAGAAGGAAAGTTGGAAATACCTCTTTTTTTGGTAATTATTAATCACAGTATTACTGAATATACAAATGGAAGAAAGATTGTCCCTAACACAAATAAATCCTTATTTATAATCCATTTATAAATCCAATATAATCCATTATATTTATATAATACATGTATTCATAAGGAGGTGAGTATTTTCCTCTCTTTTCCTTCCCAAAATGAAAGAGTATCCATATATGATATTTCCATGTAGTAATATCATGACTAGTCCTCAAATAATAATCCTAGTCAGTTCTGACACAACAAGGAATAAACTGTTCTACAAAGAAGGAGTAAAAAATTACTCCAGGAAAACTTCAACTACTCAATGAGATTTTCTTAAACAATCTCCTCCTGATTTGCTGGCACCTCTTCTTTTGTTCTCTTCCTCTGTTATCCTGTGAGCAGTGGTCTCCCATGCCAAAGGCCTTCCTTATCCTCTGTTTTCTACTGGAAGCAGTCACCTACTTCTAAGCAAAGTAAAATTTCAAAAATAAAAACAAAACAGCAAACAAGTCACTTGTAGATTTCCTTCCCCTTCATTGCTTGTTGCCCTGTGCATTCCCAACTGGAGGCCTTAATTATTTATTTGGGGAAGTCCTGTAAGCCATGTCATCACCAGTGCCGAGGAATTTTCTGGGAATGGTTTGAAATGTTTCCAGTTAAGCTCCAGACTTTACATCTCCAGAAGAAAAACTAATGTTTCCACCACATACTTTATTAAGCCCTTTAGGTCCTTTTACAAGGGAGGAAATACCAATTAACGTATAATTTAGCAGAACAAAATATTATCCCATTTCAACCAGTACCCACTTCCTTGAAGTTTATTCAGGCATTAATAACCATTTAATGCAATTTAACTACACTGAGGTATCCGTTACATTAATATCATATATCCATCAGGAAATTAGAGTTTTGTCTCTATGAATTTTGTATTACAAGAAAGTCTTTATAATTTTATTCTGCACTTTATGGTGGCTAATTTGAGTTTTAAAATGGTTCAGATAACTTCCCAGCCTCTCTCTTCTGTGCTGTAATATGACTAACAAATTGTTACTGATGTTAAAAGATCATGAAGACATCATTTATTAAACAGGGCGGGAGAGAGAAGTTTGAAAGAAGAGTGCATTTCCCAGATAATCCCTGTGTTTCCAGGAGCTGACATCCCGCCACGGGAACAAACACCATGGGCTGGGATGCTCAGGACCCTGGGCTCCACAGGAGTGGAAACAAACTCAAAAAATATTCCTGAATTGACTCTCTCAACCTAAAGAAATCCCCTGCCCACTCACCAGCAATATTTAACAGGGGCACTGGGCTGGAAGTCTAATGAAAAAGAGATTTTCCCCCATCCTATCTGGTCTGGGGAGTTGAGTTTAATGATAACCCAAAGAAAAACAGAAAATATTCCTAAAATCCTCAAATGTCAGACAAGCACTTGTAGGTACAGCTCCTCTGAAGTTTCCTCAGAGAAACAGAATAATTTTGATTATTGCAGCATCGGTTTGTTCATCTATTTAAATTCAAAGGTGATTTTACCTTTTTATGTTGTGAAAATATCAGAGTATACACATAGCTCTGATGAAAACAACCAGAAATAAAGTCTGAGACAATGTAAACTGATAACTGATTAAAAAATCAATTTTGCTGTTAAAGGTTTTAATGGTACTTAGTGTTTAATTCTGCATCATAGATTTTACCTGAATATTTGCCATTTTTTTTTCATTTCCTCTCCCAGTTAAAGAGAGATGAGAACACAAATTTCTCTTTCAGACTGGAGAATTTAAAGCTTTTTGTTGATGACTCCTTTCCTTAATAAGTATTGCCTAAACTGCAGTCCTTTATACATCTTTACATACATTTGTGCGTAGCAAGATGAGCAATAAATCTTAATTTTTACATATTGTTTTATATTGATTCTAGAATATCTTCTCCCTCACAAACTGCTCTGCTCTAAAGCATAACTTTTCACACATTTTTTTTTTTGCTCATGCTGTGAGTGCTTTTGAGGGAAAATCAGTTGAAAGGAGATGGTTTAGGTGCATCCCAAGGAATTTGCCAGCTCTGCCTACACCTCCCTCCCCTATCCCTACATTTCTCCGCAGATCCTGCAGATCACTCCTCTGGTAATTTGAGTCACCACCTCCTTAAGCCACTGGGGGGAAAAAAAAAAAATGGAAAACAAAACCCAGATGCATTTCAAGCTCTGAGGGTTAATTTAGGAAGAAAAGTGTTGTGTTCTGCCCTAACTGTATCCAAAAATTTCTCTGTGTGTTGGTTTGAGGGTCAGTGCACCTGGATTAGCTGGAAAAATAGTACAGTTTCAAGCATTAGGAAAAGAGACAAGACCTGTAGAAATTATCCTGTAAAAAGGGACAATTTTCCCATAAAAAGGGTTTATTGAGAGCCTGGGATGGGGGGAAGTGACCAACCCAGTGAGAAGAAGCCTCTCCCCACTGATTTCCACATAAAAACAAGTTCTCAGAGCATAAATCACAACCTTGGCTGTTGGAAGTAAGATGTTTTTGCTGTGAAGCCTTTGAATAAAGAAATGCTACAAAATATAAAGCTTTTTATGTCTCAACCAACAAGACAATTATGAATAAGCTCACAAACCTCTCAAAAGTCCCCAAACACAAAATATTGTAATGCTGCTACTCCCGTGATTTCCACACCCTGGGATAAAAACCTACCCTGGGCAAGCACTGCTTTGCCTCAGCCCTTTCCCAGCACAGTGCATTTTTCTGTGTCAGAAAACTACAGATTCTGTAAATATCTGAAGGTAAATTTTCCTGGGGTGCACGACTGAGTCACCTGGACGCCTAAATGAGATGGCAGAGAGTGTAGGAGGGTCCACCTTAAATTGCTTTTACTGACAGCATCACTACAGAATAAAAGATATCTGTCACATTGTTGATATGGATCTCCTCCTCATTGTGCCTTTTGGCATCTGTGGGTTGTTGGAGAAGCCCGAATCTGCCTTTTCTGCAAATTCTTTCAACTCTTTTAGTTATTTTTATTTGTCCAGCAGGCTTTGGGCTTGTCAAGCTTCGCCTATTGAGGGGAAGAGGAAAAATAGGCCCAATGCATTTTTTTAATTCCAGAAGTGCTCTCTGGCCAGAGGGAAGCGGCCAAACGCTTTGGTGGGAGAGTCAGCAACAGCAGACAGAGCCCAAGTTTAAGGCTTAGAGAAATAACATCATTTAGATATCATAATTATCTTGGCTTTAATTGTTTGGTGCACATTAAATTTCTTTCTGCAGTAGCACCAACAGACAGATAGAAAAAATCAGCATTTATGAGAGAGAAGTCGAATAATATAATTTAATAGAGCAAAGCAGCACAGGACATGCTCAGGGACTTGCATCAGCCTTGAAGCTGATATTTCTTTTATCTGTATTACAAAGTGTTGCACAAACAAAAAATACACTGCACCGCAATATGCAGAGAGGAAAAACTTACCCAACACAAAAAATAAAGCAAGAACTACCAGTATCTGCCATGTGGAAATGATTTGTGCTGGTATAAATTAATAATTGTTCTGTACTTAAATACATCCCAGGATCAAATTGTGGTTACACCAGAAGTTCCCACCCAAATCCTGGTAATGAAATTATCACTACAATTAGCTTGAATAATCTCTCCTTTAGTTTAGCCATCTCTAAAACAGAAAATATATTTGCCAAACCTCAGCCTGGAGGAAAAAACAGACGCCAGAAACGGCATTGATGTGAAAAGAAATAATAAGTGACTCCAAGCATGGTTTACTCTGCCTAAAATTCACCTTTTAATGAACTTCAGCAGAATTTTAACCAATTTCTTAGTCTTGCAAAGCACACATATATAGGGTTTGTGGTTTTCCTTGTATACCTGTTTTTCCATCAATTCACAATGGAAAAAAAAATAAAATAGTCTGAATTTCTCATAGAAAGATCAGTAATGTTTCAATACATCAGTAACCCCACATCATACAGGAACACTAAATCACTGTAGAAATAAGAAAGTCTTTTAAATGTAATAATTAATTAATGATTCAGGCTGCAGCTCTCATTTGTTGAGCCTACTGCCACTTAATTCAATTCCAAAAGTAAAATGTAATTCAGCAAACCTTTGAGGGAAAAACAGATATTTTCACTATTTTATGGATAGGGAAGAATATATAATTAAAGTAAACCAGATCTACAGGAATGTAAAGAAAAACTCTTGCCTGATAAAAATCATTACTCAAAATAGTCATTTTGGGATACACAGTACATTTCAGTGAAGTACAGTATTATTAGTTCAATTAAACCTGCTTAAAAATAAAATTAAGTTGTGTTTTTATGTTCTAAATATTCCGTTGAGGAAAATACAGTTCAGAGAGACATCAGGGTTTTATGACAAAAACGAGCATATGAGCACAGTTTCATATGTCACCAACTTTACAGATTTTTGCTCCAATAAAATCCACTTGTGAACTTCATCTAATAAAAGCCCCACATGCAAGAAAAAGTCAGCTTATGCAGTTTTTGTTTTTAAACTTATTGGTACACCAATAAAATGAGAGGAAAGAACCCAAAGAAGGAGAGAAAAAAAAAATGAAAAATGTAAGTGTTGTATAAAAAGGGAGTATTATACAGGAAAATATTTTAATATTTTAATATAATAATCTAAGATGTTGTTTTTCCTTATCAGTTCTGTTGAGTGACAAGTGACACGAAGTGACACTTCAGCCTGAACTAATTTTTATTAATAAAACAAAATATAATTAATTTGTGCCTTTTGTCAATGACATTTTTTGACATTCTGATTGTATCTCACCAACGAGACCCGGCTTGGGAAGAGCTTTGAGGTCCGCACATCCCAGATTGGACTGAAAATGTGACAGCAATTTAATAATTTGACATAAGTAAAATGCAGACTGAATTTCTCCACAGAAGCACCCAAATAATCTTCAGTGCCACTAACAGGTTTTTCAGAATTCAGCTGAGGGGATAGAGAAGAAGTGATAATTCCCATCTATTCCAGCCGATGAAAAGCCAGAGAGGCTAAAATGTAGCTTTCCTTAAAGGTTTAGTTTATCCTGGATATTTGTTATAGTATTAAAATCAAAATATAGAAAGTTTTCTTAATGTACACAGGAAAACAGAATTTTTGCGACTGTTTCAAAAAATAATCAGTCCTATTGCTGCAGGGCTTTGTGTGTCTAACGAACAAAAAACGATGAAAACTTCAAATTTTGTCATTAATTTCATTAATCCACCATTTGAACATTTGCTTTAAATATCAGATTGGATCCTACAAGAAAAACGGAAACTAAACATATTCTGCAAATGAAAAAAAAAAAATCTCACAAGGGAGACAGAGTTGTGGATCTGTCTGGAGGCTGGGGCTGCTCTTGTGTGATGTTCTGCTCCCTGACAATATTTCAAGGTAAGAATGACCTCTGAATGATCCATTTCAACCCCTGCAGAAACCAGGCCCGCAGCAATAATTTTCTATTATATATTAAAAAAAAAAAAAAACCTAAACAAACAAACACCAGAAAACCACACGAGAAAGCAACAAAACCTCTCAGTTTTAGTGGGTTACAGCAGTGAGTTTTGATTAGGAGTAGGAAATAACCCAAACCAGAGACGGAGAATTCCCATATTCGGCCTGCTCCAGGCAACTCAATCCCAATGCCTTGGCTTATTCCAAGGAAACAGATGAAACAGTGAATCCCAAAGCATCTTCCTTAACTGATTTACACTTCTAAACGTGCAAGATTCAACAAATATTAATTGAAATTCAATCTAAATTGGTCAGAGAATGAGTTCCTAAAATGCTTTATTCAGGGACCCCGAGAGTCCGAATTTCTTTCTTCCACCATCATTATTGGAAATAAATTTGCGCTGATGGATCAGCAAAGCACTGATAAGAAATCAAAGATTCAGAAAGGTTTTTTTCCACTTTGGAGCACTGTGGGAGAACAAAATGACACGTTCTGATGTGCAGCCCTGCTGTAGCTATTGCAAGAGCTACAAGTTATGAGTTCCCGAACTTTTCTACAATTGCTTTTATAATCTCTTTCTTTTAATATTCCCTTTCTAGGCTATAACTTTAAAATTCTCTCTAAACCAATTGAGAAGCAGAAAAATAAAAAGGCAAGAAATCCAGGGATTTTACAGTAAAAGCTATAACTGTAGAAGGGTTTTTTACTTTTTTTTTAGTAGTTCTTCTGCTAAAAAGCAGAAGGGAGAGAAAGCCGAAATTTGAAAGTGTTGAAGGGAAATAGGCCCTTTGTTGAATATATTTAAGAAAAAGCATTGATATGGAACTTCTCAGTGTGCTCTCTAAATTCTTTAATACCACATGGCATGATTCACAGCTTCTGTTTTCTTACCAGAGAGCTTTTCCAAAACTTTCCTTTCGAGATGTTGCCCGAAGTTTTCTGAGGCATGTGAATGGGATTTCTCTCGGCCTGATAGTTCTGCTACACATTTTCCCCTTCCAACAGCTATTAAGCATCCTCAGGTGCCAAGCAGTTCATATAATTGAGTATTTGGGTATTTCATTCTGGGTTTATGCAGGGGAAGAATTAATCCTTTAGTCACTCACACTTCACATGCATTTGTTCAGAAAGCTGGGGGTGTTCATGTTTTCTTTCCAAAGGAAAAAAAGTGTTTCTTGGAAGTCTGAGAAGTTTGTTTCCTGGGTGTTTTATTCAAAATCTTTGCCATGTTCTTCCTCACTTCCTGCGAGTTCACTTAACAGATTTTTGGCTCCTTTGCAAACATATATATATATTTATTTTTTTTTTTTATATAATGGTGATGCACATAATCATCTGTTGGCCAGTAGCTGAAGGAGTTAGACAATATCCACGCACGACAAGTTGTTTTTCAGTCCCCCTCACGGAGTTTTTCATTCTTTGTGCCATCTCCACAGCATTGCCTCTCATTTTCCATTTCATCCCTCTGGATTCTGGTCTCCATCTCAGCATGAGGGTGGAGTTCACCTCTGTGGAGACTCTGACTGACACATAAAACACTGCACCCAGAGGTGTTGCACTGGCACAGTGTGCTCAGAGAAGCTGTGGCTGCCCCTGGATCCCTGGCAGCGTCCAAGACCAGCTTGGATGGGGCTTGGAGCAGCCTGGGATAGTGGGAGGTGTCTCTGTCCACAGCAGGGGTGGAATAGGATGAGGTTAAGGTCCCTCCTAACCCAAAACAAATTATTCTGTGACTCTAATAAGTTACAAAGGCTCCTAAGCACACACGTGCATTTCAGAGCTCGATTTTATCCACAGCCCCACACTCAGGGCTCTAAGAACAGTTTTGAAGCTGCATCCCAGACTGGATAATACCCTCCAAAAAATCCTAGGGAGAACAAGCACAAATATCATAGAACTACCAAATCAGGCAAAATTTGGAGTTTACTGAGCAGAGTAACCTGAGTTAACTGAGTTTAAATCCCCTCTCCCTATCTGGGGATACTCATTCCCATCCATTTCCCAACCACACAGTGTGAACACAATGCGAAAACTGAAACAGCTTTTCTTTCTTTTTCCAGAACATGCAGAGTGGAATAACTAACACTTATCACCCAGTTCATCCTTTTTATTTTTTTTCCTAAAAGGACACTGTGTGCACACACTGTGTAGGATATGGTCTATAAAACTCTTGATTCCTGAACATGCAGCTTGGACCCTTCCTGGGATCACAAGCCCCACACCACTTGTTCTCTGCAGATGAAATTTCTTAAATTTCCAGATGTCCAGGGGAGCATTTGGATCTACTGCTTTCCCCAGGTACTCAAATACCCAGAAATCCTGAACAAATGTATTTAAATCACTGAATTTCACGCTTAAAATAAAATTCTAAGTGAGGAGGAAAAAGAAAAATACATATTTATCTGGGGAATGTTAAAGATATGCTAACCCTATATTCTTATTTCTGCAAAGAGAGAGAGATGGCTAAAGTTTTTATGAGACAGTGATGGTCAACCCTGTAAGAACCATGAAAATCTCTTGTAAACACAGCAGTCACCACAGAGAAATTGAGGTGGAGGGAAGAAAACTGAGGCAGAAAGAAGCAAGAGTAAAAAAAAAGAAAATATTAAGTACCAACTTCAATATGTTGTGCTCTCGAGTTGGAGGAGAGATACTGGAGAAGTTCATTGAATGAGACCTTTAAAATAAGCCTTTACACTTCATTTATGATTCTGCCTTAAAGACAAGTGTGATGTTCGCTGGTGGTATAAAAATTAGCAGGGATCATCCATACCCAGAAAGGTGGAAATATGTCCTGTAAATGTGTCATGTGTCCTTGATCAGATTAATATAAATGAAATTAAATATAGTTACACGAAGTACGAGTTCAAGGCGGCACATTAATCCCAGAAAAATGGTACTGGGTTAGGAACATAACTCAGGATATAAAGGTAAATGAAGATGAGATTTGAGTCTTGGCATGGATATAAACAGGTTTGAACTGACTGCCGCTGTGTTTAGGCTGGACACCAGAAAAAAAGCACAAGAGGAACATCATTCCTGAATAGCTGCTCAGTGCTCCACACCACAGGAAAAGCAAAGTGAACAGAAAACACTCAATAATTTTCGATACAGAGGCTGAGGAATTTCTGAACAGGATTTTAGGATGTGAGCTGGTTTTTTGCAGTAGGCAAAAATAAAGCCTGAGCTAAGCCTGCGTCATTAGCCTACCTCAAAAATCTGTTCAAATCCTAGAGAAAAATTGAAATGAATTATATTACAGCAACTGGAAGTCGTTAAACTTCCCTTAAGAGCCAACAGAAGTTAGGAAGGTTAGGAAACCTCATCGGGGATACAGAAGGAGATTTTTTCTGTGCCTGGAGATGCTGGGGGAGAATTCTGCGAACAACTTGAATGCTGCTGACTGGACATCTTTGCATGATAAGGACCAGATGGAAAACCCAGAAGAGACTCCACGAATTCACTTGCAAATTATCACTTAGCATTAATTACGCCCAGAAAGCTGCCTCGCATTGACGTTCACATTACCGAATACTCCAGCACGGAGACGTCTACGTAGAAGTTTATAATCAAAGCCATGCAAGCAATTTAAATATTGCAAGGCTATAAACAGATTAAAGATATGATTTTATTGGAGTATTTGGGTTTTGCAGCGAAACATTTCGCCATTGTGCCACGTGTGGCTTTCCTGCTTAGCTGCAAAACTCCAAGCAGGCTGGGATAACAGAGCTTTGTGAGTAACCAAACAACCAATAACCCACAAGACACAGCGACTGGCCATCATCCTTTATGTAAATAAGGAAAGGTTTTGTTTTTTTTTTTTCTTTTGCTCACTAATAGCCGGCACACAACAATGAAATGCTTTTAATAAGTTTTTAAGGGGATAAGATCAGGGAATCCATGTGGTGAGTGCCCTTCTCGATGGCCGCACACCACGTCTGCGGCCGGAGCGTGACACGTTTGCATTGTTATTTGGCCGTAAACAAAATGAAAAGATCTGTCACTGAAATTTAAACAGAGAGGCTGGTTACATAAACTCCAGCATTCCCAGCCCCAGCGCAGCACAATCAACAGTCTGAGGAGACTCTACAGCTAAACAAAGTTTGGGGATGTTTTTTTGGATAGGGGAGAAAGATTAATAACCAGAAAATAACTCTTGGCTCCCGCTACAAACTCTTAGGAATATAATTTTAAATTTGTGTAAATCCAAAGATTGATGCTCAAGCTTATGAAATAACCATTTTTTTTCCGCAGTGTTGAAATACACACCCACATGGAAACAAATCTTTTCGCTGGCCAATTTTAACAGAATATACTGCTTTTACCAAAAAAAGCAACTTAAATAAATCTGACCTATCTGTTCTCGTAGATAATTGTAACTGCGGTCAGCAAACAACAAATCTTCTATAAATGGTCATCTTTCCAAATTATTCTGGCTTCAGAACAGGCCTGATTAATTGCACAAACACTGCGTGCCTCTGAATGCAATTTGTCTGTGTGGACCAACAGAGGATGCCTGAGACATTCCCAGCAGCCACGCGAGAGAGGATTTCTCTGCTTGCTGCAGGTAAACAACATCTTGCTGCATCACAAGACCCTGCAGATCACTCCAGTCCCAAACAGAGCTGTTGCCTTGCCCTAAATGGAAATATTAGGACAAATGGAATGAGAAGGAAGCTTGGAGAGGTCTCCTTCTAGGAGAAGCTTCCCTTCTCCAGCAGCATCTCCTGCTGCTGGCGGGCAGTGGGAGGTGAGTGGTCCCAGGGCTCCAGCTGGATTTCAGCAGATGACTTAAATCCTGTGCCTGGCGTTGAGGGAGGGCTGGCCCTGGGTCATTCCTCAGGCTTTTTTCAGCAGCAGCTGACACGGGGTTTGCTCAGGCTCAGATCTCAGGGTGGTTTCTCGATCAGCTGGACACAGACTTCTCCGTGCACTGAAATCCATGGTGCCATCATGGAATGAAACAAACACACTGTGCTCGTGAGCAGGGAGCCTCTTGCAGTCAATTTAGCTTTAGGAAGATGATGAATCACAGCCTAATCTCTGCAGTATCCATCTTCACTGAGATGCTGTAGGACACCATAAATTCAGGCTGAATTTTACACGTGGCATAATGTTTATAAATGCTATTTGTTGTGTGTGATTGAAGCAATCTCCTTAACTCCGTCAGAACTATGTCAGACACCAGTGACAGCTGCAACTCAGAAATCGGGATTTCTGACTCAAGGGTTAATTGGATCTTCCCACTAAGGAGTTGGAGAGCAGCAGGAAGAGTAACTGGAGGGATGGATCTAACTGCACTGCTCCCTCACCTTCAGGAGGAGTAACCATCCTGTTATAAACACCAGGAGAAAATGGTCTGGGGGACAGAGCTGATAAGCCAGGAGCTGTGCACAGATAAATTGTCTGCACGGCTTCCTGCAACGCACCCAACACCTCCTCTCCACAAATCCCATCATCTGGAACAGGGATACAATGGACAACACGGAGCATGGGCTTCCATCTGAGAAAAATCAAAATGTTTGTGCTCAGAGGGTGTAAGAGAAGATATTTGAATTGCACAGATGAGAATTGCACACTTCTGCTGCCCCGTGTGCTCCCAAGCTCTCACTGGGACACACCCACGGCTGCCACTCTCCCCAGTTCCACCTGGTTTACTCATGCAAAGAGGAAATGGGATCCACATTCCCTTCTGTTTTGGAAAAGGGTTTGGCAGAGCTTGTTTAGTCAAAAAAAAAAAAAAAATCCATTGAAAATGTAGAAGTCGGTCCCATTTCATGCCAGTTCTAAATGCCCCAAACCAATGTTTTTGATAAATTGTGCAGCCCATGACACACCTCTCATTTCTCCTCTTTTCTCTGCAATACATAGAGTTAAAGTTGACAGAAACTTGCTGGTTTGCAGAATTTAAAACATTACACACTCACACTGCCCAGATTGACAACATGAGCTGGGATGGTGCCAGAAGAGCAGCGATGATTTATTAGGTCTGTAGCACTTAATCCAAGAAATAAAAAGGACTTATGTGACGGATGAGCATAAATGAACTATTGGGTCAGACATCCATTTCTTAAAAAGCAAAATGAAAAAGGGTCTGAAGCAAGACACTGTGTAGGGTTTAGTATACATTAATGTATTAGAGCTTTGCTGGTTTACTTTGAAATTTCTGGGTTTTAACCAGCTCCAAATGATTATTTTTTAAAAACCAGACTAGCTGAAATAAATATTTACCAAATCCCATCACGTCATACTGCCCTTCCCTGGTAATATCATCATGGCTCAGAAAACATTTACAAAGAATTAGGACAGAGGCTGAAACCCTGACCCGAAGTCAATGACCAAATTCCCATTGTCAGCAGAGATGTGAAGCTCCATGCTAAAGCCTCTCCGCTTCTGCAATGTAAGCAGTGAAGGCACAGGGACCTTTTACATCATCCCCTGCAAGATCAGAGTCTGCACACGGGGCCAAAGAGCCTTTGGAGCTGAGTGTGGTCTGAGTCAACACCAGGAATAAACCAGTGTTTGAGTGCCAGCAGCATGTTCTACCAGAGTTTCCTTCTCAAAAAACATGGTAGAAGACCCACCATGTGATCATTCTGTAATCCTGGGACATTTTAATAGGAAAGTGATTCCATTCTTTCTGTGAGTCTCTCTGGCAAAGCCTTAAGCTGCTGTGCTTTGAGATTTCCTCACCTGAAAAAAAAAATCCAACTTTTTTCTCTCCCATCTGTAATATTGATAAATCATTTCCAGCACATAAATTTCCCTCCTAGCATGAAAAACTTGATCAGAAAGCAATAAAAAGTACAATAAATAGCCAGCTCCACTCTAACCTGTGTGGTTTGACACAGCTGAACAAGCTGTGAAAAGGAATATTGTTCCTTTAATAGAACGTCTGAAATGGTGCTCAAAACAGATTGGGCTGACAATTTTTGCAACCTTGGTGTCTCCTCCAAGATTTACAATGGCACAGCTCCCCTTTTTTTAGCAAATTAAACCTTGTGTCAAGGCTTAAAATTAAATCCAAACTTCTTTTCTTCTCTGTACAGAAGGAACAAATTGGCACCACATGCCAGTAGTCAAGGAGTGCTGATGGGAAACAGAGTGAAGGGAGCGCCCTCCAACCTGGAAGGCGTCACTAGTCAAAATCAACTGGGATAAACAGTCAATTCCACTTGAAATTTGACATCTAAAGGCTTGTAGGATAGAAACATTCAAATATAAGGATTCCTCTGTACCACACGGACCTGTCTCGGTGCCAGCACTTAAACTTTTCTGTGCTGTGCAAGCACTTTGTGGGAATCTGCCTTTGGTAGGGTTTGATGCTGTAAGATCATTGCCTTGCCAAAGCCTTTTTAGTTTGTTCCAGAGGAAAAAAAAAAAAAAAAGGAAATACAACAGAGATTTAGAGCATATGAACATCGCTGATTTAATATCGCCTACTGTTACCAATAGAATTTTTTGTCATTATGCAGGATTCTGGCTTATAACATTTAAAGTCTTACTTGATTATATATATGCCAGATAAAACAAAAGGGTGTTTCTAAGGACAGGCATATGAACTCATTCCATGGACAGAAAGGTAAGAAGAGCTTTTACAAAACTACCCAAAGGCCACACTGTTGTCCAGTTAAGGAAGGCACGTCATGTCATTATGTGTTGATTTCTGAAGCAGATCCCGTGTCCAATCCATCCCCAAACCCCACTTATTTCCACACAAAAGTAACCCTACATTTCCCAGGTTAAGAACCAAACCCAGGCCAGGACTCCGGAATTTTTAGTTGAACTTTGCTTTCCCAGCACAGAAATTGCTGGGGAAAAAAATAAAATGAAAGTTCTTTTTGAACCATAACAAAGAGGTTAAATATACAAGTTTTAAAAGTCCCTTTATCTTTTTATAACTGTGTAGACAACAGAGTGTTCGAAAGGTGACATGACTCCCTGCTTCAAACCTTCCATTGGTCTTCTCCTAATGTTTCTAACAAAAGTCCTCATATAAAAAAGATCAGCAGCAAAACATCACACCTGGTTATGGATGAAAAGTGAAAATAGGAGTTATTTTGTCCTGGTGCAGCACATCAAAAGAAAGCATTCACTCCAATTTAACCTCGGTTTTAAGCACATGCACGACGTTTTGCAGGATGAGGAACTAAATTCACAAATGGAACGCTCCACAGAGATGTTTGCAGAAAACACAGCAAAATGCTCAGCTCAGAACCCAGCACAAGCAAGGCAGAGATATTAAACAGCAGGAAGATATTGCAGTAAATCATGGAATGAAATGGAGCCACAGGATGGCGTGGGTTGGAAGGGACCTTAAAGGTCTTTTCACCCCACCCCTGCCATGGGCAGGGACACCTCCCACTATCCCAGGCTGCTCCAAGCCCCATCCAGCCTGGCCTTGGACGCTTCCAGGGATCCAGGGGCAGCCACAGCTTCTCTGGGCAACCTCTGCCAGGGCCTGCCCACCCTCCCAGGGAACAATTCCTTCCCAAAATCCTACCTATTCTTGCCCTCTGGAAGTGTTAGCCCAGATTAGGGTTTCAGTTGAATACCAAGAGAGAATTCCTTTTTCCTGCAGCATCACAAGTCCATCAGGGGTGGAATTAGCCCCAAACACATCTGGAATATCATCCATGTTATGCAAATGGGGGCTACTAGAAATAGCCCTGGACTTGCAGAGTAGGAACAACAAAACCGGATTGTAAACTACAATAGTTTGAACAATTCTCACCAACATTCCCAAAATCCGAGAGGAGCAAGCAGTGCAGACCATCAGCACTCCCAGCACCGAGCCTGGCTGTGTCAGAAAGCCAATGTGAAACCAGCTGCAAAGCTTATTTATCCCAAATTACTAGTTTTAAAGACAAGGATTAATTTACATAGATTTTTTTTTTTCAACTATACTGTTCTAGGTGGGCTATTCTGTTATATTTGAAAAAAAAAATAAAAAACCCCACTCTACTGCAATTTAGTTATAATGTGAAGTTGTCCAGACTACAGAAACACAAATCCCTGCTCCACATTGACTGGAAGAAGGGATCTGCCAACTGGAAGGCAGAAGGAAATATACCTGGCACTGGCCCACGCTCTCAGGTGAGCACCAGTGTCTCTGCCAAGACAGCAATTCTCTGCTCATCATTCAACCTCTGAAAGTGCCCAAATTGCCCCAAAATCACCACATAAACTTATTTTTCATTGGTAAATAAACATTTCATTGGGGTAATTGCAGATGGCAGATGCAGAATTTTAAACAAGGATAAATTAAAACATGGAGCTGTGCTGGAGTTTTGCACAACTTAGCAGGAACTTTTCTTCCATACAGCATTTCTCAGCTAAAGTTTCGTTTCTGTTTTGCAGTTCACCTCTATGTTTAAATAATAATTATGGTTGTGACATACAGTGACAAAAGCCAGAAAATTCAAAATTAGCAGAGACATACTCTGTCCATTGTTTGAATGTGCTCAGCTGGTTTTGCTTTACTAATACCACCAAGACAGAAATTTTCATTTCCCAAAAACACAAACTTCTGGCAAGGGGTTACGGAGTGAAATAAATCTTATTCTTGGAAGAGACTTTTGTTTGACACCTGAATTATTTCTGCTGGTTTCTCTCCTTTTTCCCCTTCTTCAAATGGAGTCTTAGAACTCGAAGCCAAAATACAGAGTCTTAGAGCTATCACAACAAAAGCTCAGCATCCAATTTCTCCTTCCAAACACAATCTCCTCCTAAAATATATCAACAAACCCATCTCCTTATTAGCCTGCAAGGAGCTGGGAAGCCTTGTCACAGCAAGGACATCTCAAACATCCCAGTGTGCAGTTGCTCGCTGAGTGGTGGGGAAGCAAAGGTATCAGAGCACAAACTTTCAGACCTTGCTGTCTCTGTTTGGAAGTTTTAAGACAGATGCTCTTCATTTTCCTCTTCTAACAGGCTGGCAAATGCTAAATGGATATGACATCAGCAGTAATGCCACACATTCCAGTGGCAAATAATGAGTTTATTCTACTGTGTGCCATTTTTGCCCACCTGTTTCCTCTCATAGATTACTCCTTTTTTTCCCCTCCTCTTCTGTATGTAAGTGAGAAATCCCATTTTTATGTTTGTATACACACATTATGTATCTCCTGCTTTCTTTTATGTCTAGCAAATACAAGAATGCCTTATTATTCTCAGCTGTTAAGCAAACCTTTTCTTCTCCTTCTGATATAAAAGAGCTCCAGATCTTTTTCTTTGCAATCAGAGAATAACCACAAGTTGTTTTTTTTTTCCCAATCTCTTCATTAAGTCACGATCCTATATTTGCTGGAATTGACTGGAAATCTGCCATGGAGCTCTCTGCCTGTGCAGGTTTCTTCTTTTGGTTTAGGGGACTAATTCCAGTATAATGCCATTGTATCTGTTGGGTTCTATCCCACAGGAACTGGGCCCACAGCTTCACTAATTAGTGTCTGCTCTGATAGGACACTGAATCCGCCAAGGCTTTGAAGTGGATCTGCTGAAGCCATCACCTACAGTGAGATCCCCAAAGACCAAAAGTCTTTTAAACACAAGAAAGCCAGGCTTTATTTGAATAAAATTAGAAATTTCACTTTCAAATGGAGGAAGCTCAACGTGACTGGGGCAAGCAGGGCTTGAAGTAGAAAGGTTTCTGCTCCACGGTCTCTCTCCGTCCTCGTGGGCTTTATTTCATCTGATTCAAGTCACTTGCAGAAAATTTTGCCCAGTTCTCTCTCATCCCTACAAGGATTCTGGCAGCTTTGGGACCTGGCTGGTGCCTGGTGCTCTCAGGAGCCTCCTGGCTCAGGAGCTGGGTGTTCCTCTAGTCCGGGGGGATTTTCCAGATGCCTCACTGTCCTTTTATGGCCACCAGAAACTGATGCCCTAAGGAAGGCTGACCTGAAACAGAGACTGGACAGAGCTAGAGAATAAAGTGGGTATTTATTGAAAGGCCTCCAGGATACACCCTGGGTAAGACAGGGCATGACCAGGGCTACACCCAAGGTGGACCCAAAATGGTCACAAAAATGCTGACCAGTCCTAAATCTCACATTTTTATAAGTTTTGGTCCATTTGCACATTGGGGTTTAATTGTCCAATTCCAGCTTCAGGTTGTGAGGTCTCATCCTTCTTGTTCCTCCCTTCAGCCCACCTTTGCTTGTGCTTTTGGGCCTGAAAGTTATCGTTTGTCCTCAGCAGGAAAATGATTTATTTTGTGTCCCTGCTCTGTGCAGAGCTGAATGACACTGACTGTGAGCTCAGAACTGCACCCCTGGGCAGCACAGAACCTGAAATACATGAAAGCTCAACCTTAAGGCATCGAGTGGGGACATTTGTACCTGTGTCCCACCCCCTGCCAGCCCTGCTCAGCTCTCCCTGCAGCCAGGGAGCCCTGAGGGAAAGGATCTGTCCCTGTGGCCTCCAGGGACACGGCCACCTCCACCACTTTACTTCGTTGGGAATTCCATGGGGTCCTCAGGCCAAGGAACTCGTCCCGATCTCTAAAAACCCCTCTCTACTCTCCTGGCTTTTCCTGCCTCCACAGGTCCTGGGACATCATTTTTCACATGGAAAATAAACTTTTTCCTTTCTTGTTCATTTCCCTCCTGGATTTGTCCTTCTCATCCCATTGGAAGCTCTGCAGATCTCCAGCCTGGTGTGCTGGTGGCAGATCCGTGTTTGTCTCTCTTATCTATGGAAATCACCTAATCCCCGCAGTCTGCTGAAACCATTCCTCCCCAGAATCTCAAATTATTTATTCCTGCCCCATTTCCCCCTCCTCGCTTCTCCTCCTGTCCATTTGCAAGGGCTACAGCCACACATTATTAATAACTTATTATCAACCCCCCAAATTTCACATCTAATCCACAATTAAATCCAACTTCCACCACCTATTTGCTACAATTTCAAATCCCTGGGATTTCTCTCCTCCCTCACTGCCCCGCACTCCTCAGATGTTCTTGCAAATGGGCCATTAATTGCCAGACCATCTAGTGGGAAAAGAAGAAAGCTGGCTACTCTTTGATTGCAGGGTTGTTGGGATTTGTCTGTTTGTGTTAATACTTCTCCCGGCCTACAGGGATGTCTTTTTACCTTTGTTCCATTATTAGTTTTAACAACTGTATTATTTATTTTTTGCTGCTTTTCAATCTGTCATTGTTTAAAAATCCATTAAACTATAGGAGCCGAATAATTTTTTTTTCTTTCCCCTTCTTTATCCCCAAGAATTAACAAACAGTTTAATTAAGACAGATAAACAGGGAGATGTTGGGTCCCCTGAGAGGGTTACATCCACATCTGATATTTTCAGAAGAAGAAGAAGGGTGTGTGTGGGGGGGGAAATATTTATGAGATTTTAATTATATGCAAAGTCATATTTCTAATTTTTTTTTCCTTTTCAACAGAATGGATTTTTCTTTCCAGCGGGAGGAGAGGCCCAGCCTCCAATCAGGAAGGGCAGAGAAGTTCCACAGTGGAACCAGGATCAAGATTTTCTCAGACACAGCTTTAGGTTTGTGTGGGTTGGCTTTGGGAAGAGGGGATGCAGTGACAGGACAAGAGGGAATGGTTTTAAGCTGGAAAAGAGGAAGTTTAGATGGGATATTAGGAAGAAATTCTTCCCTGTGAAGGTGGTGATGCCCTGGCACAGGTTGTCCAGAAAAGCTTTGACTTATGCCTTAGTCCCTATAAACATAAATTTAATGAATATTTAAATATTTATAAATTATATAAATATTATAAATATAAATAATATTTGTAAATAAATATTAAATGTTTATTTTTAAACTATAAATAAAATTTGAGGAAAACGTTCCTTAATTTCGGCTGATACTGTGAAAACCTCTACAGCCAAAGGTCTAAAACTATGTGCTAAATAACCTCTAGTATATTTTAATTTCCCTTTTTTAATGAGGAAAAAAAAATAAACCTGGAAATAATCAAATGCACATTTGGAAATAAGAACAAATTCTCCTTGAGTCCATTTTTAAGACCTTATATAATAATTTTCATTGCTCTCCAGTATTAATGCTACATTGAGGTAAGGCAGAAAGAAACTGAAATCAAAGCTGAAAGCAACTCATTATTAAAAATCCCTCAAAATTTTCAACTGCAGATGAAATAACATAAAACTAACCTCAGAAGTCTTCGCCCATTCTAAGAAATTTATTAAATTCAACTGGATTAGAGGAGATAAACTTTTTTTTATTTTCTGCAAATTGCAAAATCGTGATCCAGAATGCAGCTGAGAAATTAAGGAATTAAGATGTTCGAAGCAGAAATGCAGTAGTGAAATGACTGGTAGAATTTTCCCATAAAAATTTAAAACTGTGAAAAAACCCCACATTTTTGGGCTTTCTTTCGATATAATTATTGTATAAAAAGCTACAGGGTCATAATTAAAGCCCTTGATCTCAAAAAGCTATCCTTAATTTTTCACTTTGATGGAAAAATATTCCATTATTTTAATAAGAAGAGAATGACATTATTTCCATGTGAATTTTCTGAGTAGTTCAGGTCATACTCGAAGGAAAGCCTGTGCACTCAGCCACAAAAACAATAGAACAACAGAGCTCCACAAAATACACCTCTTCAAAAAAAGCCAAATTTTAAAAATGCCAAAAAAATACAGTCAACCCTCCCCCAACCAAATCAACAAAAAAATTCTATCAGAAAACATTAAGACATTAAAATTTTCAGACCAGCTCCTATTTCTGCACCTAAAATAACTCCCACCTCTTCCAGTCAATAATTTGGTCTGTTTCTTTAAAAAAAAAATAAAATAAAAATTAAATTAAAATAAAATAAACCCCAGCAATTAATTGACAATGTGAAGCTTCAGAGACCCAAAAAAAGGATGGAAAAACTGAAGTGCACTTAAGAAATCCCATTCCTTAACGTTCCAGTACAAGGCACAGTGACAGGGATAGTTTTTATCAGTTAAATTCAGTAACCAGGCAAGAGAAAGCTGAATTTCAATGTGAGTTCCAAACACCTAAATCCAAACACTCAACGCAAATATTGCCAGGCTGCTCATCCACTAAAAAAATAAAATTAACTGGAATCAAATTTTGGTACAATTCTGTGCAGGATGGGAACTTGTGCATATTTGGCAGGCAGCCCCACTCGTGTATGCAATGCATAAAAACTGTAAGAATGGATTCTATACTGACTACGGGGTGCTTACTTTCCTTCAACGATAATTGTCTTAATGCCTGTTTTAATCAGTATTAACTACTAGCAATAACACGCTTTTAATTATGTTTTAAACGAGTCCTTTATTGGGCTGTTTTGGGAAGCAAATTAGTCAAAAGGAGCTGTTAATCAAAAACGTGTTACTGGCACAAAATAAATGTTCATTTAAGGAGCCATTTGAAATAAACCTGGCTCATTGACTCTGACAACCTACAAGGACACTGGGGCCTCCCGAGGATAACTCCTTCAGCTCTCTCCCAGCTACGCCGTGCTGCTCAGAAGTTATAAGTAGGAGCATTAAGCAGTTTAGGTCATTCATCAGCTAACTTTTACTACTGTACTCAAGAAAATGAGCCTCCCAGGATCTTGGCGGCAGATCTATTCCTTCATTAGCTGAGCAATATTGAGAGAGATATTCCTGTCATTGCAGGGGGAGGAATCTATTGCAGGGGATTTTTTGCCCGGTGTCCCCCTTTGTCTGTCTTTGCAAGATTCCAAGGTGTTTAGGCTGGAAGAGTGGCATGAATTATCTGTGAACGTCGTTTGTAGGAGTTCGTTCCCCTTCTGATGAGTGATGGCCAAAAATTGGGCCACACAAGGTGGTATTTTCCACCTAACACAGAGCTGTCACCCTCCCTGCGCAACTTTAAACAGGAATTTTATTGAATCCATTCCATTGCCAGGTCGGAAAACTTAATTTTGCTGCTGCCATTTAATTTGAAGAATTTCAGTTTTAAACAAACTGGGGAGAGCTTGAGTTAGAGCAACGGCCAGGAGTCTGGGTTTAAAGTCCTCAGATGGTGGTTCTTTGGCTGAAGCTTTGACTTGTAAATTTTAAGGCAATCTTGCTTCATGACAAAGAAAAAATATAATAAATTAAAAACTGATCTGATTTTACTCACTTGGCATGCCTTAGTTAACCCCTTCAAAGTTAGTTTTTACCTCCACCACCTGTAGCTTTAGCTAAAAACTCAGAGATACCATTCCCCCACTCTGCCTGTGACACAGAGTGCTGAAACAATATAAAATGAGTTATTAGGATTTAAAAAATGGGTTTTCCTCTACCCGGAGCCCCTTCAGAACTGTGCTGGAGTGAGCTCTTTTTGGGGAGGCAGGTGGTTAATTAAGCATCAGCTCACAGTGTGTCCTTACGAGACTGAGCCTGGGGGTAGGAATGAACTTGTGAGAGAAGCGACTGCTGGATTCACACCAGCACAAAACAACCCCAAAACCTGGGCAAAGCTGTGAAAAATCATACACACCACAAGCTCGGGGAATGCTGCATGTCCTTGTCTGGCTTCCCAAAGCCTGCTCTCACCCACAAAATCCACTGGCGGTGCTCATGCCCCAAGGTTATCACAGGAATAATGACAATATCAGCTCCCAAAATCCTGTCCCCAAAGGTAAGTGGGGCCGGCAGCAAGGCAGGTCCCAGGGGTGTCGTGACACACATTTTAAATGGCCTTAAAACAAGGGTTTACACTATAAACCACAACCCTTCCTGCCAGCCCAGCCATACCTACAGCACCTTCAACCTGAATAATTCCCTGCTCATTCCAGGGATGGCTCCACACCAGCACCTCATAGCTTGGGAGGCAGCAGGAGGGGACAAAGAGGGGAAGAGGTGCAAAAACCTGGTGGGCCGCAAAGAACCGGAGTGGAGCTGCCTTGTCCTCCCGTTAGTTTTCTTATTCTGCCAGAGAAAAACCCCACCTGGCAAGTACAGGTGTGCAGAAATCACGAGCACCACAACAAACCCAAGCTGCAGGCAGACCTGAGGGCCTTCCAAAGCAGTAGGGAAAGAAAAGAAATTGGCAAATCTTCACCCACAATTGCAATTTGTGACTCAGTGTCCTGGGATGGGGCGATTATGAGAGGTGAGTTTTTATATCTGACTGATTGGGATTCCTTCCTCATTAGCAGCATTCCACGACGTGTTAAAGATCCTCTTATGGCCTGACAAACACATCTTGATTTCATTGACTTATCTCTAATGCTTTCAGCATGTATCTAAGGGAACAAAATGCCCTTTACACACTTAAATTAAGGGCTTTAATGCACTCGGAAAAAAAAATGAAATAAAAATTTTACTAAGGACAGCACAATAAAACACCTTGAGACAATTACTCCTAATGAAATACAAAGATTACCAATAGCTACTGACATCTTCCATTACAAAAGCCGTTATAAATCCTCTGTCTCGTGGAGAAACTTTCCCCACTTTTTGAAGATTTTCACCAGACCGTAATTGCAAACCTGATTTTTATTTTATTGCGTTCAAAGCTGATTGCACTTTTTGATGGACTTCATCATGCTCCAAAAATAGCATAAATGCTTTCCAAGATGTGGGTTTAAGAAAGTTATTGGGACTGGCAACTTCTTTTTCAAATTATCATTCACGGATCTATTTTCAACACCCTCTTTCTCAGCCCATTAAGTGTATTTCTGCAGCCTTCATCCACAAGCCACAGTAAAAGGTTCTGTCTGACCCTGCTCCAGAGAAGTGAGACTCTCCTGCTTCCAGTTAGCAGCAAAAAACCACAAACGTGGTTTTGATTTCTCCTTTAAGTTTCTGGAAATGCACAAATGTGGTCTTTTCAATATTCTGTAATTGCTGCTCTTTTTTTTTTAATATTATTTTCCCCCCCCATCTTCTTCCTCACACACAATTATTCCAGTCACTATTCCCTGTATTTTCGTGTGTTTGGGTTTTCATGTTTCTTGATGCAACATTGTCCTTTGGGGATCCATTTCCTGCATATTTTTATTTTTTTATTAAAAAATGAACAGGGAGTAAGAAGGTGACTCTCTTGAACCAGGTGAGAACCTGCAGAGATTAATTCTCTGAGCATAAATCATCTGACTGTAACTACGGGATGACACCTTAAAGTTACAAAATCCAAGACAAGTCATTAATACATTTTCTTGGCCCCCACAACAGAAAAACAAAATTCTAACTGACAGAAAGCTGAGACCCAGAGACAGAAGCTGATGGATTCAACAACCAAAAATAATAATCTGAAAGTCAAAGGGAGATTTGAGTGCTTTTCTAATCAGTCCAACACTTGAAAACCCCCAGCATGAACAAAAAAATCAAGGATATGAACTGACAAGAGCCAGCCCTGTCCTTCCATCACCTTCTTTCAGCACTACGTTCACCAAGTAAACTCTGAATTACAAAAGAAAGATAATTCTCAAATCCAAGCAACCAGGACAGGTGGTACAGAAAAAGGATGCAAAAGAAACATTACAATGTATAAGATTTTAATCTCTTATTTATGATTCTTCCATAAAGTTTATTATAAGTCATTATGTACATCTCCAAGTATCTCATCACAAAATGACATTTACAATGTAACCATAGCAAAATAATTCTGCACAGAACAATTTGCAAAATATCACATCAAAGGTAATGTGGGAGTACAATATAATTGTAGCAATTTCACCATATTAATACTATACTGCTCATACTTTGGGCCCCCAAGCAAAATAACTTTACAGGCAGAATAGGTAGGCAAAAAATACTTATCTCTGTTTATATCCTTTTATCTCAGATCTGCACGGAGCAGAGTGTGAAATATAGAAAGCATATTCAACATGACTAATAGGTCACACTACTTCTCCCAGTGAAATCCAGGGATTTTTGGCACAGAATTACATAAGTGGTCTAAATCCTGCTGTACAGCTAAAAATCAACTCATCTGTTTAAAAATTAAAAAAAAAAAAAAATCTAAATACAAATACCTCTAAAAGCACCATTGGGAAAAAAAAATTATTACTGAAATGTCGCCTATTCCTATTCCATCCTAACAAATCTTTCAGTGCCATAAGAGAGACTGAAAGCAGCCCTGAAAATAATTTATTTAATGACGGGATGAAAAAAGAGAGTGAGGGGAAGACAAAAATAGCTGCGGACCAAATTTGCACGGAGCGTAACATGAAAGTTTTCTGGGAGGCTGGCGGAGCTCTCGGAGTTGGGCTGTTGCAGGGACATTCATCTAACCAAATATGAGGCCCTATGGGAACTCTGAGGAGATTAAAAAGAAATAATGAAGGCATAATTGTGGGTTAGCTGGGAATAGTTCTTTCTCCTCCTCAGCATATGGAGAAGTGTGTCAGTCAGATGGTGCACACTGGAAGGTATAATACCTGAGGGGTTTGAGCGGCTGATGCTTCTTTATCTCTTTGTTTTGCTTTCAAATTTCTTTTTTCATCTGTTATTTTAAGAGATACCAGGGCTCGAGGTATTCTCTGTGGGTTTGTCTCGCCTTTCTTTTTTTTTTTTTAATTTTTTTTTCTTTTTTCTTTTTTTTTTTTTTTGGTGTCTTCCTCAGGGTGGGAAATTGGAGAGCCACATTTATTTATGCATTGAAAATTCTTTCCTGTCCTTGCAGGTGGAGCATACCTGCTCACGCCTGATCAGAATTATAAAGGTGAAGATCTACAACAATGTTTTAAAGGAATTTTTAAAAGGACTTCTTAAAAAGACCAAACACTGTAGACCACCACTCTTGACAGTATTCTTTAATTTGCTTTAATATCTATTAGTTCTACGGGATCAAATTGCTCCTCCTTGATTTCAACTCTTTCAAACCTATTCTTTTCCACCTGATGAAACAGCTCCCATCAGAGAACGTGGATGGAGCGATTAAACTGATTTTAATGTCATCAGAACCAAACCTCAACATTCATGCAGGCAGCACAGGCAGCGGCTTTCCTTCAAATGAGCTCAGATTACAACAGCGAGCACCCTGTTATAGGTGTGTGCCAGGTGAAAATTACAAAGCCCGGACTGATAATATTGAAGCGCAGGCTAAGTTTCAGCCTGCACGTGTTGCCTTAAGCTCAGCCCAGACAAAACCACGTGCAGAAAACCAAACACCAGTGCCCACCTATCACCTTTTTCACCTTCAGCACAGGAACTCCCCTGTCTGTGAAACCCTCAGCTAATGCAAAAGACAGGTTTAAGTCCCAGTGCAGACGCAGAAACATAAAGCAGAGTGACACATCTTGAGGCAAATTGGTTCGGAGCTGCTTTGTGTCCCCTCCTGTTCCTCTCCTTTCTCCACAGGGATGGGAGCAGGCTGCTCCTGCTCTTAGGAGACAGAGAGCCACAACACCTCCTCACGTCAGCCAGCATCTCATCCTGCCCATGCTGCTGGAATGCAGCAGCTCCTCAACCCCAGGGACAACCATCTGCGTTTCAGAACCAGTTTTCAGCCCTCTCATGGCACAAAAGATCAAAAATTACCTGCTCAGTTTCCCTGTGTAGTGCCTTGAGAACGTGCCTGTTATTAGGGAACACAAATGCTGAGAGTGGAGCCAACTCTCCAAATTTTCTTGATCTAGCAAATAACCCCCTCTTCAACCCAGAATATGTAAAGGGTAAGTGATCTCTTGATGTTTCAGAAAGAGATCGTAGGGTCTGCCTCAAACCAGGCCAAGTGAAATGGAAAAACAGGTCACCCTCTCCAGGCTGACTTCTCCAAACCAGCAACAAAGAGAAATAATTCAATTCAGCAGCTCAACATCACCTTGCTGCCACTTAGATAATGATTGAGAGAAAGGAAAATCACTTGCAAAAAAAAAATAAAAAAAAAATCAAACAATGTAAAGAAAAGCTTTCGGTTGAGAATATTTATGTGACTTTTGAAGCAAATCCCAAGTATGAGTACACGAGAAATTCTGCACAGCTTGGAGGAAGAAGCTCGGGGAGTTTTGGGGCTTGAGGTGGTAGATGGGGCAGGGATTTAGAGGGATTTTGGAATAAATTCACTGGCAGACACATAACTGGCTCCTTTTGTGGACACAGCCATGGGTAAGGCTACAGGGTACATGGAGTTCACCCAGTTTGGACGGAATGGGGTTTAATCCTGCCCAGGGCTTGGAGGCTGATATTTGACCCCCCCTTTCATGTTGAACAGGCATTTAGCCCAAATCATAACCTGGGCCGTCGTTAGCAGAACTTCCAAAAATATATTTGAGCCCACTTATGAAAATTAAGCAGAGCAACAAAATTATTAATAATTGGTAGGAAAAAAAAAAAAAAGGCAGGAAGTACTGGAGATTAAAAGATGATGTATTAGCCTGGAAAGAGCGAGTCTCCAGAAATTATCCTCATTTTTTTTTAAGTTGAAATGGGTGAAAGTATTTTACAAAAGTTGTTTTTAATGAGACATTTTCTCTACATCATATCAGGACAGAACTGTGAACTTTTTTTAATGGAATTACTTGACAAACTGATCAGTGCCATATCACTGCCTCCAGACACAGTTCTTTTAATGATGTCCAAACTACTTAACTATTAAAATGAAATTGTGAGCCAGCACAGTAGGAAGTAGATTGAGCAAGCTGAAGATCAAAGAAGATACCATCACAGTGGCCTTTGTGTGCTCACTGTAGGTTTGCTCTGACTGAAGGGTAAAGTAGTGGTGAATTGAATTAGATTGGGTTGGTTCTGTACCAGAGCACTGAAGGCAACATAAAAGAAGGGTCAAATAAAATAGCACGAGCCTACCTTACCCTGGGCAAGATTAAAACTGAGTCTGGATTGCCATCAGCCATCTTATCACTTTGTCTAAACAGTGCTGGGAACACAAATTCATTTGTTTATTGTGTTGTTCTGTACTTTTTGTGCACTCACTTTACTCACAGGTAAATGGGATCACGGAATCACAGATTAATTTGGGTGGGGAGGGGCCTTAGAACTCAACCAGGGACACCTTCCGCTATCCCAGGTTGCTCCAAGCCCTGTTCAACCTGGCCTTGGACACTTCCAGGGATGGGGTTTAATATTTACCATAAGGTTTTTCTTAAAGGAGAATTAATTAAAGAAAAAGATGCCACAAGATTCCCTCATTTCCAAAAGAAATACAGAGAGAAACTCATGAAGTAGATGCAGACCTACAAACTTTTCCCAGACGCTTGGATACTGAAAAAGAACCGGGAAGGATAATGTTCTTCCCGCTGCTCCCATTCCTTCCTGACCTTCACAGCAGAGATTTTTGGTAAAGAATAAAGATAAATAAATGAATTAAGAATTCAACTCCTTTGGAAACATCAGAGATGCTGTGAGCACTGCCCTTCCTTGGAGAGCTTGACTCACCTGGTACTGGCAGTGAGATTAAATCAGATGCACAACACCTCTACCCAGCCCTAATTTTGGGGAAGGCAAACACAAAATGGAATCCAATGGGTAACAACACAAGAAACCCACAACTGTTCATTAAAAATGACCTTGATTTAAAGGATTTTGTATTTGCACCTCTTAAAACAACACCAAACCCACTTATTTTTTTGTTCCAGGTTTTCACTCTTTTACTTACATTGAACTTGCACTCTTTTAGGACTATTTTCAGCTTTAGGCTCTTGTTTTTAACAATCCCAGGCTGAAACAGTGAAGAGGCTGAAGGAGAGACCATCAGCATTTCAGGACAAAAGTGATTTATTATTTACCTTCTCACTTTATGCCACAGCCACTCCTTCTCCAGGAGCAGTACGGGCATGCAGCTCGTGCTGCAATTTTAAAATTTATTTAAATGAAAGGTGAATAAATTTTAAATATTAGCAAGAAGCTACAGGTGCTCGGGGAGAAGTTATTTGTATTTTATGGGATTCATTTTCTGCACAGTATGTGGAGAGAATTAGCCACAAAACTTTGTTATTACCCAGAGAAGTTCCCTGTTTAATTCTCCTTTGTTTTTTAGAAGATTTACCTCTCTGTGCTGTTTTAATATTTAAAATATCAGCGTTTGGGCAGGGGAACAGGGAAAGGAGGAGAGTTTGGGGCTGGTTTGAGTGTTTGAAATGTATCCAGGGGGTGTTTTAGGGGTTTTGAGGGTTCATCCATCCCTGCCAGGATCCCACATTGCAGAGGGCGAGCCTGGGCAGGTCCTTTCAGCCTAAATACATCCCTACTCTGAGTATTTGGGCTAAATTTCATGGAAAATACTCTTTCTGAATTAAATCAGATTGAAGCAATGTTTGACACCATCCCTCCATCAAAACTCAAACCACTGCCACAAAGAACTTGCCACGAGAGGGGGGAAATTTGTGTAGACATAATAGGTAAAGAGAAATTACTGATTCAGGAACTATTAATTCTCCTTAAAAGAGGAAAACTGCAAATTAGTCCCTGAAAGAGGGCAGTCAAAGAACAAAACCTGCCCATGAGCTCTCTCCTTGTGTGACTTTCTCAGATTTTTTTGTCTGGGGTATTTAATTTTGGCATTTTGCTTCTCTAAAGCGGAGGGGAACAGCTCATTTTGGAGTCCTGATGAATCACTGGGTTAGACGTCCAATAACAACTGTGATCTGAGATAATACAACTCGTGCATCAAGGAATCCTTGGATCTTCAGTGGAGGAACAGAGCCCCAAGGCACACACACAGTTTCAATTTTCTAAAGTTCCTGCGTTCTCATCCACTTCATAATTACACATGGAGAATTTTAATTTGCATTTTTGCAGAAGTTCCCCCCCCCAAAAAAAAAAAAATCACACCACGCTTTTTTCCTCCCCCACAAATGTCGCAAAGATTTATGTCACACCATGACTTAAAACTGTTTCATTAACAAGGATTAATTAAACACCAGGTGGATTGGACAAGTGGGCTATGTCCTAAGTTTCAGAATTACAGGAGGAAATCAAGAAGCAGATTCGGGTGTGATCCTCTAAAGTAAAAAAACCTGTAGCTTTGAACTCAGAGAACTGAAACTTGACTAACATTGGATTTCACCTGCTAAAATTCCAGCAATTCCAATTTCAGGGATATTTCCACGCTCCTCTAAAGTTTATTTTCTATTTTTTCCCTAACTCTATAATGTCATATACACTCTATATATCTTCTTTTAAAGTTTAAATCTTATTTTTCCACCTGAACATCGATCCAGATTTCTTTGGTTTTGTGGCAATATTAGAAGAAAAAAAAAAGTCAGAAAAAATATTTAGACTAACATTTCATTTGCCTTTTTGTATTTGTAGATATAAATGAACAGTGATATTTCTCTGGTTTAAATTAATTTTGGTAGCCCTGTTACAAAACCCAGATCTTTTCTGTAGCATGAGATGGAGAAACAAGGAAGAAACAAAATCCAAGTTTAAACTGAAAAAAAAAAACCAAAAAACAAGGGAACTTTTCCACTCCCTAACCTGCTCCCTATGATTTCTCCATCATGCAGGTGATGGGCTTTTTTGATGAGATGGGCACTTTTGTAACTTGCAGAGTATTAAAAATATTATCACAGCTCAAGACATCTTAGTAGCCACCACAACAAAATAAAAAAAAAATTAATTATGCTGATAATAAGATTTTAGCTACTATTAGAAGCCTGGTAATTTGCCAATGGTAAAAAATAATCAGCAGGTATTTCAGTGTGCATGAGGAAAGTGAACTGAAAAAAAAAAACCCAAACCTTGTTCAATTTAATTTGTGCTCGCTGGAGTTGTGGCACGAGGTGTATTCTCATTTTTAACTCCTTCAGCATGAGCAACTCAGCAAAGTGTCCTCACCAGAAACATTTCTCCTTCCCAACTCTTTCATTATATTTACTAACACCTCAAATCAAAGCCCAAAGATAACATTTACCAAAATCTTTAATTTCATAAAAACTGAATCGTGTTTCCACACCAGACTACACCAGGTCAAAGGAGATCTTCTATTCCCATTGGCTCATACTAATTGCACAAATAAATTCTTTGCAGGACAGTACACCTTGAATTTCCTGTACTACAACAGTTTCTTAGTTCACAGACATCTTCCAAGAGTGAAACACTTCAGTCTGGAATTACTCAGATAACCTTAAAAACCCTTTTTCCTGAAGATGAGCTGAAGAGCAGCGTGCCAAATCAAGCGAGAAGCGTTTTCCTTGTGGGCATTTTCTAAAAAAATCCCCCATTTATATTCAAAAAAAAAAACCAAACCAACAAACCAAAACACAACTTTTGGAATAAAACAGAGTTCTCAAGAAATAAACCAGATCATAAAAATTATGAGAGCACCTCATCCTTTTTCGGAGTAAAGCCAAGTTCCCCTCATTTATTCAAAGCCACCTCTTAGCACAAGACTTACCAAGGACACCAGGACATGTCCCTGCAGAGGAGCCACCTGCCTGTGGTGGTGACAGGTCTGGAGAGCAGCAAGGACACCAGGGAGGAGAGTTTAAAAACTCCTGAGCCTGGATTCTCAATTACCAAAACCACCTGAAGGCACAATATTAATGGGTTATCTTAAATAAAGCAAAGAGTGACCAAGGGCTCCTTTGCCTCCTGAAACTTCTCAATCTCTCTTTTAAGGAGAAAAACCTGAGAAAACTTTTTCTCTCCTGTATATCAGCTGCAGTTTCAGTTCCCTGAACGGCTGAAATGCCTTCATCAGCCTCACCCAACAGTAATTTCCTCAACAACCTGGGAAAAGCCACCTGCCCTCCCTAAAATTTAGAGCAGGAATTTTGTGCTCTTGCTGACTGGAAAGTGCTGCATGGGATGTTGCTCAACATCTCCTGGAATTTCAGAGTGCAGCTCCCCAAGCCAGGGTTTTAATCCTCCACCCTCTCTGTCTGGCACACAAACTGCACGTGGTCACATCTTATTGTTTCAAGGATAAAGATTGTTCAAGGCATCTGACACTACATTTAAATTATTCATCTGCGGGTATTATTTATTCATCAGCTCTTGAGTTATCTTGCTTTGCTGGAGTACCTGGTTTTTATTGCTCACAGGGAAAAAAAAAATTAAAAAAAAAAAAAGCCAAAACATGACATTTTCTTTGTTTTAATTGAGATTTTTGTGACTTTTTCAAGCTGCTGATTGGGTGGCACTGATAACTGCCTGTGCTGGGTGTTGACAAGTTTTGAATAATTTCTGAGCGTAGGTATTGCAAGGTGTTGCCAAGCCCTGCCCTTGATTTTCAGTGACCTGGCCAAGCTCTGAATTTCTGGGGGACAATAAGAGACTTTGGGAGACTCCTCTGAGGGCCACAGACTATATTTGGTGTTGTACATGAGGAGTTTGATATTTGGGAATGGGAGGGATGGGTCTCACCCAAACTACCACCAGAGTGCCAATAATCAAAAATCCTCAGTGTGGAAGTGCAGCATGGAGCAGCCTCAGCCCCTTGGCTGTTGCTGTATAAATCAAATACTAAACATATTTTATACCTTCAGACCAGAATTTTTTCCTCTGGGCATAGCCAGCCAGCAAAACCTGGGATGAAAGAGCCATAAAGGTGTGTCTGGGACACCTCTTTTGCCAGCACAAAGCTGGGAAAAAACAAAACTTCCCAGATTTTGGGTCTCATGCTCTGGAATAAAAGTGAATTTTGTGGAACTACAGTTCTTTTATTATGGTTTCTCTACTCTCTGATTGCACACACTCTCGATATTTAAAATGGTGAGTCCCCCAGCCATGAATGGAAATATTTCTGACCACAGAACTGCCACGAGGTGAAAATGGCAATCACATGGTGTTTGAAGTGGAAGAAGCACAAAAGGACAATCCCAAAATTTCTTCAAAGCACAAAACCACTGACATTTTCATGATGAGCATAGAATCACTTGGGTTTGAAAAGTCCTGTAAGACCTTCAGATCCAACTCCCAGCACTGCCAAGGCCACCCATGCCCCCAAATGCCACATCCACATGGCTTTTAAATCCCTCCTGGGATGGAGGACTCCACCACTGCCCTGGTCATCTCTGTTTTCTTTGACAGCCCTTTCAGTGAAGAATTTTTTTCCTATATCTGATCTAAACCTCCTTAAAACACTTCTAGGAGTGCAGAGCTAAAACTGAGACTTTCCTATTTATGAAGGTAGTAACTTAAGGTCTGACACCTTCCTGCAGTGAAACCCCCAACACTCCAAAATATATTTAAGAGAAAAACTACAGCAGGAATGATCCCACTTCCCAATTTTGCAGACAACACACTAACAAAGCCCCTGCTCACCACGGTGGGTTTTGCACCATATGACTTCTCAGTAACGTTTTAAACGTCCAAAAAAAAAGGTCTGCAAGGCTTAATTCACCAGTTCAGACATTTCCCTTCCAGTTAAAAGTTGGCTTGCGATGAAGGCTTCAGTCTGGGAACAATCTTTACCCACTTGAAGGGGGAAAGAAATCCCAGCATCTTACTCCTAGGCACTGTTGTTATGGTGGAATAAATTGCATTTTATCAGTTTCAGCTGGTTTTGGTTTGGTTGGTTTTTTTTTTTCCCCCGGCTTGTACATAAAAATCTGTTTTAAGCTGAAGTCCTTCAAGGTTTACTAACCAAATTTCGCTATCAGTTACACATGCAGCCCTATTAATGCTAATGAGCTGCTTGAATTTAAGCAAGGGTAGAATTTGATCTTTCCCCTATTATGTTGTAGGCTGTCTAGGTATTTGTCTGCCTTAACTTAAAATCTGTTTAGCAATTTCTCCTCTCTAATGAGGAAGCCTTGTAAAACCAGATCACAAAATGCCGAAGGTACAACACCACCAGGTCAGAACTGCATCTCCTCTCTGACAATGCCCACTGCTGGGTGTTTCCTGGAGAGAACCCAGAGCCTTGAAATGAGCTATTATAGAACAGTTTGCCTAGAGAAAAATCTTCTTGACCCGCCTCTCTCCTGGCTTGTGCTCTGAACCATGAGTTTCCCACTCTTTAGAGAGTTTTTAAAAACAGGTTCCTGTAATCAGATCTGTGAATGACAGTCCAATTTTGCAGCTACAGAGGGGCCTGGGCAGTGTGTGCACAACAGCTCCCATTAATACCCAATTACTCGATGTATTTACAAGCCATTTACTTTGTTCAGATTGCAATTCATTCTGCAGCGGTTCCAAAGCAAAGCCTCCTCTCCGGATCAGCTCACGTTACAGCCCTGGCCGCAGGTTTTTAATAATTTCTGATTTAAGAAAAATTAATGCTTAATTACAATGAGTTTGAACTCGAGAAGGGCTGCAGCAATTAGACCCTTCCTCTTTTCCCCTTCTGCCTGCCTCTGCCCTTCTTTCACCCACAGGCTGCCAAAAGAACATCAAAACTAAAAAATCCAGAGTTTTGGCTTTAGGAACAGTTTTAACTTTGTACCCTGATACTTGTAATGATGCAGCATTTGTTTGTCACTTCTTTCCAAGCCTTTCCTTACCCAGTTCACAGAAAACACTTGCTCTGTGTATTAAGATGAGTGGGGAAAAAAAAGATTAAATAGAAAGAATTACCTGTGTAATTTTATAATCTGTCTAATTGTACACAAGTTTCTGTATTATATGTATAACTGTATGTGTTATCTTTGATGTTTATCAGCCTCAGTGCACAAGCTGGAGAGTATATAAGAAAAGAAAGATAATTCATCATCTCTATTACAGGTTCTGGTGGGATGTTAAGTTCCCTAACCCAAACTATTCCCGGCAGGCTGTTATTTCTGAGCCCCTGAATTTCTGGATGAAAAGCACGAGCTGGTTCCCAGCTGCAGCTCCACTCCAGGGACTCCAAACAGGGAGTCAGGATCCCTTTGTGTTACCTGGAGCCCTGGGGGAGCTGCTCTTGGCTGACATTCCCATGCCTGATCCAGGCTCCTGATCTATTAGCACAGGAATCACTCCACCCACCGGGGGGTCCTGACAATTAACCACCGTTCCTAAAGCAGTCAGATATTTCACAGACAGCAAATGAGGCAAATTAGGGATGACAGCTTCAGGGCACCAGGTCTGAGGAGTGTGCCAGAGGCCGCTACTCAGCTCTGGGGTGAGCCTTGTGGCTGCTGGATCAGAGAACCATGGAATATCTTGAGTTGTAAAGGACTCACAGGGCTCACAGGAGTCCTGCTCCTGGCCCTGCACAGGACAACCCCAGGAATCCCATCCTGTGGGATCTCATGCCTGAGATCCCTTTTCAAAAGCTTCTTGAACTCGGCTGAAGAGCTCCCACTCTTTGCACGGATCCGAGGGAAGACGTGACAAGGGTGTGTGATTTCAGCCTGTGGCATAAAGCAGAAGCAGGAAATGCAAAATCTTCTTGAAATGCATCAGTCTGGGGGTATTTGACTTTGCAGCCTTCATGTTTTCAGTGGGAGATTTGGTTTAATAAACAGGATCAGTGGTACACAAGTGGTTCCAGGAGAAGCAGGATTTGTGGAGTGTGCTTTCTTCTCCCTCCAGCATGGATTCCTCACTCCGACAGAGCTGAACTGAGCTTGCAGCTTTTTTCCTGCCTAATTCGAGTCTGTCCCATGTACCCAACTTCCCCCTTTCACTGCATTGGTAGGGATCTAATTGCATTATGATCCTTTTTCTCAGTGGCTAAAATTGCCCAACAATTGTGTGCAAACACAGACACATTCTACAGTTATAAATTTCTAATTCCCTTAGGAATGGATTTACAAATCCTGGTTGTGTGGAGATCTAAGTCTTCTGCAAAAGGGTGAAAATCGGTGAAAAATACAGGAAAGTTGTAATGCAGGCATTAAGTGATGGATGAACACATCATTATGCTGAAAACAGTAAGGAAATTAAAGATATGGGTTGGAAGGATACAGAAGTTGGATGTGGCTGGTGAGAATTGAAACGCTCTGGAAATAGGGTGAAAAAACCCAAATAAATGTTGAAATGGCCTTTGAATCCACAGGTAGTGCAGACCAGGATAAAAAGCTAACAAAAAATGAAGTACTAAAGTCAAAAAGTGAGGTGAGGGACTTCATTTGTGTAAGATATTTCAGTCAGGAAAGAGAAGGAGCACAAATATGAAACTACTGCATGAAACCAGCACTTGGCCTATTTGGGCACTTCACAGATAGCTGCAATTGATAGCTTAAAATTTAAAAAGAATAAATAGGGAGGATTTGATTAAAATACCCCAAAGTGAGCAGGAATTCTGCCTTAATGGAGAATCACAGATTTAAATATTCATCTACAAAACAGTTAGAAATTATCACCTGAATGAAGCTACTCTGTTTGCAAGGTGATTAAGAAGGGATGGGCTAGCTCTGAAATCAGGGATCTGTTGTGCATCAAAAAATGCTGCAGAGGAGGAGATCTGAGACTACGAGGTTTAAGAAGCTCAAATTCCGCCAGAAAAACAGCAAAATAGACCTGCCATGGGGGAAATTCCATGGATGTCAAAAATGGGCTGCATTGCCTAATGCCACAAAAATTGGGAAAGCATTTTGGGTAAAGAGGGAAAACCAGCATTTTTCTTTTAAAAGAATTCTTCACCGGCCACTTCCAAGTGGGAAAGTGGTGCAAAGGAAAGTTAAATTGGGTCAGAGAGCTGACACTTCATCCAGCTACCTGCTGCCACCATCCAAGCAAGGTTCAGTCTTCCCGGAGGAAGAGAAAGCAAATTTTAACACCTTGAGAGTTCAAAAGCTGTGTTAGAGACTGAACCTTGAGAAGAAATGACAGTGAAATGAAATCATCCATAAATGGAAGGTATGGGTGCCAATTCTTCAGAGCTCTCTGGTCAAACCTGCATAATTTATGCATCTTGAGGATACTGAACCTGAGCTCCTATATGCCAAGAAAAAGAAGGAAACTTGGCTTCAGTCTGTGGGCATAAACACTGCCATGTCTTCATTTCTTGGAAATCAACTTTTTAAGCCATGATACTAACAAAAGGAGTTTGTCAAACAGGCTCCACAGTAACTTTATTTTCCAGTTTACAAATACGTGAGAGGTGAACTCAACCCAAATCTGAGAAAATCCTGATGATGGCAAGCAAACTCTCCTGAGCCTTTGGGAAAAGCAAATGCAGGAAAGTTCAGAACTAGATTCTGTACATACCTCTTTGTATATATACATGTCAGAGATGTAAACACAGACTAAAAGAATTTATTCAATGCCTGGGAAGAGAAGCTTGAGCTTTACTGCATTTGGCTATAAAAGTTAAAAAAACTTCCTGGTTGCCATTTCCCCAGAGCAAAGAGGGAAATGCCTCCTGTATACCATTCAGGTGGTGGACAGTGATTTTCTGGTTCTGGTCACAGCCCAAAAACCTGGATTAGGATTTAAGATAAATCCAACCATCCCCAGCACTGCCAAAGCCACCCATGTCCCCAAGTGCCACATCCACAAAGCTTTGAAATCTCTCCAGAGATGCGGACTCCAGCCCTGCCCTGAACAGCTATGACAGGCCTGGACATTAGAAAATGACAACAAAAGAGTCAAACTCCTTCAGAGGTGAATGTGGACACCCTGAGCAGCGTTGATCCCCAGCTCAGGTGTCTCTCTGGAATTGCCTGTCCATGGAAATGCCCAACATTAACAGCAGAAATTACCCCACCATCAGATGCTCCTCACATTTATATTCATTTCAGCAAATCCAGGATTGGCCACAGACTCCTTACATATTTTATATTTTACCAGAATCTGCTTTAGTCTAAGAGACCTAATTCTTCCACCACATACATCACCCATCCTCCTGGCAGCATAATTTACATCTCAAACCGGAATAATTTTGCATGCGTTTCATTTTAGCATTCTGACAACTTTAAAAAAAGCTTTAACTCCGTGGAGTAAATTATCACCAACCTTGGAAAAGAGTCCAGGAAGTTATTAATGTTCTTTTTATGCATAGTTGTCTGTACAGTTTTGGTGTCTGTCCCCTCTCAGCTTTATGTGGTGATACATTAACAAAAGTGTCACAAGGCGTATGAAATTCAAACCAACATCGTGGGGTTTGCAGGAACATTTAACACATGGTTTAAACTTTAGTGTTTTCCCAAGGGAATGGTGCAACCTTTGTTTACTCTTGGACTTTCTTCCCCAGACCAGCTCCTAATCTTTCTGTACAAAAAGGAACGTGGCTTTTACTGCTGGGTTCATTCCCTGGACTGACACACTCAGCGCTGGAACAACCTAAAAAGCTTCAGGAGTTTAAAAATAAAACCCACTGTTAAACAGGGAAAACCTGCGGTCCTGATTTTCTGTCCTTCTGACATCCCCAGAAGAGGGTCTTTATTTAAAATGAGCCCTGAACACATAAATACTGCTGGCTCTCTAAACCTCCAGTGAGGTCTTGTTTATTCCTTGTTAATACTGTCTGAGATGAACACACTGGAAGCACTTAACCAACAACAGCAACAAACTTCTGCTACAATCAAGCAGAAACAAACCACTCAGCTTGTCAATATACACAAGACAGCAAATTTTCAACATTCTTGAAGGTGTTGGGGTTTGAATCATTTTAAAATAAATCCTGCTTCTCCTCCCAGAAAAAAAAAAAAATACAGTCTTCATTACTACATTTATTGTGTGCTTTTTTATCATTTTAATAGTAATCATTTTTATCTAAAACATGTAGAAATTAAGTAGCTATGAAATAAATAAGTCCATCTTATACTTTTTTTTTCCCAGTAAGATAAAGTCTGTGAATATCCACAGGGTGGACAAAACTAATCAGACTAAAACTGCGTTTAATAGTAGAATTCAAATTCATGCTGGTCTGTTACTTGGTCATATCCAGCACCAAAAATTTCCTGGAAAGCTTCCATATTCTTTAAGCACGGGAACGAGGAGAGGCTCAACTTTTGGTGGGGTCTAGACCCAGCTGAGTGCCCCTCAGCCCTGCCAGAGCCATCTGGGGAAACCTCAGAGCTCCTGGCAGGGCCTGGAGGGGCTCCAGGAGAGCTGCAGAGGGACTGGGGACAAGGGCTGCAGGGACAGGACACAGGGAATGGCTTCCCACTGCCACAGGGCAGGGCTGGATGGGAGACTGGGAATTGGGAATTCCTGGCTGGGCTGGAATTCCCAGAGAAGCTGTGGCTGCCCTGGATCCCTGGAAATCTCTAAGGCCAGGTAGGAGCACCCTGGGACAATGGAAGGTGTCCCTGTCCTTGGCAGGGGTGGATTTTAAGGCCCCTCCAACCCAAACCATTCCTGAACAGTTTGTTCTCTCTATCCTTGTGTCTGTATGGAGAAAAGAGCAGGAAGAGAACATCCTGTCAGGGCAATTCCCACATCCCTGCAGTGCCATTTGCATCCAGCTCAAACCCAAGGATGCCCTGCATGAAATAAATTCTGTCCCTGGGCTACCCCCCGTGCCGGGCAGGAGAAGGCAGGAGAAAGCCCTTTCCCACAGGCTCCTCCACCCTCTGGAAGCACAGGCTCCCACAGAGCCTGCATGCGTGAAGGAAAGGGGGGAAAAAGGCCTTTCTCATTGCTAGGATTTCCTCCTGATGTAAATTTTCCCCGCCGTGCCGGAGTGCAAGAGAAAGTATTTGCTGCACATCCTTCGGGCGTGAGGTCACGGGCATTGAAATCCCCCAAAATCCCCCGGAGAGGCTCCGGGAAAAAAAACCTCTGGGACCTTTGGGAGGTGCAGCACAACCTCTTTATCAGAGCTGTGCTGCTCTGTGGGCTGCAGGGGACGAGGAATAAAGTTTTTCCCACTCCCTGGTGCACAGCCCGTAGGAAGATCCCTCTAACCGCGCACACACAATGCTCACCCTTCCCTTTTCTAATCCCTTTACTCCCGCCACGGCCAGCTCTGAAATTTCCTCAACGGCTGCAAACTTTTTTTTTTTTTAGGGTTTTTATAATGGTAATCAGCGATTTTTTTAGAGGGAATAAATCTCTCCCGGAGCCTGTAGCTCTGGATAAAGCATCCCCAGGAATAAGTCAGGGAGAGCGTCGGCAGTGGAGAGCGCTACATTTCATGTGCTGCCACAGAAATGCTTTCTGGCTGAGGTCTAATATTAATCTATTTTGTCCCTGACATCCAGTAAAACTACAGTGTAGCAAATGCTTTTAAAACATACATATTCAATAGCAGATGCAATAAAGTATTCGGGACCGTTGCTATGAAGAAGGTTCACACACACACAAATATCTTTGAAACTCCAGTTAATCAAGGTGTCAAAGTAACTAAAGCAGTTTTACAGATTTTATTGAAAATAAATCACTTTATTATATACTGAAATATATATTATTGTTTCCCCGTGGAGTTTTACTGTCTGCTCGCCTGCATTTCTTTTTTTTTTTTTTAACAGAGTATCTCCTGCCCTCTTTAGTCCAGTTTTTATAACTACATTTAGCAGGAAACCCAGCGCTAAAGCCCATCTCCAGCCTGCCTTCCCCTCCTGCCCTATGCAAATCGCCCATTATTAGCCATTTTCTGGCAGAAGTGGCTGAGAGGAAACCCAGGAGGAAATGATATAATGGCTCCAGAGCCCGGCTTTTCCTCCCTGCCCAGCTGCTCTGTGGGGTGACCTTCCTGGGAAGCTGGAGGTGGCACTGAACCTCTAAAGATTTGCACCTTTGTCTGCTCCTTCCGTGCAGGGATGCACAAAAAAACCTCCACAAAACTCAGCCCGGGGAAGGAAGGCTCAGATGAGTGAAAGGGAAATATTTGATGCCACCCTAATGGACGTCCTAATTGATATTTATGGACTTCCCAAGGAAACTTTTCGCTGGAGGTTGTTTGTTGTTTTGGTTTTTTTTTTTTTTTAAACTCCTGTTATTGAGGATCTGCTTTCTTTCTAAAGATGAGATCTGGCTCAGAGCAGTGCATTCCTTTAAAATTTGGTGTTACAAGAATCTCCTATTAGGTCATCCATTGGATAATTATTTTTCCCAGGCACACTACACATTTTCCAACAGCTTGTTGCTATAAAGCAATCACGTTTCCATAAAGTTATCGCATCTACACAAAAAAAATTCCACCATCACCTTTTTTTTTTTCAACATTTCTCCCCTGAAGTTAGAAGATGTCTAATACAGTCCATGTATACAAAATAAACACTTTCAGCGTTTTTGGACTGCTTTCTAAACTGATAAATTTCACCCTGATAAATGCAAATTCAGCAGCGCTTCTTTTAAGATTACTTTTTTTTTTTTTTTTTACCCCAAAACCGGTTTGAAGTGGAAGCATGGTATCTAAAATGGATTTAGAATATTAAAAAAAAAAAATGCATCTATGTTCAGGAATTTAATGTATTTATGGGTATTTGCGTATTTTTTATTCTACATCAACAAAATTCAATTATATTTGCTGGCCAAGGGAGTGATGAGGACTCCTCCAGGTCTCTCCCTCTCTCCTGGCTCCTCAGCAGGACAAAAGGGGGGGATTGAAAAGGGCCAACCTGCAGCATCTCAGGTGCTGAGTTCAGAGTCGCTGGAACTTTTATTCACCCCTGGGCACTTCTAGGTTGTATTTTATGTTTCAACACTGATCTTTACAGTTCTTTATCCATTTAAACCCCAGTAACTTTTAAAAGAAATTTCAAACTCTATGGTTTCTATAGAGCAAAGGATTTTATCCTCACCTCTTAACCCTTAAGCCATGATCGTGCCAAAAAATATCAAGGATAATCAATTTTCCAAATAACTGTTTCACTGGGTTTGTTATTCATCACCAGGAAGTTCTCAGGCAATTCTGATCATAGGAAAAAAGAAAAAAAAAGATTACATGTTTTTATGTAACATGTACGTGGTTTCTTTCCAGCTGATCAGCCCTGATAGCACATCAAATTCAAAGGCTGGTGTCCAGCTATTAAAGGAGAATTTAACAGCAAAAAAATGTGAGTGTGCCTTCCACACTTTAAAAACTGCCTGTAATCAAAATCTAATTAGTATTCTATTTTCCTAGTGGGAAAACGGAGAGAAATGCACACAGACAGACATGGTGTTAGATATTAAGCCAAAAGATGTCTCCAGAAACCAGCCATTCATCTCCTGCCTTTTTTTCCTCTCTCTTCCTTTATCACCAACATATTGTCTCTTGAAATATAGACATCACTAAATCAAAAACACTTACCTTTTCACATCATTATGGAATTGCTGAGATTAAATAAGAGCTCTGTGCAGCTCCTCAAATCTCAGCTATGTTTTCAAACCACCAGGGAGGGCTAGTTCTTCCTGCTCGCACAATTATCAAATTGTTGCCAATCTGAGAGTTCCCTGTATCAATCTCATTATTATTAAGCAGCTGAAATCACCTATGGATCTCATTACCGTCACTTGGAAAAAGGTCGCAGGGTGACAGCTGCAATTTACTTTAAAATTATCATTGAAATAACCTTTTTTAAGAGACTCTTTCAGTTGTTTTAGC
This sequence comes from Chamaea fasciata, assembly GCF_029207755.1. Classification (NCBI taxonomy): domain Eukaryota; kingdom Metazoa; phylum Chordata; class Aves; order Passeriformes; family Sylviidae; genus Chamaea; species Chamaea fasciata. Next base: position 36,566,894 of record NW_027094093.1, read on the forward strand.
GTATTTCTCGTGGTAAAAGGCAGAATCTGACGACATCAGAACTTCCCTCGTTTTTTATTTTTTCCTGCTTGCTGTGGGATTTTTGTTGTTGTTGTTGTTGTGGTGTTGTTTTTTTGGTTTTTTTTTGTTTGTTTGTTTTTTTGGTCTACTTTGGAAGTGACAGGGACATGATCACCCATCCTTTGTTTTCCGGGTGGAACCGCTGAGGTTGCTGGGTGGCTCACACTGTAAAAGAAAGGGAGGTCAAATCACTAAAGATGAAGTCCTTTTGAAAAGTTAATTAGTCACTGAAAATGCATGAGCATTAAGGAAAAAAAAAAAAAAAGAAAAAGGAAAGAAAATGCAGTTTTAGCAGGACTTTCTCTTATCAACTGCACAGTTTTCATCATTTCATCTTTTAAAAGTGTCTGTCAGTTTTCCAGCTATAAAAAAAAATCTTAAACAGAAAAAAAGAAACAATTTTTCAGTATGAATAAAAAGCATAAAACCTGCCTTCCTCATGTTTTCAGAAAAAAAACCCTGAGTGCCAGAACTTGTTTATAAATTACAAGTAAACACAAAAGAGAACAATCCTTGCTGGCCGTCTCCCACTCACTTTTAAGTGGATCACTCTGCAAAATATTCTGCTGTTGGGTTGATATTTTTAGAGGGAAACATTTTTGCTCAGTAATGTGGAAATAAAATAACTGCAATCGCTTCCTTCCTCTGAGAAAATGACACATAACATTTTACATTTAAAATTCAATTGAGAAAGAAACTGTATTTTTTTACCCAAAGCCTTGGAGCTGTGCATTCTATTTTTATTTATTTTTTTTTCTCCTCTGGCCTGTGCAGGCTTCTGCCGCATTTTGGATCTGAACTTAATAGAAGATGCTGCAGAAAGCAGCAGCTACAAGTAGTGACAGAGACTTAACAAACAAATATGCAAGGGGAGGACAGAGGAGATGAACAAAACAACACCCACAAGTTCAGAATATGATTGCTCTGGATGACTGTAAACTGCCAGAGATTTTCATTCCTGTCTCTCATTAATTCCTCTTACTCCTGAAGTGGTATCAAGTGGAAATTCCTTTTAAAACTGACCACAGGATCACCCATTTTTTTGGCACAGATCTGCTTTGCAAATAGGTCATATAAACACCAAAATTATTGCCACCAGGGCTTGCAATTGTTGCAATTTCTAGCAGCATTTTAGGAGAGTTTTGCACCTCTCCCGTTTTTTATTAAGAAAGAGAAGGTGCAGATCTTTAAGCAGACATTGCAATCTCTGCTCTCTTACCTGAAGTGTTACCTCAGTATCTACACCTTCTAACAACTCAACACCTTCTTGCCACAAAATGCCTTAAATAGCTCTGACCAAAATAGAAACTCCACAAATAATTACATGGAACAATGGTTTTGCCTGTGTCAGAAATAATTTCACCTAAAATGTGAAATGTCTCCACCCAGACACAAACATTTCATTAACAAACCCTTTGTATCTGTCTGTATTTATAATTACACACACAAACTCCACGTAATAGCTCATAAATGTGGGTCTTGTAATACAAACAGCCATAAATACACAACACACAGGGGCTAAAAATGTGTGGATATTAATATTTGTAATAGAAATCAGCTCTATATTCCAAAGGCGTCCTTTGTAGCTTTCTTGCCTTTTAAATTCAGCTTTTCTTGAGCACAGTTTGTCTTTGAAATATGTCAGGATAATGCATTATTGAAGTACTGTACTGAGACTGTACATAAAATCAGTCACGTTCAACAAATTTCCATTTTACTTAGGGTTTGGTTTTTTTTCTTTTTCATAATTATTCCTCACTTCTATCACGGCCCCATCCTCAAGAGCTCTCTGGTTATGCCACTAAAATTAACCACATGCTACAGGTTATGTCTCCCAGGGACTTGCCATCAAGAGAAACGGAAGGTAAAGGAAGAAAACAAAATAAAATACATTTTCTATCACTCCTGTGAATAATAAACGAACCAGGTTGCAAAATTAAGCACCGGATAGATGAGCTAGATTTGAAAAAAACTTTGTTAATTGACCAGATGCATCAGAAAGGTTTATTTCTCAATGTGCAGATTTTGAAAGCTGTGGGGAACGGCAAAACAGGGATTTAAAACCTGTCTTAAAACTTCTGGCATGAATTGGCAACGCTTGGTGCAAGAAAGAGTTAAGTCTAACAAGCAGAAAAAAAAGAAATTAACTAAAGTAAGGCCCTTGTGATACAATGACACTTGCTCTATGCTCTTACAGAGAAAAACACGATGATAAAACACCACAAAGAGGAGTGTTATGAATTTTATTAATGACTAGAAGACAGTGTGCAAAACATCAAAGGTCTGTGGAAAAGATTAATGACCCCGTGTGAGACTGTTTAATTACCTCCAGCTAATTAGATTCTTGACCAAATTTTTAATATCTGCATTCCTTCTAAAGCCTAATTGAGATTCCACATTATTTATCAATCTTTCAAAAAGCCCTTAGTGTGCTGCTTTTTTTTTTAGGTGGTGGGTTTTTTGGTTTTTTTTTCCCTTTGCACTTTGACTCCATTTATGGTCAATTATTAAATAAATAGCAAAGTAACCGTTCTCTCCAAACTGTGTATGTGGAACACTCTCTGCCTGTTTATTTTGACTGCGGGCCTATCGCCGGCATCTCTTGTACATAATGAAGCACTCGGAGAAATAAACTGGCCGGCTCCACTGTAAACAGCGGCGATAATATTTTTGTTATCTGGGCCGTGCTCAGGAACTCCTCGTGTGGTTTCTGTGAATCGGGGTTTCTGTAAGTCAGGGTTTGCTGCTGGCAGTTAATCCTGACTCCCGCCTTGCTTAGGCCGGGCCCAGGCCCGAGCGTTATCGCGCGGAGAGGGAAGGGAGTCCTTGCTGCTGGATTATTTTCCCCCATTCCTGTAGGAATACACCAGTCCTACAAACGGCCCCTGTTGCCTTTTATAAGGAGATTCATGTCAGAAGGCAAGGGGCACCTGCAATAATTATTCATTTTTTAAATATTTTTTTTATTTCGGGTTTCCTGCTATCCCCATTAGCGGCTGCTGTCTGCATCGCACGCGGAGATTGACCTTGGTTTGGGGATTGCCTTGACTTTGCTTTAAGGTTTCCCACAAAACTTTCACCAGTTCATTCTGGAGTGTCGGAAAAGGGAAAAAAAAGTCAGGCATTTCAAGGTCTGTGATGAAGAGCATAATTTTGTGTGACTTCAGATAAGGAAACACTTCCCAGTTCCGTGGAAGCAGAGGATCTCTGCTCTATTCCTTTGCTTTAGCTATAAACCCAAGTGTCTGACTTGAAACCATTTGCTTCGAAAATATTCTTGCACATTTTATTATGAATTAGAAAAACAAAGTGTGCACACGCAAAATGATATCTTTATATTGCATGTATAAAGCAAAATGCTTTGGGAAAATTTGTTTGCCGTTTCATATAGATTTTTTTCCAAATTATCCACTAGAGTTTAACTCACAAAATCATACCACATATACAGAAATATAGGAGACAGATTAAAAGAAATATATATATTCTCTATTAAATTCTACGTGTTTTCTGTTATTTAGATAAAACATTGCTGGCTGGCAGAGCTATTAAAATACAGAGGATTTTTTCATCTGATGTACACTCACATGAGTGTCTGTATGTACGGACACTGAAGAATTCTACAACATTTTAATGTATGCAACTCTAATAAATGAAGAGGGAACAGGGTGTGGAGGGAGGGATCGCATTTTTCATTATCACGTTTGCAACAAGCCCGATCCAATGGGATACAAACATCCAGCAGTTATCACAAAAACACATCATTTAATAATATTAAAAATTGTTTGTCAAAATGGCAAAGAATGCAAATCAATACAAAAGGATAACGAACCAGGCATGGACGAGACACGTAATAAATTATCTTTAATTTCTTGGGAGTGACAAAATATCTGGTTACACACTAAATCACTCAGAGGAATTCTGCAGGAATAAACTTATTTGGGATGCAGTAGTCAAAGTCACTTGATTTCTCTGATGCAATAAAAATCTTAAAGTGCCTAAAATATCTGCACCCAGGTATTTATTGTGTGCTCCAGTTGGTCGAGAACTGCTTCAAACCCATTAAACAATTTATCCTTATAGGTATGAATATTAATAATATAATTTGGTTTGTATCAATGCACCATAAATTAGGGTCCCGCTTTTAGGTTTGTTACTTGGTAAAGAAAGGATTAGGGGGGGGGAAAAATGACCCTTTTAAACAGAGAACCCACTTTTTGCAAAACTGAGGGCACTTTTGATGTTTTCCCATGGAAAAAGATGAGATTTCGTGTCTCGCCCTCCAGACCTCCCTTATTTCTTTCACCAGGCTGAGCAGGGTCTGTGTTTCTCTCCCAGCCTGCAGCCACTGTCTGAGGGATTCTCTCTGTGCCTTTCACATCTGATCCACAGCTCCAGCCCCAAATGTGTGACAGGTGACAGACACTCCTGTGTTTTGGCAGGACCATGATGGATATTGGTGATGAAGCAACTGATCTGGACAGACAAAGTGGCAATGGGATTAATTCAAATGGCAATTCAGGCCCAATTTAACCGGATGCTGTGTGTATGTGCTTCAAACCAAGCATTTGATCTGGTTTTAGAACCTTCATCAAGCCAGGGAGACCCTCCTTTAGCCCATGGGGGCACCCCCTGCCCTGCTCCCCACCAGGAATCCTCCAGCCCCAGAGATTTCCCTTCTGCTCCCTGCCACAACACAGGCTGCTTCAGGGAGCATTAAACAAACCACAGCACACTCAGGCAAACTGAGCAGCTCTGTATGGAATCGTGGAATCAGACAACCATTAAGTTTGGGGAAAACCCTCTGAGATCATCAAATCCAAGTGTTAACGCAGCTCTGCCAAATCCACCACTAACCCATGCCCCCTAAGCTCTACCTGGCCACATTTTTTAACATTCAAATCTCCACTTATTCCATTTATTTCCAACTCTATGGATACTGCCAATGGTGCAAGAACAACTTCAAAATGAACTAACAAAACCCCCCACTCACAAATCAAACAGCAAACCAAAAGCTCAGTTCAACTTGACCCAGTAGAGAAAACATCTGTGCTGAGGAAGAAAATTTGGGGATTGGTGCAGCATCCAGAAAAGGTAGTGTGAGGCTAAGGGGAGGGCATGAGGCAGCAGGAGCATTCACCTACTTTAGAGGAGAATTTATTAGCCCAGTCTCACCCCTGTGGCCTTTGAGAAAGTCAATAATGAGCTTGTCTCCTCTGCTCTTCCACCTAGGAAAGACAGACAGATACCTCCACTGCTGATCCAAAATCTGCATCTCCCTGGGAGGGACACTCAGCCCGGAATTCTTCTTAGAGCAAAATTTCTTCATTTTTCAGTAATATTCACTCTCAATGTTCACTCTCAAGTTCTTATCTGAGATTCTTCATTCCATCTCACACTGGATATTTAAAGTAACAGAACGATGTAAGCTGAGTAATTGTACTAAAAGAACAGAGTAAGACAAATTTTGTTGTCTGGATTTTTGTTTTGCTTAATTTTAAATAATCTGTTTTGTCCTAATCTGCTGAATTAGTGTTTGCCTTTATGCCGATATGTTCTCCTATATCTGGAACTCTGGCATAATTTTACATCCTTCTACACCGAGCCTGCCCAAAAACAAGATCACTTCTAACTTAAAGTGCTCCTAAAAATTTGAAGTGCTCTATTAATTTTAAATTGCCCTACATCATGTCTGCTTAGAATCCCAACTGCTTTTTCACGCAAAAAATATTAAACTATAAAATGCACATCTGCAACATAACAACTACCCAGCTTTTTTTTTATTTTATTTTAAATGTCAGCTTTCTCTATTTCTTTCCTTTATCTTTGAAAGAAAAAAAAAAAAAAGCTCTCTGAGAAAAATAATAGAACTACTCATCACAGGTTTTATTGTGAGCCTCCCTCTATTGAAAACCTTTTAGGTTTGTCACAGGACTAAATATATTTTATGTCTACCAATTGGTAGCACGTAGTCCAGCCCATTAACCCGCCTGACCTCAATAAATTATGATTTCCTGGCAGGAGCAGTATCCCTGGAAGATTGACATATCCCCAAACGCACTCCAAGGGTTAACAACACTCCCCAGGATTTTTTACAAGACCCTGATCCCAGACTTCTGTCTCAGGCAGCCCTTTCGAAAATGTTCTCAAAGCCTTTGGTGTTTTTCAGAGCCCTGACTTTATCCTGAGCGAGGGGAAGGGATGGCATGGTTTCCAGCTGAGCCCATCACGTTATCAGTGGAACAACAAAGCCCTGGTGCTCCACCGGCGCGCCACACGCCCGCTGCGAGGTCACGGAGATGTCCCCCTGCCTCCCTTCATTCCCATCAGCCTTCCACGGAGCAATCCTCTCACCTGACCCTCAGGGGTCTGTGCAATCCAGTCCTGGCTGTCTCCCACCACCTCTGTCTCCCCTTTGATGTTTGCAAATGGATGTCGTCGAAAGGAACTTGTTGAGCGGAAAGACAAAGGAACTCTATTTGCTGGGGAGTCAGGGCTGGCTCAATATAAAACTGGACTTTACTCTGGGTAGTGGTGGACATTGGTGGCCAGGCCGATTTTTAGGGCAGATTTTTAAGCTGAAGGCCTCTCGCTTCCTGTACTTGCACGGCAACTCCAGCACTAACAAGTGGATTCACTGTCAAAGTCATTTTCCTTGCGCCACTGTATCTGAAGTACTTTATATTAATCTATCAAAAGGTCACCGCTCCTTTAGCGAGTGACCATAAATATACACAAATACAAAAACCCTGCTCTGAGCATGCCATGGATCAAGCTCCTCCAGATCCATATATATTTGCTACTTTGCCATGGAGATATAAAACCAGCTGAGTGATGGGATGAAGCAGTAACCCTTCCGGGCCATGGTGCTTTATCTTGGGAGTAGCCTGGGAGGGGCTGATTATTTACACACAGTCCATCACAGCAAGCTGCTCCTGGGATATTTTCCAAGCAACAGATTCACACAAAGTTTCTTGACTTTAAATTAGAGCTGGATCTCTACGTGCCCTCTGCTCTTCAGAGGGTCTCCGCTACCAGAGCAGCTGGGCTCCTGCTGGGGACATGGGGTTTTGTTGGGAGGGGAAGCTCCTCTGTCGTCCAAGATTAGATGGTACATTCCCAGCTAACCAAGGAGGCACCTGCCAGCCTTGACCAAATTCCAGTTTCCTTTCCAAGATACTCCCAGCTGCATCCTCATGGAGCTCTGTGGGAGAGCAGGATCAGTTACTGACACAAATAAGGCTCCCACCTGGAAAATGGATGTGATTCTTTCTTTGGTAATATCTTTCACCCATTGAAAGAACTTCCTTTCTGGATTGTCACAATGTAACTTGTATTATTGAATGCTGATTCCTGCATTACCTGTGAATCCATACAATTCCCAGTGGGGTTGTGGCTCTTGGAGACTTCTTGGATGCTCATTTTCCCTTGGGGACAACGCTATCAGGTGAAACTTTTCCAGTCCTTAACCAGACACACGAATCTAAGGGTACTTAAATGTTTGTTTGCTCTGCTTGAAAGACAATTTCTGTGGCATTGATGTCGTTGTCTCAAATGAGATTAACAGTTCATTATTCACTGGATAAAAACTTCCCATCAAGGTAGAGGCAGCAGCTTTATTTATGGAATGTAACATCTCATAAAAAAAGGAGAGGGACTGGATGAGCTTGACGGTCCCTTCCAACCCAAACCATCCTGAGGTTCTGTGAGGATCCTATGAAACAGCAATTAGACCAGAAACACTGCAACCAATGAATAGCAACAAAACCAAAGGGTGATCTCAGCCATCCCTGCTGCCCACACGGGTGGAGCTCCCTCCTGCAGCCCTGAACTGCCTTTCTGCAGGACGAATAACTGCTCTCACCTGGAAGAGTGACTGAAATGTCCTGTGAAACTTTTAGTTATAACTTACAACCACATTGAATATTTCTTTTTCCTTACTTCTCAAGGGAGTGATGGGAAAATTTTATTTTGGGAATATCATGGGAAAGCAGTGGGACCTAGCCACGAATCCACCTTAGCTACAAAACCTCCATCACTACTGGAGTTTTTTCCACCCTGAAGCTCTGTATCAGGAAACGCTGCATTCACATTTCCCCTTTACCTGACTGCAAGATATTTAAAATAAAGTAGTTACAGCTGCCATAACAAACCACCCATCTCTATCTCATCCTCTGGAACAGGTTTCTGCCACCTGAATGTTCTCAGAATCCAAGTTACCTGGACAAGCCTTTGGTTCAAGAAAATATTTGCTGGATGCAAAACCTGTGGTTATATTGGGTTTTGTTAAGTAGTCGCCTGATAAAGGGCAATGCATGTTGAGCCCTCATAGTAACTCAGATGTGACACAAATAATACAGCAGATAATTACAGTGCCCTTTAGCTCACCTCAGATTTAAACAAAGGTTAAGCTGCCCTTTAGGAAAGTAAATATTTTCTGTAGTCAAATAAGTGGAGACACCTCTAGAAACAAGGATATATTGCCAAGCTAAACTGAATGGAAAATGGTTACAATAGAATAATTTCAAAATATAAAGGATGCAGAGCTGCTCAGCAGAAGCAGCAGCCAGACATGCTGGCATCATGGACAGTCCCTTACCTTACAAAATTCCCAGGCTGGTCTCCATATGTTTTACAAGAACTGTTGCTTGAAATTTCTGTCTGGTCACAGCAGATAGGACAGAGAAATATTAAAAATAAGAAAGTGCATAATCTCCTCGTCCCCTTAAGTCTGGTAAACAATTTATATCAAATTTCATACAAAAGAACAAATCCATGGACCTTTAAGTAATTAAGAAACAGACACTGAGGCTTAAAAAATAAACTTCAGGGGAAATCTCCCATAGTGGCCAGGAAATGGCTCGTAGGTTTTATTTAGTTCTCATAGTCCAAGGTTTAGCTGTGAGGGAGATAAGAGCCAGGTGTGTTTTACACATCTAATTTGTTTAGTCTGAAGCTCATTCAAACAGCACTTTTCATCTCCAAGTTTGCACCCGACTTCTGAAATCTCAGTCTGGGATGAAGGGGTGTCAGATTCAGTCAGGGACCCTAAATGAGAGGGACCACCTCTGTGGGGGAGGAAATTGTCAATTATTTCTGGTGTGCCTGGTTTTGGGGGCTGGAGGGTGGTCAGGAATCCTTCTGGTGGCTGTGTTGAGATGGAATCATAGACTAACTGAGGATGGAAAAGACCTCCAGGACCATCAAATCCAACCTTTGGCTGATCATCACCACTTGTACTAAATCAAAAATCCCCCATCTGCTCATGTTTTGGACAATTTCAGGGATGGTGGCTCCATCAGGTGGTCCAGATGACCAACAAAAAGCCAACGCTGTCCAAGGAATCCTCTCACACTAAAGGCAAAACCACCCTGAAGATCACTTCCAGGGATTTAGGCCCAAATAACCTCTCCCTGCTGAACAGCCCAGTGAAAAGCTGATGAATGCCCAAATACATCTGATTTTCTACTTTGAGATGAGCAGGCCATGGGTCCCCTTTTGGATGGGGAGGCAGCTGAGTGTGTGTGGGAAGCTGGGCACTGCAGAAAGCTCTGCTTGTAGGAGATTCATTCTCCAGGGATGCACAGGATGAGGCTCCATGGCTGCAGATCTGCAGCCAGGCTTCACATTGGCAGAGGCTCTGTAAAGTAGAAAAAATGTTGAAAGCCTTGGTTCTTAATATTTTGACCTTCAACCACCTCTGCCAATAAGGGAATTATAAGATGTTTGGTCAAGGATCACTTTATACATAAAAATCAAGGGGTTAATTTGTGGCAGTAACATTCACAATGTTCCAGGACGTGGCAAACCAGTGGAAAACAGATAAAATATCCATTGTTACTATTACAGTGTTGACTAACCTGACTTCCAGGCTCTGCTTTAGTCTCCCAAGCCTATTGGTGCAAGCCACATCCAAGTTCGACTGTACTTGCATTTTGACAAGTATTAATGGAGCCCTTCTCTGTTTGATCCACTAAAAAAAAAAAAAAAAAAAAAAAAAAAAAAAAAAATCAATGAATTTACACCTTGTTACTTATTCATGAACAAGTTGTGCCCCTGAATTTTAACGTGCTATGCCTTAAACCATCAGCTGTATATCTGCTTTATGTGATGCTCCTACATCAGCTGGCAGTCCATCAATTTAGTGTCCATACATTTCTTTGAAAGCTATATTATAATTAGAGCTTAGGTTAATACTATTCCGTAACCATAAAGCAGACGTAAAATAATTATAACTCATTTAGTGAAATTAGAAAAAGAGCAATTATTAGGCTCCCATTGTGAGGCTTTGCTGTGAGGGACAGATAATCTATCTGCAAGATGTACTTCGAGAACACCATTTTGAAAGAAATAAAGTGGATAAATTACCATTTTGTTTTGGGTTTAAGAAAACTTAGGCCCATAAATACAAGTTCAACAAACACAAAGGATGTGTGCAAGGGAAGTGAAAGTTTTACTGCAAGAAGAGAGATTAAAGTATTTAGATGAAGCTTTCCTGACAAGGCCTCTCAGGATGTTGGGAAGCTTGGTCTGTTCAGATTTGGAAGGCATTAAATACCACAGGGATGTGGACAAAGGTCTATAAACTTCCAACTAAACACAAGGATGTGCAGGGCTGGAGCAGGAGGGAGTGGGATCCACGATGCTGACGTGAGCCTCAGCACACTGGGGAGTGCAGCATTCCACAGAAATCCCAGAGCGGTTTGGGTTGGAAAGAAACTTAAAGCCCATCTCATTCCTGCCGTGAGCAGGGACACCCTCCACTAGACCAGGCTTCTCCAAGCCCCATCCAGCCTGGCCTTGGACAATTCCAGGGATTTCTGACAACTTTAATTAGGATTCATACGTCAGAATTTCTCATTCTCCAAGCTCCTGGTATGCTGAGATACCCATTTTAATGGGAAGAAATCACTTTTTGCTGGGAACACACCTTCCAGGCTCAAATAGAGCTCAGGACTGCGTTGTGCCAGCAATTTGCCCACTTTCACCTTCTCTGATAGGAGACTAAGATGGCAAAATTCCTGATGAATCAGCAACTAAAAAGGCGCCTTTTCCTGACAGACTCTTGTCCAGCTGCGGCTCACACAGAGGAGAAATCCCCAATATTGTCATTTCCAAGCCTTAAGGGACAGAACCTGCAGATAAGAGGGATTTTCCCCTCCCCTTCCAATGCAGGATCTTTGCATGTCTGAACTATGACTTCGATTTTTGGCCCTATGGGTTTTTCTTTTCCGCACAGTTCTAGTAATAGAAAATTACATATCAAACCAGAAGAGAATAAGAATAGGCTGGATATTGGTGGGAAATTCTTCTCTGTGAGGGTGGGGAGGCCCTGGCAAAAGTTTCTCAGAGAAGCTGTGGCTGCCCCTGGATCCCTGGAAATGTCCAAGGCCAGGCTGGAAAGAGCTTGGAACAACCAAGGCAGAGGGTGGAACTGGATAAATTTCAATTTCCCTCCCACCCAAATGATTCCAGGAGCCTGCTATTGATCAATCTATTTCATTTGTAAAGAAGTTTGACTTTGTCCACCTCAGAAATGCTCTATAAAAGCCAAATGCTCCCTCAAGGATTCCCATGAGAAGGAGAAGAGGATCTGAATAAAAATCCCGCTCATGGTACTCGAAAACCCAAAAACCAGAGTGAAACTCAGTCACAGGGAAATCATTGGGTTCGTGAAAATCTGTAAAACACATTGTGGTGGCAGAGCTAAACACAACAGAATACACTGCTAACTGCTAACATTAAAAACCACAATGAATTAAACACCAAATGGCTTTAAAGTGCCTGTAATTTATTCAAAGCAACTCTCCACTGATATTTCTCATTTCTTTTGGGGTCAGCGCATTTATGATTCATATTTTCTGTCTTATCTCTCTACCGTCGAGAGAGACAGAAGGAAGCCTCTGCTATCAGGCTGATTTCAAAAGCTGGAGGTAAAAACATCAAATGTCACACAATATGGCAAAAAATATATCAAACTCTGTGAAATTCTTTGTTTCTTCGGCATAATTTCTCTGGAATGCTTTTGAACTCTCAAAGAATCCTATCAGCTCCTCCCTGCTTAATTCATAGCAACGTGAGAAATCAATCAGCTATCAAGTTATTTTGTATAACAAGAAAAAAAGGGGGGAAAGCACATACAAGACACTGATTTTTTTTTCAAAAAAATCCACGTGTTATTCCATGATTTCTATGTCCAAGTAAAACCTTGTTGATTGGTTTGTCTTGTAACACAAAAAATTTCTCGTTAAATGAAGCCTTGGGAAAAAAAAAAAAAAAAGAAAAAAAAAAAAGAAAAAAAAAAAAAAGTGTGGTGACGGAAATTCGACACTCCCAACATTTGTAAAAGTTATGCTGGGCTTCCTGTTTAAATAGTGGGAACGTGCTCCTGGAACTGTAAGAATGGGGGAACGACCCCACTTCATCACTAATTTCACTTTCCAAGTGACTGGAAAATTCTCCAATGCTTCCTGTTCAGCAACACAAAAGACAAGTTCAGAGACCTGGTACCTCTGACAGTTGTGAAAGACAGGGGGAAAAAAAAATGAATGACGTTCTCCAGAGGATATTTTTCTGTCACTTAAGCAGTTTACATATTTCTCTATTTTTACTGTATTTTTCTTCTTCTGATCACCAGGGATCGTATGTGAGTTTAGGGTCATTAGGGCTCTGTCTAGTGCCAGACAGATTCTGCTACAGTCAGATTTTTATGATGACAGCATGAAATTTTTGGAATGCACTGGTGAGTTGTGGGACTACCGTTCGACTGTCATTAAAAAAGGGAAAAAAACCCCATATATATCTTTGCTTTCTTGTACGACAAGCTAGCCTTTGGCTTTAAATTTTGCAAAATACAGATGATTTCTTAGAAGAGATGAAAAAAGTAGCAAGTAAGTTTAATAACTAGTATTAAAAAAAAATACTGAACTGATTATTTCCATTGAGAGTGAGAGGATATATATTTTTTTTTTCAGGGTTAAGAGACAGAGAAAAAGAGTTGGGAAAACACAAAACATTAAAAAAAAAAAAAAGAATTTGACATTTTTATTTAATTATTTCTTTCCTTCTGTCTCCTTCTCCTTTCTTTTCAGTGTTTCAATCTGTTCTCCCCGTCCTTGGGGGAACACTGCTTGAACCTGCATTTGTGAATTATAAGCTCTCTGTACTGTACATAGCAGTTGTTAAGGATCAACTGATTAACCATTTTATCGAAGATTTAGAGGACTCATTCCAATTTTTACAACTCCATGTGGTTTTTAAATATTGTAATGTTTTCAACCAATATGTTTTCCGTCTCCCAGCTGTAAAACAATACCTATTGGCTTGGGGGGAGGGAATTTATTTTTGTACAATTTTGGGTATAATACAATTTTTTTGCACGCTGCTAACAGCATCTTCTGGGAAAGAGTAAAAAAAGCCTCAAGATGAAATATTGTTCTGCTCACTCCTTGCTCATTCACTCGGGCCACAGAAATATCACGGTACAAACATTTGTTATCAGACTGAATTACCTAGGAAGGGACAGATAATGGGATTCACAAATTCACCTGTTTTATTTGCTTAGCAAACCCTTTAAATTCTTTCATATCTTTAATATCCAGTGTATTTTTAAATTGAGAAATAGAGGGCCCACACAAAACATGTCAGACTCAAAAGATTTGCCTGTGTGGGTGCTTAAAACTGCTTTATCGAACTGTGGGTTTCCATCAAGACTCTTAAGGACAAGGATTGGTTGGAATTTGCGCCCCTCTGCAGCTTTCCTCAGTATTCTCTCTTGGGGTTTTCTCTTTATTCAAAAAGTTTCGAGAAACAAAATGCACAAACTGACCTAAAGGACTGGTGAGTAAATTTAACACCGATGTGTTGCCTCGGGGTGATGCTCTGGGGCACCTCAGCCTTTGTTTTCTAAGGGGCCCCAAAAGAAAAGTCCTTCCTTCAGGAAGTTCAGATGTGCTATCCTGAGCATCTGAATTTCTAAGGGTTGGCTTTGAGACGAAAATTTTATCTCTTTACACTTTCAGCTGATGTCAGAGTAAACATTAAAGGCTTTATCCCATCATGCTCCTACCGTGGCTTCAGCTGCACAAAGAATTTACAGAATTGCCTGTTTATCACCACCACCATCACCGTAATATTGTGATCATATTATCACAACATAGCAGCTAATACAATAAGAACATAATGATTGTAATTACAATTTTAGCTAATGTTATTTAGTGTAATACAACAACGCTCTAACAAGTATAATAACAAAAATAACACTTAAGGTCCTGAGCAGGAGCAAACACGCTGCTTGGGCTAATGTACAGTGTACACTTAACTGTTGATTTCACAATAAAATCTAAACACTATCAAAGAGCACCAATTTGCTTCACAGGAGCTAACCAGGCAGGACAAATTTAAATTGGTTTATCCTGCACTCTTTGTGAGTGGAGCTAAATTCGTATTTACCGCAGAGCAGGGATGTGGGCACACATTCAGAGATATTAGTGCCCAGTTAACCCATGCCGGAGTTCTAAATTAGGAGGGAATTTCTACACGGCCTGATAGACCCTTCCCAATTAACACTGGAGCACCTTCATTTCACCATAAACACAAATAAAATTAGGACACGATCCAAGACACGGTCACTAATTAAGACATGGTCAAAGGAGTGCTCAGATCTGGGATTCTGTGATCCCACCCCTCTGGATATTGCCTGGAGTTAGGAGCCAGCAGCTGAATTCACCTCGGGAGAGAATCCCCTAAGGAACATTCCAGAACTGGGGACATCCAGTCAGGATGCAGGAGAGCCACGTTCAGACCCAAACCTGAACTCCTGCAATTTTTAATTTAACTCACTCTGCCTCACATGTTCCATCTGGTGCCTGGAAACTCTCCCAGACTAAACTCCTTTAAAACGGGTATTAAGTGATAATTTAATCCCTGACTAAAAGCCTTTGCACAAATAATATCCCATAAACACTACAAAGCACTTCCTAGGAAGACAATGGGAATTTTACTATTATTGTAGTTTTAAGGGAAGAGTTTGGATCTGAAATGTGCTGGCACTTGGACTTTCAAGCCACTCACTTTGAGATTTTCCTCTTTCCTCTGTATTAAATAATGACATGTGCTTCCTAATATCATATTTCTCCAAGGGGAGCTGGGAGGTTTCCTGCAGGTACTAATCCAGTGGGCAGCACAGAGGAAAGGAGAATATTGGATCATGCAAAGCTGCAAATAAAAAAGGCAACAGTATCAAAATATAATATGTTATTAATAGCTGTGAATCTTATAGGATCTGTGTCAAACCTTTCATGCCAGGACCTCTTCATTCCCCCTGTGACACTCCACAACTTCTTATTCCCACAGTACTTCTCCCAGCCCTCACCATCCTAAATACAGAAACACAAATTGCACAATCAATGTTTTTTTAATTTTTTGATTTCAATCATCTGCAATGATTTTCTTCAGAGAAAAGCATCAAAATCTGCTTTCCTGTGAAAAAAACCCGACTTTTCATACGAAATTTTCTTTGTGCAACAAATTTCTTTTGCCTGTAATATCCCAAAGGGTTTATGGCACACTGGTTTTGACCAACGTGCTCTTCCTAACATTGTTACAGTGACAGGAATTCCACAGTATTTTAATTATTTGACCGCTGAAGCTTTAAAAAAAAAATTAACACAGGACTCTTAACTGAAAGAAGAACATGAAAACTTCAACATCAATTTTATTCCCCGTTTTCCTAAATTTCATCTGGAAGTCTTGGGCCAGTCCATATCCTGCCTTACCTCTTAGCTGTTTCACATGGATCCCATCTCTTTTTTATTGGACTCTTGATGCCCACTGATGTTTTATGCATAATGATGCTCAAGTTTAATTGAGCTGTAAGCTTCGGTTTAATTATGAGCCTTCGTGATACCTTCAGCACTTTTTCTTCTCTGATTACTGTAACTGGTTCTCTCCAACCCCTTTAAAATCCTTAATCTATTAAACCACTTGTAGACAAGTCATTTTTAGGAGAAAGTCTAATTACTCTGTTGCAATTATCTTAATGCATTCTCGGTATTTAGAGGGGAAAAAAAAATAATAACCTGAGTGAAATGCACTTTGTGGACTATTCCAAACATTCCCGTTTAATGATCTGAGACACGCTGCACGTCTCCTGTGCAAAAAATGAATTTATGTGGAGAAAGTGACACTCCAAGTCCTCATCTATTTGGTTAAATTTCTGATCATTAAAATTTCCCACCGATTTTAGAGATTTGACCATCAGACTTGGAGGGTAATTCTGCTTCTTTCAGTGCATGTAGTTCTCTCTTTCAGTTTCAGAGCCAAAAAGAGTTAAAATTGAAAAAAAAATCATTTACATGTGTCTTATATGTATTTTCAAAAAAAAAAAAAATCCATGAACCTTTCAATAGATCAGCTTTGCCAAAAATCTGATGGGTTTTCATGGAGTTAAAAGGAAGGGAATTAAAATGGTATCCATATTTTTACAAGATGATATTTGCACACATGTTTACAGCTTTTATAAAACCAGATTATCTCAAAAAAATGTTCTTTTAAGTATAAATTCTTTCAGTACTTTCTATATTTATTATTTCATATGCTGCATGTAGAGACCCTTTCTATTCACTATAACAATTAGTACTGATATAAAATTTGTTTCCTCACAGTTTTGAGAAGGATCCTGGGTGGTGTTTGTCTGTCAAATGCTGTGAAGTGCTAATTTGTAAGAAGGGTTTACACTTTTTTACGGCAATATTTAGTCAATTTTGATTTATCTATAAAAATATAAAAATGTTTGACAATAAACTTCTAGCAAAAAAAAAAAATAGAAAAGGAAAAGTAAAATAAATAGAAAGCACTATGACCTAAGTCCTTTTCGATCCAAATCTGATGCACTGTTCCTGACCCTGAGATTCCTGCTCAGCTGAAATACTTTAAAATGCTTCCTGAGAGTTTGAAAATTCTTCTCAAAATTAGCCACCACATGTTATTCAAAAGCCCAAAGAATAGATGTGTGACCTTGAAATTTTTTGTAATTATTTTATACCTCCTCTTAAAAATTTAATACATTTTATAGCTATAAATTAAACTATACGTTGACTACAAATACAAATGCATTCACTATATGACTCATAATTCAAACCTAAAATAGAAAGAAATTCACACTAAAAACCAAAACACACCAGCCTAACAAACGTGTGTGAGAGAGGAGGGAGCCGTACACTGCTTCTGTTCAGCCAGAGCTTAAAACCAAATAAAATCTAAGCTCTCTGTATTTCAATGCCTTAATATTGTTTGTGTTAATAATGCTCTGTCATTTACATTGGCATATGCATTGTGAGTGTGAAAAAATAAAAATAAATTCATTTTAGAAATTAAGAGGGCAAGGTTCAGCGTTAATGCTGACTTGTCTCTCTCCAGTTTCAATTTCCTCACTTCTTGTACAAGCACAGCTTTAATGTTACACAAGTTGCACGCCTGGAATTGGACTTTATTTAGGATATTCCTTCCCTCTTCAGGATTTGTCACTTGTTCCCTAATTTATACACTTGTTTTCTGCAACAGGGATCTTGATGAGGTTTTTTTTTTTTTTTTTTTCCTCATTTCTTCACTCAATGACCACATAATTATCTGCCTGATTGGTTAAATTCCTGAATTTGGGATCAAATAAATTCCTTGCCTATAAATGAGCATATCAAGTACAAGGAACACATCACTTCCAAATCAGTGATTTGTCTTCTTGCATTACAGGCTGCTTTCTCTAAAGGCATCATGTTACATTTTGCACTTCACCAAGTGCATGACTGAGCTGGCAGTTCTGGGGACTGCTGAAACATCCTGCTCTCCCTCAAATCCTGCAGGATCTGCTGAAACAATCCTCATGGAGGACAACCGTGGTTGCCTAAGGAAATGCAGAATGCAGAAGTTTACAGCTGATCAGCAAGTCCTGATTACGGCTTGTTCTTTATGGTAAAAAAGGGCTGAGAGATTTCCTTGTCTCTTTCTGCTGCTGTTTTCTTTTTAAATTTTCCCCCTTTTTTCTTTCTTTTTTCATTTTTCTCCATTTTCTTTGTCGTTGGAGCTTTCTGCACCTTCAACACTGTCATTCAAACTACTGGCCAAACGTCTCCAGACAGTGTTCACGTGTTCATAAGAAACATATTTGAAATCTATAAAACTCTTCTTGACCAACGATCTCGAATTCACAGCATTTAATAGACAAACAACACCCAGGATCCTGCTCTAAACTGTGAGGAAACATATTTTATATCAGTACTAATTATTATAGTGAGTTGAAAGGGGTTCTGCATGCAACACCTAAAATTATGAGCATAGAAAGTATAGAAAGAATTTATACTTGAAAGAACTGACTGGAGCAAATATCATCATTTTGAGATAATCTGGTGTTATAAAAGCTGTAAATATGAGCACAAACATCATCTTGTTCAAATACAGATCATTTTAATTCCCTTCATTTTAACTCCATGAAAACCCATCAGATTTTTTGGCAAAGCCGATCTATTGAAAAGTTCATGGTTGGTGTTTTTGAAAATACATATAATATCTATTTATATAATAATATATATTTAAATATATAATATTTATTTTAGATAATATAAAATATAATATTTATTTATATAATAGATATTATATAAAATATATATTATTATATTATATTGTATTATATATAGATGTATAATATTATATTATATATAGCTTACAAATTATTATATATATTATACACTATATATATTTGTATATTTTAAAATATGTCATTTTATTATATAAAAAAATAAAAAATTTTAAAATGTTTATAAATAAAGAAAACATTTACATGTGTCTTTTATACATGTATGTTTTATACACACATAAGACACACGTAAATGACTTTTTTTTCAATTTTTACCTCTTTTTTGTTTTGGCTCTGAAACTGAAAGAAAGAATTTCATGCACTGAAAGAAGCAGGACTGCCCACTAAGTCTGATGGTCACATCTCTAAAATCGGTGGGAAATTTTAATGATCAGAAATTTAACCAAAGAATTGAGGACTTGGAGTGTCACTTTCTCCACATAAATTCATTTTTAGCACAGGAGTCCTGCAGTGTGACTCAGATCATTAAATGAGAGAGAGAGAAATAATTTCCCGTTTACCAAAACAATACTTCCCATTTTTCTCCATCCCCACAAAACAGGTTTTCCATAATACATTTATGGTGTTGGTGTTGTAACATGATTTTTCAGGCAGGAGTTTCCATCCAGGTCCGTAACACAGACCACTAAATCTTGTGGTGGCGATGCCCAGACCACGAGGAGAGCGAACAATGCCGGGCTGACAATCCTCAAAAAAGCAGGAGCACTTTCCTGCCAAAAAACCACTCGCAGCTGCCTCCTCATTTCCTGGGGAAGTCAAGGTGTTCCCCTGGACCCACTTTGCAGCCCTGTGATTATGCGAGCGCCGCGGTGCTGCTCTGTAATATATGCAGATCAATTCAGCCTCGTTAGCATCGCCCCGGCCTCATTCCTGCAGTCTGGTGCCAGCCTCATCTGCGAGGGTGGGCAGCTCTGGGCAGCTGGATGTGCCAGCAGCCACAGCTGCTCTCCCTCTGCTCCTTCCCCCCCTAGCAGGGCACTCCTCCTCCAGGGCTGGTGCTGCTCTCCATGCCTTCCCAAATTCCAGCCCCGTTGGGATATGGTGACTTCGGTTTTCCCACTGTGCACTCCACGCTCCTTCCCAAAGCTTTTGCCTCGCTGCTATCACACCACTCCTCATTAACAAGCTTTCCTCCACCTGAATTTCCAGCTTTATCTCTTTGCCCGTACTCCAAAATGCACCCTGGAGTAGCCAATGGAATCTGCGCTCCACAACCATCCTGGTGTTTGGGTACTTGGAGCACCAGCTCAGACACGCAAAGAGCTGCAGTCTGAATATTGCAACTTCCAGCTCTCCCTCTGCTCCCTCCCCTGCCCAGCAGGGCACTCCTTCTCCAGGGCTGGTGCAGCTCTCCATGCCTTCCCAAATTCCAGCCCCATCGGGATATGGCAACACTGGCTTTCCTGCTACGCATTCCTTGCTCCTTCTCAAAGCATTTCCCTAGGTGCTATCACACCACTCCTCATTAATAAGCTTTCCCCCCACCTGAATTTCCAGCATTATCTCTTTGCCCATAGTCTAAAGTGTGTGGGCACTCCAGATTCCCTGGAGTAGCCAGTGGAATCTGCACTCCACAACCATCCTGGTTTTTGGTACTTGGAGCGCCGGCTCACACAAAGAGCTGCAGTCTGAATATTGCAAGTTCTAGGATGTAAAAAAAAGCAGTGTTCACGGACTGAGATCATACCAGAGCTCAAATTAAACACTTTTATGCTGCCAAAACCTTCTCTTGGCTGTTTGTCTGGTCCAGGTCTTACCTCTCTGTACAGGGAGTCCACATCCATCATTATTCCATCTTCAGAAGAATCAGGCAGGGAAAAGTGTCCTCTTCTGTCCCTCTATTTACTGTTTGCAGGTCACAAACCTAGGAAAGGTTTAGAAAGGTGCTAGTGAAATTTTTTGAAGCTTTTTTTTTTTTTTCTCTCAGGAACTGACTTACTAAACTAAATCCTTTCCTTAGTTATCTCCTGCAAAGGTTAAACTGTGGCAAAATTGAAAATTCAGCCACTATTAGAGAAATGGTATAAATTGCTGCAAACACTGGTAAATAGAAATGCACTCAAATCCAGAGCAGAAACACAACACAGTTTTCTAATAATTAACCACAGGAACAATTCATAGGCATCACCTTCCCTTCAGGACTTTAAATCAAATTTAACGCGATTTTTCAAGGAGATTATGCTTTGGTTCGGCAGGAGGTGATGCACGATGCAGAAATGGGTGAGACCTACAACTTGGTGCTGCAGAAAACCAGCCTGGAGTTTTGCAAATCTTAATTGTGCTATAACAAATATATTCTCTGCATATGAAAATACCTTACTCTTCAAAGCTATATGGAGCTTCACACCACCACCATGAGGGGTAGTTGATACACCTGGAATGTGATATTCTTATATCTCAAGTAATATTTTGCCAAGAAATATGGGGTTTGACTCAGAACGTTAATCTGAACGAGAGATTTCAACTAGCAGTAGGTCATAATTTTGATGGAATGTGAGTTATTTATCTTAAACCTAAAAAGGAAGGTTTAGGTCCTTTCTACAAGGAAAAAAAAATTAATAACTGGTTCATTGCATATTTAGCTGACAAAAAATAGAGCCAGCATTTACCAGAAATTGTTTTTCTACTGGGCAATGACTGAATCTAGTGACAAACCATCACAGGGAAGAGAATTCAACCTGTGAATATTTCAGTTGAACTTGACCATTATATTTTCTTCCCAGCTGCAAGTGTTTTGCACGCCCACAAATTCGGGCATGATTGCAACCACGTTTCTCTACCTCCAGCAACAGAAAATCCTCTGTTTAATTCATCCTCACTGAGTCCCAGAGTAACTTCTCTGTTTCTCATGCCTTGTGTGAAGCGCAGACCTTTCAGTTTGAAAGGTGCAAATTTTGCATCAGATCAGAGTACAATTAAAAAAAATATTTCCATGTTTCAGTATCAAAACAGTGAAAACTGGTAATTAGGCAAAATCCAAGCCATTTGTATATTTTGGGGTCAGTAGGGACCATTGCTACAACCTGTCCAAAAAAAAAAAAAAAAGAAAAGGATTTTATTCAAGACTAGATTCTCTCGAGCAATATACACTTCATAATTTCCCAGGAAAATATTTACTTAAAAACTCACAGGGAAAATATATTTCACAGGGAAAATGCTGCTGAATTTAAGTAGCATGGCAAAATACGATGTTTTGACTGGCATTCTGCAGTTATTTTTTCATAACTTTTAATAATGTGTTTCACTTCTGGTTTATTCAATAAACAGCTCCATCACTTGATACTGAAATCACTCTCAAAATTTATTTCCTCCTATCAGGCATACAAACCAGTTTGTTATTTATAGGATGAATGTTATTATTGTAGGGTTTTCCATGGACGTTGACTGCCCACTACTGACTCATTGCCTGACCTTGGGAAAAACAAGATTACTGTGACTTACTTTAAGAGAGTTTTACCAAGAAATTAATAGACTTTATGGAGAAAAAGTGAGAAAACAAATCTAAATTAGCAGATTTCACTTGAGAACTCATTTCAGCCTACTTGATGGGGCTTGGGGGGTGGGGGTTGGTTTGCTTTGGTGTTTTTTAGGAGGGGTCAGAAGTACCTAAAAAAATACTAAATTTGATTATTTCTCTCTGCCCATGTCTACGAGTGCCCTCTGACGAAAAATCTCTGGAGATCAGTGTCTGACCTGCAGCCCAGGATCTTTCAGCATTCCCTAATTCCCTCGGTCCAAGCCAATGACGGGAATTTCTCCTGCTGCCTCACTGCCCAGGAGATGCTGGTCAGGATCTTCTCACTGTAAATCTCTTTCCTCACCAGGAAAAAATCCCTTTTAAATATCCTTAACTGGAGGATGTGCCCAGCTCTTATCAGGAGCTTTCCCGGGAAGAGTTCACATCACACAACAGCTCCAAACCCTCATTTTATCTCCAGCAGCCAAAGGCAAAAAAAGGCAGAAGTTTGGGTTGTTTTTATCCAGGGAAAATCAGGACATGTCTCTGACATTGGGATATATTTGCCTGCCATTCCAGGGAAATCCAGAAACTGTCATGTTTCCACTTGGAGAAAAAGCTTTGTCTTTGCATTACTCTTAGATTGGAGGGGTTATTCCAGATGCTTAATTTTATTTTTAGGACCTGTAAAGTTACACATGTCATAAGCTATAATCACTCTGAGTGTACTTACAGTAAATTCATGCCAAAGAATGGATGCAATAAGGCAAACTGATCCCACAGAACCCAGGGAAAGAAGAAAGAAATTACAAGAAAATTAAACAACAGCACTGTTAGACAGAGAGAAAAATAAATTACAAAAGCCTTGTAGAATTATATTATCTTTCCTTCTGGAAATATCTCTGCCCGTGTCTAATATTCTTCATAATAGTTTTGTATTGGTAGATCTCAATCATTTGTTAACATCCTGGTGCAATCAAGTCCTTTTTTTCCCCTCTGTTGTTCTGTGTTGAGAAATTCCAGTTCCTAGGAAATTTCTTCCACTAGCAGCTAAATTTCAGTAGTGATAAATTTAATTTCATTTAAACTGCTCCGGCATGATCTACTTATTCCTGTAGATCTCAAATTTAAACTGGTGATGTTTTCAAATTTTGTGTGCAAAAAGAAAAAAAAAAAATTTCTTTTTGGTTTTGGGAGGATCATTCATGAAAATATTACATAAAAGAAGCTTTAAGTCTGATCTGTGATTATATCCTTGAATTTTCTTCCAGCCTGTCTGTCCTCCTTTTATTGTGCTCCAGATTATATTTGCTACAGCTGCTCCAATAGATATACCATAATTCTCCCAATTTGTCTATCAACCTCTAAATGGTACCATCAGAAATTATTCATCTAAATGGTTCAAGTTGCAAATATTAGATTTGACCTTAGAGGTTTCAGTTCCTGAAAAACGCAACTGTTGGACCACAAAGTCCGGACTATAGGTTGTAAATAAACAAAAGAGATACAAGCAAACGTACAAATTCTTACCAAATTAATCCCTGAATAAATGAGTTTTTGAAGAGGTTATAAAATTCCCAGAGGAAAAGATGGAAATTTCTTAGGGCCAAGCTCCAAAAGGTACAGACCCACAGTGAAGTTTGTATTAGAAACACTTCAGGTGTCCATTGCACAACTCTTTTGCAGTCTGAGTGATGCAGTTTATATTAGGGAAATCTAAAAACACGTCTGATCTCCAAAGCTGAGCCCCATTTTAACCACATCCATGGACAGACACTGTCGGAATGTGCCATTAAAAATTCTTAAAATCACTGCAGTTCATCACTGGACTCTGTGCCCTCAGATTACTCTGGAATTCTAGAAAAATACAGAAATCCACCACACGCAAGGATTTTTTTTTATTATTATTTTCATCTTAATTCTGTTCTATAGATCATTGTCATAGGAGAAGACTGCAACTAATGACGTTGCAACTGCACAGGGATAATTCCAGGTAAAGACCTGGAATATTTCCCTTTTTCACTGAGAAAAGGATGAAGCCTCTTTCCATCAGTGCCATTGGAGCTGCGGGTGTTCACAACACATTGACTCATAAAATAAACTTTTGGTATTAGAGAACAGGTAAATTTTTTTTTACAAAATGAAAAAATTTTGACCTTTTCTGCTTTGGAAAAATGAGTTTCTGACACTGATGGTAATCTTCCAATCTTCTCTCATGCAAACAGGAAAAGCATCCTGGAAAAAGAAAAGTTATTCCCATTTGGGCAAGTTTGTCTTGCTAGTTCCAACTGCAGAGAGAAGCACGATGCCTAATCTTTGGCTGCGCACAAGCATCATAAACTGCCTGAGGGACTGGCAGGAAGGGGCAGAAAAAACAACAGCCACAGCCATTTTCACATCAGAACACAGCTGTAAGGAGAGATAATAATGATATCCTCCTTGTGCATAACATCCCTGCGTCTGGAGCACTTGGGAGAGATTTTATTCCTCTCCGGAGAGTGACTGCCCACAAATCAAGCTGCAGATTACGTTGAGATGGGGTTGTCTGCTCTTCCAAATTGGACACCTCCCTCTTGCAGGTGAACAATGTGGAAAAAAGGAACATAAAGCAAGAGGAAATCAAGATTTGGGGGCACCAAGTGTGAGGGATGTAAAGGGAGCTTTTTTCTGCTGTTCTGTTCTCTCTGATTTCTCCCTAATGACTGAGCAGGGAATTGGCTGAATCCCACTCTGGAAGCACATCCTCATTGCTCTGACACAGGACACATCCAGCATCCCAAACCCAACAGGCCCATGTCTGGCTGTTTGCCTTGCCGGAAGTCAAAATTCGTTATCCATAACGTAGAGCTATTCCATCCCTTGCTAAAATTAAATTTTCATTAAAAGCAAACCCAGTCTGTCAATGCTAGCAGTTAGTTTTTTGAATCTAAACCAAGAAATTTCAAGATAAAACTATAAAATTTTTGTGTATATCACCCAGGCAGCTCCTGTGGACCTCAGCAGAAAGTGCTGAATCCATATCCAGGACACTTCACTTCAGGAAACACTTTGGGATTTTGGAGCCCGAAAAGCCAGAAATCACATTTATCCTGGATGGATCCACTATGGTGGTCCACCAAGTCCAGCACCTCCAGTCCCACCATACTGCACCGCTTTTCCATAGCCCAGGGCAGGAGAAAAGGAGTTCACACCCACTCAGGGATGGTGTTAGATCTCTGGAAATACAAGTTTGCCCAAAAGCTCTCGCAGGTGAAGTGCCCTTGTTTTGAGAGCACTTACAAG
The DNA here is from genome assembly GCF_029207755.1 of Chamaea fasciata. Lineage (NCBI taxonomy): Eukaryota > Metazoa > Chordata > Aves > Passeriformes > Sylviidae > Chamaea > Chamaea fasciata. The sequence continues at coordinate 36,592,339 of NW_027094093.1, forward strand.
AAATACTGAGGCCCTCACAAAATTGCACTTTCTAGGCAGGATGGGAACTCCTTAACCCACTAATTACACACCTTGGATAATTGGTGCCATTTCAAGTCTGCCAGTAGATATCCTTGTGAAACTTTTTGGTTTTTTTCCCAACAAATACAACATTCTCCATTAATCATTTGGATGCATTTGGCATGCAAACCAAGATGACTCTGTCAAACAAAATAAAAACCATTTATGCCCATGCACAGAACTCCCTGGATTTCCTCAGTTCATTATTTAATTGTGGGTTGTGTTTCCTCTCATGCAACTGTTGTTGGTTTTCAGAGCAAAGCTGGTCTCTGCACTTTGCACTGAGTAAACACAAGCCTGTCTGCTGGTTCAAAATGCTGGAGATTTATTAATAAATAAATAAATTTAAAACCCCACCAAGTTTAACTTCATTTTTTTTAATAAAACCCAGTTTCTTCTGATCTTCATATGATAATAAACTTTCCTAATATTTTCCATTGAAGATTAATACACTTCTCTAGAAAGTTATATCTAATTTATGTGACTTTAAGGGTCATGCTTTAATAACAATGATGAAACACGATTATTACTTCCTAATGCTGAAATTACAGTTTTTACATTGTAAATTTTTCCTGCTATGCGCCCTGTGGCACTAACATTTTTATCACTCCATGTGTTTCTAGTTTTAAAACCTTTACCCCTGCTGTTTGAAAAATATTTCTCATTTTCGTCCCCTATGGAGTACAGAAATCCCTAAAGGCAAACCATTAGTGATCTTTCTGCCTTTTCCCAAACACTTATTATGATCACCAGTGTTGCTTCCACTGCCTCATTGGCTTTTGGTAAAGTATGCAAATGAGATGTTCAAAATACACACTTTTTGCAACTGTGCAAGTTCATACTGATTTATAAAATGGGAAGGCTATTAAAGTGACTGAAAATGTCAGCAAGATTTATGCATGGGTGACAAATTGTATTGGAAATGCTCATTTTTAACATGCTGGCCTGGGTTCCTTCTCTTTTTTAAAAAGTATTGGATGTGATACACTTGCTTTAAGGCCATTTGCCCCTCCCATCTCCCCATTTGTTTTAAATAGATTCTGACAGTGGCTTTTTGACCAGGAAAATAAACAAAACTCTTCACATTGATTGTTTTGATCATGGAAAGCAGAAACCATTTCTCTTTTTACTTGTGTTTATCCATGAAAATATTTAGGAAAGCGCTTTCACCTTTCCTTTGGGATGAAACACTCATGGCCCAGACAGCTCCTTCCAGGAAAAAAAAAATACCACATCCAACTACCATGAAGACCATTAAAAAAAATCAACATGTGCCATCTACAAATAGAACAGCTACCAAATTTGCCAAACATGGATAAGGCAGACACGGAATTACAAGAAAACTTACAAGAACCCCTGTGCTACAATTGTATGATAAAAAAAAACCCCACGTTATAAATCAATGAAAACACTGCAGAGCATTTCACAATAGCAAGGAAATGATGGAGGAATTTATGAGGGTTCATTTCAATTTCGGCACCGAAGGCAAAAGGAACCTTGCCACTGATGTTAAAGAGAAAAGGTTCAGGCCCATAATCACACATCATATTATCAAATATATACTGTCAGAAATGGTATAAAGGGAGAAAATCAACAAACTATTGAAAGTCTTGAAACGCTCATACATAATCTCAGAGGTATAATGAGAGTTACTGCTCTGATACCAACATATTTATAACTTCTGTCAACACGAATCATATTATGAGGAGGTTTAAACACTTTAAAGCATAGCATGTGCTAACAACACCAACATTAAGGGAGAGAAGCTGTGCTTTTGTGATTATTTTCTTCTGTTCCCGTGCCCTCGGTTTGGTGCAAATCCCATTCCTGTGAAAGCTCAAACCTGGGCCTGGGTTTATTCAGAAATCCCAGGGCACAGGATTTGAGCCACCCAGCCCCGTGCTCCAGGTATTTAAGAGCCTCCTGACAACAGACACCGGAGTTTCAACAGCATTTAGGGGCACATAAATGCAAGCAGAGCTTTTAATGACCTGGTCTTTGCTCGTTTTTGTTTTTAAAGCTGTACAGGGCTGAGCATACCCCAAGAGTTCAGTCTGTGATCATTTGGGGACCCACGGCAACCGCAGATGCAGCCTCCCTCATCCCAAACTCAAAACGCTTTAAAAGTTATTCTACAATCCTTTGCATTGAAAAATTCAATACTGAGAACTTAATTCTACTTTTTATATTCAGATCAGCCAGTACCAGTACCATTATTGCTCTGATTTTCCTAATTAGTTCATTAAGTTGCATAATAATTGGTTTACTGCCACCCACTTTTTATGATGCTAGAACTGTGAAAATAAAATTGATTTAGGACCTTATTCTGATCTATTATGCTTATTCACTCCCATATCCTGGTGCTTGCTGCAGGTTTTTTTCCCCTTCATCTCTCAAAGTCTGCATATTTTTCCCTGGTTTCACTTAAAATGCAGCCCATATTCCAGTTTTATATAGGTGGGTTTCAGATGTGCATTTGACAAGTATAAACAAATAACCAAAGCATTGCCAATGGAAAACATCTGTCTCTCACCTTAGGAGGTCAAGATAAAACTCAGTGTGTGACATGCAACGTATGAATTTGAATTTATTTCCATTGTGCTAATGACATATATCAATGCCTTGACAGAAGTAGCTGGCATATTATATTAATGGGGCTCTGTCCTAAAAGTGACACTGGAATATCCAGACAAAAGCATGAAATGGATGAGAAGAGAGAAACTCTTTGTTGCTACCTTGAGTAGTGGTTCAGTGTGAGACACCTCGTCCCCCTACTACATAACTATGCAGTTGTAAAAATGTCCATTCAAAGCCTGGAGCAATAGAAGAGAGAGAGAGGGAGGATTCAGGCTTGGATTTGGGAAAAAAAATTAACATGATCCAAGATTTCCTCAGTGCTGGATTAATATGGGTGGCTGGAAGAACACTCGTTTCTTTCTGGTGCATGATAAAGCCACAGGGTCCTTGTCCTGGGTGGTCACAGCCAGACCAGAGCAGCCACACCACACCAAGGGAGACAGGACATGTGTTCAGACCAAACTTAAAATGAGTTGTGGACATCAGTATTGGGATGGAGTGAGAGAGAAGAGGAAAAGCAGAGGAGTCAACAGGTGAGATGAATTGCATTTCCATCATTTCTGTTGCTTTCCCAATAGCAGAAATGCAACAAGGTATGCTTCATCTCTTCATCCACAGAACCTAAGAATGGTTTGGGTTGGAAGGGACCTTAAAGCTCATCTCATTCCACCCCCTGCCATGGGCAGGGACACCTTCCACTGTCCCAGGTTGCTCCAAGCCCCATCCAACCTGGCCTGGAGCACTTCCAGGGATTCAGGGGCAGCCACAGCTTCTGTGGGCACCCTGTGCCAGGGCCTCTCCATCCTCACAGTAAAAAATCCACTGAGTAGAAAATGCACAGCAAAAGAGAAAAATTTACAAAAGAAAGAAGGATGAACAAAAAAAAATTATATATTTGCTTATGTCTTGAGGTACCTGCATGTTGGAGACACTTCTGCACACTCCCAAAACTAAAGTTTCCAAAAAAACTCCTCCACCCATCTCCTCCTGTGGAGAAAACTATTGAGTTCCACGCCTTGCAGGTCCCAGTGGCCCAATCCACCAGCCCAGCCCCAAGCTGCAGTTGTAGGATGAATAAAACAGAATTGGAAAACAGCTACCAGAGGTTTTCATGAGCTTTTGCTGCTCTTGGCCTGTTTTTTTATTTTTGGCTGTCGACTTTGCAGCTTTTGGAAACGGCATTATTCAGCCACTACGTGAACCTGATTTTCCCTCCAACAGCAGCGAAGAGCTGACCCCCGTGCATGTGCTTCAAAAGTTTAAAGTTTATGGAGATTGCAAACAGTTTAAATGTTATTGGGGATGCAATATGGTGCATTATACTCCCGTGCTGACCAGATGACTGCCTTAAACAAATGCCATCCATTGTGCCACCAGTGCTTCCAAATGGAGCGACACAGGTTTGGAGGGGGCCCCCCAAAACCCGCCCCATCCTCCCTGCCAGAAATTCCATTTTTCTCCCTGGTTCCAATCCACAATCACTGCATTAATTGCTCTGGAGCATCGAGTCCCAAAACTTTTCTGCCAGTTGACTGCTCTCCACCCACCCTCAATACTGCTCGCAGGCAACAGAGCATTTGTTTGATCAGGAATTTTGTTAAAAACACTTGTGAAGACACAGTTATGGTTCGTTTTTACAGGAACCAGTTCTTAAAGCATCTCGATGAGGATGGCTTCTGGCTATACTTTGAGAACACTTAAAGGCTTAAAATTAGAGGTTTAGGTTATTAGGAAGAAATTCCTCTCTGTGAGGGTGGGGAAGCCCTGGCACAGGGTGCCCAGAGAAGCTGTGGCTGCCCCTGGATCCCTGGAAGTGTCCAAGGCCAGGTTGGATGAGGCTTGGAGCAACCTGGGATAGTGGAAGGTGTCCCTGCCTGTGGAACTGATGAACTTTAAGGTCCCTTCAACCCCAAACCTCTCTGGGATTCTATCAACGACCATCAAACCCATTTTATACACCCATGATAAACCTGAAGCAAAATTTTTAAGGGAAAGAGATTCATCTACTGGCATAGTGCTGCAGAACAAATTCAGGAACTTCTCTCTAGGCTGAGGGATATTCTTCTTACCATGTAGATATTCCCGTTTTCCAGAAAAAGGTTATGGAAGCAAGGACCCATTCTCACCATGCAATATTCCTCTTCCATTACTCCATTTTCCTTATTCTCCCAGAATATGACCTCATTTGATGAACGTTTTGTCTCAATGTAAATATTTTCTAACACTGCAATAAAAAAATTCATTACAAAAGTGATTGAGATGTTTCGGGTAGTTTTGCTAAAAAGAGATGATTTGCACATTTTTTTTTCAACTGTACACTTGAAGGGAACTGATGTGAAGTTAGTGCTATAATAAAAATGTAAATAAAATTCATTATACTTCATAGATTTCCTGATATCATCTTTATTGACTCAATATTACTGAAATATGTAAAGAATAAATATAAAAATTATTTTGAGAGTGCATCAGAACACCTTATTTTATCATCATGAAATAATAATGGAAAATCCCTTCAGGAAAAAAGAAAAAAAAAAAAAAAGATGACATTTACAATACATGAATTTTCTTATGTTTTCCAAAAGTTGCATAAAATTAAATGTATATAATTAATGTTCCAGTGTTTATGAGCAGCACTGCTCTGCTCTTTGCTGCATGCAATGTCTCAAAGCCAAGATGTAAAATAGACCCATTGGAGCCAATTTCCCTGCAGGATCACAACATTTTTTTTATGGTTTCTTGTAACCATCTAAATCTCAGCACTTGAGCGGTGTTTGTCAATGAATCTTTTAGCTTAATTACAAGATGTCGTACGTGCTCTGTGACCTGTGTTTGAGGTCAAGGAACATTTATATCTCACTGCAGCAAATGGAGCTGTTAGCACTGAAATGCAGCATTCCAACTGGAGCTGGCAGACTGTCAGGGATCGTTTGGAATTCTCGTTACATGTTGTAACTTACTCCTGGGGTGTAAGTCAGAACTGATAAGTGTGTCTCCAATTGCGGGATTTGGGGTTTTTTTGAGTATGCTCTCCCATTTGTCGGATCACAGAAAAATTTGGGAGGTCTCTGCCATGACCCCCTGCCCAAGCAGGGTCAACTCTGTGACCCAACCCTGTTGCTGAGTACTTGATCCACCCGTGCCCTGCAAACCTCCAGGGGTGGAAACAGCTACTCTGGAAAAACTCCTGCCCTGCTTAATACCCTCATGGGGAAAAAGTTCTTCCTCCTGTGCAGTGTGAAACTCCACCTTCCCAAATAGTGCTGGTTGTCCCTCGTCCTCCTGCCCCAAAGTTCTGAGGTGGTCACAGCCCTCACCCTCCTGGCCACATCCCTGCTCCAACTGCCCCAGGATCATAAAGGAGAAGAATTGAATGGTTTGGGTTGGAAGGGACCTTAAACTCATCTCTTCCCATGGGCAGGGACACCTTCCACTATCCCAGGGTGCTCCAAGCCCTGTCCAACCTGGCCTTGGACACTGCCAGGGATCCAGGGGCAGCCACAGCTCCTCTGGGCACCCTGTGCCAGGGTTCATCACCTTCATTATAAAAAACAAAGATGCAGCAAGTTCTGCCAACACATTGAGAGTTCCCCCTGTGGCCACCTCAAGTGGCTGACAAAGATATTATCACAAAAAAGAAAAGCCTCAGAGAAGCCTGGAGGTTCTACCACTTCTCACAGACATCCTGGGGTTACAGCTCCATCCACCCATGAACTGTTCATCCAGCCAAGTTCGGGTGGGTTGGTTTGGTTTGGTTCCAGCTCCAGTTGAAACACACCAACTCCTTCTTAGTCCATGTTTGTTGAATACAGACCCATGTACTAACCTCTGATAGGGTAACAAATTTTGGGAAATTGCAGTGAGAAATGAAAACTTCAAGTTCTCAGTCTTCATAAATAGAATAAGAAGCTTCTACTGCCTGGATAAATTTAGGGCTCCGACTACAAACATTATAAACCCCAGCAGTCATTCTATGGGTTACATCACATGGGAAAAGCGTGCCCTTGTGAGCACCAACTAAGCACAGGTTTGGAAACTGGGGGATTGAATCCCAGCTCTGTTTTTAACATCAATTAGTCATTGTGTGGGTCAGTTGAGAAACTAATGCCTGACCAGGCTCTAAGGATATAATCATGGAATTATTTGGGTTGTAAAAGCCCTCCAAGGCCATGGAGTCCAAGCTGTGTCCAATCCCCACCTTGTCCCAGCCCAGGGCACTGAGCCATGTCCAAGCATTCCTTGGACATCTCCAGGATGGGGACTCCAAACCTGCCTGGGCAGCCCCTTCCAAAGCTTAACCTCTCACTCATTAACACAGACTCTGACTGAGAACAAAGTGACATTTCTGGGTAGCCTGGGCTTGGTCACCACCACTATCCATGGTCACATCCCTGCTCCACAACCTCTGCTTCCCTGGACATCACAAAACAAGTCACCAAAAGTCACCAGTCTCGGATTGGCAGTGAAGACTCAGAATAATTTCCTTCAGAATTATTTCCAAATAAACTCCAAAAGTCAAGAACAACACTCTCCCCATGGCTCAAGCCTCAGTACAGCTGTAACATTTAGCCCAGCCCTGTAATTAGCTCTGGGTAAAATTGAAAGAGTCTGACACCAAATCCAGGAATAAACATTTTGCTTTTCTACAATGGATAAACAGGCATCTTTCTCTGTGCATTCCTCACTGGGTCTTCAAGCCTCTGCCAACTTGATTACACAATTCTTAACTAAATATTTGCCAATTGCAGCTGCGATACTAAGTGGTGCCGTTTGAAAATTCCTTTAGCAGAAAGATGAAAAACATCATTACAGCACTTTTATTTTTAGTGGCTTTTCTTTTAATGAAAAAAAAATCCCTTTAAGTGTATTAGATAGCGTGCTATAATGAATAAGAACTTAAAAATATATATATATACCAATAATTTTATATTTATTGCACTTAATTTAACAAATTATCACACAAACTACATAGGCAGCAGTTTTGCTGTGAAATTATTATACTTAAATGAACTTTTGACAATGTATTAATTACAAGGACATGACCACATTTATTCTGCTGATCCGGTAATTACATGCATTAAAGAAGTATTTATTCAGAAACCATGTTGTGTACTTCAAAACAGACTTTTTATTGCCAGGCTACAATTCTTGTATACAAACTGCCTTCTTGCCATTTATAAGCCCTTTTCAAACTTTTACAGAGGGCAGAAGGAGGGCCAGAAACCCTGAGTAAACTCTGAGCTGAAACTTTCACTGCACATTTGAAAGGAGCAGAATTCTTCATCAGAGACAGACCTCAGGCTGGATGGAGAGGTTGTGGCAAACCTGTACAGATTTGTCCTGCCTGGGATTTATTTTGCTGTTTTACGGGGAGAAGATACAGGTTCAATAATTTGCATTTGAGTTGGCACAAATTAATTTTTGTTTCCGAGATATGAAACTCATGCAACCCAGCACAGCTGTCATTGTGATCCTAAAAGTGCACATTTTCCTTACTAGATATGTCGATGTCCCTGATAATAAAGAGTCTGTCATCACAACATTCCTGAGCACTCAGTAAGCACAGGTGAGACAGAAAAGCCAAATCGACTCCTGGATTTTGTGCGCAGTTTGTGGTGCAGCCCTTTGAGTTTCACTCATCAAAACCTGTGAATGATTAAAATAAGAAAACCAAAGACTGAACACCAAAGGTCTTATCTCCAGAACTGAATCCATTTTTCCTTCTTAGCCAGTGCACATAAGCACTCAAATTTTCAATTATTTTTTAATTAACTTTTAAGGCCATCCATTTCTGTTGTATTTGACAGCCAGTGCAAAAAAAATTTGAAATATTCTCACTTGCATCACAATTTTTCCATTAAGAAACAGAGAACATCTTCACAAAAGGAGAATGTTTGTCTAAATAAAATTTCTGTCATTTTCCCTCAATGGATGTTTCACAATGCCAGGAAACATTTATGGAGTCCTCTAGTAATGAGCTGATCCTGACTGTGAGCAACAGCCAAAGGTTAGAGCCACCTGATAAAAAACTCTGCATGTTGAAACAATCTAATTTTGCTCTGCAGTTGTTTTTAATTCTTATTATATAAGCCAGGATTGTTTTTAGTGTGACATTGCTTTCACTTTTCATGGAAACTTCTAGTGCAAGTGAGGAAAGGGCAAAATTTGGAATTTCGAATGAACTGCCTTAATTTTCATAAGCACCCCAGCCAAAAGAAACAATTTGTCATAAAGGAAGGGATGCAACCCATTATAAGTTGTCACCCACTATGAAAATGACAAAGCAAAGCACTGAGGGAAAGAGGCACAGCAGCCGAGATATTCTTAAATGTGGGTTTAAGTTCATTCATGGTTTAAATCGCTAAATTACTACATAGGGACTTTTCCTACCCACATGAAAAGATTTACTCTTGAGAACTGGAAGTGTCCAAGGAAAAACTGGATGTGACAAAGGTGGGGTTCCATCACAGGCTGGACTCGATGACCTTGGAGGACCTTTCCAGCCTCAATGATTCTGTGATTCTCTGATTAGTTCATGCCACTTTCTCTTCATTTTTAGGTATTTGGAGGGGCTGTTATTGCACCTGGAATGCCTGGAGAAGTACCTGTGGATGAGGTCAGTCCTTGTTCCTCATCACTTTACAAGAGCAACTGCCACGTCTGACAAAAATGGACACTTCTATTTTTTGTCTTAAGAGGAACCAACAAAGTCGAACAGGCCCCTGTTTGGTTTGAGGCCAGCCACAGCCCCTCAAACAGGAAAACAATGTCACAGTGTGATTTCAGACCTATAACAAACAGCAATTTTGGGTACAGGATAACTGCAGCAAGGTGGAAGCTGCTAAAGGTTATGCAAATGCGGGGAATTAGAATTCTATCTCAATGTCATTACATATGTCTGCTTAGATGCACATTTTCTGCTATGTTTAAGTTAAACAAAACACTAAATGACTGTGTAGTATGACATCTCATTAATATGTTTCTATTCACATCTGTGCCTTTAGTATTAAAAAAATAGGCTGTTCCAGTGATAAGAGATTAAGTCCTTTAATTAGAAACAAATGACAAATCACTGTTAACCCCATGTGATGCTTTCTTAAACTTCCATCAAATATTCCCCTTAAAACATTATTAAGCACAAGTTCAGCAGATCTACTTCCTAGAAAGTGCTATTTAACAAAACCCAGGCAGGATGTTAATACTGAGGCTGAATTACAGGTTGCCAGAGCATTTCCTGCAAGGGGATTGACAGGGGATCATTTTGTTATGGGGCCACCTCCAGCGTGTTGTGACAACCAGTCATTACACCTCTGAGCACAGCACTCAGCTGTAGGTTTCTACAGGATGCAAATAGCTCCAAATGGGTTCAATTTAGAGACAGCAGATAATGTATCATTCACTTCTTTAAGGTAGAAGCTTTTAATTTTCAAGGAAAAAGAAAGAGGAGTACATTTCAGTCTCTGGGAATAAAGATCAGCTTAACAAAGCCCGCCAGAGAAAAAAGAATGCCCAACAAAATCAGGAGTAGCAATAACTATTATAAAAATAAAAAGCTTAACTTGCTTTTCCCACTTGTCTCGGAGCCCCACAGGCTGTGTTAGCCCAGCATCCCTATTTACTTAGGATGCCACACAACTGCTCATTTCAAATCTGTGCTTTTCAACTGGTGACAAATACTGGGGAGTAAGATTTCCTATTTGCATAGCAACCCTTTCATCTTGAGTAGTCCCTACAGATTTTGCCAAGTACCCACACAGAAGATCAAAATGGAATGCAATAATTATTGACGACAGCTAATTCATGGTACAGGCAGGGCAAGAGTTGAAAAAGTCAGGTTTACCAAAACAGCAACAAAATAAGGTGACAGAAGATGTCCAACCTGTTAAAAAATGGCCATTTTTAGGAATCACAAGAAAGAATTTGCTAGTTCAAAGCACAAACATAGCCCCAGGTACTGCAAGATTACATATTTTTGTAAGTGCTGACTATGTTGGAAACAAAGACAAAACTCCAGGTATGTAACAAGCAACAGGTTCACAAAGGTTTTAATTAATCTTATGTCCTTCTGTCATTTTGTTCCTGCCTGGAAGCTCCAAACACAAAATTTAAACAGTGTTAAACTTTCTCAAAGTCCACTTCTCTAGGATAAGACATATTATATATATATATATATATATATATATATATATATATATACACACACATAATAGGACAGGTTATTTTGTTTAATGTTGATTTCTTTAAAAATGAAATATGGATACCTACAGAGAGGTCAGTGGCAAATCAAAGCCATTTTCCACAACTACCTGTCCATCACAGCCTTTAGCCAGCACTCCATACAACTTTAAGGATTTCTCTTTAAGGATTTCTCTGTGTTATTTAGGTTTGGTTTGAGGGTTGGTTTTTTTTTTTTCTCATCCACAACATTGTGATTCAACAAAAATTAAAGTCAACATCTGACCAAGCTAGACAGAAAATGTTTGTGCACTAAAAAAAATGGCCCAATATGCAAATATGGGTGTTTTCCTGCAATCTTACCATAAATACTGTGCAAAAGGGAGGTACTTGCTAATATATCATATTACGTGATATATTTGAGAGCTGGATATTTGCTATTGAGTGTATTTTTCTTTGTCTTCAAAGTAAAGGAAGAAATATGCAAATCAAAAGCCCTAGCAAATTAAAGGTACTTTGTAATTGACATTTTAATTATCTTGTTTGGATATTATTCATTTTATTTATTCTCCTAAATGCAAACAATTCTGGACCACTGTATAAATATTATCCCCACTGGAAGCCGTCAGTACCTCTAATAAAAACGTACACTTGCTCGGCTACCAAATCCAATTAAACTTATTCTAAACATACTGTGCTCATTGTAACAACGTATTTCTGAATAACACACAAAAGACTTTGGAAAGAGGGGACAGTTTAAACCAGGCCAGTGAAAAGACGTAATTAGAGCTGTGTGGGCTTGGCAAAACCTTCTCGACAAACAAGCCCGAGGTTACTTCTGCCAAAGCCCTCCAGGCTCACTGAGGTTTCATTACAGTGAGGAGAGCTTCATTCTGGTAAGTATCAGATATAATAGGATGTAATCAAATATAAAATAACAATAATTTAAAAAAAAAAAAAAAGACAAATGGGAAAGAAGGAACTGAACCCTTCTCGATGAGGGTTAAAATACGAGCCCATGTATTCACTGGCTGTGTTACAAGTGGGTTCAGCCAGTGCAGGTTTGTTTGGCAAGAAGAAAACCTGAAGATGAATTAGTAGGATTAACACAAGCAATTTGTTTTCTGGAAACTCTTTGTCTGAGCTTGGGCTTTGCCCACAAACCTTTCAGGGAGTTTTGTACCTCCTGATTACCAAACACACACTCAGGACTCGCTCGCGGGGCAGTCGTAGTTACTCAGGGTGGTTTCATCTTCGAGGGGGGTGAACTGCTCTAAAAAGGGGCATGTAAACAACTCCTCCAGATTTGATTACCCTTGGACAAGTGACATGGGAATGTTTTTGAAGGGTTTCAAAAGATTTAGAGCTTCAGAGGGAAGCATGAAACTCTTGGTGCCCTGACAGCAGTCGAGGACCGTCCTGTCCTCCACCAAGCAGGAGCACTCCCAGCTGTGTGCAGGCAACATCCCCAACACCGAGCAACAATCTTGGAAACTGGGCTGTCCCTGTAAAAGCTGAATTCCAGCAATTATCCTTTAAAAATGTTCCTGCCTTAATCTGGAAAAAGCACACACCTGGCCAAACCAGGACCCTTTATCTTGTTTGGTCGCTAAATCAATCTTCCCAAAATGAAGCACGAGGTTCCAGAGCTGATCCCCCCTGCCCCCAGATGTTGGTACACAGCTGTCCTGGTCCTTGTCTTGCTCTCACTGGTACCCACAGCAAAATAGTCCCAGTTTGGGAGAAGTCTCTGCACAGCCCCCACTGCCCTTAGCACTGCATCAGATCCTGCCCTGCTGGATTGGAGAAGGATCAGCCATGGCAGCACCCTCTGCCTCATGGAAAAAGGACATTTTCCAGCCTCTGACAGGGCATAAAAGCAGCTCTGAGAGTTGTTTGCGCCCCCTCTGCCTTGTCATTATTACCAGGAGCTCTGAAATGCTGCGCCAGGCCGGTCACCCCAGAACACAACCCCTGTGTCACACATCCATTCCTTGAGGAAAAATTCTCCATTAAACGAAAATTAATTTCATTTCTCAGGGAGCAGACTTTTACCACATCAGCTGTTAGCCAGAAACAACCAAAGTTCTCCAGTTCAATCTGCTAAAATTAGGCTTGAAAACTGACATTCTGAACAGGAGGCAGGAGCTGGAAAGGTGGAATGTTCTCTCACACCCACTCATTTTGGTGGGTGCTGTGTGAAGCCCATTAAGGATGCATGGGAAACATCACATCCCTCCCCTTTGGATGCCTAAATAAAGACCTGGGAACCTAAATTTAGCTCAGTTTTGGCTTAGGCTTCAATTGGAAATGAAAGAGCTAAACCAGTTGTTAAACCACAGCCTCAATTAGCTGGGAAAGGAAAAAGGGGAAAAAAGAAAAAAAAAATTAGAATCCTGTGGGATGCTATTGCAGGAATCAGGAAATCAGGAATCAGGGGGTCTATAGCAATTTCCTTGATTTATTCCACATTTCCTCACTGGAGGAAGGATCAAGCAGCAAGGTGTGAAGGTGTGACCAGTGCCAGCCCACAGCCCTGACACCCTGGATGAAATTTGGTGAGGAAAAATGTCCCAGGTGTCTCCATCCTCCTCCATCCTCCCAGGAAAAGTGAGTCTGAAGCCATGCCAGCACCAAGTTTTTCCCAAAATGCGATCCTTATACAAATTCCTGTGGGATAGAGGAATTGCTTCCAACCCTTCAGAGCCCACAGGATATTTTGTCATTAGGGACATGTCAGAAGGGCACTCTGTGATCACAGTAATCACTGTGGACAGCCATTAATAATAATAATAATAATAATAATAATAATAATAATAATAATAATAATAATAAATTTTCATCTTCAAAGCACTTTTGAAACATCTGCTAACAGATCTCCCCAGCTGCTGGTTGAAGAAGACAATAATTTTAAGCCTGCTGACACTCAGGGGTGGCAGAAATTCCTGGGGGGATTAACAATGCCATTCCAGTCACACCCAGGCCAGGCGGCTGCCATTTCACATTTCCATTGCCAGCTTCCATGGAAACACGTGGCTCTTCCCATCACGCCAAGGAAAAGTGCAGGGAGCAACTTTTTGGTTCTCTCAGACCTCCCTCATCCTCCATCCCAGTAGACAACTCTGCACTTGGGAAAGTGCCATAATTTTGAGGAAACAGAGGAGAATTCAAGAACGTATTTTTGGATTTTCTTATGTATTATTTCTTTAAATTTGAATTAGGATTTGCAATATGCCAGGGCTTCTTTTGCCATGCAGTCTCACCTAGGAGCCAGGTGGAATGCTGAATCGAAATTAGCAGCATAAACTCCCCCTCACCACCTCTCTGCCTCTCATCCAGGAGCACCTTCTGCTCGTGGAGGGAAATTTCCAAATTAGACTCATGACCTGCCTGGGAATGCATTTTAAATTTTACTATAACAGCTCCATGCAACCCTAGCTTTCCCTTTAAAGTTAATTAATAATTTAGGGTTTACAAACTCCTGTATTTGCCTATCTCAAAACCAGCCATTTGTTTTTAGGGAAACCAGTGCCACTGAAAATATGGACAACCCCTCCACCTGCAAGAAATTCAAGGATATCTCTCAAGCATTCTGTGCCAATGCAAGATCAACAAATTGCTGTGAGAGCACACATTTATGTACAGAAATGTTAATTTTAGTTCTAAAAACTATTATTTTTTTTCCTTAATCTTAAACCTCTTGAATTTGGATGAAATACCTCCCTGGAAGCCAAGTCTCCAACAGGTAGATTGTTCCCAACCATCACCTTTGCTAGTCCTGATGTGGCTATACCACCTCCCCTCAGAGTTCCGTTCTCATCCTGGCATGTAAAATAACCTGATTTTTTTTAAAAAATAATAATTATTTAATTAATATTAATAATTTTTTTTTCAAATAACTCGGGTTCTGGAGACAGTCTGCTTTTGCAGAAGATTGTAATCCAAAGCCACAGCCCAATAAGGACCTGAAATCCCAGGGGGGAAACTCTATTTAACCCCCAGTTCAACTTCTAATGAAAGGAAACATAGAAATGTAGCTATAATTCAAGATATCGTATGGAAGTCTGTTCAAAGTTTTTTCAAAAATATAAATTACAAGAGATTATTGATTTTTAAAAAGCTTACTTCAACAATCAGCTTTCTATCTCATTCTATTTCACTCTCTCTCGTTTATTCATTTCCTTATGTAAAAGAATTTAACCAAAGGAAACTAGCATTTTAATTCAATTTCTCCTATAAAATATATAATTTTATTTTGTCATAATGGCTGCTTTTATTTCCAGAGTCAGATTTTATTTAAATTTCAGTCCATTAGGAACAAAACTTGCCATTTTCTGATAAACAAAATCAGCAGGGAAGCCTCTTCAAACTAGGAATGTATTTTCTATCAACCTTTGTTCTAGCTGGTCTAAATGACAGGTATATTCCACTTTTCCAGCGTTTAGTTTTAAAGATTCTATGGGGAGAAGGGCGAATAAAGAGAGTGACATTTTTAACAACAAAACTAGCAATCAGAAAAGCAGCCCAATGACAGGCATGTGGAAGAAATGGGGGGAAAAAAATAAAAATTAAAAAAAATATCTAATCCATCGCTTCAGACCACCAAAGAGGACTAATATGAGTCATTAACAGAAAACCGTTAATTTTCCTCCCTGTGGCTGTTGTTTGTAGAAGTGCTCAAACCTTTGAGGTTCAGTCATTTAACTGTTTCTTGGGAGGCTGGAAAAGAGACACCAAGGAACTCTTTAACAGGAAAAGAAGGCAAAAATTTTTTTTAAAAATAAATGTAGACACGGAGTTGGCTACAAAAAAAAATACAGATTATTGCCTAAGGCTGCTCTTAGTTCTGCCAAAAATCCAGTGGGGAGATGACAGCGTTCCCAACAGAAAACAACATTCTGCCATGTTGTGTTTTAGTCACACCACCATGGCCAAAGTCAGCATTCTCCCAAAGTGTGGGAATTTAGATCCCTGGGCCAATCCAGCTGCTGGTTTTCCCTCAGAATTCCCTTCCAGTTCAGCATTTGGCTTGGAAGGAGGTGATAACCTTGAGGGCAGAACTGGAAGCCACTGTCAGCACACGTAAAACTGCCTCTCCAACAAGAACTTTGAAGTCAACACTAAAATGTTTATTGGGTCTACGGCATTCCTCAACCAAGCCTGGAGTCACACAGTTGTTTCTGGAGACTTTAAAAAATTGTTTTCCTCACAACATGGCACAGAGTGACCCTCTGGCCACCGGAAAACAGCGAACACTGCAGATGGAAGAGGAGCACCAGTGCTTTAATGCTCAGATTGGATTTGGAAGGTTCTTCCAAGACCTTTGCAGAAGAGCTCTCTTGGGTTGCAATGCAAGATGTATTCTATTTCCATCTGTTGACAGTGGTTGAAGAGGTGTTTTCTTTATCTCAAAACTCTGGGAGGGAGGGGGCAGGTGTCTGCTGTTAATGGGCAGCTGTTAAAACCAGGCAGGGCAGCGTTCTTTATCCCTTCCAGGACCTATCCCTCATAACTCTGGGGGGGATATGTTCTGTTAAACCAGGTGGGGCAGAGTTCCTTATCTCTTCCAGGACCTATCCCTCATCACTCTGGGGGCATATGTTCTGTTAAAACCAGGTGGGGCAGCATTCTTCATCCCTTCCAGGACCCATCCCTCATCACTCTGGGGGGATGTGTTTTGTTAAAACCAGGCGTGGCAGTATTTTTTATCCCTTCCAGGACCCATCCCTCATCACTCTGGGGGGATGTGTTCTGTTAAAACCAGGTGTGGCAGTATTTTTTATCCCTTCCAGGACCCATCCTCCCCCCAGGGGATACCTGCTGTTCATGGGCCGTCGAGGCTCACTGCAGGGCTGATACAATCCCATCACCCCATGGGGAGAGGCTCCACCCAGGGGGAGGAGCCCAGCATTCCCGCCTGGATCACAGCTGGCATTCAGAACAGCAGCACAGCCTGTGTGCGCTGGATTCCCAGTGGGAGCCCGGACCCATCCCAGCACCACTGGAGCCTTCTCCAGGATCATCTCTGCTCCCACAGAACCACATCTGGCACTGCAGGAGGACTTGATTGGACTGACAGCAGCCCCCTGACCAACTGGGTGTCAGGTCGTGTTCTGACTCTGTCGGTATTTTTCTTTTTTTGTTCATTTGCCTTTTTTGTACTACTTCATTTTTAATTTTCCTAGTAAAGAACTGTTATTCCTGTTCCCACATCTTTGCCTGAAAGCCCCTTAATTTCAGAATTACAATAATTCAGAGGGAGGGGTGGTTACATTCTCCATTCCAAGGGAAGCTCCGGCTTTTCACTGGCAGACACCTGTCTTTCCAAACTAAGACAAGAGCAAAGTCACAATCCCATGGAAGGAGTGGCTGGATGCTGTGACCCAAGGTCTGGCATTCCCATTCCACAGAGACGAGCCAGCTTGGAGCAGTGACTCAACTGACACTGGGTGGTTCCACAGCAAAGGCTGAGCAAAGAACCTGCACAAGGCTTTTCCCAGCAGAAATCCCCACTCTTGCCTAACGACTGCAGTTCTAAAGTCTTTAATCCAGTGTCAGGGAAGAAAACAATTCAGGCCTACTTGAAGCAGATCTAGGAAGTTGGATGCTGCAGGCAGGACCTTCTCACTGCAAACCAGAGCAGTTTGGGGCAGCAACAAAGAATTAGTTAGGTTAGAAAAGACCTCTAAGATCATGGAATCCAACCATGATTTACCAGCATCTTTAAGACTGGAAAAGACCTCTAGGATCACAGAGTTTAACCATGGTTTGGAAGTGGTGAACTGCTGCAGGAGCCAAGGAGAGCAGCAGTTAGCAGGTATTTTGGTGATATCTAAAATGCTCCCAGACCTCCAAGGAACATTTCTCCTGGGAAATATTAACAAGCAAAATTATAGATTGATCCTATGGCATCCAAACCAGTTTCCTTCAGGCTTTGGGAAGTGGTTGAGCCTCTCTGCAGGGCATCACTCCACATTTTCACTGTGGAAAGGGAGAAAGGCAGCTGGATAAATCTACTCCATACTCAGCACCTGGAGTACTCCCAAAATCCCAGGTCTGACTGTGTGGGGGCTCCTTTGGTAGCTCCTGGAACATTTCCTAAAATCTTTTCTCTAGCACTGACCTTTCTCGTTGAAAAAGTCCAGATTCCTCTGAGCTTTGTTTTGTTTGTTACTAATTCTGACATGAGGATTCACAGGGTATTCCAAAAGGGGAGTAAAATGAAGGAGTTATTGCAGCCCTAAGAGACTTAAAGGATTATTTCCTTGTAAAATACAAATGACAGTTTTCCTGTAATGTTTCTTCTCCGTAATGCACATGTTAATCCGTAATTTCCTTTGCCAGATGCAGTGTAATCCTCCTCCTGCAGACACCACAGCACAACTGCTGTTGAGAGAACAGCAGCAAGAGGAGCTCATCCATTCTAAGATGGCCAAAGAAAACTTCACCGACCAAGTTTTTTGGGTTCTCCTCGCAGCAGGCACCCAGCCTGATACAGAAAGTTGCAGCTCTGCGTTCAGAGCTCATTCCTCTATAAAAAAATAGCAAAATTTATACCTGATTTCAACCAAACTCTTTCTTTAAGGTCTGATAGGAGTCACCCAAAAGGCTGTTTTACAACAAACCCTAAATCAATGTCTAGAAATTTCTCCAAATGGGTCACAACTCACCCGTTTACCAGTCGCTTTTTTGCCACTTTTTAAGGATTCCCCATGCAAAGAGGAATTTTTTTAATCTTACGTAGGCTCAGTAAATTAGTTTAGAAACAATATCTTAAAAGTCTTTAAGTAGAAAAGCAAATGCAACATGTTAAGGAACAAATCTACCACACCCCATTAAGAAGTAAATAAAGGATCTGGATGGATTTGCAGAAAGGAGAGAGAAAAGGCTTAAAAAACCCACAAAACTCCATTTTCAAAGCATTGTGGGTTGTTTTCATTAAGCTTCTGCAGATGATTTGGTATTATTTCCTCAAAATTATTATTCCTCATCCACTGTGCTATGTTGAGTTCCTCTCCCAGGAAGCTGGCCTGGGCTTCCCCACATCCTCCTCACTGTGCAAGTCTTTCAGTGGTATTCACCCTTTTCAAAGGTACTGAGAAAGGCTTAAATCCCACCTGCTTCTTCTAAACATTTCCAGAGAGACTCAACAGTGACATTTCAAATTCTGCCTTTTCCTGCTCCAGGTTCTTTCCCTCCCTCTACAAATTTGTGCCTGAGTTGATCAGCAAACTCTGAGTGACAGCAGAGCCAAGCACTGCTGAGTTCATTAAAGTCATACAGGTGGCTGTATCCGCTCAGGTAAGGAATTAATAATGCAGCAGCACAAATTACACCGTATTTCTGTGCCATCCAAGTGCCAAGTCCAGCAGTACCTGTCCCATCTCTCCAACCACAACACCCCAAAAACTGCAGAAAGAAACCCTGGCAGTATTTGGATGTATTCAGCCTTTGAAAGTCATTCCTGCTGGTTCCTCCCCAAAACCTCAGATTCCCCCCAGGTGAGGGAGAGACCAGAGAGACATTCCGATTTTAGATTTAATTAGCTAAGGAATGTGAAATAGTTGCAAGAGCAGGAATGTGGTACCAAACCCACACTCAGCATCTCCCTCTCCCCTGAATGTGAGACTGGCAGGACCCCACACACACCCTCAGAACTGGGGGCAAAGTCAGGGAGATCTGGACAGGGATTTGTTGCATTTCAAACATCCAACAGCTGAAGGTGATACAAACGATGTAGTTTTGTGCTTATAGTCAGTTTACAGTTATCCAAGAGATCCTGGAGATCTCAGTATTCCCACTCCATCTTCATAAAATATGCTCAAGCAATACACGCTGCAAAATCCTCATCTCGTGTAATTAAAGTGTAAGAAGTAATGCAAAGACGCCGCATTGTCTAAAGCACAAAATTCCACAGTTCTCCAAGATTAATGTCCCATCCCTCTAACTTGGTTGTTCTTGTCTTAAGTATTCAACATAATGCTGCTCATTACAGGGAGCAGTGACATCTCTATCCAAGGGGGAAATACGGTTCAAGTCAGCTTTCGTGTTTAAATATTAGTAGTAAATTCAAATTCAATTTCACATGATCAGTGTATGTGACACTAACTACATCAAGGTAGACTTGGGGATTTCTCAGCTCCATATTGAAGAGAATTACATGACTGAAAACTAATTAGGGAAGCACATAAAGTGAATTTATTTAGTATTCTCTTGTATGTAGTTAACTTCAAGTAATGTATCAAATTTCCCACAGAAAAAAAAAAATGAGGCTACAAAACACTGAACAAAATGCATCAGAAATCAGATCTAGCAAATTATCCTTATTTTTCTCCTCTTTTAAAACTGAAAATGTTTAAGCTGTAATGAAAAATCATAGTAGTAGGGATTTTTCCTCTGGAGGAGAGGAGTGCTTTGGTATTGTGTCTCATGCGGGGAATTAGAAACAGCTGCCACAGAAGAGGAAAGAGCAGTCAAATGTTATTTGTCTCTCTGACCAAACAGCACCTGAATTTTCCTTCCTGGGGCTCCGTGGCGCGTTTCTGGCAGCAGTGCCCTGCCCAGAGCAGGAGCAGAGCCCATCAGCTGCTCCGCAAGCGGGGCTGTGGCACTGGCACACACACAGAACAGGACTGGGGCACTGGCACCCACACGGAGCAGGATTGTGGCATTGGCACCCACACAGAGCAGGAATGGGGAACTGGCATCCCCACGGAGCAGTGCTGTGGCACTGGAATCCACACGGAGCAGTTCTGCTCCAGCCCTGTTCAAAACTAACACGCGCCAAAAACCGCCCCTAAATCTTTTCTCTCATCCGTCACACACTTTCCTGCTGATTGTAAAAAGCTTTAGGATGAACCCAGCTCCTCCCAGCTTCTCCTTCTGCCCTCCGCGCTGTGCTGTCACACTCGGACTCCTCACTTTCTCCCTCTCCTCTCCTTTTCCATCTCCCTTTCCCTCCTCCTCCTCCTCCTCTTCCTCCACCCAGCAGGTCTCACCAGCCAGGCTGAGCCCAGCCCTGCAGCCTGGGTGGCACTGGTGACAACGCTCTACCTCCAAGCACCCCATAAATGTTTTATCACGCTTTTGCTGCGCATTATAAATGATAAATAATGACAATAGATGTCTTACCAAGTATTTATCTCCTATTGTCGGGCTTCGAGCAGAGCATTAAGTCTAAGTGCTGGTGAGGCTGGGTATTAACAAAGCCATTTGTGATAAATGGAGCGGCCCTGGCGGGTCACTGACACTTTGACAAGCTTTCCATAGGCACTTCTCCCTGTAATGTTTTTGCTCTTTTGTTTTTACCACCCAATTGAAGTAATTGCAATCCTAAGAACAATAATAAAATATGTTATTAATTGGGGAAAAACAAGTAAAGCTGACTCTCCTGAAGGCACTGAAATAATACGGCGATGTGGCTGCAGTGCCAAAGGGATCCGTTCTTTTCACTACCTGCAGTGCTGTCCTAAAAAGCAGAACAAATAACAATATTTCAGAGTCATATGATGAATGATTGATGAGTGATTGGTGATTAAGTTCAAACAGACCTTAAGGATCAGATCCAAAAAGCCTTTGCACTGGAACCAGGTGGTTCCTTCAGCTTCAGGCCAGGTTTGTGGTTCTCTCCTGAGGGCAAAGCTCTTTTTGTACCATAATATCTCAAAATAACAATATCTCAAATAGGAGCTTCACAGAACTCTGCTTATTGACACATTCCAGTGGCATTTGTGGCTAAAAGCTGCCTCTTATTTCCCATGTTCCAATTTGTCATCCTATGCACAAGGACACGGGAAATGGAATTCTGAACTCATCTTTTGGGCGGGAAGCCTCAAACATGCATCAAGACAACATTGCCCCAAATTTGAGTTCTGCTTGCGCATTCAGGTTCGGCTTTAAAACATGGGAGTAAAAAGGGATCTCCTCACGCTGGAACCAGAGCTGGGAGGAGGAGAGGAAAGCTCAGCTCCAGGGGTGCCCATCGCTCTCCTGACTCCCAGGGCAGCTCCAACTCTGCCTCCAAACTCCGCAAGTCAGATCAGGCAAATCCTGTCCCGGGGGAGAATCTATTTCTGACTTAGGCACGCTCAAGGAAGACTAAAGTGATGAGTAAACAGATTTTTGAGGATGCAGTTTTAAGCTGTGTTGACTGTGGAGAGGGGGGACCATCCTCTGGCATCAGGAGAGGAATTTGCCCACAGTTGGGAAGTCAAACTCTGCTCCTGCCAGCCCGGGAACATCCTTCAGGGCTTTTGTGTCCCTGAAGCTGGGTTTCCTTACTCAAGTAGCTCATTTCTTAAGGGACAGAAGGCTGAAGTTTGTAAAAATAAAAAGAACTTTCCAGCTTTTTCTTCATACGAATTTTTGGTGAATGGATTACTTCCAAATGCCCAGGATTTTTCAAAATGGGACCCTATGTCCACCCTTTTAGGGACAAGAGGAAGTAATGCAACCGTTATACTCAATTAAAACAGCAAAATTAAAAGCTCAATAGAAAAACTGATGGCCAAAAGTAGATGGGGGACAAAACAAGGAACTTTGAATATAAAACCAAAACAATCCCCTGATTTTAATGTAAACATTTAGCAAATCTCTCAAAGAGAACTCAACAGCTAATTGCTTATCTGGTAACTTAAATGTGTAAGTTCGTGCATTATATAAACACAAAACCAAAATGACATCATTTTCTTTCTAACACTGTGAAATGTGCATGAGGAATTTTTTTTTCTCTCCCTCACAAATTAATTTTCCTGGGGTTAATATATAATATCCAATCAATATGTTTCTTTAGGCAAGTAAAACATCTGACAAGGATTTGAGGGGAGGGTGGAAGTTTTTGGTTGTTTAGGTTTTTTTCTTTTACAACTATAGTCTGTGTCTTAGATATGAAAGAGCACCACAAATTTTCTGCCATAAACAACAATTTTGGGGTATGATGGGATTGTTGGGATGCCAGTGCAGGGTCAGAAGCTGGAATTCCATGATCGTTGTGGGTCCCTTCCGCTTCAGGATACTCTATCATGTTCTGCTTTTTTTTTTTTTCTTTTTTTTTTTCTTTTTTTTTTTTTTTTTTTTAAGAAAAGTGGGGTCAAATCCTAAAAATTTCAGGCTCCCAAAACCTTTAGGGTGTGGATCTCACCCACTAGTCATGGTTCCATGTACAAGGTGTCAGGAGAAGGGAAAGGAAGGGAAGTGTCCTCTATTCTACACCTTTCCAAGCCAAAGACCAAGTTGTGCTGTGAAGGCCCTTTCTCCTTCAGCAAAAACAGTTTAAATTAAAAAGAACTGCTTCAAAAATGTCTTCATGAAGATGTTTCAAATGGCACCTGATTCAGCATTGAGTTTTTGGCTAGAAACAACAGATTTAGGATAAAAGACTATTCACAGCTTCAAAATTGTCCTTTCCACATAACCACAGAGAGAGAGGGGGATGATGCTGGACCCTATTATTCATGGCAAAGCCTAATAAAACTAAATAATCACAACTACAGGAACCAATCCCAAATATCAGAACTCATTTCTAATTGTTATATTAGATTTTAGCTTGACTATTCACCCAGCTCAAGTACTGGGTGAAAATATAGAAATATTTTTACGTAATATTTTATCCAGTAATTTTCCCCCTGCCTAAACTCTTGAGATAAGGAACAAAAGGCTGGAAAGCATGATCTGTATAAAACTGATGCTAAGTGAGCTGGGTGAACCCAAAGGGAAGGATCAGCAGTGATAAGTTTGTACATAGATGGGTGGTAGCTGCAAAGAATTTGCTCCATGTGTCCACTTCAAAAAGGATAAATAGGAACAGGCTGGAACTGCTGAGAAGGAGATTTTGATGAGGCATTAACAACAACAAAAAAAAGAGCCTATAGAGATTGTGGAAACTCCATCAGTGGAGATGTAAAGAGCCAGCTAGACAAGGATCTGTCACGAAGGATTTGGGCACAGCTGATCCTGCCCCCAAGCCCTATTTCCTTTAATATCTGTGCTCTTCCCTCTCTGCTTGCACTGTTAATTCAGACTTTGTTCTTCTCATGTGAGAATATTTTCCTATTTTTACTTCACCTGTAAATGAAACATGCTCAGTACTCCTATTTTTCATTTTTCTTTTTCCTGAAACTTTAGAATCTAGAATTCACTAGGTATTTTAAGACAAGTACGGCTTTCAGGAAAGCAAAACTGTGGTTTCTCTTGATGTCTATTTTCATTTAACAAATAGCACACATTAAAGTAAACATTTATCAATATGACACACAAGTGACAAATTAAAAGCTGAATGAAAACTAAATCGAATGAGAAAATTACACTAAAATACTAAACCAAACTGGCACCAGGCATCTCAATGCCTGAAGAGTAAACTTTCCCTCCTCTGATATTTCAGATGATGCTGGGGGAAAAATAATTTTAAAAAAAACCTTGCTAAGAAACATTCCCCCTGTCCTGATTTAAACCAAAGATTAAAATGAAGATGAGAAGACGTAGATGAAGTAGCTTTGGTCAAAGGACAAACAACTCAGAATTCTCACAAAGATTAAATGTGGATTTATCTCCAGGATCTGTTGCTTTTTATCAGAGCGGTCTTGGAAAGAAGAGACGAGAGGAACTGCAATGCAAACTGAAAACTACCCAGGAAATTTTCCTGAGTTTTGAAATAGTTTGAATGACGTTCTCGGGGCATTTCCAGAAATAGAAATGCCCAGTGCCCAAGTACAGCAAGGAAAGCAAATATCCCTGCTGCAGCAAAAACCGAAATAGGCCCGGAGCTTTCAAACCCTCCCCTCATCATTTCTTTAACCTTGTCCCTCTTGCCCGTGTGAGTTCTGTGTTCCTGCAATGCACCCAAAGTCTTGGCACCAGGAGGAATTAATGGTATTAATTGCCATTGGCACTCCAGTTAATGGCACTCCCTGAGATCAGGCTCTCCATCCTTCCTCTCCAGCCTTTCCAAAGCATTTCTATCTTTGACATTTTCCCCTGTTTGCCCAACACATTCCATTTTTTAGTCAGTCCTGAACACTGTTTCCTTCCTAGTCTTTCCCACCCATTCTTAATTTTTTTTTTTAAATTTTGAGGGTTTTTTTCTCTACTGGCCATTATATTGAGGTTTTCTCTGCTATTTCTATACACACACCCACTCACCCCCATATAATCGGTCTTCTTTCTACCTTCCTCAAACCACCTTCCTACTGCAAACACTCCAGTGTACTGGAATTTTTATCAAGAAATCAAGGCAATTTCTTCTCCGTTTTGTAACATGCTCAACAGCAAAAGTTACACATTAGAACTGATTAACTTAATCAAAATCTGATGGATAAATCAGAAAAAAATCTTAGTTTTTGGTTTGAATCCCTTTTTTTACCCCCCACTACAGCCTCGGCTTCAGGGACTTCTTCTTGGAGGCCACTACCCATGAGATGCAAAATTCTATCAAATAAGCTGAAGTTTAGAAAAAGTTAAGCTGCTAATTTGGTCTCTAATCACCCAACACAAAAATCCCAGTGTTTTGTAATGACATCATACATAACCATAAGGCAGAATGGGATGCCATCTGTTTTGCACCATTTCCCTTTGTCTTATTAATCAGAACTTATTTCTGCATCTCACTTTTCCTACTCTGTGTAGATAATTCAATACATGGAGCCCCTTCTTTTATGAATTCGGGATTTTTTTGACCCTCATGTCTTTACATTTCTATCAGCTCACCAATAAAGTCAGCATGAAATTAGTTCTCCTTACTTGTTGCATTATTTTAGATAGTGATTAAGTAGTAAATAATTCTTACAATCCACAAAAAAAAAAAAAAATCAGTTTTGGTCTAATGATACTACAACCATGGAAGTAAAACCAAACATTTTTTAAAAAAACATTTTCTTCCTCAAAAATTTTTAGGATCAAAGTGATTCTCATGAGCAAAATTAATTTCATATTTATGTACAGAAGCTATTTCACCATTCACTGTTAGTGTTGCTTTGCTTCAACCTCTCATAATAACAAATACTCCAGATCCTGAATGATTCTAGGAAGAAAAATACCTGATTTCAGGCCAGCTCCGAGTGTTTTAGGATATTTGGGGTGAGCACCCAAGACCTTTTCCCTCAGGCCCTGTCTGAACCCTCTTGGTGCCGAAAACCTTCAACAGCACCTGTAGGGTCTCAGTCCTTCCTAGGAGATTGAGGCTGATTGCTACCATGAAAAAAAATACCCAATGTGATGTTTCTACACTAAACTGCTGTTACAGCTTGAAAAATAAACTTATTTATTTTTATTTTCTTACTTAACATGTATTTCTGTGGAATGTATCCCCACCCACCAACAGGAATATCCCTCCCAGCACAAACTCTTTGGGGCACAAACTGTGCCCTCAGCTCCACTGGAAAATACTGAGCACATTGCAGCGCTTCCCCAAAAACAAAACAATAATATGCAGGCTGCAGAATGTGCTTCTCCACAGCATAAAGCATCTGGTTTAGCAGTTCATTAGAGGTTTCTTTTCCTCTTATGGCTTTGTGGATAAGTTTTTACGTCCTGTTTAGAGCCAGCAGTGAATTGGCATCTCCAAAGTCACAGTCTGAACACTTTGCAAAAGCTGCAGCAGCCACACGTAGTGGTGGCTTTATCAACTTCACCCCTTCTCTTGGTTGTCCTGACAGTTTCCCACCGGGAATGTTTTCATTAAACTTGGGGGGTTGTTTTTCAGTTTATCTTTTTTATCTATTTCCTTTCCATGCCCTTTACAGGCTGCTCTTCAGGCCTCCCTTCTCCCCTTTATTTAGGGATAAATAATGCAGAGAATCAGGGAATCATTTGGGTTGGAAGGGACCTTAATGCCCCTCTAGTTCAAACCCTCTTTTAGATCAGGGCTGTCCTCCACTTATCCACTCCCTCATGTAATTTATATTAATTAATTGGGGTGGGGATTAATTCCAGGCTGGGAGTTTCACTGAAAGCAGCATAAGCCAGCCTCCTGCCCAAAATCTCCTGTTGGACTCTGGCAGAGGTAGAACTGATCTGAATTTTTCAACAAACTCCAGACAGCCTTTGCAAATGTGAAGGTTTTCAACCAGCCTTTAACACAGAATACCATGGAATGTAAAATTCCCTCAATCGCCTGGCAGGGCACCTGGTTTGATCAGTCACACTGGGAAATGCCGAGGAGCTGGGTCATCTTGGAATTAGCAGAAATTCCCTGAGCTTCCCAAGTCCAAATCCTGGTGCCCCAGGCCAGAAAACCAGGGTGGGTAAATTCTTGCTCCTTGAGAAAGTTCAGAGTGATTTTGTCTTGGGTTTGTAGCACCATCCCCTTCCCCACCAATTCCTCAGGGTTTCCTGATGGAGCACAAAGTCACCCTTGAAGCTCTCTCTGAAAACCAGTCCCTTCTTCCAAAATAATCTGGATTTTCTACAAATTACCATTCCCTTTCCTTATTTATCACCCCACCCCAGTTCTTGTGTGATCTGCAAGCATTAAAAGGGTTTTTTTTTCCAGGTCGTTACTCATTCCATGGAAACGCGTTAGGCCATGGCTGGATCTCCATGAGATGTTGCTGAAAACATCCCCATTACTTTTTGCAATTAGTTTACCACTTTTAAATCTGTTTAATAGGGGCCACAGTTATTTTTTTAATGTCCTAATTTCTTTTATTGAAATGTCGTGTAGCACTAAGTCATGGATAGGATTTTCAGTATATTATGGCAGCTCCAGAAGCTTTTTCAGTCCCTTTAGCTCAGATCTTTGCTCCCAAAACCTGAAATCTTGGGGCCAGCTGGTTGACAAACTTTCTTTTAATTCTGTAATTTCATCTAAATTAATTCTGTCTAAATTAATATCTGTAATTTTTTACCATGACCAGCGCCAAGACCTATCCTTTTATGAAAGCAGCTCAGTCAGTGTCTTAAACACAAATAAAATGTGAAGGATGACAAAGTAGAAAAAGTTAAGATTCATCAAAATAAGTCCTATTTATCAAAATAAGTAGTATTTATCAAAATTCAAGTGTGGGGCAAACTGCTGATCTGTTTTTTGGGTTTTTTCCCTTTTTCATTGGGCTTGGTTTGGGTGTTGTGGTTTGGGTTTTTTAAATACACTCCTCTGGCAGAAACTATTTTCTTTTGAGAAATGATCCCTCCCCCAAGAAAATAATTTAAGCTCTTTTCTTACAACAAAACCACTGTCAGCCCACCTTTGAAAAGGGTGTCTTCGAGTTAATAACTGTTTCTGACTTAGTTAAAGAGTACAAGGTCTCCTCCAGGCAGATTTTTTAATCCAATCAGACAATTAAAGGTAAGAATTCTCTCTTCCAGGATTCTCTAAAGGGTTTAGGTGTTTAATTCATTTCAACAAGTCTGACTAGCAAGGAAAGCCTTTTTGTTGTGATTTATTGGCCTGTCCAGCAGCAGATCTCCCAATAAAAGCTGGAGGAAGGATGGAGCAGGGAACCACCACCAGGCAGTTTCTCCTAACCACAGCTTCCTATTTTTTTTTCTTTTAATCCTTTGTATTAATAATTACATGTTAAACCTGCCCAGGACTCAGGAGATGCTTTAACCAGAGATGTTGCAGCCTGAAAATCTGGTGATGGTGAATATTCCCTATGGAATCCAATGGCTCCATGGGAGGGGCACTAGGGAATGATCAAAATTTACATTCCCCTGTGTATTTAAAGGGCTTTGTTTGAATTAATGAACTCTAGCTCCCAGTCTTTAAGAGCTGCACATCACTTTTGGTGGTGGTGCACAATTTACAGGAAGATCTAGATCTCTTCATACATATTTTTATGGATTTTAAATATATATGTGTGCATATGCAAATATAACA
The DNA here is from genome assembly GCF_029207755.1 of Chamaea fasciata. NCBI lineage: Eukaryota > Metazoa > Chordata > Aves > Passeriformes > Sylviidae > Chamaea > Chamaea fasciata. The sequence goes on from NW_027094093.1 coordinate 36,620,960, forward strand.
GCTTTGTGTACCAGTTTCCATAGTTATTCTGGTTTCTCCCTATTTTTCTACAAGTGTATTTTTGTCAATTAAGAAAAAAAATAATCACGTTATAACTATGAGAAGTAAATATTTTCACCTAAAATCTCTATGTCTGATACATATTTCCAAGAGGCAGCAGGTGTCCCCAGCCACTCCAGTTCAAAATTCCCTAATTCCATCCATCCTGCCCAATACTTGTGTGTGGCTTCTGGACCTGAGTCAGTTCTCTCTCCTTGCTCAGCCAAGGATGGATCATTAGACTTGCAGCAATTAGATTTTACTTGAAATCAGCAAAACGGAGATTTCCCCCAATCCCATTTACAACGTTCTTGGAGAAAATAGGCACAATTTCCAGTCTCAGCCTCCCTTCTGCTCCATTGTTATACAAAATGGGCACCAAAAGCTACACATAACTATAAAATGATTATGATTTATCTGGGTATTTTGTTCCTTTAATCTATTAGGCCAATTGTCCTAATTTAACTAAGTAATTCTGTTAATTTAACTTTGGGGTTAATCTTGCTTTAAGAACATTTTTTGCTGAACAGGAAGACCGTGCTCAGCTGGTGCGTTTTCTTTTTTAGACCTGAATGTAACCTTTAAAAAAAAAAAAAAAAAAAAAAAAAAACAACCAAAAAACAACAAAAGTTTCTAGTATATCATGTGATCAATAGATACAAGTACTTTCATTTTTTAAATGAGTCTAAGGCTATTTTCTCTTTACTGTTGTATAAACAGGGAATTGAAGGGTAAAATAGTTAAAACTTAATGCTATAGTGCTAATGTGGCTTTTAAATCACGTCAGCAGCAATCACTGCATTATAATTAACAATTTATTGAACCAGCAATAAAATGAACATCACATTACTTCTTAAAGCAGCAGAATAAAATGGCTAATAAATAGCATAAGCCAGACAAATTGCAGAGTAATAGAAATTTTCTTAAGATTTATAGCGTGCAGAAAGATGGATGTGCTATTAGTAGGAGCTCCGATACTTGACAAAATTCTTTTTGCAAAGACATAGTTACCAGGCATGTCAGAGTTCACAAGTCTAAGTGGTTTATCCAAATTTCAGCTCACTGCTATTACAGTGGGAAATACTCATTACAAGGTTTTGTAACTGCAAGCAATGCGTGCATTTGCCAACATTCAAACTGCTACTGCCAAAAAGATACTAAAATATTTTATAAACTGTCAAATAACAAGTCTGCTCGCTTAATCTGAGTCTATTTTCTACTTCAGAGGCGGGAGAACCTCCCAGGCCTGTTCCTGGGGTCCCCACTCGGGCAGACCTTCCCTCAGATTTGGCATTTCTGAGTTCCCACCAGTTTTTCCCCTATGGAAAGGGCTGGGTTGGGTTTGGAGAGAGGGGGGGAAAGTCATCATGGAGGAAACCTGGATTGAGTGGAGCTGGAAGCTCCTTTAAATACCTCTTCTCTCCCAGGGCTGGGGTTACGGGAAAAGGAAACCGCGTTGCGCTTTCAGCGTTCCTGCTGTTCCCTCGTGTTGTGATTCCTCATGTCAAGAGCGTCTCTCTTATGTTCTGGTTTCAGCATAACAGATGCAGTTTTTACATGACGTGTCACAACATGGAGCATCAACTGGAAGGAGTCTAAAAGAGCTTTTTTTTTTTTTTTCCCCAATTTACTTTGGGGGAAAAAAAAAAAAAAAAAAAAAAAAAGAAAAAAAAAACAACCCACCCTGCTTTTCACTGGAAAGTGAGGTGAGGGAGTTTGCCATGCAGAGTTTCCTTCAGCCACTGTGAGGAAAGGACTTCCACTCTTTTATTTTAAATTGAGAGATATCCAGCAACTACCTCGTGTTCAAATTTCAGATTTATTTGACGTGCAAACCTTGACGTGGACTCGAGTTAACCCTGGCAGTAATTAGCTGTTAGACAACGGGGGCTGATGAGAACATGCACATCTTTAATAATGCAGCACTCCCCGAACCTTGAAGATAAATTACCATTCACTGGCTGCTTGAAGGTGCTGTTGATTACGTGGTGAGACAGTTATTCCACCATTTTCCAAAAAAAAAAAAAAAAAGCTCATTTTCTAATGACTGTGCTTTTCTAACAGGGAGTCCTACTGGGAACATCTTCAACCTCTTCTCTGGGAGACCACGGGGGGAAGTTGAGCACACAAGGAAGGGAATTCCTGGATTTCCATCACATTATGGTCATGGCTGGGGTTCCAGCTCCGTGAGGGGTTGGGAACAAATGGATTTTAGGGTCCCTTCCAACCCAAGCCCATTCTGTGGTGTCCATGGATTTTGAATACGCTGAAATAATAATAATAATAATAATAATAATAATAATAATAATAATAATAATAATAATCACTAAAACAGCTGGAGCCACCCAGCTCCCTGATTAAATGGGTGAGCACCAGCCTGGCTGCACTGGAGTCGTTATTGTCACAATCTGAGATGGGCAGTTTGGTCTCCACAGCCCCAGCAGGGTTTTCCTAAGCTGAATTAAACAGGACGAGGTATTTTTGCCTTTATTGATGAACTCCTCCAACAGGGAACCCTCATAGAAACAGCAGCAATTGCCTCCTCAGGACCTGTAAATTTATCCCTGCCTCTCATTCCTGGCAAGAGTCACTTTTCCTGTTCATCCCACACCCGCAGCTTGACTCTGAAGAGGTTGGAGCGCTCCGTTTGAACAGCAACAACCACAGCTCTGACCCGAAGATCAGGAAAACGCAAGAGAGAACACAAAAGTTCCAAAGATGCAGATTCAGCCTCAGGTACCAACAGGACTAAAGAGCATTAAACTGATCCCAGACCTGCTGGGGACTTTAATCCCTTGGACAAAGAGGCCACAGCACAAAATACAGAAGAACATGTTAATATTCCTCATTTCCGCAGAGTGGTGGGCTATGGGTCTTCATTCAAAAGAGGAGAGAAAAATGTGAGTCTTCATTCAAAACTCACATTCTGCAGAGGGCTGAAAAGCAGACAAGCAGAAAGAGGCATAACCCCCTTGGACAGCACCCAGGAATAAACCAGAACCACAGGGATGAGGTAATATTATTCCCTAATAATATTATATTCATAGTATAATTATATTGTTCCCAAATATTATTCCAGCTGTTTTTCGTTGATGGCAACAGGGGTTTTTTTGCAGAAAAACATAAATACTTCATATCAGCTGAGAGAGCTACCAAGGCGCCCAATAAACTTTAAAAAATCTTGATTATGAAAGTATTTAAGTTGAATGTCTTCAACCTGTTTATATTTAAAGCATTTCTGATCAAGGAACAATTTCTGAAACAACAAAACTGGGAATAATAATGGTATAAGGAATTAAAAATATTTCAAAAGAGAGTCTTTTCTCTTATTTCAAAGTTCTCCTCTTATGCCACTTCCTAATATACTGAGTGTTTTAAAACTGCTCTTACTAAAAGCTACTGAGAAACTCACACAAGACTTCTATTCGATGTACAACCCACCCTTTCTCTGTTGGTTCTGAAGAAACCTCTAAACATCAGATAAATGTCCAATTTGAATTAAGGAAATAAAAAAATACAGCATAAAACATTTAAAAATATCCATAACTGCATCATATGAACTCAGTATCTGTGTTTTTCTTCATGTTGAAAAAAATTGCTGGGTAGACCAAAGTGATTTTTTGCTGTAGAGGACTTAAAAAGAACAAATATCCAAAAGCCAAGTCTGGTGCAGTTTTGCTGAAGGTGGGACCTTCAGGACTGCTGAGTTAGCTGGAAATTCACTCACATGAGATTAAATCTCTCTGAAATTCAGGTTCTGCTTCCCTTTAACTGCACCAAACACAGCAAAAAAAATAAAGGTATCTCACCATGAGAAAAGGAGATCAGCATGGAAATTAATTTATTCCTTCCATCAGCTGGACCACACCAAATTCTGTATTACTTCAGGTTTTAAAGAACTGTTCGACAGCTCAGCCTTCTCTGAGACTGAAAATAGTTTGGAGACATCATTTTTATATGTGTTGAACACAGAAATTTATTTTTTGGAGACAAATGGATGAAGGAAAACTGGTAATACATGAAGCGTGAGAAATAATTGATACAGAAAACTGCCAAGTCTCATGCCTGATCCCTGGATATTCCCATCACTGTTCCAGCAGCGACTGTGCTGGTGGAACCCAACTAAATCCATAGGGAGTGACCAGTTCATGCCTTCAGCTTGGGGAGAAACGCAAAGAAAAAATGAAAAACAAAACAAACACACAAATTTAAAAAAAAAAATTAAAAATTAAATGCAGGGTAAAAAAAAATTTAAAAATCAGTGTGACACCAACCTCCAGAATTCTTGCAGGAGAGGTCAACAATTATTTCCCAAAATTGTTTCCTCAGCAGAAAAAACTGTACCCTTTGGGTGAAGGAAAAGATGAGAAATAAATCACAGAAGGGAGAAATAAATCCAATTCCCTGAGTTGGGAGGGACCCCTCAGAATGATGGAGTCCAATCCAGTAAAACACCACTGCAACCCTTCTGCAGCTGTGTAGGCAGTGGAAAATATCTGTATTTGTCTAAGACTTCATGGAAGGATATTTGGATTAGTGGATCTGACTTCTTCCAAGCTCCCCATTACTACCTGGAGAATTTCTTTAACATCTATTTGTTGGCAAACCAGAAGGCAACAGGAATTAAAGGGTGGCCAGGAACACCCCAAGCCTGTTAAACAATAGGAAAGGTTCCATCTTTAAAAGAGAGAATTAGAAATACTTGAGTGTAGTATAAATAAATGGGTCACCTCTGTTTATTTTGGGGGTTTTTGTGGGGGTTTTGGGGGTTTTGGGAGGGTTTTTTGTGCGTGAGGTTTTGTGGGGGTTTTTTGGTGGAGTTTTTTGTGGATTTTTTTTTTTTTATTTTCTTTGTAAAATAACTTTCATGTGTGAAAAAAGCTTTTATGCAGCCTAACAAGGTACATAGATTTTGAGGGTATGAAAAGGTGCAGTAAATCACTATATTTTCAGATGTTGGATGAAAGGAATTAAGCGAAACAAGAGTTCATAACAAAGAACTTTGTTAGTCTGGAACACGTTCCATAAAACTCTCACAAGCTGCTCAAACCAACACTTGAAGTGTCACAAGTTCTTTCTAACACCACCAAAGTTTTTACAGCTGCGGCCCTTGGTGGCCAAGCTCACACCCAGAGCTGTGCCTTGGCCATCATCTATTTATTTTTTGGGCCTCTGCAGATGGTCACAGGGGAGTAAAAAGCAAAGGAAATGCAGAGTTTTTGTGTCTGCCTTTTACATTCTTGCCACAACTTCATGGATGGGCATCACAAACCTCAGGGAGAACGCACAGGTTTTCCAAAGATACTCCCTACAATCCGTGGGATTTGTTGATCAGCTCCAGAAAGCAAAACTGATGCCAGATAATTCCCCCAAGAGCAGCACGCCTGGGAAATTCACTTCAAAAGGGTATTTTTGCTCGATGGGCCTGTCCAGGGAAACCTCTTAGAGTGCACATGAAATGAGTGTGCAGAGCATCAGCTCTCCAAAGCACAGAACAGCAAACATCAAACATCAGGAAATTGCCCCACAAAGTATGAGGATCATGAATTCAAACCAAGGAGAACTCTGGGGAGGTGAAGGCAAAACCTCACTGAGATTTTTCCAACTTCTACTGTGGTAGAACAAATGCCAAATACTGGATTACCAAAACATCCAAAATGCGTTAAGAATTTCTCATTTCAAGATCTAAAAACCAACATTTCCTTTCCCGGTGAAGTCAAAGGCTCTAGCAAAGCTGCAATTTCTAGTAAAAAAGAAATTTGGTGACTAGAATTTCCAAATTCAGCATAAAAGGGTTTAATTTGTTATAATTTGGGTTTGGTTTTGGAACAACACACACTGGCCTGACAAGTACCTACTAAAGGGGCACACACAGGATTTTGGGACAAAAAAAAACCTATTGAACAACTGCCTCAAAAATTCTAAGTCTCCTGTTGATGAAAGTAAGTAAGTGGGACAAGAAGCAAGGAGAGGAATCAACTAAAATATTTATTTTTAAAAAAATTGAGCTAAAAAAAGCTTTTATTTGTTTTTTGGGGTTTTTTTTTTTAGAAACACCAAGTCTTTGAAAGAACGGCTGGATTTTTTAGCTGCTCAAGTGATACTGCCTTATAAAGAGGTTCCATTAAATCTGCTGAAATAATTTTTAAAACTTGAGCAAAGCCTGTCAGATTTTTGCAGTTTAGACAAGCCAGGTATTCCTGGTGGGAGCAAATTTTCCTTCTGCTGCCATCTTGTGCCCCAGAATCTCAAGGAAAAAAAAAAACTTTATTAAAGTTTCCCCAGCCACTTCAGGAAGGTGGGGAAAATCTCTGCTTTAAGGGAAGATTTGAAGAAAAATACTGAGATAAGACTTGGAAAGTTAAGGGATGCTGCTCCCAGGTTAATTCCTTATGGACAGGAACAACATCAGGCTCGGTGTTCCCAGGCCTCAGAGCAACAAAAAAATCTGTCCTGTTTTGGGGACAGCAGCAAAACTCTGACCAGAGTGTTCTAACATGGCTTTAATGATCAGTCTGACCAGTAAAAGTCTCTTTTCCTTCTCTGTCCTGGCAGATTTGATATAAAATCAAAATCTCTTGTAAAAGAAACACTGTATTCTTAGTCACTTGATTCCAAAAACCTAAAATCTTCCTAATCCTCCATGCTAATCTTCCTAATCCTCCAGAGCCCAGATCATCTGATTTTTGAGAGACCACAAGGACGGATCACATCCCAGAGGAATCTCCATGCACCTGGCGCCAGTTTATAGTCCACGTAAAGAGTGTAAGAGTTTTCACAACCCTTCCCTGTGCTCTTGATTAATAAAATCAAGAGGAAAAACAGGATTTTTCTAGCACTGCATATCAACAGAATGGTTTGGGTTGAAGGGACGTTAAAATCCCTCTTGTTCCACCTCCTTTCTATGGGCAGGAACACCTTCCACTATCCCAGGTTGCTCCAAACCCTGTCCAACCTGACCTTGAACACTTCCAGGGATTTAATGTCTATCAGAGATACTCTTAAAGAAAAATTAAACAAAGAAAAAGATGCCACAAGATTCCCTAATTTCCAAAGGAAATTTGGAAAGAAATGCATGAAGTAAGACACAGAGCTATAAAGTTTTCCCAAACACTTACAAAAACCCTATTTCCTGTCATCTCTGACCTCCAGAGCACAGATTCTTGGTGCAGAATGAAGTTAAATCAATGGAATTAAAAAATAAAGTCCTTTGGAAACGGAAGACATGCATTAAGCACTGCCCTTCCTGAGAGGGGTTTTACTCCACTCTATATCCCCAACTTTTTGTCACTGGTTTGAAAAGCCAGAAATAGCTGGATATTTTTCCTAACCCAAACCATTTTATGAGGAATGTAAGGAATTTGTGCTGGTTCTGAGCCTCAGTTACGGTACAGGAATGTCAAACTGCAAAACCTCATCCAGAGTTCCCATCCCAGAGGTTTCTTCTTGGAGCTAAGGATGGATAAAGTCCCTAGGGGAACACACCCACGCCATCAGAACTCTAAATCATTTTTCCCACTGCCCATACACATATATGACATAAAAGGAAAAATTAAAACTTCCCCTGGATTAAAAATATTACACCTTATATCAATTTATACCATTGGACAATAGGTTGAGTGTCAAAAGCACGAAGTGTGGTGTTTGCTTTCCAACGGATTTCACAGGACTTGCAAGGGTCAGAAGTTTTTCATTGAGGAACTTCAGAGAACTACAGCAGGGAAGGGTTGTGGGCAGTGGAAATAAATACAACGCAGAAATAAAGAATTTAACAAAGTTATTCAAAGTAAAAATATCCAGAATTCAGAAGTGAAAAAGGAATAGCAAACAGCCATAACTGTTCAGCACTGCAGCTGGGGAACGTCTTTAAAACTCCAGGGAAGAAAATACAAGGAAGCATAAAAAATAAACACAAAAAACCCCAATATGCTCCTTATTTATGCCCCTGATTACACCTACCTCTGTGAGTACATAAAGGAGGACACATCCTCATATCCAACACCACCAGCAGAGCAATCCCACACCTTAATTCGGGCAAAAAAATCTGGGAAAAGGGAAAAAGCACCTCCCTGGTGAGCTCAGCAGGTGAAACCAGTATGGGGAGTGGTGGTGCCTTCCCATGGCCTGAATAAAGGATGAAATTGGGGAAAAAATGACATAAACACCAACAGATGGGGGCTCAGAAAGCCACCACATTTCAGGAATTTTTGTCAGTGATATCTCATGATAAAGTCAGAGGTTCTCAGCCTTGTCAAAGAATCCAGGCCAGTGGCTGCATCTTGGATTGAGGATTTGCATTTATTTTAATTATCTGCCTGCATTGCTTCCTCTTTACTGGGCACACTACCTGGAGAGGTGACATTTTTGTAAAGAAAGGAAGAAACAGGTCTTGGATCTGGAAATTCCTTGCACACCGTTTATATCACACTAAAATGTCCCAATTTCCTGGACAGAGCAGGGGAGCAAGAGAAGCAGTTTAGGGACAGCTCTGGGATCTTCTGAACCGCAGCCACACCTGCAGGCTGTGGGATCCAGGTGTGCATATTCCAGCTGGATCCAGCATGGGGCTGGTCTGGGAGGTTTGGAGATCATGGAATGGTTTGGGTTGGGAGGGACCTCAAAGCCCATCCAGTGTCACCCCTGCCATGGCAGGGACACATTCCACTGTCCCAGTGATGCCCTGGAAAGGCTGACCTGGAACAGAGACTGGACAGAGCTGGAGAATAAAGTAGGTGTTTATTGAAAGGTCTCCAGGATCCACCTTGGGCAGGACAGGGCCTGGCCAGGGCTACACCCAAGGTGGACCCAAAATGGTCACAAAATTGCTGACCGGTCACGAGATCTTATATTTTTATAAGTTTTGGTCCATTTGCACATTGGGGTTTAATTGTCCAATTACAGCTTCAGGTTGTGAGGTCTCATCCTTCTTGTCCCTCCCTCCAGCCCACCCTTGTTTGTGCTTTTGGGGCTGAACGTTGTCCTTGGTGTGCAGCAGGAGAAGGGTTTGTTTTGTGTCCCTGCTGTGTGCAGAGCCCAGTGACACTGACTGTGAGCTCAGAGCTGCACCCCTGGGCAGCGCAGAACCTGAAAATACATCAAAGCTCAAACTTAAGGCATCACCAGGGTTGATGCCCTGTCCAACCTGGCTTTGGACACTTCCAGGGATCCAAGGGCAGCCACAGCTGCTCTGGGAATTCCATTCCAGCTCCTTCCCACCCTCCCAGCCAGGAATTCCCAATTCCCAATGTCCCATCCAGCCCTGCCCTGTGGCAGTGGGAAGCCATTCCCTGTGTCCTGTCCCTGCAGCCCTTGTCCCCAGTCCCTCTCCAGCTCTCCTGGAGCCCCTTCAGGCCCTGCCAGGGGCTCGGAGCTCTGCCTGGAGCCTTCCCTTCTCCAGGGGAACATTCCCAGTTCTCCCAGCCTGGCTCCAGAGGGGCTCCATCCCTGGAGCAGCTCCATGGCCTCCTCTGGACTCTCTCCAGCAGCTCCACTAAAACAAAGACGAACAGTAAAGACAAAAATTCTGAGCGAGTTGCCACTGAATTGAAATGGGGTCCCACAGATTTCATTGGGGTGGAAAATGCAGCACTTTGTGTCCAGGCCCAGCTTTGGCTCAGGCCAGAAAGGCTCCAGGCTCCGCTCCTCTCCCGGAGCATCCGACAGGGCCATCCGTCCTGGAATGCATCTGGGAACACGCTGACACTTCAGGAGGAGATCCGTGAGCACTTTAATTCTGTTAAGACCAAAATAATGATAAACAGGGATAATAGTTACAAAAATCTGCCCTCCCAAAAGAGTCCTAGAAATCCTAATTTACTGGTTGGTAGCTGGTAAAACAGAAATACAGTAACTTAATAATCTGAGCATAGCAGTTTTCAGTAAGGAAAATTAACTAATTCATTATCACTTCTAATTTGCTGAGGCATAGCTGCCATATTTGTAAAATCAGCAGGTTCAGGAAAAAAAAAAAAAAAGCAAGTTTTTAATGAATGTTCTTTTTCTCCCCTTCCCAGATCCATAAATGATACAATTACTTAGCTCCCTCTAGTGCCAATTCCTAAAAATAAATTTCCCGCTAATGACTGCATTCACCAATGTAATCATCGGAGCAAATTAAAAATTCACTTGGCAATAATTAACTGGTGAACTCTCAAAGGATGGAGTAAATTGCCATGAACCAAAGCAGGATTCAACTGGTGTCACAATTACAAAGAAAGGTCAAACGTAGGCTTTCTGCAAGAGCAAAAATACAAAAATCCATGTGCAGACATTGTGGGGTTTGAACAACCGAGGCCCACGTGCAGCAGCAGGCAGGGAACAGGGAGAGCACAAGGAGCAGCTCCAGCATTCCTCTGACACTTCCAATCCCATTATTAAAGTTACTTTTTTTTTTTTTTTTTTTTTCTTTTTTTTTTTTTTTTTTTTTTTTTGTCTTTTTCATTGTACTGTCCATTTCCAAAGCTTGGTAGTTTGGCATTCAAAAGATGCTTCATGCTGAAATGGGACACCTAAAATCATGTTTAAATTATTAATATTTTGATTTTATTTGTTATGTTTTGTTGATACTAATTAACAAAATTAAATAGTGAAAACTCTATTTTTGTATATAATAATAAAAATAATAATAATAAACCAAATATATATTGATAGTAATAAGAGTCCATCCAGAGGAATCCCTGTGCTCCTCCAGATGTGAGAGGAAAAATGCATAGCAGGGACAGAAAGGTTCCTCATCTTGTATTTGTGCTGTGGTTATGCTCTAAGTTAAAATAACCCTGAAAAAAAAAACCCTAAAAGCAGATAATTCATAAGAATGTTCGGGGGTTTCTTATCATTGTGGGATGGTTGTTCTATGCCCTATTCCTGGATTTTTTTTTTCCTTTGCTTCCATGCAAAACACTTGAAGACAAAGGATTTTCTGTGCAGGACAAATGCTGTAGTCACCTTTGACTCGGAGTTTTAAATGCAGTGGCCATTCTGCAAATACAGGTGTGTAAAGTAGGCCAGGCTTAACTTGGAAGAGACGCCACAGCCAGAAAAGACATGTACAAGTTCCCATTTAATGGGCATCTTTGGGGAAAAGCATCTCATTGGACTGCCAGATGGGTTAGATGGGAGCTTGGGAAGAATTCTTTTAAGTGAAAGGGAAGAGGCCCTGGCACAGCTTTCCCAAAGAAGCTGTGGCTGCCCCTGGATCCCTGGAAGTGTCCAAGGTCATGCTGGACAGGGCTTGGAGCAACCTGGGATGGTGGAATGTGTCCCTGTCCATGGCAGGGATGGGACGAATTTAAAGGTCCTTTCCAACCCAAACCATTCTGGGGGTTTGTGATGATTGAAACCTTTCCCAACCATCACCTCCTGCCCCACTGTCCTGTCCCTTTTCCAGGCTGCTCCAGCTGCATTTCTCTGCTGTTTTGGGAAGAGTAGCCCACGTGAGAGTAGATGTGGCTGTTTCTGAGAGGACACTCAGCTCTCACCACCCTCAGGCTGTTGTGTGGAACCTGAACCAAACATTTATATTTTTAAGAATTCCAAGCTAAGCTCTTGTTTAGGGTGTGAAGGACAGGGCACACCAGCACTGCCCGGTGATGTGATCCAGCTTTCAGTCACCTTCCTGCAGGAAAAGTGAATCTCTCCTAATAGAAATGGATTTCAACATTCCAGTCATGCAAGCTATCCCAAAAATATTTTTAAAGTTACATGATCATCTGGAAATTTTTAGGCCATGGTAAGAAGGAAGGGGAAAGGAAAGGAAAAATGAAAGGGCAAGGGAAAGGAGTATAAGCTATGGCAAAAGATGAAAACTTAATCAGATAAAAATTTTAGATAAATTCCATTTTCTTAAAAACCCACAGAAATGCATTTTCAACCTCCAAAGAATTATCTCACACCAAGCAGCCTGTAGGTGCTACTGACAAATGATTGTTATTTTAATTATATATTTTCCACACCGTAATTATATTTGCCTGACTACAATACTTAATGTACTAGTAGTTATAATCATTATTAGATGTAATTGTGGCATTAAGTACTAAATATTAAATATTTTCTTTTCCAAGTGTTTAAGGCAATGTTGGACAGGGTTTGAAGCAACCTGGGATAGTGGGAGGAGTCCCTGCCCTTGGCAGGGGTGGGACAGGATGGGCTTTAAGGTGCCTTCCAACACCAACCATTTAGGATTCTGTGATTCAATAATCTTATATATTATTAATTATTATATTTATAGTACATAGTTTATAAATAGTATACTTTTATGTATTATAAGTCATACATTTCAATGGCTTCTTTCTCTGGCATGTATTTCCATAAAATAAAAAGCAACTCAAATCAACAACCAAAAGTCATCAGTGGTAATAAAGCCCCAATAAGTCCCCCACATCGGTATCACGGGATCAGTGTTCCCAAAAACCCAAACTCAGGGACTGCTGAACATTATTCCATTAAAAAAGAAAATTGCTTTAGAGATAAATCATCCAACAGGAATTTCTAAACCCCATCCTGCTTCTCCCAATGCTGAAACGGCACCTGCAGCCCAGTGTAAAGATGACCAGCCCCAAACTAACCCACCACGGAATTATTGGGATATTTTTGGATGAGGAAGGAGTAATGGGAATTGCCCAGATTGCAGAAGGCAACCAACCTCCAGCAGCCACAGCAAAATCTAAACAGGCCTCAGCTGTTGAAGAGCAGCACAGGTTTGAGATTATTTCCAAATTGTTGATTATTTCAAGACTCAAAGCACATGTTTCTCTTCCACGTCTTTGCAGGACAAGGGGCTCAGTATCATTTTTAAAGGCATTAAAAAATTTCTATGGATTTTAGTGGCTTTAAAGGCAGAATAACTCTACTGCTCTATGTAGTAAACCCACATCAAAGGTGCTTTTAGGAATTATAACATTAGCATCTCATGAGAAGAGCTGTTTTAAAAGCTCTGCCTCCATTCAGAGGCTCCCAATCCCACTCTTGCTGCTGCTGTCCCATCCCTGGGTTGGGATAAACTTCCTGAGGGTCTCCTGGGATCCTTTGCCTGCCAAATTTCAAGAGCCCCCCACCTTCAGAGTCAGCAGCACAAAGGGGGTCTTATGGCTGCCCAAATCAAATCTTTAAATCATTCAAATCATTAAATATCCCTTGATTTAATAGATTTAATAGAGCTCTGTCTGCACTTTGTTCAACTTGAAGCCAGCCCCCAAAAACGAGTGCTTAGGAGCACTATAAAATCAGTAGCTGGCAATCTCTGGATATAGGACTACCTAAAAAAGCACTGGATTTTTTTTTTTTTTTTTAAGGCAGCCTCTTTAGGCAAAGGGAAGTGGCTGCAGGATTTAATTTGCTCTGCTTTGATTTCTTGTTTCTTTAAACTTTTGCCAGAGGTGATGGGAATGCCAGATGCACATTTTTTTGGTGTACTGTAAAATCCAAATAAATACAAATAGCATATGCTTGGGTTTGGTGTTTCCCCTATGAATTTTTTTTCCCCCCTGTGGAAAAAGCAGTCAGTAGGAAAATAGGTATTTCCAGTCTGTCATGAGAGCAGCCACCACGAGGATTGAGTAAATCTCTCTTAAAGAATCACTTACAGAGGGATTGGGAGATGAAAAGACATTTTCCTGCACAAGAAGAGATTTGTAATCAGCGGTTTTCTTTTGTGCTGCAATTGATGCTTCCAAAATTACATTTACTGGAGCACCGGTGTTTAATGTTTCAGGCTGAGAAAACAAACAGGAGTGAGCAAAAACAAACAGAGTGGAATTCTCAGATGCTCAGCTGCCTTGCACAGGTCCTCTATGGCTCAATTGAATTCACTTAGTACTCAAAAAATAACTTCTAAAAAGCTTGACATTCATTCACTGTATGGGAAAATGAGATTATTCAAATATAACCTTCATGAAAACTGTCCAGGATACCTTAAAATCAATAAAAATCTTTAAAAACCAGCAGTTATAATTAGAGCATCGGTTCATTATATCTGCATGTACAGCTTAAATTCCTTAAATCCTCGCAATATTTTTAAGCATAGCCTGAAGTACTCGAAGTTTTACACCACTAGAAATTTCTGCTTACTGGAAAGGAAATCAAATGTGGGTTTGATTAATTGATGTAGTCACATATTAAAAACTTTTGCTTCTTATCCCATTAAAAGTAACACTAATGAGCAATGGCTGTGACCTTCAAGGGGAAAGCCACGTGTGCTTCAACCCCTCAATATTTACCACCCAAATTTAATCTTTATAATGGACACCTTAAAAGGAATCTGATAGAAAATACTAAGAGCTGCTCCAAAAGTGAAACACTTAAGGAAGATTTTGATTAATGCCTCGTGATTAATCAATTGATTAATACAGTTTTCAATACAGATGTGAGGACAGTGTCTACTTTAATCAACCCTCCTGAACATGGTGAAGACAAATGATGCTTTTTTTTTTTTTTTGTCGATTGAAAAAACAAAGCCCGTTTTAGCAGTTATGTAAATTACAAGTCAAGCCTTCCTTACGATGCCCAGATTTTCCCTTTTACAAAAAACCTTCCACACAGGAACCGTTAATTAGGTAATTGTCATCCTTTTGGGAAGGAACTTGCTATGAACCTAAAAGTAGTCCCACTTTCAGCCAAATGAGTGCACTTCTTTAAAGAAATTGTTTTGGAATTGCACTATAATCCATATTTAAAGTCCCTCTCCCTGATATTTCTTTATTCTGAGACTGTTTCTAATTTGTGATTATGCTTTCTACCATACTAAAACTGAAATCTTTATTCCAGTCAAAAATAATCACCCCGTAATTACTGTGACAAACTGCCCAAGCTGTATCATTGTGGCCATTCCGACTAATGATATTGTATTAGAATGCCGAGCAATAGACTTCAAATGGAAAATATAATTATGTGCATTAGTTTGTCTAAGCATTTATAAGATCACATATCCATCAGTTATCAGGTCTCATAAAAAAAGCCATATATCACTGTCACTGCTGGTTTTGTTATTGGAAATGGGGGCTGTTATGGACTCGGCTTAGGATGTGTGGCTCAAATTCCACGTTTTCTGTTGTCCACTAAATCCTTCTGAGCTGAACTCCTGCAAAATGAGCAGAATTTTCAGCTGGTGGCACGGGAACAGATTATTTGACAGCCTCACCAAAGTTTAACTCAATGTTTAAGGTGCCAAATAATCTTGGAGACGTGTTTGACTTTACTGTGCACGAAGCAGCTCACAGAATCATGGCATCTTTGAGTTTGGAAAAGCCCACCCAGAACAGGGAGTCCAAGCCATGCCCACCTTGTCCCCAGCTCAGAGCACTGAGTGCCACCTCCAGGAATTCCTGCGACACCTCCAGGGATGGGCACTCCAAACCTCACTGGGCACTTCCAAGGCCTGAGCACCCTTTCCATGGGGAAATTCCTGCTGATGTCCAACCTGAGCCTCCCCTGGCCCAACCTGAGGCCATTCCCTCTCCTCCTGTCCCTGTTTCCTGGAAGCAGATCCCAAATCCTGCCCGGCTGTCCCCTCCTGGCAGGGAATTCCAGAGAGGGAAAAGATCCCTCTGGATCCTCCTTTTCTCCAGGCTGAGCCACCTTTCCAGCTCCCTCAGGAATTCTCCAGCCCCTTCCCAGCTCCCTTCCCTTCCCTGGCCACATTCCAGCCCCTCAGTGTCCCCCTCTCTTGTCAGGGGGGCCCAGAAATGATGCCAAGGCTGGAGGTGCCTCACCAGTGGATAAATCTTGGCTGAACATCTCCTTTTCTCCTGTTTTCAAAGCTGAGGAAACCCCTGGGCACCCTCTGAGGATCCTGAGCAAGCTGAGCACAAACCCAGTTCCTCCTTGGCGGAACTGCGGTTTAATTTCACTCAGGCTCCTTCTCAACATGCTCTGCTTGCTTTGGAAAACTGAACAGTTTAGGAGACTGGTAGGGAGAGTCCTTCCCAACCTAACAATTCCTGGATCCTGTGTCAAGGAGGATGCATGGAATCATGGAGGAATCATGGAATAACAGAACGGTTTGGAAAGGATTTCAAAACTCATCTTGTTCCACCCCCAGCAACTTCCCAGGTTGCTCCAAGCCCTTTCCAACCTGGTCTTGGACACTTCCAGGGATGGGGCAGCCACAGCTTCTCTTCTGTGCCAGGGCCTCCCCACGTATCATCCCACAACAAGGTTGAGTTGTTACGTCACCTATTTCTACAAATCAGTGATGAGTTACCCTCAGAAAATATAAATAACACTTCTCTCCCTCTTTTTGGGTCATCTGAGCCGCATCTCTGTGGTTTTGCACCCCGCTGAAATAACACCGTGCTGCGTTTTGGTGCCAGTGTAAATTTCAGCCATCCAAACAAGGCTGTGTATTTGAACTGACAAAGAATAAATTATTTGCATCTGGCATAACTGATGGTTGTGTCAAAGCCCTGGCATTAATTCTTAATCTTATAGAGGCCTGTTTACTTGTGCATAAGATAGCAGAGCTGAGTCTCTTCCCAGAACAATTATCGGGTCGTTGCTACGGGCGAGCCTGGAACTTCCAGGGGAAAGCCACATGAAAGCTCAGCCATCCCGGAGCTGAGAGGGATGTTTGGAATCAGAGCTCACTGCTCTGCTTTTCTCCTCTGTGCTCCCAGGAAAATGGGAATCAGAATGTGCCAGGCAGGCACAGAGCCGAAGGTATTTCACTCTGAGTATTTAACTTTGTTTCCATGTGCTGCTTCCCAGGACAAGGACCTCAAAAAACCAGAGGGAGAATGTCACTCACCCTCCTCCACGGGCTGAGAACGTTCTGGGATAATCTACATGCTGCAATACAAGATTTTTTCATACTTTTTCTATTTATTGAATACTTTTTTAAATGGAAACTACCTTTCAGCGAGCAAGGAATTGGTTTTCTGGGGGTTTTCTTTACAGCTGGTTTTAATTAATAATGATTTAAATGTTTAGAAAGAAAATCCTCCAATGCAGACCTGGAGAACGTTTAAGATAGGTTGTTTTTCCAAAGGAGAATTTTCACTTTTTTTTTTATTTAAACCTGTAGTTTGTGATGGCTGGGTTTTATCTGAAGTTGTGTGGTTTGTATTTATGTTTATATTTAATAACCTATTGTGTTTGATACTCAACTATGCAACAAAAGACATGAGAACCACAAGCCCTTAAAGGACCCTCCATTGCATCCCCTCATTTTACCCCAATAAAGAGCTGGGGCTCGATTTGGAAAGATGAATAGGCCCTGAGATTCCTGCCTCTTTATTAGCAGAATTAATTTTAAAGGGTCAATGTACATCCTAGAAAATTTGTCTCCTATTAAGATGTCCAGATGTTTTTGGTCTCTCTGTCTGACATTCCCACCATCAGAATAAATTGTATTTCCAGCCTAATGCAATAGATAAGAGAGAGAATAAATCTCATCCAGTTCAGTTGATAAAATTAACATGCTGATGATATTTTAATGTTTCCATATAATCAAGGGAGCATGGATCATGCCTCCACCAGTTCCAATGTAATTCTCTTCTTTAATCTTTTCTCAAGGAAGGAAAAATCGAGCATTAGGGAGGATTATGCAGCCGGCAGCCAGCGCTCCAGTCCTCGGGGCGAGCTGCTGGGGACGCGGCTGAGCGGCTTTGCCCAGAGGTACCCGGGGATGGGTCAGCCGCAGCCTGCTGCAGTGCCACCCTGCCACCCACACAGCCTGGCCGCTGCGGGGGAAGCTCCACTGAGCTGGAGAATGGCATTAGCATCCCAGAGCCACTCAGCCTCCTCGTCACCTTGAGCGGAGGGCACAGAACCGTCCGTGGTGGAGGGAACGGGAGCGGCGCTGGAGAGGAGGCGCGAGGAGCCCGGCCCAAAAATGATGGAGTGGGACACTGGGGCAGGGTAGCTGGAAATAAAACTGCATTTTGGGATCGAAGGGAAAAGTAAAGATGGCAAAGGATGGGGGAAAGGAAAAGGAGAGGAGAGGAGAGGAGAGGAGAGGAGAGGAGAGGAGAGAGGAGAGGAGAGGAGAGGAGAGGAGAGGAGAGGAGAGGAGAGGAGAGGAGAGGAGAGGAGAGGAGAGGAGAGGAGAGGAGAGGAGAGGAGAGGAGAGGAGAGGAGAGGAGAGGAGAGGAGAGGAGAGGAGAGGAGAGGAGAGGAGAGGAGAGGAGAGGAGAGGAGAGGAGAGGAGAGGAGAGGAGAGGAGAGGAGAGGAGAGGAGAGAGAGGAGAGGAGAGGAGAGGAGAGGAGAGGAGAGGAGAGGAGAGGAGAGGAGAGGAGAGGAGAGGAGAGGAGAGGAGAGGAGAGGAGAGGAGAGGAGAGGAGAGGAGAGGAGAGGAGAGGAGAGGAAGGAAAGGAAAGGAAAGGAAGGAAAGGAAAGGAAAGGAAAGGAAAGGAAAGGAAAGGAAAGGAAAGGAAAGAAAGGAAAGGAAAAGGAAAGGAAAGGAAAGGAAAGGAAAGGAAAGGAAAGGAAGGAAAGGAAAGGAAAAGGAAAGGAAAGGAAGGAAAGGAAAGGAAAGAAAGGAAAGGAAAGGAAAGAAAGGAAAGGGAAAGGAAAGGAAAGGAAAGGAAAGGAAAGGAAAGGAAAGGAAAAGGAAAGGAAAGGAAAGGAAAGGAAAGGAAAGGAAAGGAAAGGAAAGGAAAGGAAAGGAAAGGAAAGGAAAGGAAAGGAAAGGCTCTGATTGAACCTAGGAATTATTCCTACTTGGCAGAAATTATTGGTTTGTGGTGGAATGTAGTAGGTGTTTGAAGACCCAGTTCCCACTACATTTGATGCTGTCTGGGTATTTAACTGATTCACAGAGCCTTAAACTCCTGGCTTTAGTATGTTCTGTGAGAAACACCAAGATGCACTCCCTTCACATATTTGCAAGAGAAACATTCATCAGGTCCAGGAATAAATGGGAGACCTCAACAATCAGAATACATTCATATAATCTCCCTACTGCGTGTACTCAACTTCCTTTGGCATAGTTAAAAATAGGAATGTTATATGAGGAAATTATTGTAACGTTGTTATAAGTTATTGCAAGAATTGTATCATTGTTCCAATTACTGTGCACATGGTTAAAAACTAATTTGGAGACAACAACGAGGAGAGATTGTCCAAACTGAAAAATAGGGAAACTTCTCTTTAATAATATGAAAACTTAATTCCAAAATAATTCCTGTGTCTTTGCAGGTGGTCTGTGAGCTGGGCAGAAACCTGCTCAAGAGGAAGGGAGAGGCAGAGCTGACACAGAAAAGTTCCTGCTGAGGGACACACAAGCTCGGTTTTGACCTGCGCAAAACCCACAGACAACCCATGGAGCAATTGTTTCAAACCACCTCCAGAAGGAATTTCTAGAAGGAAACGGTTGTTAACCATTGGAAAGAGCTGCCCAGGGAGGTTTGGAGTCCCCATCCCTAAAGGTGTCCAAGGAATTCCTGGATGTGGCACTCAGAGCTCTGGGTTGGGACAAGGTGGGGATTGGGCACAGCTTGCGCTCAATGACCTTGGAGGTCTTTTCTTATCTCGGTGATCCTGGGATTTCCACATCAGGAAAATGAGACTGCAGAGAGGTGTTTTGGGGGTGCAGGAGGATGAGGTGGAGGATACCCAGGTTTGGATCTAAGTTATATCCTACTGATGCCTTAAGTTTGAGCTTTCATATTTTCAGGTTCTGTGCTGCCCAGGGGTGCAGCTCTGAGCTCACAGTCAGTGTCACTGGGCTCTGCACAGAGCAGGGAGACAACACAAATCCTTTTCCTGCTGAAGACTGTCGACAATGAACACAAGTGTCAGGCCCAGCAGCACAAACAATGTGGGCTGAAGGGATGAACAGGAAGGATGGGACCTCACAACCTGGAGCTGTAATGGGACAATTAAACCCCAATGTGCAAACGGACCAAAACTCATAAAAATGTAAGATCTCATGACCGGTCGGCCATTTGTCACCATTTTGGGTCCATTTCATGAGCAGGCTCTTGTCCTGCCCAAGGTGTACCCTAAAGGCCTTTCAATAAATTTCTACTCTATTCTCCAGCTCTGTCCAGTTCTGTTCCTGTCAGCCTTCCCAAGGCATCACCACAAGCCCTTAAAAACCATTCCCATTTTCCTCACATCGAGCAAGACGTTCACAATTCCCTCCTCCCGCCCAGCCTTTCCCCAGCCTCGGGGGGAGAAGAGGAGAAGCACCAAAGTCTTTCCATCCCTTCCCTGGATTTCTCACACGTGCCCAGAGCTGCCCAACACATGTGCTCAGAGCTGCAGGGGCAGAATCCTCACCCCTGAGCTCGTCAGTCACGGCTCGGGCGGTGATCTCAGAGCTCCTGGAGCAGCTCAGACTCGGCGGAACCGCTCGGAGCTGTCAGCACATTTCCAGCAGATTGATGGCTCCGAGGACCTCCAGTGTAGAGGGTAATGTTAAGGATCTGCAGTTACTCAGCTGAGGCTGAGATGAGGATGCCTCCTTTCCAGGCCTGGTTATTGAATTTGAAAACCCTCATAGGTTTTGCTGTCACTTGGTGTTGCTTGGAACGGACTATTATAGGGATGAGTTAATAAGGAATGGCTGGGAGAGGAAGCTAAAGGAAGAACAAAGATGTATCTTTATGTTTTTCGGGTTAACGCAGCGACAAAAAAGATAAAGTTTCACTGTAAAGTAAAAAAAAAATAATAATAATCATTGTGTTAGGTTCTGGTCCGTAAAGCAGCTTTTTTTACAGCCAAAATCTCCTTAGTGTAGAAGATCAGAGCCAAAACATTTTTTTTTATACAAAAGTTTACCCTAGGCAGAATCTCACCATGAACTGAAATGCAATTTCCATATTCTGTTTCACTGAATTTATTCTATTTCATAATGAATCACCTTCAACACCAGGTTAAAAAAAAAAAAAAAAAAAAAAAAAAAAAAAAAAAAAAAAAGAAGATAGAAAGCAGCTGTAAATAGGTGCCAAATCATATAAGCATTAAAAACAAAATCAAGAAGAAAAAAATCAATTTTTTTCTAACTTGTTACATTTGAAAGGAAAAGAAAATATTGTTTATCATGTAATTATTCCTCATTTTCTGTAAAAAATAACTTCTACTCCTGAAGTAAGATACAATATTAACCCTCTGCCTTCCCAATCCCACATATTCCTTCACTTACCTACAGCACCTCAAACTGATCATGCTGCACATTTGGCCTTCATTGCTCAAGGTATCTTGTGTAATAAACACTTTGTGCAACTTAATGAGTATAAAATGTCGAAAAAAATCAGAATGGGAACTTGTGAAAAATCTTGGAGCAACAAATTGGATTCTTAAGTGGTGAACCTGGTTGTGCATCTGCAAGCTCGTGAGAAATGTGGTTCTAAAAATAATAATGTAATCCTGAATATGCATCTCTCACATCTGGGACAGGTTTCTTTGCACCGGAAAAAAAAAAATGTATTTGTTAAGTAACAAGTAAATTTTTTATTGAGCATCAGGAAGCAGCCAGAATAGTCTGGTGGTAGGTGGAAGAGAAAGCTTCCCCCTAAAAAGAATAATTTGAAAAGTTCTGCTTTTTCTGAACTTTCCTCTGTGACCAGAAACCAAAGGTTGTCATCTCATTTGATGCTACGGACTGGGAGGCCCATGGGGGAAAGTAGATTTAGTGAATTTTGTTGGGAATTAAGTGTTTAAATTTCCACCCGAGAGGTATTTTCCCTTGCAGAAGAAGGCTGCGCCTCTCTTCTTCCAACTTCTT